>NC_143018.1:56875516-57475516 GCF_055824585.1 Amblyomma mixtum
GAACTAATTGGGGAAAAAAAATCAATAAACTTGTTACCTCAAGCGCTTTCAAAAGCGGCGACAGGAAATTATTACTGAAGGCCTCGCGGGCAAACGGGCTTTCATGCAGACTCCGGGATCCAGGCAAGAAAAGTACGGAGTAATGTCTGGCTTACATATCTGATACGTTGCCACGAAATGTACTGAAAAGCGTAATGAGACGCTTGTAGCCACCGGGTATTTCTTAATAAAAGAGAAGTGAGTAGCTGTGAATTTAATAATACGCTTTTTAGACTATCGAAGACACCGTACTGCCCAATTCCTCTCAAACCAGCGATCCCCTCTTTTAGTCGATTTTTTAAGTGTATCTGACTTAAGTAGAGCGCCATATGCTTTAAGAACGTCTTTTCCTGCTGCCCTAAAAAGGCGAGTGAGAAAGTTTGCTTTCGTTCTTTCCTTTTGCAGTGTTTGCAGGCGAAAAAAAAAAAGAAAGAAAGACGGACGTACCCCGAAACACCGCGCCTAGCGACTAAGTTTTTTTTAAAGCCCTTACAGCGAGTGCTCATGAACTGAGCGCAGGTGCGAGACGCCGGAAAAGAAGCCCTTGAGCTAAGCACGGTTCTCCCGTTTCTTCAAGAAACCCTTATACTTCTCCGCGCTATAGTATTTTTTTGTCTATTATGTCTGCCTTGCCTACATCTACTCAAGTTTTGTAACATTTTTTATTCGAGAAGACATTTCATTTTCTCTGTTACTACTGTGTTCCTATATGTCGATATTTTTGTTCATGTGAGAAGGGGAAACGAAATTAAGTTTAGGGAGCTTCTCACTCCCTGAAAAAGTCTAACATCCTACAAAGTTCTGATACCGTTAGATTCATTAGATTCATCGGACGACGAAACGTCAATCAGATCCTTTAGAAGTGGGAACCACGAAGTTGAGTAGAAAGGTAACAAGATGGCATGCGCAAAAAAGAAAAGAAACGTGATTCATCCGCAAGCGCTTCAGTACAAGAATGCCGTCTACCGGATCAATTCCCGATACAGAAAACTTTAGCGTGGCTAGAACTTTCTTTGCTTGTTTCTTTTTATCCATGAGAGAAAGAAGCAGCAAAACGTGAGCAGCAAGTAGCAGATGCCTTAACATTTTGTATCGCTGCAAGCTAGAAGGGAAGTTCGGTGCAATAGAGTCCTCCGTGCTTGTTCCCCATTTTTTTTCTTGTCAATACCTGAACTGGAATGGTACTTCAGAGTTCACCACGACAACAGTCTGTTTTGACCTGTAAGTTTCACGTTGAGCTGCATGCCGTTGGTAAATTTTATATATAAGACAGTACCTTTCTTCGGAGTGGTTCAAACCTCTCCAGTTTTGGTGATTCGTCAGTGATGAGACGGAAAGCTACGATGCAGGTGATGACCTTGTAGAAATGTATTTTGAAAAATACATTTCTGCAAATACATGCAAACTGGAGGGTGGTGACCTCGATATGAAGGGCCTGCTCCCCGGCATTAAGATTTGGTCCAAGGCGCACATCTCTATTCCAGACCAGACGCAAGTGAGATGAATCCGTGTGTTTGACAATGGGAGCCATAAAAGTACTCAACACGGACTAGAACATTTTGGGCGTTGTAGGGGGACCTTCAACTGCATTCACATTTTGCTAGCAGACAAATGCGGAGTATGAAGGGCGGGAAACATAACCACCTGCAAGTATTCGATCTGAAACAGAGCAGCCACGCAAGGAGGGGTGCTTTCACCGTTGTTGTTCTACCTCGCTTTCATTTAAGTACCAGAAAAAATTAAAAAAATAATGTATATAACATGCCTTGTACGCAGATGATATTACTTTTCGGTTTAATGATGGAGATCCGGAGACTGACCAAGGCCGTCAGTCAGGCACCATGTAGAGAGTCATGCTGAGGGCAGCAACGTATCCTATGCTAAAAAGGAACTGATCCTCATTGAACCCAGTGTTTTAATGTGAGGAATTTATTTTATTCACAATACTGTAATCCCTTCGCGGGCTGTTAAATGGTGGGAAAAAAGAAAATACTATGTAAAAACGCATTGCTACATGAAGCACAATAACTCTCAGGAATATTCGGGTCAAGCAACACATGCGGAATGAGGTTATTAAATTCCGCAGTCTTTTTCGGGAGGAAAGAGTACGTACTTGAAGAGGTCGATTCTAGGGGAATATGACATAATGGCGAATGGATGATTAGTACAGGGAAGCACTCTGCCTGGGGTTCGAATGTACTTTCTTTTCAATGGTGTCTCTTGTTTCATGTGCGTCTTCTTTAACACCAAGAACAATAATATTGTTGCGTCTCGATCTGTCCTCTAGATCTACCAGTTTTTCTTCCTGGCGACTGACAGTAGGTTCTAATTCGCGAACAGTGCCTTCAAGCGCCAGTAATTTAGAACAGTATTCCATAAACGACACCAGCTTTACTTAAATGGCGGCTAGCCAGCCTTCAATGTTAGTTTGTTTCTCCAATATATTCTGTAACATTTCATCAGTTGTAGGAACTGGATTAGGTTAAACATCGCCACAGAATAAAATCATAAGGTGCGACCACAGAAGACTTATAAATGCGACATACTTCACTGGGAGTACCAGCACAACATTGCAAAGGTCATTCGAACGAAGTCTTCAAACATGAGAGTAATAACGAACCTTTAAGATAAGCTATGCGTGGTCAAATGGCATGTTCGATTGTTGCAGTGCAGCTGCTCACACTGAAGACAGGATCAATTCGCTCTCGTCTCAAATCCTCGGTTGCGGCCGATAAGGTCGACCCGCTCGGAAAATTCCAGCAGCCAGCTGCGATGACACCACCGGCCGGCAGCGATGATTCCAGCAGAGCCGGGGCCATGCTTCTATGTGCTGCAGTGTTGAGGACCAGTGGCAGAGTCTGTACGATGAGCCATGCGTGGTTAAACGAGATGTTCGCTGCAGTGGGCAATACATGTTAAGAACTTTAAAATAATTGCAATTTTTGGACTGGTAATTCGGGCAAACAGAAGTTACAGCTTCATGATAACAAAAAACTGTAGAAAACGGCGGAACCAGTCATCAGATTGATATTCTATGTTATACTGAGAATACGCGGGATGAAAGTGAGTGTAACTGTAACACTAGTCCAAGCCTCCGTTCTATTGACAATCATGCATATGACGCCGTATCTTTGTATCGAAACGCGAAATTTGAGAGGCTGGATGCAATCAAGAGCAAAGCCGAAAAACAGTCATGGCTCTCATCGCACACCTCAAGTGATCTACTCATAATGTTCGGTATTCGCAACATGGTAACAGTGTAATTCTATACCGCAGAAGCAGTCAAAGCTTCAGACTTTCATCCACTACGACTAGAAGGAAGCTTCTCGGCAGGCTTGGAATATTCTCCCAGGGTACGATGGCGAAACCGGAGATACGAATAAGATCAAGGACCGAAATTACGTATACGCCGTCCTTAAGTATGCGCATACTACATGCAGCAAGGTAGACAAGGAACGTAAAAAAAAAACGTTGCGAAGAAACAGAACACATCTCCAAAGACAATATACGCACACAGTGGGAGATGGCGGTGCTGTCGCTGTAGGAGCTACCGATCCAGGAGATGGACTAGTAGGCAGTGACTCGACCTAATCCGGACACGTTACGATTCTCGACGAAGGATTCACAGCCTTCGTTAATCAGGTGCTCCCTCGGGCAGTACCCATCTCACACTCTCAAACCCAGTGCATAAACTATATCAAGGGTCGGGTCTTGGAGCCGGCCGTTCAGATATCCAAGGATGCAAGTGCTCAAAAGAGTGATCATAATATGGTAATTGGACATCAAAGAGCACGGTGCAGCGTTACTCGCCCACGCGCTCGCACGTGAATTAATCGGACACTATGTCAAAAAGATTATAACCATGATGAGACCCTCTAGACTTTTGCTGACGTCATACTGAAACAGAGGCTAGAGCTATCACAGTTCCCAAGGCATTCGAAAGAATTCAGCTGAGGCGAAGGAATGTCTGTCAGAAGTATACGAATCACCAATTAATATCCCTCCCATAAATGAATACACATCAGGAACCCAGAACATTAGAGTGAATATGTAGGAACTGTGCAGAAACTGCCGATCTCTTCCCCACGCTATGGACCTTCCAGAAAAATACGGTGATATCTCTCAGCCCTTCCCCATCCGGTAATCAGTGGGAGGCCGCCCTGCTATGCGCACGCCCGAGGGGCCAGAGCCGGCTCGTAAATGTGGCTGCGATATTAGCTTCCTCTAATGAAATACTGACATAGCGATTCTAACCACGTCTTTAACAATGAATTCCATCAAAATACATTTTAAACAAGAAACCAAATCCACAATACAAATTCAAATTTCAAATTCAAATTCAAATTTATTTAGCATCAACAATGATGTTACAAAACTCGTGATGCTACGGGGTGCTAGCAAACAGCCTGTAATGGCTTCACAAAGGCCAGCACCCCGTTCACAGGGCAATACAGCAGTGAACAAAGAGAGATAGCGATATAAAGAAAAGCAATATATATATGGCGAGGGCTTTACATAATCTTAAAAACATGTTAAGTGATCGGGCTAGCATTCGATCGGACATCCTAAATCGATCGGACGTACCAAATCTCTACTGTGAAAGACAAAGGCAAAAGGCCCACTTTTTGTCTCCAGCGAGAGCTAGTCCAGGGCCGTATATGCTGAGCAAAAAGAAAATATTAAAGCGACAGCCTTTAATGCCGCATCGTTCTTGACTGAAGGCTATCAACAGAAGCTTGTTAGCAGAGGTGTCACGCTTTTGACGGTTGTCCACCGAGATATGCGAGACAATTACTGCGTAATTTCCTTTCCTCAAATACAATTTTCATTTTCTTCATTACGGCCCCCCGTTTCATTTTTTCTTTCACTTCCACTTCCTTCCTCTTCAAAAGGATGACGGGTGTCCACCAAGATATGTGAGACAGTTATTGCGTAATTTCCTTTCCTCAAATACAATTTTCATTTTCTTCATTAGGGCCCCTCTTTCGCTTTCTTCTATCAATCCCACTTCCTCCCTTCCTGCACAGTGCGGTTCAGATGTCCATCGAGATGACAGAGAAATACTGCGCCATTTCCTTTCCTCATAAAGCGTTGCGTTCAAAGGGCAAGTCATCGCGCTGAACGAGTGGTGGGGTTCCATGGACTCCCTGGCAGCGCTACAACACGCTGTCCCGTTTCACTGCTAAAGGCGAAGCTTAAAGGGAAACTGCATAGGTTTTAGAAATCAGCGAGCTTAAGAGGGTCGAATGTGTGAAACTTGGAGGAAAAGCATGCGAAGTCTTTTTGGGCTAGCACTTGAAATAGTGAAGTAATCGCCTATTAAAATCCGGACGCCCTTCAAGCTTCTCCGCAGCGCACAACGCCAAGTGGGGGGCGCATGATGACGTCATCGAAGGTATCGGTACATTTCCAACGCACAAATGCCTGCTTTGAAAGAAAAAAACCAACGTCACCGAAGGCGAACCCTGCCGACAGTTGTTTGGCAGCGTCTAAAGCGTGAGGGCAGGATGTGGCTGACGACAGCGGTAATTTGAAATCATACCTTCCGTGACGTCACGCTGAGTTTTCCTGCACTCCTACAGTGCATTCAGGAGAAGCGCAAATTTCAATCGTCGATTACGTCACTATTTTAAGCGCTAGTGCAAAAACACTTGGCATGCTTTACCTACAGCTTACATAGATTTGAATCCTTGAATATCGCGAAATTTTCAAAAAAGTGCTGCAGCTGCCCTTTAAGCATCATTAATTAGCAGTTAATCAGTATTTAGTCATTGATCAGTAATTAGTCATTGATTAGCAATTTATCATTAATAGTAATTAGTCACGAATCATGTGTGACGTCATCCAGAAGTGACGCCACCAGTGCCACAGAGGCAGTCAAAGTGGTGCGGAAAATGCTTTCCCCTCTAAGCACTTTAAACAGTCAAAGTGCACCCTGAATTTTTTACTCTCCTAGTATTCAGCAGCCACGTCAGGAGCAAACCTGCATTGTTTTTTTAGGCTCAATCGCGTTTTTTCAGTAATCATTCAAACCGCACCTACAGCTGGCAGCAGCTGCGAGTACATTTTTTTTTACTCCCGCACATATACCTCATTGGCATTCACCACCGTACCTTGTCCAATCCCCTCGCGTTGGGTATGCGCCATGTTTACTGTGGGAAGAAGAAGAAGAGAAGTAGAAAAAACAGAAGCCTCCTGGGCTCCTGGCGAAAAGAAAAATTCCTATATGGTAAGTAACGTGACAACTGCTCTGCCTTTCGATTGCTGCATCTCGTGGCTGCGGTAGTCGGCAAAGACCAGTTTGCCGAAATTGCAGAAGAGTTGAAATCTGGGTTAGTTGGTACATTATACTTAAGAAAAACCAGCCAAAAAGACGGGGACAAAGGAGAGACGAGGCACACAGTTGATAGTCCAGTCGTTGTGTGTGCCTCGTCTCTCCTTTGTCCCCGTCTTTTTGGCTGGTTTTTCTTAAGTGCCGAAATTGGTTCGACTCCATAAAGCTACTGAGGGCCATCCGCATATCGTACGCCTTGCGCATCGAACACTCATGTCTGTTGAGCAGCACAGCTGCCGGGTTTCCGCGTAATCTCCAGCAGAGGTGATAACTGAAACGCCACATTTTCATAAAAGAAGCAGCTAGCACTTTACAGCAAAATTCAACGCCTCTTCTCGCTTCGCAGAAGGTGGTAAGAGCACCCTTTGAGCCTTCACTGGACTCCACAACTTTGTATCCTTGAGAACAGTGGCTTAACCTTTAGCAGGCTTTTGCGGGAAATACTTCTTGGGCTTGGGCAGGGTGATGTAATGCGAAGGCAAGATAACCACTGGTCCTTAAGGGTAACGGAGTGGATTCCAAGAGAAGGCAAGAGTAGCAGGGGGCGGCAGAAAATGAGGTGGGCGGATCAGATTAAGAATTTTGCGGGGATACAGTGCCCGAAACTGTCAAAGGACAGGGTTAATTGGAGAGACATGGGAGAGGCCTTTGCCCTGCAGTGGGCGTAGTCAGGCTGATGATGATGATGATGACTTCTGCTAAGAACTATAATGGTAAGAGTTTGCAGAGAGAGAGCCTACTTGAGGGTGTTATCGGGGTTTCACCCTTAAGCAGTAAAATATTGGAGTAGACTTTATCGATCTTATCGCGAAATGCTAGCCGCCCATAAAACGGCAAAATCGGGTTGGCTGATAATACAATTTTCTTTGCCCAGCTCCTGCAAATCCGCCCCAAAGAGAGCTAAGTCCAACGATGACACAAACAACTAAAATTTTACTTTATTATCCTGGACTGTAAACAGGCCCAGCAGTTTCAGGCGGCTACCAGTTTTGTGTTCTTATCGAATATCCGCCTCAATTGATTGAGGCAAAAGTGTTCAGGTGGGTACTTCCGCCCCAGTTTATTGGGGCAAAAGTGCTCTGTTGATACCGGAGCCGCAACACTCCAGCAATTGTGGGGTTCTACTTACAACTAAGATCTGCTCGCTAGTTCCTTGCAATCGGTCCCAGGACCAACAAATACTAGCCGAATTATTTTTATTTACGTTGTAGGAAAGAAATTTCGTCAAATAACCCTGTGCTTCAATTTCAAACGTTCTTTTTTAGGAGGTAAGAAGACCGAGCAGAACAAGTGACGCCAGCTCCGCGCACAAAATGCAAGAAAAAGAGCCAAGTGAACCAGTAAGTGTGAAGCACTCGATACATACACTGTGCATGACAAGATGGCGACGCTATCGGCGCATTCGAAAGCTGCGAATAACTAATTTCAGCCCTATTTTTTAGCAATTTCACTTGTAATGCACCCTGCAAGGTTGGAATTTTGAGTCGTGTGATATTGCTAACCTAGTTTACATGTTTTCATAGACTGTGCTCAATGCATTTCCTTTTACCCATGGTCCTTGTCTAATGGGAAGATCATCGCTGGAAGGGTTTCTCGAATACGTTTCAATTTCAAACGTTCTTTTTAAGGAAGTGAGAAGACCGAGCAGAACAAGTGACGGCAGCTCCGCGCACAAAATGCAAGAAAAAGAACCAAGTGAACCAGTAAGTGTGAAGCACTCGATACATACACTGTGCATAACAGGATGGCGACGCTATCGGTGCATTCGAAAGCTGCGAATAAATAATTTCAGCCCTATTTTTCAGCAATTTCAATTCTAATACACCCTGCAACGTTCGAATTTTGAGTCGTGTGGCATTGCTAGCCTAGTTTACAAGTTTTCAAAGACTGTGCTCATTATATTTCATTTTATCTTTGGTTCTTGTCTAATTAGAAGATCATTGCTAGAAGGGTTTCTCGAAATATTCTGATTAATAATTATTGTTTCGATAACCATTCTTTCAAAGTGAAATATATCCGAGTTATGAATTTCGCCCCGTCAAACACATGAGGTATTCGAAACGCTTACGGTTTATTTTGCTCTACTCATTTTTCACATTTCTCCGCTCGATAGTCGATCTTAAAAACATTTTATGGAGGTTAAATGCATAAGAACATCAAAACAAGGACGGTAAACAGGGCAAGTTGGTTGGAATTCATACTTCTGCTGCACAAATTGTTTCTGTTGTTTTTACGCCGCGAGTTGTAGAGAATTTATAGGCACCTTTTCCGCAATAAAAATCAAGTTAATATTGTGCGCCCGTTTCGTTTCTTCTCGATCGCTTTGTCCTTGTTTTTTTCACGCAGCATTAGTATGAACATCACAACGGCGCCTATTTTTGATCATGCTTTGTACCAGTTAATAATTTGGTTCAGCCTGTCCACGATTAGCGTACTAAATTCACTTCTTTCAAGTTTGTCACCTTTTCATTCCTTTTTTTGTTGTTCAGGCTCACCCTTGACCGTCTTCACCAAATTTGATCTCGCTCACTCAGAAGGCTCTCGAGGACTAGTCCCATTCTTTATCACCCTTTTGTGGGCTAAAGCATGGTGGGAGAGGAATTTCTTCCTGCATATTTATGTCAACATGCTTCATCTTCATTCCGTTGGACCTCGTCAGGGTAGGATTCGTGAAGCGAAGAAGTTGAAGTAAAGGTGGAGCGGATGCGATCGCGTTTTTCAGCTGACCGACTAACCGCCCGATGTCCGCTGTCAACGCCCCGTCGTTGTCCTGCCTAAGACGCCTAAACCACGCGTAAGGTCGCGAACCAGGTGTGGCAGTATTCTAGGAAAAAAGGCGAGACCAATAATCTTATCATGTGCGAACTATATTTGACGCTCGTTTAAAAAATATCCATGCACCTTTAACTCAGGGCAGGCGCTTTCGGCAACTAATATAAGAAAGGTCAATGCCAGGGGATCATGAAATCATCTGTGATGAAGAGATGATAGGGTTTCTGAGAAAGGCATTGTGTGGCCAGTGAGGAAAATCTGACGTACAGGATGCTGACTCATTCTGTAACGGTTTATGTCCTCAAAAAAAAGTAAATGCAATAATGAATGGAAAAGACCTCAGGAATATCTAAACGTCTTCCATGGCGGCTGCCTTACGAGTCACAGGAAAAAACTTTTTGCCTTTGGTTGAGACCCGATATCACTGCCAGGGCTGAGATAAGACGACCAAGTATCTCGTTGAGGCACTCAACAAAAGAAGCGACTTGAATGTTTAAGAATTGACGCGTCGCTGCCACTCACAAAAAAATGGAAATCCTAACAAGTGAGAGTTAGGAACGCTATGTACAAATATCAAGCAGTCATACATGAGGAGAAATAGACAGATATACTTTAAATAACCAACCACACCTCATCTGTTACTATTCGCTGGGCCGCCTAACAAGCTGAGAAGCGCGTGGCTCCACAATTTTTGTGTTCGTCTTAGAGAATATAAGTCCCGTCGACCAACATGGTCGCTATTTCCTTAACCCTGAGAACTACATATGTCATTTGCACACATTGTACCTCTCATGCTTTCTTTGCTTATATCTGAATGCGACTCTTCTTCATCTTTGTTTCTTCGTTGTGTTTTCTAGACTTCCAAACTTTGGTATTATGCAAAGTTATCCGCAGAAATATCTACGAAGGCTGCCTGGATGGAATGCGACATTATGACGGCCTTCCTAAAAGGTGAAATACTGAAAGGCTCAATTCCTTCTTTCTTGCAGAGAAGGAACCGCACTAGAAGATCCGTGTCGATAGCATCCGATTCGACTGCAGCATTATTCGAAAAACAGCCTAGTCAAGAAGGAGGTTTCAAGTCTTCATCCCGCGCGGAAGCAGCCAGTGCCCACGAAAGCACGCATGGAACAGTGGCGCTTTTCGTCATAAACTTGCTCCCACAGTGCACTTCCAGGGGTGCTCTGTACGCCGTGGCTCTCACCTTCTCCCTTGCGTGCACATTCTACTTCCTTGCAGGTACGAATGAGCTGTGATATATCTCTAACTTTACACTGTGGTGGCTGCTCCGCAGTCGCGGCTAGTGTCTTGCCCCCGCGGAAAGTCACGCACGCTTTAAAGTACGCAGACTTGGAACCCAGAGTAGTTTAGTCACCAGAAGAGCGCTAATCTGTAGGTCACAAAGCCAAAGCTGTGACCTCGGTCAGCACTTGCACGCAGTAGTAGCAGTTTTCGTAGATACGTCCCGAAAGCCTCTTCCATAAGTGTAATGCGCAATCGTTGAAACTTCCTCTGGGTAAACTGCATAGCGCAAAATTTCATTTTCCTGGGGCACCTGCTTTAAGTACCTTCTCTAATGTAAAAGGCATCGGCGTCGAATTCCCTAAAGAATACCACATTCACGCGATTCCTAAAATTGAGTTTGACGACTGAGAGTTAACTGAGGTTTCTGAGATTGACGACCGAGCGGCCACCAGTTCATGTGGCTCCGGTTCTTCTGGCTCGAGAGGCGTCACGTACTCCGAGCTGCTGCCCATCCGATGCCTTTTTACAAATGGAGAACTTTCCTTTGAACGCATATCCCTTTTTCATTGCCAGAATTTCGTGTGCTGCATTTCTTAAGCGTTTTTATACCAATTCCATACCATGACAGTTATTTTTTAACTTTGTCCTTCGACATCCTCTTCACTCGTGCTGAGAAACCCACCTTCCATGTGGCAAAAGTTCTAAAAGCGTCAACTTGTGTGCAAGTGCTCAATGTCATCTTCAGCACATTTCATGACGATGTTTTCGCGTAAAGAACGATGTTTCCGCTTAGAGAACCTCTCCATGCACTGTGCCTGCAGCCGGAAAGAAGCCACCCTCGTCTCCTTTCCGCTGCGATGACCCCACCCTCCAAGCGCCCTTCTTGCCGGACCGGATGCCGACGTCACAGTTCCTGCCACTGATGATCGTGTCTGGCACAGCCGTCGTCCTGCTCGTCGAGTTTCGCAGCCCCGACGCGAGCTCGTCGGAAGCGAGCTACCTGGCGGCCCGGTGTCTGCGACGTTTTTTCCTCGGAGGCTTGACCTTGGGTAACGGTGGACAGCGAAGCCTGGCTCCACTTTCGCGTTTTCTCATTGCGTCTATGGCCGCTTACTGCTCACAACGCAATAGCAGCCTTAAACAGTAGCTACAGTCTATGCGCTTTTTCAGAGGGCTAAATGTTGGCTCAGGGTGTGATTCATATAAATGCACATCATGTGACGCACTGTAATTGTGTGCACGCACGGCTGGCTTCATAAAAACTTCCAGTGCATGCTGCTTCGACAGGCAGCCGCTTTTATGAAACACTAGCGTGTCGAAGGTCACCGCTCCGGATATGACGAAGGTAAGGAAGTTCTGACGGAGTACTCCTCGGCTTTAAATGACTTAGCATTCCAAAAAACAAAAAAAAAACTGTGGTCCCAGCTGATAAAACCCAGCATTACATCTACTCCCAGACTGAGCAGAATTATCTATTATCTCATCGAAGCATCCAAATAAAAAATGACCTAAAAGCCAACATTAGATAATCTGTAAATCTCAGCCTCATTGCACTGCAGCGATATTCCAAATATATCCTAAAAAGGGAGCATTCCAGCGCAGCCCCTCAGCACTCGATATCACAAGGGTAGCAATTACTGGGGATAAAATGGCCAAGATAATTTTGAAGCAGGCTTTGTAGAAGGTGAAATTTTAATTCGAACATCTCTTCCGGGTTTGGTAGCCTCAACGCGATATCGAGGAAGGCAAAAAGGCGAATACAGAGCGTCCTTCAAATAACTTGCGTCAGGCTCAGCGCGCTGCGCGAAGATTTTAATAGTGCAGGTTTGTAGTCAGTCGACGTAGACAGGTCTCCGAATTACTCCAAATGCGGTCGCATTGACTCATACTTTAACAAATAAAATGGTGAGATTTTCTATTGCTATTATTACGAAACATTTTGAGGACAAAAGCTGGAGTGAATATCGAGCAACGCCAATTTTAGTTGTTTTAGATTACATCGCTTCTACGTAGTTTCTTTTTTAAAACCTCGCCAGCCATATTTAAAAACTGGCTCTTAACTAGGCTCCTGCGTATCATCATTAGCACATTTATGCAAGCTCCGATTGTACGAATTCCGCTAGGAAAAGACTGAAAAAGTAAAGTGGTCAGCGGCCGCTGCAATCTTTCCGAGTTTAGCGCTGCCGCTTCGCTTGGTTAGAATTATGATGCTGAAAGCCGGAGCACGACCAAGGCATCGCCATTTTACGGCATAGCGCAGGCTTCTTGCTTGTCAACATTGTTGAGACTATCATCGTGAACCGTTATCAAGCTCATGCGTAGTACTCGCCTCAGTTTGTGTGCATGCTGTAACCGCGCGAACGACAAGGGTCGAAGAAAGAAGCAGGACGGAGCGCGGAACTTCAACTGAGCATTACTCCAGGGGGACGTCACATTTATACATTCGTCGTAATCACACCTGGAAATTAGCAAACAACCATAACAAAACACGGTCATGCTGGAATATGTGGCACAGATTTCCACCTAGATAAGTCACTTCTTGTTTAGTCAGCGAGACTGATGTTTTGTTGACACATACGCGGACTTCTATCTTTGTACAGTGTGCCTCAGAAATTTCCCGGCTAATTTGCGACACGAACTTTTTCAAGATTCTCTTTTCAGGGAACCGAGACGTGCAGTCATGGCAGTGGCGACAATGGCAGCTGGGAAACTGGCCGACCATTGTCGCCACCGCTGTGAATGCACGCCTAGGTTGAGCGAAACAAAACTTTTGAAACACAAATGGCCGAGAAATTTTCGAAGCATACATATAAGAAAAGAATTTGGCTTGTTTGTCTGCAAGACATCCGTCTCGATAACTAAAAAAGAGTTCTCATATCTAGATGGAAATCGGTGCCACAGACGACAAACTGGCAGTGTTTTCTGATGGTTATTTTTCAACTTCCAGGTGTGATTGCGACGAATGCATAGATTTGACATGTCTTCTGACTCATTTGAAATGCCGCGCTCTGTGCAGTCGATTTATTTCTTCTTCTCTTGGCGTTCGTGCGGTTACGATGTTCATACAACTACGAATCACCAACCAGCCAGCCTTTCCCTGTTATCTCTTCCCAAGTAGCACCGCTATTTGCATCGCTGTAGCTTCAGCGTTGCCGGGTACTTCTTATGCCTTCGCTGCTTACTGTCAAGTGTTCGCGACGAAGAGACTCATGTCTGGCATCCTAGCTCCACAACTATACTTAACACGCATGTGGTGGATGACGTCAGCAACAGTATAATCTTGAGAGCATGCGTGCGCCGAGTCCCAACGGATGGAGAATGAAACCCCGTCATAGAAAGTGGCTCCCAATTTACCCGAAGCGGAGACGTGACTCTACCATATACAATCATGGTAAATCTATCAGCACCCAACTTTTGCACCACTTATAAAAGCAATTTTTCTTTGCATGTTCATTTCCTCGGTTGGTTTGGGAAAGTGTTGGCATCGCCGCCGAAGTAGGTGTGCAAAACACACGCACAGCCTGTACTAATAGAAGCTGGTTTAAAGGACTGTAGAGCAGAATGGGACGGATTTGCATTGCGTCGGTCACCTTTATTTTCTCTTCGCACTTGGAGAGAAGGAGTCAGAATCATGCTGCATACCTGTATTAGGTGGTAGCTTGAACCTCATCGCATTCGCCGTGTCTCTTGGATGCTGGAACAGTGTTTTGGCGCACCGTTGGCAGGATTGCGTAAACACTACCATTGTCTAGCAGCAAATACCAGTTTTAATACAAAGAACCACGTTGGCGCAATTGGAGCAGAAATCCCACCGCTGAAGTGAGAGCCATCCACCTGGCCTTTCATCACAAGTGAAGTGAGGTTCCACTGCGAGACCATCAAACCAGGACTCAAATAACTCATTCGGCTCATACCGCGCAGGGAATCTAGCCTTCGCCATTCAGATGCTGACCAAAGCCAAGAGGCCACACTTCATCGACTCATGCCGACCCGCCGTGTTCACACCAAACGGCACAGAGGTATTGGTTTGTCCCGAGGAGCTGCCCACTAAAGCATCCACAGGCAATACGGGAACGGCAGTCAACGCAGCAGACCCGCTCTCTCCTCGCAGCTTCTCTAAGAGCAACCAAGGTAAGTTGGTCTCTATAAAAACGATGTTTCCGACGAGAATTCCTGCGCTTAAAGCAGTAAAGGAAAAAAGCGTTGTGCAACAAAAAAACATCTCCGAACAAGACCGTCCAAACCATATTAGTCAGCAGACTGAAACTGATTTAGCAGTTTTATTCGATCTTTCATGTTTCGTCAAGAATTTCTCTCCTAGCACGTGAAGCATGTTGGAAATATATTGCGCCTGGCAAAAAAGCTGCATTCAGTGTGCTGTTCAGCTCAACCTTTTTATTCGAGCAAGTCAGCCTGCATTGCATTCGTGATCGCGTGATTTCTTTATGGTTTGGTTTGGTTTATGGGGTTTAACGTCCCAAAGCGACTAAGGCTATGAGAGACGCCGTAGTGGAAGGCTCCGGAAATTTCGACCACCTGGGGTTCTTTAACGTGCACTGACATCGCACAGTACACTGGCCTCGAATTTCTCCTCCAAAGAAATTCAGCCGCCGCGGCCGGGATCGAACCCGCGTCTTTCGGGACAGCAGCCGAGCACCATAGCCACTGAGCCACCGCGGCGGCTGATTTCTTTATGACTTTCACGATGCAAGCATTTTTTGTCTTTTTCATCGGTTTAGGTTGCTGTGGTGTGTAAGTTAGCAATGTTCTTTCAGTTCTGCTTATATCCAGTGTGTGTGGCCGCGAACTATTGTGTTCCTCATGTAAAAACACTGGATGTTTTTTTTTGCCTCAAGTCCCTCAAGCTTGAAGAGTAGCTCTTATGCAGCATTACGTAAAGAACTATCAACCCTTTAGTTTTATTTGTTGACATTACCGGAGCCATAATCAGGAATTCATTAACTAACACGCAATTATTCGTGACTAGTTAGGCTTCTGGCTGTTATACTTCCGGTCTGCTGCAGCCGGGAACTGCACGCCGCTGATTACGAGGGTTGAAGGTTTACATTGCAGAGATATTTGCATAAGTACAATTAATAAATACAAAAGGAGGTCCCAAAGTCACAGATTGAGAGGAACCTGCTATATATACAAACACAATGTAATAAAAACAAAAAAATCAGAATCGGAACTACTGGAAGTTAGACTAATGAAGAAGCAAATTATCTACTTCTAAGGAGGAATCTTTCAGCTTAAGTTTAAATGAATGAACTGCTGACACCTCCTGCTTGCAATGGCAACGAGTTTCAAACTAACGAAGCAAGAAACTGAGCTGTGAATTTTCTGTAATCTTTCTGAATTTAAAAAAAAATTGTTGCTTCATACGAAGTTGTTCTATTGAAGCTTCATTGAAGCTACATGCCTTGCTTCATGCGCGTAAGGTATCTCATTGTCGTAACTGATGGATGTCTGAGGTTGCCACTGATGAGCTTAGAAACCAAAATACCATAAGATTATTTACGTTAAAGCGACATTGATAAAATGTTAAGAGCTTGAAGAAGAGGTGAAGCTTGCGACATAAAATGACTGAACATTATCTATACTACTCGATTTTTGAAATCTTTCAAGCAGTACAAGTGAGTTGTGTAAATACCACCTCGGGAACTAATCCATGGTAAAGCGATATTAAGATACTGATATTAAAATACGAATTCATCTTGATCAGTATTTTTATGCCGTACGCTGCTCTTCTTGCTACAAAGCCAATGTGCTTACTATGTTTTAAATGCTTTTGCATTCAGCTACATGAAATGTGGTGTACGCAACAGAAGTATATCGGAACTCATAGTAATAGATACTGTTACTTGCATAGCTTTCTGCTGAACATTGAAAATAAAAATTCCACTGAGGGGAATTATTAGCTATTTTTACACCAGGTTGCTACATTAGCAACGTCTGCGTTTTGTGAAAAGAATTTAAAATTGCATGAAATGTATACGATTTTCTCATCCAGATATACTACGCATTTAGACAAGTGAAGCCAGTTAGGCAGATCTATACATATCAGAAAAGAAACAGGTCCAAAGATGTATCTTTGAGGTACGTCCATGTTAGTCGATTTAAATTTAGAATAATTCTCTCAGATGACTACTGGTTGTTCTTTATTAAATAGGTACCTACGCATGTGATCAAGCGCAGAGCCAGTTGCGCCAATAGAATTCAACTTTGAGAAGATTATGTTAAGGTTTACTGAGTAGAAAGCTTTAGAGAGGTTCATAAACAGCGCGCCAAACAGCTTATCAGAATCACTAGCTGCCTGAATTTTATAAGTTAATAGAAACAAAAATAAATCAGTAGGAAAACTTGCTCAAACTCTCAAGATGAAACTCTCAAACTCGCTCAACTCGCTCAAGATGAATTTTAGAGAAGTATCACTTGGTTTTCGCAAACTTTTAGGCGATCGGCGCGCCGCATGATTGAACAAGATTGTACACTGCGCTGAAGCTTACGGCCTATTCTTTAAGGACTCGCAGATATCATGGCATCAGCGACATTCTCCCCCGAATACATGATTACCTTGCGGAATCCATCAGGCGAAGCTAACCCTCCGAAATCTGTGGTCCGGAAGAGGAGGTCCAGCGCTACTAGGACCATCAAGACTCCGTATTATTTACTCAACAGGTCCGTCACTATTTCCAGTATTATTTTAGAATGTCAGGTGCCAGCCTAATTGACACCTCCAAAGTGTTGAACAACTGGGCTACTTAGCCCCCTTTCGATTCAAGAAATTGAAACTTTTTATTTCTTCGAAAATATCCAGACCCACCAAGTCGCCCAGCGTTAACGTGGTGAAGATGACATTTACCGGTGGCCGCGGAAGTTCTAACGATACCAGGATTCTGAAGCACACAATCGGCGTAGGCGTTCCCCAAAGTATCACAGGCAACCGTGTACTCCAAGACAGTGGTGAAGCAGACACGTCGGACCAAGGGGAGGTCGTCGACTACCACTGCTCGGGACCTAACAGCCGCAAGTCTGGAGGCTCCTTTCCTTCCGGTCACGCCACCGTAACGGGCTTTGTGACGGCGTTCCTGTTCACCCATGGTGTCCGCAGGTTGTGGAGCTACCAGAGCCCGTTCCAAGCCGTTGCGCTTGGTATCACCCTCATCCCCTGCGCACTGTTGTTCTGCGTTCAGCGAGTTGTCTACTATCACCACCACATAATCGACGTAATAACCGGCTTTGCCCTCGGCGCTCCAGGAGGGGTAGTCTCCGCCCTCTGGCCTCACACGGAGGCTTCGTGCAATATATAAAAACAGTACTAGCCCTAAAGAGACTTGAATGCGCTTGCGTTCGTAGTAGAGATACTGCAGGTGTGCTTATGTTGTTTATGTTCACAGCCTGCCGATTTGCGATTGACCATGGGAAGAATTCTTCTATGATATATATGTCTTTGTTAGAATAAAAGAGATTTCAGTCTTTTGTTACACCGAAAAAGGCTGACAGCATTATAAATTTTGTCTTTTGTTTGATTATTATACCCTTTTTACTGCTGGCAGTAGCATTATAAACATCTTCAACACATTTTGCACTCCAAGGAGCGTTGTGGAAAGCTGTAGACTTCTTTCTGGGTCACTCTTAGCTGACAAGTGTTCTTGGTCAGATTCTGGTGTGAGCGGCATTCGCGATTATGCATGAGATAACCGTGAGAGAAGAGCAGAGAGAAGGAGGTCATAGCAGAAACCTCTTCTGGACCTTCTCGATCTCTCTTGGGTCTCAATTGTTTACATTGACAGGAGGTGACTACTAACACAAGCACGTCTTTCTCAAGAACCAGAGGTTTACTTTGGGAAAGGTGGCGCAAGGAGCACGCAGGCTACGCACACAAGCTGTGCACACAGGGTGCTAACGTGATCGCTCCACCTAGAGGCAGCACCGACTCCGGGATGCTTCCTTGTCCCTGTGCCTCCTCCCGGTCCCACTTGGCGGGCCAGATGCTTTTACGACGATGGCAAACACGGCGTCCGGGATCCTTCGTCCTCGTAGCTAGTGCGGTACCACTTGCTCGTCGTTCTGGGCAAGTAGACAGCGACGCAGCCGGCACCAGCATATGCGCTGTCTCTACAGCGGCTGCTAAACACACTAGCCTTGAAGGTGTTGCCGCCCGAAGAATTGAAGGAGGGCAGTCAGATCAGAGACGTGTAAACTAAGAGTACGGTCTGCACTGCATATGTGTGTTTTTGTTTTAGTGCTCGCGTACCGGAAAGCATCTTTCCACAGCTACCTCTAACTTTGCATCGCCTAGTATCGTAACTGAAAAAGTTGATAATTAGTTTTCGAGAAAAAGGAAATGGCGCGGTAATTGTCCCACATCTCGATGGACACCCGAAGCACGCCGTAAGTCAAGGGAAGAAGAAGGGAACTCTGGCACAGCAGCCGAGCACTCTAACCTCTCAGCCACCACGGCAGGTAATCGCCCTGTCAGTTTTTGTCATCGTGAACGAAATGCAGGTAAAATTAAAATCAAGACAAGGTCCTCAGGTTTTAGATAGAAATGTTGATTCCTCACCCCATATATTTGATATGAAGACATGATTGCTTAAAGCAGTGAGTAGATCGGTATCTGACACGACTTGTGGTAGTATAGTTCGGCTCAATGAAATCTGTCGGGGCTACTTGCGTGTTTTGGTTCACGTCGCCCTCCTAATTACTCACTACACTGCTCGTAATCGACGGCACAAGCCTACATCAAATGGTTGACAGGAGCCAGTCGTAAAAAAAGATGCTGTTTGTAGTAACGAATTTTTAAAGCACTTACCCACTCAAGTCATCACACACCGAGAATATTCCAGGTCAACACAGGTCATCAAAAATGTTCTTAAAAAAAATAATTTTCTCGAATGGTGCAGTAAAATATATTTTGTGAACATGGTTTACATAAATTTCGTGACTGCGTTTGGTAGTGACTCCTCAAGGTCGATATATAGGTGTCAAAAACATAAATCACGTGAACGGGCCAAGTTGTTAAAAAATAAATCACTTAAAACGTAAACATTATATCAGATCGTTTGCCCAATGGCCTCATCCTACGCACCTTCCTTCGAAAAGGGACGGAAGAGTTGGTACATTTCAGGGGTTAGCGTAGCCCTCTTCCCTGGAGGCAGACCAATGTTTTGTAATGCCGTGTTACATGCGACTGAAAATTTTTATGGTCGATAGAAGACAAAAAATTCCTGTCAGGCATTTTACCTTGGTAGTCCTTTTTTCACATTGAGGACTTTTTGCTGCCTTCCTAATTGTGGCGGTTCAATATCAAGATTATGATACCATGTGTCCGAGATAATAAGAACCAAAATTTTCAGACTATTTCAGACTAACGAAAGCTCTACCCGAGTGAAACCAGATGAGGACGGTGCAGAATTGCAGGGCCTGGTCTCCAGTGATTTGTGTTCTCCGCTCATTACAATATAGTACAAAATAAATTACATATATGTATTTTAAGCACCAACGCCGTCTCATGATAGTTTTTTTTTACTTCGCTGACAACATTTTATAGCAGGAAAAAAAACGGCGCAATCGTACCTTGGTGAGATCTCCCCGCCGGCTGTCGTTCAAGGCAATCTACAGCTTTTATTTTGAGGCTACATTCCTCACTAATGTTTTCTTACGTTATTCAGAACAGAATCACCCTAGCCAAAGTGATCTTCAGCCAAGATCCTTTTGTACCGCTTAATTTGAACCATCACAATCATCTGATCCGCTAGCAGTTGCATCGCTATGAAAGAAGAAGTGCTCCATTGAGCATCATTGCTCTAGGCCTCCCTACTCAGTCTTTCTTGCTAAGAAAGGAAACCACTTGGCTTCGGAAAGCTTCCGGCACCCTTCCAAACCGCGAGAAGGTGCGTATTTGGCATCGCTATGTAATGCCGGCCTCCCATTCATTTTATTGTAGCGGCATAGTCAGAGCCTTGAACTAGCAAAGCTCTGGACGCCATATAGGTTGACCAAAAGCAGAGTGAAAGCTTTTTGCTTTCTGTAATTCGCTGATATGCACGTCTATTGTGAAGGCTTGGTGGAAGCTGTGTGCGGTGTTCCGTCCTGGTTTGCCTGACCAGAGGGTAAGCTATCTCTGGGCAGGTGCTCTAATTGTCGGCTTTTGCGTCTAGGTGAACTGAAGCTAAGAAATCCATACTGATTCTGCAAGAGTACGCTCAACTTAATACATTAATTAAGTGAAATCATCGACCAGCGTGAGGCAAACAGAGCACGCAAAAGGTCGCTATCGTTTACAGACTCTTCCACCATGGTCATAATCTCAACAAACAGACAATCGCTCCTCTGCAGCGGCGCCGGTATCAGCCGCGCAACTCCCTTCAGGGTGTGTAATATACACCGATGCATCTCGCACAGCACTGCAGCGAGTTAACTTAGTTTACAGTCCCTCCCATTCTCATTTTAACTCCCGCGCTACATATAGCGCGGATGCTTGCTCCCCCTTGCTTTGGAGCTTCAAGCGATACACAATGCAATTGCTTCTCTTTTATTCGTACCCAATTCGATATTGTTCATTTACACTGATTTCCTTGCCACCTTTAGCAGCCTAAGCCTGCCCGGCGCACATTCCACATTACGCAGTCCATTCACCAAACTTTTCACAAAATACCCCTCTCCTGTGCGCGTACATTGCATTCGCGGCCACGCTCACGATCCGCATAACATTAAGGCGAAGCCTTCAATGCCTCATCGTTGTCGACAGAAGGCTGTCAGCAGAAGCATGCCAGCAGGGTTGTCACTCTTTTGACTGGTGTCCACCGATATATGTGAGATAGTTACTGCGTAGTTTCCTTTCCTCAAATACAATTTACATTTTCTTCATTACGGCCCCTCTTTCTCTTTCTTCTTTCACTCCCACTTCCTCCCTTCCTGTACCGTGCGGTTCAGGTTGTGGGTTTCTACGTGGACACAGGCCACCACCCACCGCGGGTTCGAGCTTCGCGCGAGCCAAGGGCCCCGATCAGCCGTCACCACACACACACTGGGACACCGATGCGGCGCACTCAACCTCCGCTGGGAGGAGAGCGATTCGCCGCAAAGAAATAGGCCTCCAAGTTCACAAAGGAGACGTTTATTCACATCGTCCTCCAGCTGATACACACACACTCAATAGTCACCCCGTCCCGGGGGCGCGCGAGGAGCAAGGCTCCGCTGCGCGCACGAAGAGACTCGAGTAATGCGCACCGCTACCACGCCGCTGCAGGAGAATGTCCCCGCGGCAGTGCTGTGATCTCTCTCTCGTGTCGACCGTTGGGCCGGTTGCGAGAGAGAGTGGGCATTCAACGCAAGGTACGCCTGTCGGAGGTCGCTGGACCCCGCTGGACAGGCTCGAGCCGCTGCAGGTCAGAGGACACGTGCGGGCGAGCTCGAGTAAGCCCTGGTCCGAACGGCAAAGGCCGGCACGGACAAACAGTAACGTACGCACCTTACGCTGTCTTGGAGGGATCTCTCTCTCGGCCCCGCTCGGACGGTCGCGGGATGCGCGGCCGCCAAAACGGGTCCCGGATTCCCGCCAAAAGGCGCCAATGGCAAAGGCCCTTGGGGAGCCGGGGCGGAGCTGTGGCTAAATGACAGTGATTAGTCACCCAGCCGCCTCTCCACCGCCTGAGGCGGGAGCAAGGGAAAGAGGAGAAACGACGCGGTAGGCCGGCACAGCCGCGCAAAGGCGACGGCGGAAAGCCAGATTCCCACATCCCCCTCTCCTTAAATGCCCTCCTACCCATCGGCAAAGCACGCGGCCAAAATAAAGAAATCAATACACAAAAAAAAACTAGCTACACTTCAGTTCCAGCCAGAACAATGTAAAAAAAAACAACGGAAAAACAAGGCAAACAACACTTGCATACGCTTCAGTAAATCAAAACAGCTTGCAGATTATATACACGGTACACAAGGCGATGTGAATTCAACTGTACAACTATGTGACAGGTGGATGTCAGCCTCAAAGTTCGATGGCGCGGCCCAATGGGCCGGTCGGCGACTCACCGCTCGCAGACTTCAAGTTGAACGCGTTGGGAGGGCCGACGACTGATGGCGGTCTTCTTTCCGTTGATGTAGGGTGCGTTGATGACGACGGGGCCGCGGCAGAGCACTGACCTCGCGCCCTTGGACACGACACGTTCGGCACAAGAGAGTTAGTGCACCCCCTTCACGCCGGCTGAAATGGGCGAGGACGTTCGGCGGCGTCCTGATGTGTAACCTTGGCCACAGCGAGGGGTCCTTCTCATCCTCGCGCTCACGCAGAAGAACACAACGGCACAACTCCCAGGCGTCACCTTGGTTCATGGTTACGCGCGCACACAGTCACAGCCGCAACCACGCATACACCGGCGAGTGCGCGGACGCTGGTCGGCGACAACGATCCCCTCCTCAGAAGCGTCCAGAGGCGCCGCGGCGAGGGTCAAAGGGTGCACTTTCCGCCCCCCATCGTCCCAAACGCCCCGCCAACTTCCCCTCCATACGGGCCGCACAAAACTCGCACCGCGACACACGGCTCCTTAACGAGCCAACCACCCACAGTCGGGCCGGAAATGAGAAAAGGCGCGCTGTACAAACGACACCTAATCCAATCTATTCCTTCTAGAAGATAAGAGCAAGCGCGAGCGGGCTGAAGTTTGCCTATGTACAAGTCTGGTACGTTAGAACGAAAACAGATGAAGAAGCGGGAAACGAAAGTGGCTAGAAACTGACCCAAGCAAACAAATAAATAAATAGATAAAGACACAAGGTTGGAACTGAGCATGCTGCAAAAAAAAAAATAACACACCGTGCTTCACCTGGGTAGGGCCTGACGAGAAAGCTCGCCAGCTAGCTGAGGCTGCGTGCCTTCGGTTGCGGAAGAGTCCGCCGTCCGGCATCAATCACGCCGGTGACCGTCGCCTCAGATTGTACCGGTGCTCCGTACGCTTGCGTTCCGCAGCACCAGTTGTGCCTTTGCGCTTGCCTTTGATACCAATGGGTACCGGCGCAAGCTCGTCAGACCGTGACGCGTAGGCCTTCAGGTCTATGAACCCCTGCTTGCTCCTGGGGAAAGGCCCCATCAAATCGCAGGTGGCCATCTGCCACGGACGCACACTGTCAATCGGTTTCATCATTCCAGGCGGCTTGCCGCCCCGTGACTTCACCGCTTGAGAGACATGGCAGGAACGGCAATGGCGGGAAATGTCGCGCTTCATGCCGGGCCACGTCACCGAATGGCTCAGTTTTGCAAAAACTTTGGAGCCACTCAGATGACCGGCCAGTGGTTCGTCATGAGAGAATCTCAACAGTGCACCTCTCAGACTTTTGGGGATAACCACCTTGAACGGGTCGATGGACTCGTCATCGGTGGCTATGTACTTCAGCACGAGCCCGTCATTGTCCAGCAAATATGAACCCCCGGGGTTCGCCGCGACACACGCTGGCTTCTGCCCCCCTGCGCCCGCTACAATACAAGTAGCGTCACGGCGCTCCGTCTCCCTGAGACCGTCGCTCACCTCGCGACAAAAGGGGTCATTTTGCTGGGCTTTCAGTAGCTCTTACGGCTGAAAACGATTCCAGTCATCCCAGAGGGGAGCATGGTCTCGTCCCCACTCAGGTTTGCAGCCAAAATTTCCGTTCGCGTCGGCACCTCCGAGGCGCTCACGCAGAGCTTTGCCTCTCGTCCGCTTTGCGAAGCGCTGCTCGCCTGGTTAGCGGAATGGGTTAACCCGTTTGCGGGTTCCCCCTCCTTGCCGCCCGGCGGCTCGACCGCTGTTTCGCCCCCTCCGCCTACAGGCGTCAAGGCGCCGCTGGCGAGTGGGGCACGGGATAGCGCGTCAGCTACCACGTTTGTGCTCCCCTTTCGACACTGCACGGAAAAGTCGTAATGCTGTATCAGGAGAGCCCAGCGCGCCAGCCGACCCGCAGGCTCGCGGAGCCGCATCAGCCAACTAAGCGCACTGCACCCCTGCCTCAGTGGAGGCTTGGGTGGGCTGCACGAACGAGGGAGGCAAGGCTCCTAGTTCGATGAGCGGCGTGGTTTCCACAGGGAACCGGGCCAGCGCCTCGCCGTTCCCAGAGCAGAACTGACTGCTCGCGGTGCACGGCTGCTGCTGTTCGAAACTGCCGGTGTCGGCAGCGTGACACGAACTGCTTTCGCACTGGGCGGAAAGCATGCACAGCTGAGGCATGTGACCAGCGGATGCACCGCAGGGTGCTCCCGGTACAGCTCCAATGGGAGCCGCGTGGTCGACATTTTGGGTTGTGCCGCAGTAACCCCAATGGGGGCCGCGGCCAACCACGGTGTCTAGCTATTCGAAGGAACAGCAGCCAGCGGATCAAACGACGCTACAACTCCGTAGGGAGCCGACATGTAGCTGCCGAGTGCCCCGCTGGGGGTGTTAGACATGGTGCGCAAGCGTGATCGTCAAGGCGACCTGCTCGGCTAATGTGCCATCAAGGGCGTAAGCGCCAATGACTTAGCACGTTGGGCGCCAGTTGTGGGTTTCTACGTGGACACAGGCCACCACCCACCGCGGGTTCGAGCTTCGCGCGAGCCAAGGGCCCCGATCAGCCGTCACCACACACACACTGGGACACCGATGCGGCGCACTCAACCTCCGCTGGGAGGAGAGCGATTCGCCGCAAAGAAATAGGCCTCCAAGTTCACAAAGGAGACGTTTATTCACATCGTCCTCCAGCTGATACACACACACTCAATAGTCACCCCGTCCCGGGGGCGCGCGAGGAGCAAGGCTCCGCTGCGCGCACGAAGCGACTCGAGTAATGCGCACCGCTAGCACGCCGCTGCAGGAGAATGTCCCCGCGGCAGTGCTGTGATCTCTCTCTCGTGTCGACCGTTGGGCCGGTTGCGAGAGAGAGTGGGCATTCAACGCAAGGTACGCCTGTCGGAGGTCGCTGGACCCCGCTGGACAGGCTCGAGCGGCTGCAGGTCAGAGGACACGTGCGGGCGAGCTCGAGTAAGCCCTGGTCCGAACGGCAAAGGCCGGCACGGACAAACAGTAACGTACGCACCTTACGCTGTCTTGGAGGGATCTCTCTCTCGGCCCCGCTCGGACGGTCGCGGGATGCGCGGCCGCCAAAACGGGTCCCGGATTCCCGCCAAAAGGCGCCAATGGCAAAGGCCCTTGGGGAGCCGGGGCGGAGCTGTGGCTAAATGACAGTGATTAGTCACCCAGCCGCCTCTCCACCGCCTGAGGCGGGAGCAAGGGAAAGAGGAGAAACGACGCGGTAGGCCAGCACAGCCGCGCAAAGGCGACGGCGGAAAGCCAGATTCCCACAAGGTGTCCACCGAGATGACAGAAAATTCAGGGGGCACTTTGACTGTCTAAAGTGGGTAGAGGCGGAAGCGTTTTCCGCACCACCTTCGCTGTTTCTGTGGCACTGGTGGCGTCACATATATTTGAGTACTAATTACTAAGTGATGGCAAATCACTAATTAATGCCTGAATACTAATTAACCGCTAATTAATGACGCTTCGCCTTTAGGAGTGGAACGCGACAGCGCGTTGCAGCGCTGTCAGGGAGTCCACGGAACCCCACCACCCGTTCGGCGCGATGCCTTGCCCTTTGAACGCAACGCTTTTTGAGGAAAGGAAACGGCGCAGTAATTCTCTGTCATCTCGGTGGACACCTGAACCGCACCGTAGAGGAAGGGAGGTGGGAGTGAAAGAAGATAGATAAAGAGGAGCCGTAATGAAGAAAATGAAAATTGTATTTGAGGAAAGGAAATTACGCAGTAACTGTCTCACATATCTCGGTGGACACCCGTCAAAATTCAGGGGGGCACTTTTTTACCTAAAGTGTGGTCACTGATGTGTGGTTAAGATGTTAAGCTTCGCCCCTAAGAGTGGAACGCGACAGCGTCTTGCAACGCTGCCAAGGAGTCGATAGAACGCCATCGCCCATTCGGTTCTACGCCTCGCTCGTCGGTAAATTGGTTTTTGAGGAAAGGAAATGTATCTGTCTCTCATTTGTCGGTGGACACCTAAACCTTGCCGGAAGGGAATGGAGGAGGATGAGAGTGAGTGAAGACACCGTATTCACTAGACGCGCCTTTGTTCATTCAAACCAACGAGCTGGCATGGCGGAGTGGATAGCGTGCTCGTCTCTCACGCCGAAGACCGGGGTTCGATTCCTGAGCTCGACCAATTTCTTAATCGCTTTTATTTATTTATATGGCCTGACTAGTAAAGCTAATTAGGCTAATTGGATAATTAAGCAATTAACTAAGCTCAGTCCCACTTACTTGGAGCATCACTATACGATCCCTTCAATTGGTTGTATGGTTACTAGCCAAAGTGCAATTGGCCCCGTTTGAAATTCGCGCACTGTGACGTCACGACCGTTTCCACCAATTGAAAAGCGTGACATTTTCTGTCGACAACTGCTGCTTACAACGATGAGACATTAAAGGCTTCCGCCTTAAAATTACTGCGCCATTTCCTTTCCTCAAAAAGCGTTGCGTTCAAAGAGCAAGCCATCGCGCCGAACGGGTGGTGACGTTCCAAGGACTCCCTGGCAGCGCTATAACACGCTGTCGCGTTCCACTCTTAAAGATGAAGCTTAAGTGCCATTAATTAGCAGTTAATTAGTATTGAGTCATTGATGAGTGGTTAGCCATTAATTATTAATCTGTCATTACTTGGTAATTATTTTTTAATGGTGTGCGACGCCAGTAGTTACGTCCCCAGTGCCACAGAGGCAGTCAAAATGGTGCAGAAAATGATTTCGCCTCTACGCACTTTAGACAGTGAAACTGTCCCTTGAATTTTTTTCATGTGGATACAATGACACACCTTGGCACACCAAACATCCCGCCACCTTCAGCGCCTGTGTTGTACAGTCCTGGGTCCTGTGTTTGCGCTGTGCCCTTTTAACACCTTCCCCTCTACTCCCACATCCGTTCCTGTCCCATGAGACACAGGGGTGGCGTCAGCGAACACGCGCTCTAATTAATTCCTCCGTGTTCGTACCCTCCCCCTACTAGTCTCATTCGAGAGGAGGAGGTATATGTGCGCCGGATTCGGGCAGGAGCGGCACTGACTCCTTCTGTGCGTCATCGGTAGCGTGACAAACATTTAGAAGTGACTGACAAGTGTTCCCAGTGTTTTGCTGCGTCATACCATTGTGACGCGAGGCACTTACTATGGACTTGCCCGGCTACAGCTTTTGTGAGACGACGCTTCCTAAACAAGGTAGGCCTGCGATGAGACGTTGCAGGCGACTATCGCAAGTGGACTCATGATAATCGCTTTATCGAGAACTTTTGTAATTTTTTAAGCGAGGCTTGTTTACACTCCCTCTTATAACTTTCCCTCTGTTCTCATTATGCCTAATGGCAAACATCCGGAATAATAAAAAAACACCCTCATTCGAGCATGCGTCCATAGTAGGGTGCAACTGAAAACCAATGTGATGACGGCTCCTCAAGGAGGCCCTTAAGTCAATGGCGTCGACGGACTCTCATGACACCAGGCTTAATCCTGTTGCACCAGCTAGCGTCACACCGCGGGGGCGTTCAGGCGCAAGGCCATTACCGGTCGTTTAAGTGGATTAACAGTGATGTCACGACAACCATTTGCCGCTATTCGTGAAGAGCCTCATTTGAGCGGCATTCACCGCTTCGTTCTTGAGTTCCATCCTATAGAAGGGTTACTAGTTGTAACTCTCCTCTGAGTTGGAAACCCACCTATGCGGTTGTTGATGTCGTTTCCAGAAATACCAGCGTATTTCTAACGTATTTTTTTACCTATATTGTGGCTGGCCTCTTTGTGACCTTAAGGGCCCTTCTTTACGCTTTCGTCTATCACGCCTTGTGGGCCTTTTGGGACTTCCTAATTCTTATATTCACTGTGTAGGTAGTGTATTTAATGGCAGTTGCATACGTGAGGTGTCTTTGTATTATTATATTTCAGTTGTTTGAAGGTCCGATGAGAGCAGGGAGCATTCTGGTATACCTATGACCGCGTAAATAATCTTCCGTAAGATGCGTCCAGACTGCCTTGATCCTGCCGTTCCTGTGAGGTAGCGATAGACTCAGTCAAGGCCCAGTCGAACCTTTTAGCCCGGAGAACCTTTGAGTGTGTAACTGGAGAATAGACTGAATTGAATTGAATTGAATTGAGTAGACGTGAGGAAGGAGAGCCAACGAAGCTGAATTTCCAATACCTCTACCTTTGGCGGCGTCTCTTTGTGATAGCTTGGCGCCTTCGTCCTGCTCAGCAGCACCAGGAACAGAAACAATGCCTGATCATCAAGAACCATAGTGAGTGAGCAAACTGCACACTGCTGTTCCGAGAGCGCCACGGTAAATATTTCTCCTTCAAACCTCTGTTACACTGCACAGACATAGGACTGCTTTGCAGTAATTGCATGATATGTTTTAAACGCAGGCAAGCACAGATCGACAGCATCTTGACAAGCTTAGCACGCTTTGCACTTAAAAAAGAGGTAGTGCCTGACAGTTTTTCTTCTATATGCATTATTCGTCGGGCGCATCTTCGGCGTGCAAAGGGCCGGGACTTTATTCAAAATTTTTCTGAACGCATCCAAAATTTAAGTGTAGAGTGCATAAAAGGTACAATGCAATGGCGGCATTTATTACGGGTTTTGACAGCTCTTTTTACATAGATAGCTTGGTTTGGTGATATGAAAGAGAAAAAGATTTGGATGTTTACATACCAATGAAGAATATCTCCTTCCTAGAACATGACCACGCACTATCTCGCTTTTATCCCAGCTAAATCAATGACTATACCCCACGTACAATTGGTTTATGTTCAGTGCAGAGCTACGGACATAAATACACGGAATAAGGCATTTCGTTCTATGTGCAATCCCACCTTCCTTATAAGAAGTAAAGAAGCTTTGTGCATTATAATGCGTAGTAGCGACCACAACCGGCATGCACATGCCACTGCTCGCAAAGCGTGAAAAAACTTGAAAGGCAAGACCGTGTTGCATTTATATTTGTTCACACCTGTACATGGTTTTGTTTATCGGGCTTAATGCTGTGGTAACTATTTTTCTCAGCCCCTGCTAAAATAGACGCCCTACTAGTGCAGTGAGCAGGGCAGTAGGCGTTTTTGTTTCGTCTTTTTCTTTTGTCCGCATTAAGTAGATGCCTGCTAAAGGTTCAGTTCGTTAGAGGAAAGAAATATTTAAACCTCCGATGATATAATAATGAATATAATATTCCTAATTTATTTATTGCCTGCCCAGGCCTCGGCTGAATCCTGTGTTTGGTGCTGCGTACCGCATTCCCTACTTTCCATATCGATTACTCACGGGACGGGCTATGCGCGAAAGATATCGAACTTTTTTGCTCTTTATTCTTCATTCCCTCTATTCTTTATTCTCAGAACTCCACATCGTATCTGTAGGTCGACTTTTTTCTAGCCCTGTCTATAAAAGCGAATTAAGAGCGTGCGCATGTTCATTCACATGAACCGAACTTTGAGCTCTAGCTGGAATGAACCCTGCGTTGGACAGTAGACTACCGAAGCTAACCGTTCGGCTACAGATGTTTGTCATCCTCAAGAACATGAATGTGGAAATTTTCTGCCGCCCACTTTTGCTTGCTTTTTCTCGACCGTGTTCTCCTCTTCCCGTGCAGGTCATGCTTGATGCACAAAGCGCCAGAGGGACGAGTCCTGGTCCGGAGGATATAAATGTGGCTGACGCGGTTAATGAACGTCCTGGAGAACTGTTTAAAATCTTTATGATAACTTTCTTTCCCGACTACTCCGCCAGGGGTGCTGTGTACGCCGTGGCTCTTGTATTCGCCGCAGGGTACGCCATCTTTATCGTCCAAGGTAACTGCCAATTTAATACCGCTATGCATTACGGAATAAGCTTGAGTCAGTTTTTCAAGTAGCGTCCCGCAAACTCGTGTGCGGATCGTATACCAAAACATAAGGGAAAATTTTTTTGCAAACCTCCGAAATGTATTGGTGCCGAGGATGTCGTTGCTTCTCCTCTTCCCTAGCGCATGCTTTCGTGAAGAGCGGACGATTTGTTGAATGATTCTAATCTTGGTATAGTAGATTGGTGCCTTTAAAAGTAAACTGAGGGGCAAGTGAAACGCACCAGCGCAGAAAGAAAACAAACAGGATAAGTGCTGTTGAAGTTTCCACAGTAACACAGGAAGGCAAACATCTTGACGGGATATGATGTGACACGATGATCCACTACCATATCAAACCTGCGTAATCGCATCATCCAAGAAGATCTCGTCTGCAGAGCTTGCATTAAAGATGTCATAGAGGGGTTGCATGGCATTGTTTATCAAGCATAACAGACAATAATACGTATCAAATGGATGACTAAAAATGCCTTTTCCTTCCACAATACTAGTTTTCAGCGTCTGTACACTTCTTCGATGCGCTACGCACAATTCAGCGAGCCACTTTCTTTCAAAGCCCCCTGCGTGGCATCAGGTGCTAAATCCCAATAGTGAGGGCTCCAGATAATTTCAACCATTTAAGTTTCTTTAACGTGCTCTGACATCGCTCAGTACTCGGGTGTCAAGCATTTTGCCTTTATGGAATGCGACCGCCGTGGTCAACGTTCTTTAAATATGTTTTGGTTATATCCGTTAATCAAACTTAAATATTTGACTTTTATTAATCCGAAAACATTACAAGGCTATGTCGACAGGTTTGTGTCGGCAAAACGTGTCGGCAGCCCTTGCGGGGAAATATAAAGATATATCGTTTAAATAGTGGTTGTAATCGAAGGAGGATCATGTGACGATTGGGGGCAAGAAATTTTGGTGCCGATCGGATCATAGTTGTTTGGCACATCGGAAACCATACACTCATGCCAGATACCCAGTACTGAAAGGAATAAAGCGATCACAGGTTCATATGTGAGAGCTCAAACTTTCGGGGACTAAACCTGAAGTTGATATACACGGTGTGTTCCATCCCTTGTGAATGCAGGAGGACGACGCAGTCCACCCTCGTCTCCTTTCCGCTGCGACGATCCACGCCTTCTCGCGCCTTTCGAGCGGGACATTCTGCCGACGCTGCCTTTCGTGGCGTTTGCGTGTGCGTCAGCAAACGCCTTTGTTCTGCTTCTCCAGTTTCGCAGACCAGGCATGAAGCCGGCGGAGGCCTCGTACTGGGCGGCTCGGCGCTTGAGGAGATTCTACGTGGGCGGCATCCTACTCGGTGATGCCAAACTCTTAACCCAATATCTATTACGAAATACAAGAGAACGGTTGCCGTAAACGTAACTCGAAATACAAAGCGATGTGCTTCGTTGTAAAGTGTGGCTTTAAAGCCCGAATGCTAACGATAGCAACATTTATCACTTCTCGTATGTCGCTCTTTATAAGCACGCCTGCGCCTGTTGTAGTTAATGCCTGAAGCTTAATTATCTGGCCTTGTTTTCCTGTGATGCCCCATAGTAAGAGTTTCGCCGAATTCCTCAAAATTGTGAACATATTGTGGTAGTCTAGAAGACTACGAACTGTGCAGTGGCGCGGGAGGGAGCGGGAGCGTCAGGCTGTAAGTGCCATTAAAATCATGCCATTACCATCCTTCATGTTCCGTCTTTCCGTCACGTAACAATATGTACGAATGTCTCTTGAACGGAAAATGAAGGATATCTCGAAACTACATGAAAGTATGACTGGAAAGAGATACGTGAGCTTTGCTGCAAAAGTACTGAGGAAAAACCAGTAGTTTGCTATAAATGAGGAAGAAGACTGCGAGCTCTGAAGCCGCCAGCAATGCTGCTCCTCTATCTTATGAAGCAGTGAGTCCTTTCAAGCTAGCTCAGCGCAAGATGCAGTGTAGTAGTTGTGGCATTAGCGATCACCTTCAGCCTCGTTCTAAAAAAGAATAAAGTAAAGTTACAGTTTGGTTTGAACTTCACGTTCGAATTTAACATCCGTGCATCAATTTAAGGAGTCATATGACTGTAATCAAAGCGACGTGATCCCACCCTTGCAAGTAGCCCATCTGAGGACTAGGAGTGTCGCATTCAGTGGTGCACTATAAAAAACAGAACAGTACAGGAGAGACGCTCGGATAAGAAAACATGACTTCCTTGAGAAGGCGATTCCTTCAACGTGCTGTGTACTTCTCGTTGGCCGTCCTGACTGCCCTACCATCCGGTCTCCTGCCGGGATATTGCTCCGTTCGGGAGGGATGTAGTCACGAGGTTGGCTGAATCTCACGATTCTTGTGAGTACGGCTCCAAGTCACCGACAAGTGAGCTTTCGGACCTAAGGCTGGGTCCATTTTAGAAACACCTATTTTACTGATATTTTAGCTCCGGACGAGCGTCGCTCTATGCGCTTCTTTGTCCTTCGCACGGGATGCCATCCCGTCTCCTCATCCACAGACGGAGCTGCAAAGTTCTTCATCGCTGCAGCTCGAAGTTGCGCTTCGTATGTTTCAACGCGGGTAAGCGGTAGCCTATGCGTGACCATGAGAACGCCTTGTTCCGGTTTGGGCTCTGCGATGGTACGCAAACACTTGAGGTATTTCGTAGTCTATTTATGTGTCGTGTATAATTATACAGGAGACTTCTGCATTTCAGCGTGCAGTAGATCGAAAGCATCGTGGGCGTCAGCAAAAATGGTTGCTTTGGGGACCTCTAGATCGCATCGACCACTAAACGTAGCTCATGCTTCAACGCCGACTTCGAGGGAGCCCCAACACGAGTGTTGTGCGTGTCGTCCCAGAAATTCACGAGTCACAAAGTGGTTTTAACGACTAAACAAGCAAACTCATATCGCCCGCGTTTCCTTGGCTCGGTTTCTTACCCAGCTAGGATAATGAGAGAGAAAATTTTCGTTCATTATTCGGTGCAGGTGATGTGGTCTTTACCTTCCAAAGTGTGATCAACGTCAAGAGGCCACACTTCATTGACTCGTGCCGGCCCGTAGTCTCTGCACCAAATGGGACAGAACTCCCTGCGTGCGTGGATAAACTACTGTCCCATGCAACCGTACGAGGGGCAAGCCCGTTGCATCGAGGAGTAGACTCGCTAGGATATCGCATAATTACAGAGGATGCCGAAGGTGAGCGGCACGAACCCTAGCGAATGAAATGCTCCGCATAAGAGGCACTGCAATGTAGAACGGTGAAGGTAGCTTCAAGCGATAAAGATCATCAGAAATGATTAGAGAAGCGTCGCTTTGAAATACTGTAGTAAAAAGAAAAGATGAACCCTATCTATTCTTCACTGCGTATTGCTAGCTGTCTAATGCAGCGAAGGCAATTCCAATGAAAGGTAAAAGCCAACCCAGAGTACCGTACAACTGGGTTGAATGGCAAGGCTACAGCAATAAGCTATTCATCTTAGGTGTATCGCAACACAAAAGAAGCGTTGTGCTTGCAACGACCGAAATTCGGCTCACCATCACCAGAATGATGATGTCGACGGTGAAGGTTACACGCTGGCTGTCATTGCCACTCTTCTTGTCCGAGTAAACAAAGCCCCATGGGGGCATATGCATCTTTGTATCTTTCCGCAGCATCTGCGGATCTTGTCCCCTATTCAGGCATAACTTTTTTTTCGTATGTGCGGCTTACGTCCTAAAGCTGCCCGTTGACTATAAGAAACCACTGTAGCGGAGGACTCCGGACACACTTCCCCCACGCTCGCTTCCGTAATGTGCACTGACTCACCCAATCAACATATATTTTTGCATCTCATCCTCCAAACCATCACTTCCCCGCTCCTTGTGGAAGGCGACTTCAATGCACCACACACACAGCGGGGTTATAGAACCACACACAAAGGAGGACCTTTACTCTATGGTCATATATACTCTCGACACTACTCCTTGCTGAATGACGTTTTACGCCCCACTAGACATGGTTCCTCCTATCACAAAGACACCTCACCCGACCTGACCTTCGCTGTATGCATTCCACATGTTACTTGCCACAATAATGACACGTACCTACTTAGCGACTATTCCATCCTTGTTATCAACATACCCACACAACACCCCCGACGCAGGGCGAAGGTGCGACACACTTCGTGGAGAGACATTCGCCGGTTCTCAGCCTCGCCCCCATCTAACCCCTCCGACTACGCGTCATGGGTCGCTGATCTCAGAAACACCCTGTCACAGGCCACACGTAAAATCTCCAATCCTACTCCCCGTGACAACCATGACCTTCACCTTCTACGACTTTGGAAACGGAGAAAATGTCAACAATGCACATTAGCTACACAACCACACAGCACACAGCTCCGCGACAGAATACAAGCACTCCGGAACAACATTTTCTCCAACTGCAAGACACTCGACACCGAACACTGGACACGAAAATACGACCGCTTAAATGAAACTTTACATCAAAAATCACCTTGGTACCTTCTCCGCTCCCTTCTCGGACCTCAACTTCATCCCACACCCACTCTAGAACGCCTCTTCGCCTCCCATACTCTAAAAGAGGTTTTCACTAACCTCCAACAGCTTTATTTCCCACCATACCAGTTCGCTTTAAACTGACCACATCATGGCCCAGCCCTTCCCGCACTAGACGTCCCCTTCACGCACAAAGAACTCGACACAGCACTCGCATGTTGTAACAAAAACTCTGCCCCCGGTGCAGACAAAATCACATACACAACTCTCAAGAACCTTCCTCCCGAAGCCCACACATTCCTTCTTACTGTGATCAACGACGCCTGGACTTCTGGCACCCTGCCAGTGGCTTGAAATCGTCCGTGGTCTCACTCATACTGAAACCCAATAAGCCCTCCAGCATCAATAACCTCCGTCCTATTTCCCTCACCTCCTGCGCGGGTAAGCTCATGGTGCACATGGTGCTTGCCCGCAACACCTTCAAGCCACCGACTATCCCCCCCCCCCCTCATTGGTTTTCGCCGAGCACTATCCACCCAACACCTTTTCGTTCTCCTTCAGAACACCTTCTTTAACTCGAATGCTCCAGACGCTGCGCAGGTCAAAGACTTAGTAACACTTGACATACGCAAAGCTTTCGACTAGATATCACACGACCACATCCTCACCACACTAGCTGACACGCAATGCGGACACAGCATGCACAGTTACAAAGAGCTTTCCTCTCCCACCGCTCTGCCTGCATCCGCTATCTCGACAAACTCTCACCCCATCCCACTCGCTCGTGGCACTCCACCAGGTGCCGTCCTCTCTCCCATTCTTTTTAACCTAGGCATGGTCCCGCTCGCCCGGCCCTAGCCGATACTCCCGACCTTCATTTCGTCTTCTATGCAGACGATCTCACCTTGTGGGTCACCACTGGCTCACCGGAAGAGGTCCAAAGGACACTCCAACATGCACTTAACACCATTTCCTCACACCTCTCCCAAGCAGGCCTGCAACTCGCTCCGGAGAAATCAGAACTTCTACTCATAATACGCAGTAAATATGAACACACGTTGAACCCCTCCATCTCCCTCACCCTCGCCGGACAGCGCATCCCCCGCGTCGACTCTTATCGCATCCTGGATATGCCCCTCAACTCCAATTCTTTCACCTCTGCCATCAATCAGTCCATACACACATGCCACTCAATCACACACTTACTCCGCCGCGTAGTTTGAAAACATGCCGGCCTCTCCGAGACACACGCCAGCCGCCTTGCTCAAGCATTGGCCCTGAACAAATTCCTGTACAACATACCTTACTGCTCCCTTACAAGTACACAACAAGACAAACTAACCCGGGCCCTCAATACATTATACAAAGCAACACTAGGACTCCCCCCTCAGGCTTCTACACACACCCTGTACAAAACAGGCCTTTTCCACCCTCTTCAAGGCCTCGTTAACCTGCGCCGGGAGCGAGAAATCATCCGCCTGTCCAGCTCACCAGCTCGGTGGTGGATGCTATCCCAGACTGCCTACGCACCTATCTCTTTCCCAGACCGACCGCCGTCTCTGATCTAACCCCCTAACCTCCGTCTCGCACCCATTCCACGAAACACGTCCGCACACTCACACGCAGGCCGCCGCCAAGCATACGCATACAACCACAAGCCACCTTTTTGCGCTGCGGCTGTAGCCTACACAGAGGCCTGTCTCACGGAAACCGCTGGCTCCACAGCGGCCTTCTTCCTCCACCCCTGCCTCTCTACAACCCGCACTCACACAGCCGGTCCCTACACCTCCCCACTCTCCACTCTCGCCCTAGAAATACACGGGATCGCCGATGCCACCACACATTTTGTCACTCTACCCCCCTCCCCCGCATACTTTGTCTATACAGACTCGCAGACAGCTCTGCGTGCCTTCCAAGAAAGAGCCCTCCCCTTTCCTACCCGATCGGCCTTAGGTGCCACCCCTATAGCATTAAGCCCACGCCCGGTGACCATTCGGTGGATCCCTGGTCACATGGGCATTCCCGGCAATGAGTTGGCTCACCAGCTTGCCTGCGAAACTATACACCGGGCGCCGGGGACCCTTGGACGAGCCCACCGACGGAGCAGGCGGTCAGGGCTTACAAACGCACTGTCGACGAATACTTCACGCTGAAAATATTGGACTTAGCTGATTTACCACCACCGCACTCACCATTATCGATCCGTGAAGCTCGCATTCTTCGCCGAATACAGTTTAATCTCCTACATACACCAGCCAAACTTTATCTGTACGGTCACACTTCCACACCTCATTGCCCAAACTGTCCTCACACGTATCCAGACATAGAACACTGAATTACACAGTGCCACGCAGCCTTCCAGTCCCCCGCCTACCCTTTCCCCCCACCCCCACCATGGTCCATCTGGCTCGCCTCCCTGGATCTAAAACTGCAACGTGCCCTCTTCGCCTTGGCCCAGGACCTATTGAACGCCTAACAGAAAGGCTGTTCTAATAATAGTGTCCCATCATCACCACCACCATCATGATCAGGATCTGCCTCTTTAATCTTGCCGTTATCCTGCAACTTTGAACACCGCCGCCAAAGGGCACATCTCCTAAGCCGCCATGATAGGTGGCCCTTGAAATAGGGGAAGCAACAGGCTAAGAGCTTTGTCAAGGACGTGATTTCTCTACACGCGACTGTCATGTGGGCAACTGCGTCCAATCCAAACAAACGAATTCTTCCAGAATCATCGACGGACGATGGTGGCTCAGAGCCGGATAAAGCCGGAGACGTCATAGAGTGGGCAGACAACCGTGCTCCTGGCCAAGAGGACGTCACCATTGCTACGCACCTCTCGGTCGACCGGTATGTTCCCGTACACCGTAACCAAGGCGTTTTCCGCAGAACTGACAAATTTGAAGCTAACTATGGTCTTACCATGCGCCGGAGAGCAACCCTAAATGAGTGTTATTCGCAAGACAGGTACGTAGGATGATGTTTGGCCTAATTTTTTTTATGGAGCTTCCCAAAAAAGATTCTCGATGATCCCTGGCTTACCGGCCTCTCTCATAAATAACCGTATACGCTGAACACACCAATCAAACTTGGCCAGACTGAGTCATACTTGCTATATACAGCGGTAAGGGGAACGTTTCCGGTTGGTTCGAAGAGCGACGCTAAATGAGTGTTATTTGCTCAAAACAGGTAAGTAGAATAGTTTTAGGCCTAATATTTTTATGGAACTGCCCAAAAAAGATTCTCGATAATCCCTGGCTAACCGGACTCTCTCATAAATAGCCGTATAAGCTGAACACACCAATCAAACTTGTCGAGACTGAGTTATACCTGCCGTATACAGCGGTAAGGGGAATGTTTGCGGTTGGTTCGAATAGCAACACTAAATGAGTGTCATTCGCTCAAAACAGGCGAGTATAATAGTGGTGGGCCTAATTGTTTTATGGAATTCCCCAAAAAAGATTCTCGATAATCCCTGGCTTACCGGCCTCTCTCATAAGTAGCCCTATAAGCTGAACACACCAATCAAACTTGGCCAGACTGAGTCATACTTGCCATATACAGCGGTAAGGGGAACGTTTGCGGTTGGTTCCGCGTCGACACTTCCCGCACAGCAACAAGCTTCACTGATTCATGAACATGCAGTGGCGTCAGAAATGACTGCAAGGCACTATCCCAGCGCATTCCAGCTAATTAGTATGAACAGTGGCTTGGCAATTGACAGCACTGGTGCTTTTCCAGTAGGACCAATAATATTATTGCCGTGGAGTGCATGCGTATGTCACTCGCTGCAAATACATCAAAAATCGCATCAAGCTAGCAGTATTTCGCTCTTTGGAGCTTATTTGCCAAAGTATAAGAAGAAGCACAGAAACACGGAAGAAACACATGGACATCGTTGACTTGACCTGCAGTGATATGTGCGCGAAGCTTTCCTGTCCAGCGCACTGTGCAGACTTACACACGGCTTTGTTATTAAGCAATCCTAACACGCTGATGCACTGCCTGCCCGGTTTTTTACCATCGCTAAACTCATTTTTAAAAGCATTCCAAAATATGTTCCCACAATGTTCACCCGCTTATCCACTTCGACACATTATGCATTTCAAGAATAGGCGACATGTTAGCTTTCGCATTCTGTCAATTGTGAGGGGACCAAGATTACTTAAGAAGGGCGCCAGTGACCAGTAAATATAATCCCTTATGCCAACACAACCTAACTTTGCAGCCTCGCAGAAAGCCAGAGTGCCTTGGCCGTACCGATGCCGGAGCAGAGAGATCGCATGAAGCGCACCTCGAGTGATGCCCTTTACTGGAGCCATGCACCTGGCAATGACGACGCAGAGAAGCTCAGAGAGAGTAGTGACCTCTACTATGACATCATTGCCGCGGCAACGCCTCATGGTGGCGACGTCGTGAACTACCGCTGCTCTGGAGCGTCGAGCAAGAAGTCTGGCGGGTCCTTTCCTTCGGGGCATGCTTCCGTGGCAGGCTTCGAATCTTTTTTCTTATTCGTCCAATGGCTGCAGACGTGGAGTGGCCTGGTTAGCCCTCTTCCAACGGTGCTGCTGGGCCTGGTTGTCAGCGCTTACACTTTGGTGGTATGCGCGCAGCGAGTGGTGCAGCACCAACACCACGTGATCGATGTTGTATGCGGCGTCCCAACTGGAGTCACGGTGGCAGCCGTCTTTGCGCTCTGGCCATATGGCAACCGACAGCACTGAGAGCACCCCAGTTGCATCCTTATTGTTGTTAACTTTGCGCATGACTTGTTGCATCGATCACATATTGCATCGATCTTTCTGTGTATAGTCACAAAACCAGACGCCAAGCTTATTTATCAGTTTCTAAACAGTTGTTTTATTTTTTTTCTCTAAGTTCAGCACGACCTTACCTTGTGACTTTATTTCGATAAAGCTTTCACGTGTCTTTGTGAACCGTCTGCATTCCCCTGTGCAACGTCAATGTAGTTAGTGTGTAAACATAAGGAGTTTGCTAGGTGTATAAACTCGTAGACTTGATATATATATATATGATTTAAGTCCGAGCACAGCTGCTTAACCTGCGCTCCTAAAATATTAGGCGCTAATGGGAAACACTCCAGGCACAGTGTTAGCCTTACATTGTTAGCAATTGCAATATCTCTAAACAACATTTATAGTGTAGATTAATTTCAGTTCTTTTTTGGTATGAAATGGACTCTAATCCTAGTGTTTGCGTTTCTTTCTTTTCTGGTGTGGTCGTATTATTTATCTGAGATGCTATAAGAACCCTGGTGGTTATCCAGTTACTAGAGATATCACTCTACTAGAAACGTCATGTTTCGGCGTGGCTTATTATGATGCTTATGCGTACAAAAAGGTGCCAGATTACTAGCAAACTAAACTGCGTTTTATTCGATCACTGGAACGCCCATGGAACCCCAGAGTGCTTTTTTTTCTGCGCTTTATTATGAAGTGAAACTACTTCGCAAACAATAGCCCCGGTCTGAACTCGTCATGTTCAGCCGATGCTAATCAGGGCGATCCTGGTGAAATTGCTACCAAATGAAAAACTCGCGATAGAAGCGATGTGTGCACCCGTCAGGTGGAGAAGTTCAGGCATAGAGTGGTCAGTTTCTTTCACTCCTTCAATCACATGTGTTCAGCCTATAAACGGTATATGTAGTGTAGGATAATATACACGTTCTATTTTAAAACAAGATGGACTCGAATACTAGCATATGCATTCTCTTTTCTTTTTTGTGTGATCCCAACATTTATTCGTGACTTGTCCGTGACTTTTACTTAGATTTGCAAGCAGATTTACAAAATTAATAAATGCTAACAAAATTGTCGTCTTCTTCAAGCTATCAGTGCTGAGGCATCAAGAATTCCTTTGTCCAGTCTTCAAAATGGCATCGCCCTAGGCTGTTCTTCAACTGAGTAGAGTTGAGGTTGTTGCAAGCTGCTCTCCACGGCTGCAGCAGCAGGGTCCTAAGCAGCACAGCTAATCGGCACAATATTGGAAACATATTGGCAAATGCCTGCCCTACAAAGCACCAGAGTGCAACCATCCATTTGTAATACTGGGCCGATATCCGATTACCTGTGCTACTTGACATCTCGTCCGAATGATACAGAGGCATTGCTGAATGACTCCCTTGTGTTTAACATCGTCCAATCACGATAAAAAAATTATTTTTCAAATGAATAAATGGCTGCCCCTCCACTTTGATAGCGATGAAAGAGAGAGGGGCGGGCGCGGGGATCGCATCTGCACGATCATGCTTTCAGGTGAGCATTACGTAAGTGTCAGTGCTTAAAGGTTGCCGCTGCGGCCCCCGCCAGACCGCGCGCACAATGTCTTCTCGCGCGTGGCTTCCCTCATTTCCCTGCAAATACACTCTGATATATATGTGCTATAGCACTCTTGCCCTTTCACATAGCTTCCCCTCAAAGATTCTCACCTTTCGGGCTCCTTTATGTCAGACTGCTCGCCTCGACAGCACGCGCTATCTCCCCAGGCACCACAAGACCATCGCAAACAGAGAAGCATATATATAGGAAGAATGCCAAGGGTTGAAACTTTACTGCACGCACCACAAAACCTTCATGGACTGATAAATGTGTATAATCACCCTATCACAATCTTGTCTCGGCTGCTTGCAAGATGTTGTACAAAGGTGCGCATAATGGTCCTGGATTACCAAATTTACCTGTCTTGATGAAAACAGATTATTAAAGTAAAAGGCCTCTCATAAAAAATAAAATGGTTTAAATACTGTCTTTTTGCAAAGTAGGTAGGCAATGAAGTTTGTTTCTTAGCCGGGTACTGGAGCACTTAGAGCAAGGTGAAGCGAACCCTTGTCCGCACCTTTCCTTTCTGGGCAGCTTGATCATAATGAGTCACTAAGGGCTCGACTATAAGGCCGAGAAGCAAACGCCCTTGTGTGGTTACCTTTGCCGAAGACAGTACATGCCTACAGGACGCAATCGTAGCCGCTACCCTTGGGCGTCTGCAGTCCGACTACTCAAGTCGGCGGTGTAACCCTGAGCTCAGAAAACAACTTTTGCCCTTACTGCAGAGGAGGGCTTCACGGCGATGCTGTACCTCACATTTAACCGCTATCAGTACACATGCCCTTGATGTCACTCGGGCAAGGTGCACCTTGGGCACTCCGCTTCAAGGCGAATCTAAAAGACTGAGGAACCATTTTCTGGAACCACCTGGCGGCACACCCTATGACATCTTATAAAGCTCCCAACTATTTCCGCCGGCATAACGGGCACAAAGCTGAGCGAATAAAGACTCAGATCCATACTAGATTTGCGTCGGCGGCCAATACAAAGGACTACTTCTTTCTCTAAACGACTGACCCATATTTGGTGGCTTCAGGTGGTAAATGTGGCGTTCCGGGGTGCAGATTACCTCTGCATTGCAGTCCTTTTTTCCTAACTATTGCCTCATGTGGCACACTTCTCGAATAAAAATGTGGAGAGAATTAACTTACGCCCCAAAACGCAAGACGATTTCGCTCACGCAAAAATCTGAACCCATTTCCTACAGCGCGTTAGTGCCGTGCTACAGCCACTCTATCCCTTCTAATTTCCAAATACCACTGCATAGTTTTCACTTTAGAGATGGTGATAAGCTCCCGTGCATGATTTAGGGCATCACATCTAATGCACTCTGTCACATTGAATATACTACAATGCAAAAATTAGGCTTAACTTAAGACGCCTAGGCCACCTTAAGAGTGGAAAGCGATGACAATAGATCTCACATTTCTCGAAGCTTCTCTTGCAAGTTCTGCATACGTTTGCGTCAGTTGCTTTGCAATTATTGGTTCATCTTGCAAATAAAGTACAAAAATTATTGCCACTTTTGTTTATTAATGAGTAAAAATTCTTTTACCTATTTTTTGCTTTTGTCTTTTCGCGATGTGGCCTCTTTCGTAATATTTCCGGTCATCAGAAGCACCTTCAACACTATGGTATGATTACATTCTGACGAAGAGGAAACAGGCGCCATTTTACTTAGCTGTTTTCCCGCACTCATACCTCCTTGGCATTCACCACCGTACCTTGGCCAATCCCCCCGCTTGGGTATGTGCCATTTTCATATGGTGAAGAAGAAGAAGAAGAAGGAGTCTGCGAGGGCATTTGAAAGGTGAGCAGCCTCTCCCTACCTTCGCGGCTACTTAGACGTTTCCTATTAAGGCTCAGTAATTAAGCGATTCACAGTGAATCATTCGAAAGCTTTCATTACTAAGCTGGAGCGTGCTGCTTTCTGACATGCTGCATGGCAGCACGATGAAAAACTGGAAACCCTCACCGCGCTGCCGTCAGGCCAAACTTAGTCTCGCTTTATGGGGCTTCGCGTCCCAAAGCGGCTCAGGCTATGAGGGACGCCGTAGGGAAGGGCTCCAAAAAATTTCGATTAACGTACACCGACATCGCATAGCATATCAACCTTTACCATTTCGACTCCACTGAAATGCGAGCACCGCGGCCGGGGTTGAACCAGTGTCTTTCTCTTCAGCAGCCTGGCACCATAACAGCTCAGTCCCCGCGCCGGCACCACACCAAAATAAATCGTAGACATTGGTTTTCATTCGAGTTCATGCTAGCTTCCAACGGCGGATTTTACATTTTATAGTTGTGACCAATCATACGTAGCACCTCAGGGGCCGCGTTTCATAAGCGGTGAGCTTTCCCTTCTCCATTTCGCGTCTATTCGGGTCTCTGTCAGTGGTCACTCCGATATACCGGCGACTTTGAAGCGTCTGTAGCAAGCGACGCGGCCATTGCCTTGCTGGCGACCGGGCCTTACCAGTGGCCGCGTATAGCAGCCAATCACAGCCAGTAGTGTGGTCGGGTCGCCTGATCTTGAAAGAAACCTACGGTACACCTCATCATTGGCTGCATATCCCATTCAATTTCAGTCTTTTTTTTTTCGCCAACTGTTTAGGGTAACACGGCCGTAATTACATCATTGGCTTGGCTATGACCGATTACTGCACTCTATTCTCTCTCGGACCCACAAACACGCTGCCTGCAAGTAGCGCATATCTGAATAAGGAGCGCACGGCTACACACCGATCATTTTAATTCCCATACCTTGCACGCCCAGGAAGACTCTGCAATTGGACCCGATTACGGCACAGGCCTTATCATTGGTGAACTCAACTTGCAATACTCTGCCCACTGGGAACAAGAAAATAGAAGAAGGTTTAAGCATAGCTAAGAGTGGGATACCATGCGCTAGCACTAGTTACGGTGCGCGCTTTGGGACCCTACGTGCTAATGGCATTTTACATAGTCTTTACCCTGAACGCATTTATCATCAAGGAATTCACACAGGTGCACCCTTCACCTAGGCGTTTACCAGTGCTTTCTAGGAGGCACTACCATTACCCAGCCGAACGCCTGCCATGTGTACGCACCTGGCGGGTTGCCCACAACACGGTGGCCATGTGGGCTGCCTACCATAAGCAGGCTTCAGGGATGCCCGTATGCCACAAATCGAAAAATGTGTCTACTAGTGCTACCGGTCTAAAGGTACCTAGGAGCTCGTGACGGCCACTTGATGAGTGTGAGTGGCCTGGCAGCCTACAGTAGCGCCTTTTGCTCGCTAGGTCGGGAGGAGGAGGAAGAGGTGGAGGAACAACAATGAATAGAAGGTCCTACTTCTCCAAGCGTCCACAGGCCTTGGCTTCACGGAAAGCTCTGTCCACTAGCCATATTTGGCTAGCTGGTTGAGGAACTCGCAGAGCGGCCTCCTATGAGGAGGAGGAGGGTTGAGGACATTCCCACAGGTGGTGTATGAGGGTAGCCTTGGCCGCCCCACGTGCTGAGACGCAAAGACGGAAAGGAAAAAAAAAAGAAAATTGGTGACAACTTGAAAAGGGGGGATCCCCTAACACGGATGCAGGTGTTCGGAAGGACAGAAGGACCGGAAAATAAAAGGGTTGAGGGGGGGGGGGGGGGAAGAAAAATTATTTTCCCCGCCGCCGCATGTTTACTTAAAAGAAGCGTTTCTGAATTTCGCATCTTATTTCTAGCAACCAAGTACGTTTATCTTATTGTGCTATATATATATATATATATATATATATATATATATATATATGGCCGCCGCGGTGGCTTAGCGGTTATGGTGCTCGGCTGCTGACCCGAAAGACGCGGGTTCGATCCCGGCCGCGGCGGCTGGAATTTCTTTGGAGGAGAAATTCTAGAGGCCCGTGTACTGTGCGATGTCAGCGCACGTTAAAGAACCCCAGGTGGTCGAAATTTCCGGAGCCCTCCACTACGGCGTCTCTCATAGCCTCAGTCGCTTTGGGACGTTAAACCCCATAAACCAAACCAAACCAAACCATATATATATATATATATATATATATATATATATATATATATATATATATATATATATATATATATATAAACCTAGCAGCCTGCCTACTATGTCAGGCGGCAGCTCATTTAATCATGACAGGCTACTAGATAAGGCAAATCTGGATCGCCAAGCAGCCCAAGCAACCAAATCCCACCAATGGTAGCACCTGCCTTAGGAGGGGATTGGCGCATCGCTTGACCTTTGCCCCACTGCACGAGGAGTGGTAGGAAGACTGCCAGGCATGTATGGGTGCAGAGAATAACCAATTCCGCAAATACGAACATTAACCCATTATCGGTATACGAAAAACTGCCATCCGTGAACACTGCCTCTGAACTCCGGAACCGAAGGAAAAGCCTAACTGCTAGCGCACCTAAATTTGGATTTGTCCTGCCTGCGCAAATCTACCGTAATAATAACACAAATTAAACTTCCGTTTTTTTTTGTTTTGTTTTTTTGCCCAGCCGCGGTGGCTCAGTGGTTACGGCGCTCGACTGCTGAATCGAAAGACGCTCGTTCGACCCTGACCGCGGCGGCCGAATTTCGATGGAGGCGAAATTCTAGAGGCCCGTTTACTATGCGATGTCAGTGCACGTTAAAGAACTTCAGGTGGTCGAAATTTCCGGAGCCGTAGTGCCCGGACTCCTGCACTACGGCGACTCTCATAGCTTTATTCGGTTTGGGACGTTAGCCTCTAATAAACCAAACTAAACCTAAAGTTCTGTTTTGGAGCCTTCACAATCTCGCGCTTGTAGACATTTAGCACATTTCGATCAAATATGCTCATAGCGGTAGCATGTATAAGAATTCTTTACAACAGAGGGCTGCCAATTTTTAGAGTTCTTTACCATTTCCACAAACTTCGATATAAAATGGATTGAATCCTCATCTAAAGTGCATCTACTGCCCTATCCTTTAAGTTAGCGTAAGCAGCAAGCAATGTTTCATAGGTAAGTAGGGTTCCATTTCAGAGAAGCGTAAAGTTTTCAATGACCATCGTACAGACAGGATCAAATAGCATTCAGTATATATAGGTGCCCCGTTTTTAAACTGCACAAAGTCTTGCGGGCTAAATCCTGAAAAACTTTAATTCTTTTCTTTGCACTCTGCGCTTTCCTTCCGTGTGTTCCACAGAAGGAGCCAGCGTCTCTACAAATCATGCGGAAGAATTCGACCAAACCGGGTGCTCAAGACCGTTCTTCGGCGCCGCCCACAAAGGTGCGAATTACCATTTGACGTATGAAGTAAACGTATCGATATTCGCTAAATAATTAGTCACGAAAATACGATTCTCACTTTCGTGAACATTTTACTATTGTTGAGAATATGAAATAAATACGGACTTCTGCTGTAGCCACATGTCCATGGAATTCAGCTGCCTCGTGCGATGTCGCGTTTTCGAGCCTAGCCGTGGCTCCTACATTTTGATACAAGCCAGATCCAAATTTCTTGTGTATACTGAGACTTCTAAGCAGATTAAAGAACCATAGCCAATTTCATTCCTGACCAGTAGGTACTATTTCTACAGTTAGTAACGTTGCGTAAGCTCTTCATTGATGCAGAAAAAGTGCATGCCACTCGGCAGGTCGCAACTAGTGAAAGAACTTTGCGACGCCAAGCCTGGACATTTTTTGTTTTCTGCATATTTGCATCAAGAATGCAAATCACTGGTATCTTCATACATTACACGCTTAGCAATCACGTTATAATGGTTTCCGATAAACTGAAGATCATTGTCATCCACCCAGATCATGCGCTTTGGTGGATGACAATGAGCAATTTGTTCTCTTATTACAAGTTTACTCCACCTTGGGGGATATCCTTATTTTACTAACACAGTTCCCATTGCGAATTATTGATCAATTCGCTCTTGCCCTACCATAAACAGGCCATCCCGCCTAGCTCATTTAGTAGAATGACTGCGCCGGTGATGCGGTGTTTCCGGTTCGAACCCTGGACCAAGAATTTTGCTTTAAAGGTGCAGTGAAGAGGAATCTGAACTCGTCTTTTTGCCGCGGGAACTCGATCTGCACGTTCCCAGCATTCTTAGAAACTTCGACTTATTGCCCTGTGAGGCCGATTTCCCTAATTAAATCGGGTTAAAGTCCGGCTCCTGCTTTTTTTTTAATTCTCCCCGTACGGTTGGCGAAGTCCACCAATGAGTGGAGTGCCTTTTAGCCAGCTCCGTGGAGGCTTTGCTTTCGCTTTATTTTGTTTTTTAGGTTTCCGTGAATAAATAGTTTCATTCGCGGATAATATAGCCGCAGAATAAGGCTGCAGAAATAAAAATACGTGCGGACTATTTGCTATTACGGATTACTACGTATTACTCCGCCGATGGCAGAGCAGCAAGCCTCCACGGAGCTCGCTGAAAGGCACTCCACGCGTTGGTCGACTCCGCCCACCGTACGGGGAGAATTTAAAAAAAAAAGGTGGGAGCAGGATGGATGTTAATTCGATTTAATTAGGGAAATCGGCCACACAGGGCAATGAGTGGAAGTTTCTAAGAATGCTGAGAACGTGTAGATCAAGTTCCCGCGGCAAAAAAGACGAGTTCAGATTCCTCTTTCCTGCACCTTTAACTATGAAGTTTGTGCGGATGCGCTTTGGTGGAAGCCAATGAGTAATTTGCTCACTTATCACCAGTTTATTCCAACATGGTTGACTTTCCTAAACATTTGACTTTCATTGAATTTGTTTTGTTTTTTCGCAGCCTCAAGGCGAGGCTACGCAGAAAGATGCCGCCGAGAAAAGCAAGATCTCTGCTGTTTCCCGCCGGCCTGATGGCAAGGAGGAGGCCAGCAAAGGGCTCAAAGGACCCAGCAAAAAGAGGGAGAGCGTTGGCGGTGACCCCAAGCAGTCCCGACCTAGAAGTAAGCTCTCCTTGAAAGTTGTGTCCATCTGTGACCACGGAGACAGAACGAAACGAGCCGCATTTCTCTAGCTAACGGGGAGATAAAATCAAACACTGAAACCCACAGTACACAACGAGAAGACCGCAGTCGTTGAGCGTGCATCCGATCACGCATTTTGGAAAAATTTTATTAGCGGCGGAATTTTAGAGAGCTAAGAGTTGTGGACGCGGAATAGCTGGGTCCTGGGGCTGTGGTTTCTAGTAGTTGTAATTCGACTTGAATCCATTGTCGCACAACCCTGCTTTGTAAGAGAGCTGCTGTTACTCCTACCAGCAACAAAACAACGAATAAAGATCCTGGCTCTACAGGACGCTACTATCAGGACTGGGAGAGTGTGTGGGCCACCTGTGAGCGTGGCAGGCAGCTATCAGTAGAGCGATGGTACTTTTCTTTGAGGATGAGCAAACAGTTTATTTCGCATCCAGCAGATGACGCCCTTGAGAGCTAACCCTCCGCATTTATACCAATCTTAGTGCTGAAGTTTTTAGATCGACTTCAACGGGAACCTCAAAATACTTTGTAATGCTTGGCCGCGGGAGAGCTGGTATATTGTTGTGTAAAAAGCGCGCTCACGAATTACAACAACGCGGGAGGTATTACTCGCCCCGCAAGACTCAGTTTCATTCGCAAGTGTTGTCTCTGTCAACGAAGGAATTTGTGAACGTGATATTTTCACGCAGCTTTACAACTTTCAACACTAGAGAAGTTTAGGAGCAGCCAATTGTCACGCCATGGTTGATACCTTGCTAAGGAAGTTAGTCCCCCGATTTTGCATTACCCCGGAATCTAAAAAAGAGCGGCTAAAAAAATAATGTGGTTATTCTTTAATACGGTCACTTCACACCGAATCTTTAGCCTGGTGTCAGGATTAACCACAAAAAATATAAAAAGAAAAATATTAAGCCGCTCTGTGATCGGTTACCGTAGAACGTGCAGAAATTCATAACTTGAGCGTCGTGACGTTACAAGTGATCTGCTTACTAGATGGCCCAAATGTATCAAACACCCACTTCTCTTCATGCCGCTTTAAAATCTGAATATTTCAGTGCGACTAAGCTCTGATGTAGAACAATGAGTTGTAAATCACACAAACATCCTACTATGGCAGCAAAACTTAGAAGATATGACTTTCATGCAAAAGGTAACCCTCGGAATTGTTCGCAGCACACGTCGGCTGCGCGTACTTGGTACCTCCACTTATCATATTTTCCTTGCGTTCCTTCTTGTCTTCTGTCGACCTTTTCTCGAAATGCAGCTTCCATCGGCCACGACGACCAGAAGGCCAGCACCGCACTGGTTCCATTGGACGAGCCACGAAGGACAACCACTGCTCCACAAAGCGCTCAGAAAGATGTGGGCAGCAGCCCAGAAGATCTGGCTCTGAGCCCTCAAGAAGAATCTCCGACCAAGGTGAGTTTGTCAAAGAATGAAACAGTCAGACATGTACTTCTCTCTTTCTAGAGTGCACGTCCTGTGAAATTGACGCCCGAAGACACTGAAATATCAGATTGCATTCCTAAATTTCTCTCGGAGGCTAGTTTCCTTTACCGATTGTAGGTGCACATCCTGGAGCGTATTAATGAGCTTTGGCTTTTCTGAAAGACTCCCGTAGTATATGGCCATGAGCTCCCCGTAAATATCGGTATCCGTTGCAGTCACAGCGGAGGCTTTATTAAGAAAGTGTTCCCTTAAACAGCGATGATTTAACTGTCTTAATTGCACGCTAATTGAAACAGAATGCCCAAAACAACCCGTTTGTTATATACAGACGGTCGCAGCGTTAGTTGGCGCCGATGCGCCAAGCAGCAGCTGGCTAGAGACGCTTGCCTGAGGAAAAACATGATGGAGGAGGGTGTCAATAAAGGCGAAACTCAAGACTGCTGTGTGCTGTGCTATTTTAGTGCACGTTAAAAAACGCCAGCTGGAAACGTGCATTTGAATATTGTACAACCGAAATGTGCTAAAGAGTGTGCGTACTAAACGAGCTTTTTCAGCTGACTGACAAGTTTTGTGTTCATAATCCCCGAACTTCTTCGTAAAAATTGTCACGCTATCTACGCTGATGTGCCTCGTGACGCTGTATTTCCAGCCTGAAAGCGCCAAGGGAGTACGCAAGGGCAGCAAAAGCAGCGCAGGCGGGGTGTCGGCTGCATCTGGGCGGAATCAGGCATCGTCGCTCAAAGCAGCTGCCCGTAGGAAGAGCCGTGCTTCACGAATGAGTTTCAAAGCGACGAATTCAGGCCCAGCGGAGCCACCGCAAGATTTACCTGGGCCGGTAGCATCTGCCAGACTTGCTGCTGTGAGTCAGTCTGCACCAGTACACGCACAGCCAGATCCTGCGAAGGTTATCGCTCTTTTTGCCTCTAGCATGCCACTCTATTTATGTTTTAAATGGACACTGAGGAGAAATTGAACTTAGAGTGTATGAATATAATGTCAGCTCCTAACCACTTTGCCTCTAGCATGCCACTCTATTTGTGTTTTAAATGGACACTAAGGAGAAATTGAACTTGGAGTGTATGAATATAACGCCAGCTCCTAACCACAAGAAGACAGTTCTTTCTGAAAACAAAGGTCTTGTAAGAAAAGAGAAAGAACTGAAATACAAGTACCGCCGCCGCAAGCTAATCTTAGCCCCGCCGCGGTGGCTCAGTGGTTACGGCGCTCGGCTGCTGACCGTAAAGACGCGGGTTCGATCCCAGCCGTGGCGGTCGAATTTCGATGAAGGCGAAATCCTACAGGCCCGTGTACTGTGCGATGTCAGTGCGATGACACAAGTCTGACGCGGATTGTGTAGGTGCTTCGCGGCTCTGCGTTTTGCCCGCCCGCGTGGTTTCACTTTTGACGCGCCTCGACTTAAAAGTGCGGAGCAGCAGAGGAACATCGGGGTCTGGTGTAGGGTCCAGTCAAGCCACCACATGCATAATCCACTTGGGACTACAGAAAATAGCTGAGCCCGAAAGGAGGAGGGCTCCCCTCTCCACAAAAGTACCGCGGCAGTCGAATTTGCGGTTTTAGTCCAATCGTTGATGGTTTCCGCACCTACCCCTGGTAATTTCATATTTAAAGAACACAGTCATTCACGCCCTCTGAGCCACGGCTTTATGGCGGCACAAAAAGGGTTTGCGAGAATTCTCCACCTACAGCACTGTGCAACGCAGACCCTTCAAGCTGATCCCGGAACGTTCACTACTTGTGGTTGTACTATCGGCAGAGAGCTTAGCATTCAGAACAGAGTTAAAATATTGTAACAGATTCATACAGTATAAAGGTTAAAAGAGCAGGACGTCATGTGATTAGGTACGGCAAATCTTTTTCTAGTAGTATTGGTTGTAAAATTAACATTTCATCCGTGGCCTTCCCATTGCGTTGTTCAATTTTCTTCCGCTTTAAGCTCCTGCAGAGGAATTGTTTTAATTAGGGTGAGGTGGGTGAAAAATAGAGGTCGATGGGGATCTGATGAATCGAAGCTTCCAAGATGCGGACGTCTAATTACTGCTGGGTTTCCGAATGTGGTCGAGGCAAAGCACGGTCGGAAAAGGCACCTCCAGACCTGAAGGCTGCTCGGAAAGTGGAGGCTTCGCACAGATAAGCAGCAGATTTCAGCGAAAGAGGACTATACTGCTAATGGAATGAATCTCTTCTTGTTTCGACCCTTATGTCCGCTCTACTTTGCACGTAGGCTAAAAAATAAAAACATCTCATGTTTACTTAGTCTTCGAGCTTTGCTCAGCGTTCAGTAGTGAATTAGATTTTGACCGCCGCTGACAACTTGCCGCTTTATTACTCCACTGATTCTTCATAAATGAGTGGCTTTGTTAACGGAAGAGTTAGCGGAAGCAGTTCAGTGGGAAATCAGATTGGCAAAAAAATGTCGTTTTCAGGGGGAACATGAGTTGCGCCAACCAATGCGAATGGCGAAAGTAGTATAACAGGCGTGGCGTATATTCCTTCACCTACTCCTGGCAGTCATTCACAAACAGCCGTTTATTTCTTTTTAAGGCGGAAGCCTTTAATGCCTCATCTTTGTAAGCAGGAGTTGTCGACAAAATGTCACGCTTTTCAATTGGTCGAAATGGTCGTGACGTCACAGTGCGCGAATTGCACTTTGGCTATTGTACTTTGCCATTTGCCAGTTGTGCTTTGGCTAGTAACCACGCAACCAATTAAAGGGATCGTATAGCGATGCTCCAAGTAAGTGGGACTGAGTTTAGTTAATTGCTTAACCAATCAGCTAATTAACTTTTACAATCAGACCAGATAAATAACGCTTTGTAAATTAAATTGCAGCCTTCCATGTCAGACGAGGCTCCTTCCTGCGGCAGACCACGCACTCAATCTCACGGAGATCCCAAAGGCGAAATCACGCGGAAGCCTTCCACGACGCAGTTAGCGCAGCCAACAGCGACCAAGGTTGACGAGGTGGACGAAAGCCAACGGTCCTCCCCTGGTGCAGCAGTTGAAGCAGCGCCTGACGCCAGCCAAATCAGCCAAGCCACTGCAGCTCCGCCAAAGGAGTCGGTTTCTGAAAAGGTGGTTGACTTACTCATTAACGTTTACTGAATTAGGAGCGTAGACGAAGATTAACACCATCTTCCCGTGGGCTATGTGCGCAGCACTTGTTACTATGATAGCGTGACAATGTACCAGAAACTTCTCACTGAAGTGTGCTGTGTGCCTAATTTTTTTCGACTACGGGTTGGGACGTGAACATGCTTTGGCTTACTTTGGGTCCAAGCCGCGATGCCCACTATGCATTCATTTCAGCGAACTTTTCGATGGCAGCTCCAACGGCTCATGCAGTATCTCCATGGTAGCTCTACACAAGCATCTTAGCAGACTGACTTTCCAGCCCCAAGCTGCATGAGTTAGCGCCCGTAAGTTTATTTACCTTAAAACGTTACGTGCGCTTCCTTGAAGAGGAGATCCGATCATTGGATTTACCTTGCCAGAAAAAAGGTTTAGTGATGGTGTGATGGGTTCAGTATCTCAATGAAGCAGATGATATTTGAGTAACGCTGCAGTGGCTGATTCGTGGATGATTCCTTGGTGTTCTTTACCGCGCGTTGGCAGCGAATAGAATACTGGTGCTCATGCATTTAAAATGGAAGGAACTACGGTAGCCAAGATTCGATTCCCCGTCCTTGAGCTCAGTGCCAAAACTGCATTGTCACTACACGAAACATCATGATAGAAGGAAAGAAGTCAAATCAAGTTATAAATATTGTGAGAGAAGGTGTAGAGTTAGAGTGATATATTCTATTTTGTATTGTTGTTCCTTCCTCTCACGAGCAACCGCTTATGTAACATCATCCATTAACCGCTTGTGCCCTAAGGCGAAGTGAAGCAACCTTAAAACACTAAGCATTTTACTTCATGTGCATTACACTCCCCGCATCGCATAAAACGCCATCTGTTATCCGTGATCCCTGCCATCTGTACAAATCCCGTTGTCTCTCGTAAGCTGGCATGGTTTCCCTTGTGACGAAGTCGAGGACTATTCTTCTCGTTAGCTACACGCCTGCTCTCTATTACTTTAAACCTCTCGCCTGCATCTCGCAGTCCTGAGCTGGGCCCTAATGATTCATGTGGCTCTGTTTTAGCACTACATGCCGCTTTTCCGCGATGCAGATTCAACAGCGAACTAAGGCGACACATGATGGGCACAAGTGCTGCTCTGAACCAAATCTCAGGATAGTAGTGTTTAGTTCATGATTATTAGCGACGTAGACCGGAAAGGAAGAGACCAGGCGGGAGGTAAAAACAAACCAGTGAGAGCTCTGCCTGTCCTCTCCTCGTGACGTCTTAGTACCGTCCACAAGCCTAACAACATTGCCTTTGCATTTCGCCCTTTCTTTAGCCCGCCGACGTGGGAGGTGAACGCGACAAGAGCTTCGCAGCAGTAACGTTGCCTAGGGACAGTCGCATCAGCGAAGCGCCTTCCAAGCGTTCTTTAGAGCCGACTGGTACTGAAAAGACCAAGGGACAGGTCCTAAAGATGCCAGACGGGACGTACGTGGGGCTGAATGAGAAGAACCGCTGGATCAGGTGCGAGCGCCCTTGCCCACACTTTGCGTTCAACAACTCGCCGCATATGGGGATGTGCTCTTATTCGGTCAGTGAGTGTGGTGACGTCGGTGAGAACGTGTTGGATAAAACTGAGGGACGCATTGGTATGGTTGCGGGAAATATTTGTCGCCTTTTGCCCAGGCAGATTACCCGACTTTTAGTCTTGCTAACTACTGAATGATGATTGCGTGACAGCGCATCTTTTGAGCCTTCGAACTTGACCTACAACGTATTGCTTCGATGAATAATCCTGTTATTATATCTGGAGACATAAAAATTGACACTTAAAATGAGCCCGTGTACTGTGCGATGTCAGCGCACGTTACGAACCCCAGACGGACGAAATTTCCGGTGGTGGTGGTGGTGAAAAGCATTTATTTAGTAATTTACAGAGAGGTGCTCGGGGAGAGGCCCCTAATGGGTCTCACCCCTTACAATACTAGGCGGAGTCCCTCATTCCGGGATCCCGTTGGTCGAGACCGCTACGCAAGTCCGCCGAACCAGGGCCTGTTGGGCCGATAGTTCCTGGCAGCTGAGCAGGGCCGCCTCCCAGTCCTCTCGGGTAGGGGAAGGGGTGATTGGGGGGAGAGAAGGATTTTTTCTGCATGACCAAACCATGTGGAAGGTGTCGGCCACCTCCCCACAGAATGAGCAGCGGCCGTCAAAAGAAGGATTAAAGTGCCTGAGAACCGCCGGGCACAGCAGGGTGCTTGTAGAGCCCTTCACTACGGCGTCCCTCATAGCGTGAGTCGCTTTCGCACGTTAAACCCCAATAAACCAATATACCAAACTTAAAATGACAGCATAACAACGTACGTGAACTTGATGAAGTCTTACAGGCTCTTTAAAGAATTAACACAAACAACTCGAGTTACCTTCACTACTGCGATGCTCATAAACCATTCTTTATACAAGTTAGATACCTGACTGGCTATCTTTGTTGTTATTGATGGAGATATTTCTGATATTTTTCCAGTGCTCTTTCTAGCGCCACATACTCCCTTCAAAAAATAAGTAAATAAACGCGCGTGAAAAGTACCATAGATAATAAACTGTTAAATTCACGTTACGCAGCCTACATACAAATGTGGAGAAGAAAACGAACATCTCATCTTGTTCTGAAGAAACAATCATTGTTGCAAAATGTTATTCTTCTTTGAGTAATAAAGCGCGATTTCAAAACAAGGACGAAGGAAGACGTACGAGGACAAGCGCTGTTCTCACCTGTCTTTCCTTCATACCTGTTTCAAATCACGCTTTATTACTCAATGGGTTTTCAACTTGGCCAAGTGTCATCTATAGCCTATTATTCTGTCCCAGTAAGTATTTGGGAAACAACTGTGCAGTTGGCAGGTATACAAGTAAAATATAAGTAGCACAGAAAGCACACGGAGCTCAAATAAATTCAATACCATCGAATCCGGTATAAAAACATAAAAGTAAGACTCTTTCCTCCGTAAAAGCAAAAAGCACTATCATAACACTCTTATTGGAAGCAAGCAACATGCTGCGCGTAAAATGTGGCAAATAGTTAACTGGGTAATTACAATTTGCAAGAAGCATCATATATTGCCAGTGATTATCCCCCCAACTAGAGCCAGAGAGAGCCTCGCGGAGGACTTTTTTAAGTACTGTTGGAATATAAAATCATATCTTGAAAAATAACTTACTACGGAAGAAGCCCTTAAGCTCCCAGCTCTTACACTTCGTTCATTTGTTTATGATGCCAATACTTAACCATATTTGCTGCTTTAATAGTGAAAGGAGGAAGAACACCTCGTAGAGATAAGATCCCCTTGTTTGTCATTCAACAGCACATTGATGAACTTAGTAAAATTTAGCAAGATTATTAGTGCACCCTTCTACGTCGCGACATATCCAGACTTTCAAAATAGTGCGTCACTCTCGTATACAAGTCGAGCAGTAAGGATGATATCCAAAACTACATTCCAGTATCATTACTTAGGGACTTTAACACTGTATTCTAGAAGTTATTGCTTAAACGTTTTACCCGTTTTTTATACAAATACATCCTTCACGTAGACAACGAGCATGGGTTTAGGAAAAAGAAGTTTACTTCAATGGCTGTACATTGTTTGAGCGAATTTATTAATAATGTATTACACAACAAACAGTATGTTGTTGGCATATTGATGTTAAAAAAGCAGTTGACACTGAGAACCATAATATGCTGCTGTCAAAAGTACATCCATGTGGATTCAGAGGACCACCAAAGCAATGTTTCAATAGGTATCTTTTGAAACGAAATCTGTTTGTTAGAATGGATGTCTTTATCGAGTGTTTATTCTATTATTTGTGGCCTGCCTCTGGGCTCGATATTAGGACCGTTACTCTTCTGTCCAAATAGGAAGTATCTGCAAGATGCTCTGAAATACGCTCAAACTCTTATATAGGGAGATAATACGACCGTTCTCTTCTGTAGTCACAAAATTAATAGAGTCGAAAGGCTCGCTAATGGAAATCTTTCACACTCCAATAATTCTTGCAGAAGAAATTAGCAATAAACGCGTCAAAAACTAAGTACACTGTTTTTTGCTCTCCGTATGAAATTTCAACTAGTTACGACCAAGTAAAAACTCACTAGAACAATTTTATCAAACGCTGTATCAACTGTAATCTCGATTCAGCTTTCAAATAGAATTCTTTTATAATCCATGCAAGCAGTAAATTGAGACGAGCTTGTTTTTGCCTAACAAAAGCTGGAAAATTCTTCTCACTTCATACATTCAACTTTTTTATTATTCCTGTTTTTCAAAGCTATATTACTTTTTGTATGGAGGCCTTAGCACTTCTAACATGTAGATAAATGAAGTATTCACAATATAAACAAGAGAAGTGTGGGTAATAAAACATACTAAACACACAGATAACCTTTATGGAACCTGCGAAGACCCAAATCATTTGAAATATGAGGACAGCGGTCCACATTTATTTATATAGATTATAACTCTCATGTATAAAGTGCCGTAGGTGTTTCACTACATGGCTAACAAAAGCAACCAAATGGGAAAATTAAAGATTTTCTCTATCTAAACGAATAATAATGTCGCTCTAAAATTCTTAATCACAATAAACATGGAACTGAAAGTACTTAAACGCTTGTTGCTAAATCTGGCGTTAATCAGTGATAGCCGCATGTGACTTTATCTCTTCATTAGTATCTGGTTTCGGCCTCCCAGGACACGCACTGAATGAAGCTCCTAGTGTAGCCCTTCATCTCAGTTTCAGTTCAGGCAGTGGCTGGTATGTGTTGGTTTCTTGTGAACGCGTAACATGTTCTTGTCGTTTTGCCCCGACGTTATAGAATGGCATGGTGTTTTCCTTTCCTCGTTCTATTTTCAAGCGGAATGCAAGCTCGACTGAGTTCAGACGAGCAACGAAGTCACCCATGTTTGATGTATGAGAATTCATAAAATTAATTCAGATATCTCAAAAACTTTTTTTTTTGCTGAGCAGAAAGCAGTTTTGAAGCGAAAAGCTTTACTAGAGTAGTCAACACCGCGGTTCGCGTGAGCCGGAGGCCAGATTTGCCCCTTCTGCGCATGCGCGAAACCGAGCGACGTCACGTGCAACGCCGGTGACCGCCGACTGACCCCGTAATAAAAAAAGAATAAAAGTAAGCATAGAATCAAGAATAAAAAAGAAATGAGAGAAATAAAATATCAAAAATAAAAAATAAATGAAAGACAAACAGTGCGCCAGGAAACACACATATCTCGGTGGACACCCGAACCGCGCCGTAAGGAAAGGAAAATGAAAAGAAAATTGGTTTTAAGGAAAGTAAAACCTGTCTTGCATATCTTGTCGTACTCCCGAAAGGAATGAACACCCTTCGTGACCAGCCGGATCCTCTACGCTGTGCCGTACCTACGCACCACCAAACAACAAGACAAGCGCATTGACGCCATCATCAGGAAGGCAACAAAGCGAGCACTGGACCTCCCGGTGGCTACCTCCAACGCCAAACTGAAGGCGTTGGGAGTGGTAAACTCCTATCCGGAGTTGCGGGAGGCCCACCTCGTGAACGAATATACGCGGCTATCGCAGACGGTTCCTGGGCGCCGCCTGCTAAACCGCTTACACATCCAACACACATGCATACCAGAGGGAACGGAGAACATCCCGGTGCTGTGGCGCCACATGCTCTGGGTCGCTCCGCTTCCGCGTAACATGGGCATGGCTTCACATGAAGGCAGACGACAAGCGCGGGTTCGCACGCTTGAGAGGCAATATGGATCTAAAGAGGGCGTCTACTGCGTGGACATCACAGGGCCGTCGCCCACGGGATTCTACACGGCTGCCGTAGTCCACCGGGGAATGAATGTCGATGGGCTATCTCTTCATGCCCCAAATTCAACACGAGCGGAGGAAGTCGCAATAGCTCTCGCTGCCGCCGATCCAAAATCGAGAACGGTTATCACAGACTCTCGCCGGGTCTGTGAACATTATCTTGCAGGCGAAATATCACCTCTTGCCTCCCAAATTCTAAGACGCGCTCCCGCCGATCCAACTCGCACAAAAGTGATCTGGGCTCCTGGCCACCAGGGTCTACGAGGCAGTGAGGCCGCTGATGCGGCCGCCCGAGCGCTCCCACACCGGGCTCCTCATCCTAGCTCTCCTGGCTCAGAAGCTCAAAAACCACTTCTGCGGTTCCGCGAAATCCTAATTCATTATTGCGACAGCCACCGCCTCTACCCGGCACCTGCCAAGGGGCTGAGTAAGGCGGAGGAGCGAACTCTACGGCGCCTGCAGACAGAAACTCCTCTCTGTCCTGCCATAGCAAAACACTTCCACCCGAACACAGATGGGCGCTGCCCGCACTGTGGAGAAATCTGCGATATCTTTCACATGGTGTGGGCATGTACTCAGAATCCTCACCTTCCCCCTTCCCCCACCGCCACCCGAGAGGCATAGGAGACTGCCCTCCTCAACTGCTCCACACTGGAGTCCCAAAGGGCTCTAGTAAAGCGGGCGCGAGACGGGTCCTCGTCGTGCGGTGTCCCGGACTAAGGATACCAACCATGTAGAGGGGTCTTCTGATCCCCAAACTCTCTCTGAGTATTAAAAATGTTTTTCACCACCACCACAGTACATGTATCTAAAGCAAACTTCTAAGACAGCGCCGTATTCTTTACACGTCCGTCTCTTCCTATGCCTCCGTACAGGCAGTGTGTGGACGGCCGAACGCCTCCACCGTTATCGTGGTTCTCCCAGTGCATTGTGCGCGAACTGCGACAGCCATGACGTCAAAGCAAGCGTAACTGAACCTTTTCACTTGTATATCCAGGCTTAACCACAGCTAAGCCACTGCCAATTTTTTTGCTGAATGGCATGTTGGTTAGATACATGAAAACGGCAGCGCAAATGGAAGCTCCACACGCCTTCCTTTAGGAGTGTGTCCGAAAAGGTTGGAATTACGTTTAAAGACCCTTGAATAGCGCTCGAGTATTATCTACTCTTATTACCTACACAACACCTGCTCCTGTGTTTTCAATTGCCCGTTCACAGGGCCATGCACAAGGAGCACGCGGGCTGGCACATCCGGAGGTTCGCGATTAAATCAGGGTTGGCCTTGATGCTCCTGTTCGCCTTCTTTCTCCTTGTGTTCCGCCAAGGTGAGGCCGCCACTTTTGCAGTGTAACATACCGGTCATTCAGGGACAACCGACCTCTGAAATTTCCCCTCAGAATCAGTCTATCCAGTCGCCTTCTCGCAAATCTTGGTAACTCAAGGAAGCGCTGTCTCTACAAATGAAACAATGGAGTCATCAATACTTACTTAGCATGAAGTATTCAAGCACTGTGGCAGCTTTTGAGGGTGATTAAAAAAGATTCTTTGTAACCTTGCTGTCGTGTCGCTGGTAATCAGTGCAGTTTCACACAGTGGTGTGTACACAAAGGTTACGGAGAAGCGCATTTTTCAGCGGTAAGTTGTTGTGAGCGCATCTTTTTTTTATATACCATAAGATTCAACTATGCCAATCGATATACATCCAGACCTCCCCATAGGGGGCTTCTTATGGCAGCCTTAACTTCGCTGTGCGAAAAACTTTCACGCAGTACGCTTTAGTAGTTTCTTACAGGAGTTCCCAGCTGCCTCAAAATTAAAATTGATATTCAAGAAACATGAACTAGTAAACTGCGGTCTCTAGTTTGGGCTAGTGATTTCTGACGCCGTGATGCTATTGCTCAGAATTTGTGGAACAACAAGCTCAAAAATACCGAGTTAATTCTTTAAAAGAGCTGATATTGGTTTACATGGCATATTTTTTCTTCTTTTGAGAGAGGCTGATGATAAATTGCCGTAGGGCTGTATGGATAGGTTTCAGCATTTTAACAAAAAAGGACTACTGTCGCCTAAAATGGAGTTTTCATAACCGACAAGAAACCAGAGATTAGATACAGCTGCCCCCATAGCTGTTCCACTTCGGAGGTACAGTGCGCGCTTATGCACCGCACTCTGGGAGCGGTTTCTAGTATGCTCTGCCGTAATTCACTTGAAAACCCCTTCAATCAGTCTATTTTAGTGCTGAAGTTGAGAGTTTGAGTTTAAGGGGGAAACCATATTAATTTTTTAGCCTTACAATATATTCGCTGCCGATCAAAGGTAATAAACCCAGCAACAGCAAAAGATCCAAATATTACTGGAAACAATATCTAGATGGAGTTCTTCTCAATACCTCTAAGCACTTAGCCTAACGAACTGCTACAAAAATGCCTGCAAGCTTTAGGCTTATGTGAACAGTGACCCGCATGATGTCACTGTAAATGACGATCTTAAAAGTTTGATGTCTAAAAGATCGCACTTTTCGTGTTTGTTCCTGTTAAGAGCGGGATGCTATCACGAAGCGATATCATTATGTTTACCGTCATTATAATAGGGAAGGTATGAATGATGTCCGTGGATGTGGGGCCCCTGCTAGAGTCAAGAAAAACCCAAAATTCTTGTACAGAATATAGTTTTCGACGCCTACCTCTGGTGTTTTTGCGTCCCCAGAAGTATCATTTCTGCTAAGGAAGTTATCAGTTTAAAAAGGCTGCTTCCTTTTGTGTCAAAAACAAAACACCTATAATATTACATTTTGTCCATGCTGTACTTGTTCACGTCTCAAGAGAGAGAACCGCAGTCAGCGTCTAGAGTCATTTAGTGGAACTTGCGCTACCACGAAATTCTCATCCTCCTGGACATCGTTCTTCGGAGACCTGTGTCTGCATCATTCCGTTGGTTCCGGGTTCCTGGTCCGCGTCATCCGACCGTGCCGCAGCCTGCCATTCTCAAACGACATCGCCGTTGCACCCCCCCCCCCCCCCCCCCGTCCCCATTCCCTGCCCCGACCACACGACATGACGAACTGGAACCGATGCGATAACCGACCCGACCTACCTACCCCACCTAGCAAAGCGCCGCCCACGTGTGAATACACTACCCCCTGCCCGTGCAGTTCGGCGCATCCAAAGGTCTCTATGCCTTCGGCATCTACCGACGAGCGGCCCTGAAGCTAGGTAGACCAGGACTCATTCGTTCATCTCTTTCATCGTGGCGGCCAGTACTACACCACCTTCCACCGCCGTTTCGCACGTCCCTTCATCGGTGTCTTGCATTTACGATCGGGACGATTGTTGATGGCCTCGGGTTATGCGACGCAGAATGCGAAGCTGGCAGTGGCGCGAGACGAAGCTCTGGCGCTAGGCTGGCGATCATTAAATCATCTCTTGCCCATCATTCATCACGCTTCATTCTTCGGCTGGCCGCCACGTAACATTATTGAGACTGGGGTGCCACGCTTACACCACCCACATAGTTCTCAGCGTGTCCAGACCTACGCAAGTCGCCTTTTCGTGCTGACGGGGAGCTTTCACAAACAAAAACTAAAGAAGTAGTACTTAGCGCAGCTCTGCAATTTTAACAAAATGTCCTCGGTCAACAAATTAACCGTAAGCTAATCTATCACTATTGCGCGTGATGTTTGTCACTTTAGGTCATTTACAGAGCGCATATTGATGATAGTGAATTTTTGTGGCGCAAGGGCATCCTCGGCCAAAGGGCGCCATAGCACTACGTATTTGCGCTTGCGCAGGGTGTGTCCAAGACCCAATCCCCAAGTATTTCACCCTGAATAAGATGATCACCAAGTCAGGGGAAGCTTGTACCCTATTATATCACCGGTGGGTATCACCGCAGGTGTGGTGGATGCTCAACCACAAGGCCACCGCTGCGGTCTGAGCGCAAATTGAAAATTGCTCTCTACTGGAACTAAAAACTGCTCCCTATCAATTGAGATTAACAATTCATTTCATTCCTCCAGAGGAAGTTTTCAACATTTGATTTCAGCGCAGCGGAAACAGCTTTCTTTTTGGTGTAGTAGTTTTTTTTTCAGAAAACTTAACGCAAGCAGGTACTTCGAACAAATGTATATATTTATCCTCTCTGTTTTTGTTCACTGGACTAATTTCAGCATTCTTTTCCATTACCAACAAGCACTGTTAAAGATTAAATAGCTGCCACTTTATATTGAGTTAAAATTATTTTGAAATCCTAAGCATTATTGTTACAGTGCTCGCTGTAACATTGAAAAACAAGGGCCAGTGGCCACGCAGTGTGGGAAGCCAGACGTAATTGTATGCTCACGCATGTAACCGCGTGCAAAATACATACAGGCTGTATAATATGTGCTTCGTTGTATATGATGTGCAGGGTGAGTGAAAATGACAAGTTTCCGTTGCAAAGGGCAAAAAGCGACATAAGCGCAATTTAAACGCAGTGATTTCTTAAAAATGGCATGCCTTTTCGAGCAGTACCGTTCCTCGGACGGTCCAAAGCGTCTAAGGGGCAGCCAGCACAGAAAACATTCCGATGACCGCTCGCTCTCTGCTTACTCTGACCGTCGGTTAACTGGTTCTCGAGCCTCTTAAAGAAACTTATGCTACACAGCAAGACTAATCGCTCTTCTCACTACAACAGTTGTAAATTTTCTGCCGCATACGGCGTTACTTTCTTTGCAGATTTGTTAGTGCAAGCGGCCAAGTTTTGTAAGTTGTCACTCTCTTTTCTCTATGCATCGCTTCATGCTATGTAACTGCTATTCCTCGAAACCTGCTACGCAAGGGTTTCTTTTGTCATTATAACGCTTGCATGAACGCAGGTGACTGAACCTGAGCTTGCATTGGACGGTTGTTGCTCCATGTGCACGATGGTTTAGTAACAACAGCCCATAGAGGGTTTGTTACATTGCGACCTTTTCTTTCATTTACGCAGTCAAACGTCATGTTTATGACCCTAGGCCTACTACACATTCAAAACATAAGCTGAAGTACGAAGACACCACAATGACAGGCAAGTGTTTCCTGTATACCCCCACATGTTTGGTACAGTGCGAAAGCAGTTAAGACCAAAAATTAACAACTAGTGGGAAGTGATGTCCAAGGAAAGTTCCTAGCGCAATGCGCTTCGGTGCCTCTTCCTTATGTCAGCGGTGACTGTTGCTCATAAGAGGCTTACTAACGTGCTAAAGAGGGTTCAGAATTTAGCTTTCTTGATTTTTAAGAACAATACACGACAGCTGCTTTTTCATATCGTTTGTGCGACCACGCAGAACCACAGTGCAAGCATTATGCGACTCTTCGTTTTTATAATTATTCTAAAGTTTTCATTCACAGCGGAATTCAGCGTGTTTTTATGGGAAACTTGTACTATTTTGCGCAGTTCTCCTAGCCCGCCGTGTTGAAAGATAAGCACAGAAAGTTGGGCTAGTTGTTGTGGATTCATACTTAGCAGCGCAAAAAGAACGAGGATCAAAGCGAACGAGGAGACACAACAAAAGCGCAGAAAAATCGCTTGTGTTGTGTCTCCTGGTTCGCTTTGGTCCTCGTTTATTTTTGAGCTGCTAAGTATGTTCAATGATGTTCTCTCAAGGTTTCTAAAGCTGGGAGCTTGATTACATGTGCAAAGGGGTTACGATGTGCTAAGCGGCGACAACCGTTTGAAGTCAAAATATCGGAAATAGCCAAGGGCACCGGCCTCAGGACAGATCGCGGTTTCCATATGAACGTTTTCCTAGTTTCCCAGGAAGGGTGCTGTCAAGTTTGACTATTTACATGTGCGTATAGTTTACTCTTACCGAAAGGGCTGCAGATTTTTTATAGCTGTTGCGTATAACTATGCACATGTATACATCATCTACTTGTTCTTAACGGTGACCTATTTTTCTTATTCACTTTATTCGCAGGCAGTTACTCTACTGTTGCGGGCGACAGAACAGCGACAGCGGCGACAACCGTTTCAAGTCAAAATGTCGGAAATAGCCAAGGGCACCGGCCTGGGGACAGATAGTGTCCCAACAGTGTTCGCGCGAGTCCCTATTTACGATCGCGTTTTTTTCCATATGAACGTTGTCCTGGTTTCACAGCAGGGATGCTATTAAGTTTCACTATTTCGATGTGCGTATATTTTGCTCTTACCGAAAGGGCTGCAGATTTTTTATAGCTGCTCCGTATAACTGTACATCTACTTGTGAACATGTCTATATTATCTACTTGTTCGCTCCCACTAGCACAAAAAGATCAACTTCTCAAGATTATGCAAATTATAACATGTTTTTGCCAAATGAGTTTATAAGCAGTAGAGCTTAGGCATTCTAAAATATGTTGTGACCTAATGCCGGTAATGAAAATACTAATCTGGAATTGCAATAAAGCAGATTGTTCGTACAAGCAGCAGCGATGTCACTAGCACGAACAACACCGGATCCGGTGAACTCGCATGTCACCACTCCTGGGATACCTCTGCAGTCTGCCTTTCAAAGCCCAGTCACAACACATCCAGAGAGACACATGGTATCATCAGTTGATGTTTCTCAGGGGGGGGGGGGGTGGGGGGGTTGAACAAGGAAATGGTACGTTTATGAATCTGGCGCTCAGGAATTAATAACGACCAGCTCATCATATCATAGAAATGAGTTTTCATCTTGATAATAATTACTAAGGAGTCTTAATCTTTAAGGTGTCAGTTTCTTTGTCTGGTTTAAGTACTTGCTCTCTGCAAACTAATGCTGAAGTCTCCTCCTATTTCCACATTCTGAAAATTTGCAACACCAAGGCTGCCTTCCTTTTCCCTCTCTGCTGTACTACAGCACCAGATTCCAATCAGTTAAAGCGCTCCGGAGCCAGCCGTGCATACGAAACACACCTGACACATAGGCACCAAGCTACAGTGTTATAGCCGCCATGTAAAGCAGAAGTATGTGATAGCTTCGATTCCTCACCTCGTATTTTCTTTGTGATTTGTGGTAGTATCTCAGCGCTGCTAGTTTTACTGTATAGGTCATTTGTACCTCTTCATAATTTATCACCGATATTGAGGAACGGGGCCAGGAAAGCTCATCCTGAATGTACTAATGAAAGTTGCTATTGCCGCCTGCGAAAAATTATTTCTTCCATAACGTATTTACATCTCACAGAAGCGTATACCAAACGCGGCGGCTCACTGACCCCGCGTTTCTGCTTAACTAATTTGTTTAATATTTTTGCTAGTTCCCGGCACTTCATGAGTTCAGTTTTAAAGAGAAGCACGAGACAAAAAGATTACATGGGCGCTGACCCTTTGCACGATGTTTCTGGGCAGCTCTAACTGATATGTATTATTGAGACAAAAGCACTGGAAAACCTCGTTAAAACATTCGCACTACTTCATACTCCCTCCCCTCCCCCACCCCTCCCCCCGGCTAAGCATTCCGGTGCGCCAAGCATTCCGGTGCCGCCGAAGGTTTAGTTTGCCAAGAAGCTGAGACGAAGGGCGGACCGAACTCTGCATGCGAGTGGTGGAGTGAGTAGGATAGTGATACTGGCTATTCTTGCATCCTAAACGTGAATGTGCCTATATAGGAGTAAAAATGAAGTGAGCTGTTCTCTAGTACACTCCGTTTTATAAATCGTATTGCACTAGAGTACAGCTTACTACCTTTTTTACTCTTTTGTCTTTAGAGTACGGCAAACACTGATTTTAGTGAGCATGTTGTTTTCTTCGACGAGGTGACGGTGAACGCGACCCTTGAGAAGATGTCGAAAAATGGCTGCCGGCGCGAGCACTAGTTGGAAGGCATGATGAACCCTAGGGTTCAGTAGCTTTAGTAGTTGAGTTCAGAGACACAGTTTTAAAGCAAGTGTTTGAGGAGTTTGATCGACCCGTTGCTACTCCCGACAAGTCGTGCGTACTGTTGAAGGGACGAAGTGCCTTTAAAAATGAAGTCATGATGTGGACCTTGTTGCTGACACTCTTTCTTTTCTGAAGTTTCCGTGAATATGGGGTAGGCTGGCTGTGGGTCTGGCTGTGCACGACTTTTAAATTCTCAGCCTCATACTTATACGCCACTTCTAGATCTCTCAGGTGGCTCACACCTTGTCTTTCGTCGATATACTTCACCTGGCGCTGTGCTCTCATCTGATCCTTCCGGCGGAAAGTTAGATTGTCAATGAGTTGATGACCCAAACCACTTTATTCCTAATAAAATCCGCCCAATTATATACCCAGACAAATTTCCTTGATGCCAAAACAACATGGGGCTGTCAAAATTCACAACTGCCTCACACATTCAGAATCCCGCGGTAGAGAAGTCCACGGCAGCGCTCTCTAGCAAAGATGCATCCGATCAAAGTCGCTTGCTCTACCGGGCATGCGCAGAAGCCGTGGTCGCTAGAGCCCTGAACTGAGCGATCCACCCATTCCACTGTGCGTAAAATACTCTCAAGAAGCAATAAATTTTTTGGCTTCCTTTTTCGCCCGCTCACTGAACTGGCACTTTGCCACTGTCAACGTTCTCCTTTTTCTTGCACTGAACAACAGCTGCGCTGGATATTAGCTTGTGACACATGCTGTGTTCCGATAAGCCCACAGTTAAGAAAATCGATTGGAGGATTTGGTGAAGATGTCTTGGATAGTGAGGACCAACTACTCAATTTCGCCATTCGACTGCAGGTATTTGGAACAATGTTTTTTGTTCAAAGATATATTGGTACGAAAATGACACCGTTCAGGTCATAGCTTCTTAATAGCTGCGGGGAGCCAAAACATGTGAAGATAACATTTATCCCAATATTCTCGGCAATATTTAGGTTAATTATGAATGTATGCTTGTACTGATCAATATTTTTTTGCCTGCATAGAAAGAGTTTGAAACCATGTGACTCCTGACGACAGATGTGCGCAACTGTGCATTTCAGTGGCTGAGCACCTTGCCACGGATGCGTTGGGATATGTCAAACCACTAAACGGCTTCTTGCGCACGTCCACGCAGTTTATTTGTACCGTGGTGATCCTCAAATGGAAGTTCTAATTTCGCTTCTTAAGAGCGAAAGAGACGGTAGCTGCACGCACTTACGGAAGTGAAAACATTCCGGAACCTTACTGCGAGCATTAAATAACTCCTACGTAAAGTGTCGCTTGCCACCGGCCTTCGACTCTAGTTCCACCTTGGAGAACCAATAAAGAATGAGCTCTCGTGCAATAGAGAAGCGTACGATGTTCAGCTCCGCAGGCTCTCGAAGACGCTCAAGCGGCAATCTTCAAACTGCACTACCCACGAAGATGAAGTTGGGTCTCGATTTTCATATAGTGAAGAAGAAGAAGTCGAAAGCTGGCGGTGCAGGGCCTACCAAATCTGTGAATTATGGCTTTGTCTCAGTCGAAGGCGGCGAAGCATAAGAACGAGCGTTAATGCGAACGAAAAATGCCTTAATTGATCGAAGCCTGAACAAACGCATAGGTGAGGAGATCCCACTTGAAGCACCTTGCGGAGATGAACGCTTTATGCAATGACGCGCTAGCCGTTTAGCCAACCCAGGCTAGCTGGCAGAGCCGCTGTAATGAAGCCGCTGCTAATTCCAGAAGCCAAATGCCCTTTATTCTAACGATCGTCACTCTTTAAAGGCAGAGCACAGCCCTCTACATGCACCATTGTTGCCCTGGTTGAACTATGGACTTGACGTCATCAAACTGCCGCCTCCTCGGCTGTCAACAAGCTCAACTCTCTTTCTCCAGACCAGAGACTCTTAGGCAAGCATGTATCCTGTGGGAGCCTTGTCTTGCAAACGATGCGCTAACTACCCCTGTGAGGTATTCGGTGGTAGCTGAAGGTAATTGTTCTAGCTCGATAAATTTTGAGTAGCTGTCAGCAATCACAACGAACGTTTCTCCAATTTATTTCGAACAAGTTTCTGTCTTCTCCCCAACTATGAGGATCGAACTATGAAGTTTCAGGGGTGCTGCCGTGGTCACTTGGGAAAACAGTTGGAATTTCAGAAACGTACTCCCGCCCTTGTGCATCGGCGTACCAATCTCTGGTCGTCAGATGGTGTTTGTGGCTCTTTGCTGACATCGCTTAGTGTCCTACGGCTGCAGTGAAACTGCTGCAACCCATGCAAAGTTTGTGTGATAGCCGGTCGGTCACTGCGTGTCAAGAGTCTTTGAATCACAAAGAATTATGCTGCAACAATACTTAGCCACTTCCCACTTGGAAGGAATTGGGTATTGGCCGCCACTTTTCGAAATGGTGCATTATTATATGGTCCGTGGGCACTTGCCCACCTTAGCCTCGGTAACAGCAAAGTGGGCCTCGCGTCTTTTCATGCCTTTGAATCGGTGCCTTGTGTCTTGCCGCTGAGTTTACGAAAAGTAGATGTTGCATCAGACCGCAACTCGACGGAAAACTTTGGCTATGAAAATTTAAAACCTGAAGCCGTGAAGCTCTAAAATCATACTCGGGGATGCGCAGTTTCAGCTGGTGTAGCCTGAGTGCCTGCAACCCTATGATGCATGCACAAATTGCTCCTAACCGCATGGTATTCTGTAACATTTCCGGTTCTTCTGCCTCGTTGCCGTTGAACCCCTCTAATACCTATACCGCTTTCCCCACATGTAGCGTGCCTGGCTGACATCGAACAAGCTGGGGGACTAGGTGGATTTGGTGCCCCTGCGCATGTTATTCTCGACACTTGATCCTGTGTGGTTTTGGTTTGCCACATCCAGATGTTCAGTGTAAAAAAAGGGACGACAGTGGGTGGTGGACTGTACCGATATGGAACACCGCTCGAGAGAGTGCAGGTCGTAGGTGTCAGCTTGGCTGTGCTTTGCACATGTTCCTGTTTAGACCCCATCAGTGAGCTAAGATTTTGATAGTGCAAAGACAGGCTGCTCGATAATGTGTGAACGTAGGGGGCGGGAAGCAGCGCCGATGGATGATTGCCCGCATGGAAGGAAACGAAAAAATCTAATTGACGCGCCACAGGATCGCTGCACGAGCTGCGCCCCTCTTGGCGCAGTGGTGCTGCGGTTAAGCGATGCGCCACTGCCCTGCGATGGCAGGTGCTTCCAGTGCTGGACTTTGTGTGGCCCAAGTTGCTCTTCTCGAGTGACCATTCATTAACGTAACTGCCACCTGCCATGGTCGGCAGTTTGCTCACTAACCGGTGGGCAGATTGTGAGGACGCCGCAAGGTCACATGACCTTGCTGCTCTCTGGTTGCTTTCTGGAGAGCTCCTGCCACAGCATGCCTGTGATTTGTCTCTCGCAACGCCGACACCCGATTTTCGGGTGAACGGGGACTTTAATGCTATCGCGTGAAAAGGACAGAACAGGCATGGATGTAAAACTTGATTCCCGTTGCGGAGGAAGTTTGCAGAAGGCATTTAAGACAGCGAGACACTTCTGAACGAAAGATACTCGCTCCGGTGCAGCTAATATAACATATAGTCCGTGAGGTCCACATAACCAAAAAATGGCTGAGACTTAGCTAAGCAAGATGCGAAGCATATTGATGGCTAGGCTTGGTAATACATGGCTTTCCTTGGTTGACGTTCTTCCCGCTCTTCATCGGTCTCTGTGGCACGCTGAAGCTTTCGCTTCTCGTTCAAATCAGCCCTGCTTCTAGGCGGCATCCCAACACCTGGCCGCCTCGTAAGTGCCCGGAGAGCAAGGCAAGCTGAGCTTTATACCGCTGCTGTAGCGTCACGTGGTCAGCTGCAGCGCCTCTGATGTGGAGCCTCCACCGCCGCGGCCGACCGCGCGAGCCGGCAGCCCATCTCTCCTCGGCTGTGACGTCATGTTGTCACGTGGTCAGCCGCCGCGCCTCTGATGTGGAGCCTCCACCGCCGCGGCCGACCACGCGAGCCGGCAGCGTTCACCCCGGCGAAACGTCGGCCTCCCTCAAGCAGAAGCTGGAGTGGAGACACGGAGAAATACTTTCTGTGCGCAAGCTGGGCGGCACCGCCATCGCAGTGGTCACCTTTCAAGGGAAGAAGGTACCCCGCCAAATCTTCTGCAGCGACCAGGGCATTCCTGTGAGACTGTACAAGAAGACGATCCCCGCCTGTCATCGATGCGGCACGGTGGGGCACCGGGCTGACATCTGCCCGCGGCCGCAGTCGGGACGCTGCGGCCTCTGCGGCTCTCAGGTGGCCACCACACCCGAGGGCAGACCACAACATGAGTGCACCCCCCGATGTCTGCTGTGCGCGGGTGCCCACTTCACCGGTGCTGCCGGCTGCGTCGGCAAGTACCGGAAACCGATCAAGCCGGGACCATCACGGAGTCAAAGCAAGCGGAAGTCGGCTCAGAAGCAAGCTCCGCCCACCAATGCCAAGGACAGCAAGTCCACTTCTGCGCCGGGCAAGTCCGGTCATGTCAAGACGGCTGTGAAGTCCGGGACCCAGGCGAGGTCGCCGAACTTCAGCGCTGGGGATTTCCCGCCTCTAGCGACCGCCCAAAACAAGGTGAGCGATTGGGCTAGGGCTGCCTCCGGGCCTCTTTCTCCCTCCCTCTCCCCTACGGAAGCCGCCCTACAGAGGCAAAATGGTGAACTTAGGCGCCAAACAGAATTCCTAGTGCGGAAAATTCAGGAGCTGGAGGCTAAGTTAGAGGGACGTAAAGAACCTCAAGCTGGTCCTTCCGAGCCTATAGAACTAGCCGAGCCGGAGGACCGAGATGACAATGCCTCGGTCGCATCTGGGCTGACAAGCGTGTCGCAGCAGTCGGCCAGCACAGTGGTTGGTAGGCTGCCAATGGTGGAGAGCCGCCTGTACAACCTGGAGAGCGAAATTGATGCTCTGCCAGGTAAAATCATGGAAGCGGTCCGGGGCTCCATTCAGCAACTTCTTCAGGCCGAATTGGCAAAAATCATGCCTGCTATAGTGGCACAGGTTACTGAGACAGCTCTCTCTGTCGTTCAGGACCAAATTGAAGCTCAACTCAGTCAAAGCCGCTCCCGCTCGCGGTCTCCGCGACCAGACCTCCGCAGGCGGAAGGTGGTCCTTCGCCAGGCCACAGGCTCACTAGAAAACATTCCGGCCGCTCTCTCTCCGGACGTGCTGGTGCCTCTGCCTGAGGCCCCATCACCTTCGGGGGTGGGACCTGGCCCCCAAAATTAAATAATCACGTTCACGATGGCTAGCCGACCCCAGCGGAAAGCCAACAACAATTCGGAGCAATTCGAGATCATACAGTGGAACTGCAGGGGTCTACGGAGCTGGAAAAAACGGTCACACCTCCAGCTCTGCCTGCAGTCTCTCGGTACCGCACCGGCGCTCCTAGCTCTTCAGGAACCCGGCGCAGATGCTAAATTCACAGGGTATAGCTCGTTTCAAGGCGGTCCTACAACGTGCATCCTGGTGAACAAAGCGTACACCGCAGTCCCAGTAGACCTCGAACTGGAGACTGAACAGGAATACAGTATGGTCAAGGTCCTGCCGCTCAAGCGCCGCGACCCATCAATACATGTCCTTAACATTTACTGCCCCCCGCATAAGCCGCGCGTGACCTTCAACGAAATCTTCTACCGCGCGCTCAAATCGGCTGACAAGGAACCTCTAGTGATCGTTGGGGACTTCAATGCTCCAAGCCTACATTGGGGCTACCACTTTGAGAAGGCCAGAGGACGCAAGCTGGCGGAGCTCATCTCCACACTTCGTCTTACACTCCTCACGGATCCGTGTTGTCCCACACGTGTGGGCAACTCGGTTACGCGAGACACATGCCCTGACCTGACTCTCGTTACGAACACCAGAGACGCTACCTGGGAGAACCTGGGAGAGACTCTTGGTAGCGATCACTGCCTTCTCCGGGTCACTCTTCTGGCGAAGGCGGCTCGCAAAAAGTGGGGCCACACTAAATTGACCGACTGGCATAAGTTTCGAACAAAAGAGATACCTCCCGTGCTCTTATCCGGCGGATATGCGGAGTGGGCAAAGCAATTAGACACTATACAAAGACAACACGTCACGACACTTCACACCACTGAAGAGATCCCTGCAGTGGACAATCACCTCCTGCACTTGTGGGAGGCTCGCCGGAGTCTTACCAAACGGTGGAAGAAGCAAAAGCTGAATCGCAAACTTAAAGCTCGCATTGTCGACCTCACGGAGCAGGCTGCGGCGTATGCTGCCCAGCTCACCGATTCAAACTGGATAGAGAAGTGTAATTCGGCAGCGCGTCAGATGAGCTCGAGAGGAACATGGCGCTTCTTTCGCAGTCTCATCGACCCCACTCAAACGAGAGGGGAGACGCAAAGACAGCTCCGGCGGGCTTTGCACGGGTACCAAGGTACGACGGCTCAACTCGCGGACACCCTGTGCGACAGATATCTCTGCCGCATAGAGGACCCAGTTGGGCCCGAGTACGAGTACGCGGGAAAGCCGAATCCCGACATTGATGCCCCTTTTGAGTTACACGACCTTAAGGCGGCTTTAGCTAAAATGCGGCGAGGTACGGCTCCGGGTCGGGATCGCATAACAGTCAATCTGTTGGCCAACCTCCCAGATTCGGCCTACCTCCACCTGCTAGGGTACATTAACCAGATTTGGGACGGGCGTCCACTCCCTCCCGAATGGAAGACCTCCTTGGTCACTTTCATCCCTAAGCCAGGCAAGCCAGTGAATACCGACAACCTGAGGCCCATCTCACTAACCTCTTGTGTGGGCAAGCTTATGGAGACGATGGTTAGGGATCGCCTCTCTCCACACATAGAGACCAAGGGCCTCTTTGCAGACACTATGTTCGGGTTCCAACCGCATATGTCTGCGCAGGACGTCCTCCTCCAGTTACACCGCTACATAATACGACCCACTGCCATGCGCCACAACGACAAGGCCATCCTTGCCCTTGATCTTAAGGGGGCCTTTGACAACGTTCGTCATAGCAGCATCTTGGCTAACTTGAGTACCACTGATTGTGGGCGCAAGGCATTCACATATGTAAGAGACTTTCTCTCCAAGCGTCAGGCCTTCCTCAAGATTGAGGATGACGAATACGGACCATACACGATGGGTACACGGGGTACACCCCAAGGGGCGGTCTTGTCGCCACTTCTTTTCAACATTGCCATGATGCAGCTTCCCCACCAATTGGCCCGGGTGGAAGGCATTCATCACGCACTATACGCGGACGACATAACAATTTGGACTACCGAAGGGAGCCTTGGGGAAATGGAGGACCGCCTTCAGCGGGCCGCCACCATAACCGATAGCTACGCTATCGGCTGTGGTCTCCAATGTGCTCCCGCAAAATCGGAACTTCTGCACATCAGATCCGATCCTAAGGACAACACGAGTTTGCAAATCTCTCTGACGGGAGGCCCCATCAAAGAGGTCGGGGAGCTCCGCATACTAGGTCTGTTCATCCATAACAGGCTCAGCCCGGAATCCACTATTGCCAAACTCAAGCGCGTAGGCGAACAGGTCGGACGCATGATCCATCGCGTTTCTAACAAGCGCGGCGGGTTGCGAGGCAGGGACGCGCTTCGGCTCGCCCATGCCTTCGTGACCAGCAGGATCCTCTACTCCGCTCCCTACCTTCGCACTACGAAACAACAAGAAATAAGAATCGACACCATCGTTAGAAAGGCTACAAAGCGAGCACTGGGCCTCCCAGTGGCCACCTCCAATGCTAAGTTGTCGGCGTTGGGGGTGATCAACTCCTACCAGGAGTTACGAGAGGCCCACCTCGTGAACCAATATACGCGACTCTCGCAGACGGCATCCGGGCGCCGCCTGCTAGACCGCTTGCACATCCAACACGAGTGCACTCCAGAGGAGACGTGTCGGATTCCGGAGCTATGGCGTCACAAGCTCTGGGTCCCTCCACTCCCGCGCAACATGGACACACATACACACGAAGGCAGACGAGAGGCGCGCGCTCGGGCCCTCGAACACCAACACGGATCCAAACAGGGTGTATACTACGTTGACGTGGCAGGGCCGTCGCCCAATGGATTCTACACGGCCGCAGTAGTTCACCAGGATCAATGCGTTAACGGGCTCTCCTTTCGAGCTCGAAATTCAGCACAGGCTGAGGAAGTAGCCATTGCGCTTGCCGCCTCGGACTTGAATTCGAAGGTAATCGTGACAGATTCGCGTCGAGCCTGTCAACACTACCTGGCTGGCGAGATTTCACCTTTAGCCTGGAGTATATTAAAGCGCGCAGTGAGGGAATCGGACCCTTCGCCCAAACGCATAGTTTGGACTCCAGGCCATCAGGGCGTTAGAGGTAATGAGGCTGCGGACGCGGCTGCCCGAGCGCTTACCTACCGGGCACCTCACCCAGGCTCTTCCGGCTCGGAGATTGTGCAACCGCTTCTGCGGTTCAGAGAAATTCTGGACGACTATTGCGAACGCCATCGTCTTTTCCCGGTCCCTGCTAAGGGCCTGAGTAAAGCTGATGAGCGAACTCTGAGGCGCTTGCAGACCAACACTCTGTTGTGTCCTGCAATAGTGAAACATTTCGACCCCAAAATTGATGGGCGCTGCCCTCACTGTGGGGAAGTTTCCGATACCTTCCACATGGTTTGGGCCTGTCAAAAGAATCCTTCCCTTCCCCCCAATCCTTCCCCTTCCCGAGAGGCATGGGAGGCAGCCCTGCTCAACTGCTCGGGGCTGGAGTCTCAAAGGGCTCTAGTCCAACGGGCGCGAGTAGCGGCCTCGTCCAGCGGGGTCCCGGACTAAGGACTCCACCTATGTAAAGGGCCATTTTTGGTCTGCAAACTCTCCTGTTGTTTATTAAAAAGTTTTCACCACCACCACCACCAGCCCATGTCTCCTCTGCTGTGACGTCATGTTGTCACGTGGTGTCACGTGGTCACGCTAAAGGTCAATGGTAGCTCCACCGCCGCGCTTGACGGGCTGTCGTGTAGCTCTAGTAATATGCTTCAGATAAAAAGCAAGCTGTAGACGTCCGGGAGTGCAATTTCTTTCACGTTCGAGACACCGAGTTCCTCAAATGTAGATTTATTTATTTATTTACCCTCAAGGCGTAGGAGGCGTTACAGAGGGGTTGGGTACAGGGGTTGGACAAAATTCCAACAAAACAATTTGAAAAAAAAAGAGAGATACAGCACACGCGTACAGGCACTCCCGCTTGGGCAGCTGCCGCCTGCCGTATTTGGAAATAAATAAAAACTGAAACATATGTGGCAGGGCTTAAGAAAAGAAACAAAATGCTCCAGACACAGCAAACAAGTGATAAGAAAAAACATGAAATAAGCAGGCTAGACAGTCAAAAAAATTTTTAGCGCGTCTTTGAATGCCACAGGATCTTGAATATAGGCAATGCAGGGGGAGGGGGTGGAGGTGGTTCCAGTCCGTTATAGTTTTTGGCAAGCAAGAGACAGAAAACAGATTTGTACGGCAGTGTGGGGCGCGAACTTTATATGTGTGATCGACACGCGTCGATATGTAAGTATGGATCGCAATAAACCCTGGATGATGACCATAATTAGCGGAGGCATCCGGGTACCGTGAGCAGACCTAATGAAAGTAAAATCATCTCCGAATATCGAGCACACTGCGGCCTGAAAGTTCTAAGTAATTTCTGAAGAAATTAGTGCTAAATGACCTACCCCCTCTAGATCCTTTAAGAAGTGTTTTAAACTACAAGCGGAGTTTGCGACAGCTCGGTGCACACACAGGTCCACGTATACGATGTCATAAAAGACGTAGATGAAGAGCAGCGTGGTCAGAAGAAGAAGCAGAAGAAGCCATCAAGACGCCCGTATAAGGATGAAGTCTTCTGGCGTAAGTGCGATTCTAACGGAGAGCTGACCTTCTGGTGCACCTCTTCCAGTAATCGACGGCAAGCAAACGCCGTTGCTTACTGAAATTCATAGTAGGCATTTCGATGGGTATTAGAATACATCTAGGAATTAACATGCCCGGCGCAATCAACGAGCCAGACAGTTAGTAGCATACCTCAATGCCCGCTTAATTATCAGCATGCAGTCAACAATTTGCGCATATTTTTAAGCTACCGCCCTACGACAAGAGATATGACCTATTGTATCTTCGCAGAACTAGATGAGAGAGACATTCTCTTTCGATGGGGGCGAAATTCTAGAGGTCCGTGTACTGTGCGATGTCAGTACACGTTAAAGAACCCCAGGGGGCCGAAATTTCCGGAGCCCTTCATTACGGCGTCCCCATAGCCTGAGTCGCTTTGGGACGTTAAACCCCCATAAACCATAAACCGTTTTCCAGACTCTCGGACCATCCTGCTGCCTGTGGTACCGCAGGGAAACAGGTAGGGAAAGCAAGCATTTAGTCCACTTTAGTGGGAAAAATTGCTGACAACAAAAGGCGCTTCTAATAACTCTTAAGGTTTGGCTACTGAATATGTAAGGAGCAAATACCGGGTTTAGCAACCGTGGGAACCGGAGACCTGTGCGGTTTCGACGCAAAGAAATGTGTTTGACTACTTTCGTCTAGCTCAAATGAAGTTAGACACTACCCTCAAAATTTTCGATCAACCAGTGTGCCTAACATTCGCGCTTCTACCTCATTAAGAGTCAGCCACCGTAGTGGCTCAGTAGTTTTTGAGCTCGGCTGCTGACCCGAAAGACTCGAGTTCTATGCCGTCCGCGGCTGTCGAATTTCGATCGAGGTGAAATTCTAGTGTCCCGTGTACTGTGCGATGTCAGTGCGCGTTAAAGAACCCCAGATGGTCGACATTTCCGGAGCCCTTCACTGCGGCGTCCCTCACAGCCTGAGTCGCTTCAGGACGCTAAACCCTAATAAATCAAACCAATTATTAAAAATCAAGAGCCACATGCCTGAAAGGCACGCTGTGGATTAAATCATTTAGAGTTATTTTCTGTAGGAAGTCAGTCATTTCCTAAAAGAGCAGCATTGTTGGTACTCCTCAAAGTGTGTGACGCAGTAAATTTCCGCTTTCTCCTATAGGATAATATTTGCCTTGGGACCACTACATATCAATAAATCTTCATTTGGAGCAATGCTTCACGATCATGCCACTGTGGACGGCTTTGAAAAGCGAGCGTTAAACCTTTTGCCTCCTTTTGTCGGTTTAATTCTATTTTTCCTGCAGAGGAGCCATCGTACGCAGAGCTCTGGTACAGGACCTTCGAGCTGGCACAGTGCACATTCCCAAAGGAAACTGGCCACCCACGAGGAAGCAATCAGTGCCATTGACAGCCCGTATGAAGCGATGAAGCTATTCTTCGCAACCTTGCTCCCAGATTATTCCTCCAAGGGAGCAGTGTACGCTCTGGTTCTCTGCTCCACCGCTGCCAGCACATTCCTCTTCATCGAAGGCATGTACTAGTTTCTAAACATCTCAACGGTACTGTGGTTTCGTCTAAAGTAGCGGCCTTGGAACCCCCCGCTCGTGGCAGCAAAGCTTTCTCGGCCTCGCATGTTGCTGTTGACGTCTAACCAGGACGCTAGGAGAAAACAGGGAAAAGGTTGTAGATACTCCTTCAAAGCTGTGGTCGTGATGGCCCCGATAAATACAAATAAAATGCCACACAACGTAAAGTCGCGATGGGGAAATAAAATCCCGCGATACCACGCTTGATAAAGCGACTGAGACATATGACGCTGCCTAGTAAAACAGAGCAATTTAACTAAGCTAGGATCAGTTGTTTTGAGTCAGATAGATTATCACTAGATCAGCTTTCTTAATCTCGAGATGCTGAGAGCGCCGAATCCAATCCCGATCGATTTCAACTTGTTGCTAGCAGGTAATTTCGTGCGCAGAAATATATATTTGACCACTTTTGCACCAAAGTTTGATGTTAAGACTGATTCGGCCGCGTCGCAAACTATGGCGACATTAGAAATGTGAGAGTAATAGAACTCTATAGCATGACGTCAGGCTTTAGTCGAGGTCCATTTTTCTTGTAAAGACTAGTTCATGTATTACTTTGGCAGTGATATTGGGGTTCATATTGTGGAAATATATATATTGCTTAGGAGACTGGTAGGATACAGCTTAGTGCGAAGCCGGAGCATATGATTCGGTCAGCGTTTCTGACATACTTTGAATAACAGCCGGGCGAGGAACTGGTTAATGCGTGGCTTTGATGCGCTAGCACGTCATTATTAGGGTAGCGCTCAATGTAGCGCTTCCACAAATGTACTGAACTAGATTGTAGGGCAGCTTTATTATTCGCATAATTAGCATAGCATAATATGCGCATAATTAGCACAGCACTGAAGGAATGCCAGTGATATGCTAAAGAGTGCCGATACTAAAGGTTCGTTTAGGCAAAGTAAACCAGTGAGAGATTTCAATTCAACTGTTTCAGCGACGCGCGCCAGCTGTAGGAATCCAAGACCGCCGTATATGGACGGCGTCGAGATGTGAGATTTCAGGAATTGGCGAAAAATTTAGAGCGTTTTAGTCCTGCAGTACGAAGTTCCTCGCCAGCGAAAACGGACCCTTGTCTGTGGATGAAACAACGGAGCACAAATGAACTGAAATAAAGCACTTCAAGGCCGCGAGTGGGTTTTGAACCACGGGCGGCGCGAGCAGATCCGCTTTGTTGGCCACTACACCATCGCTGCGATGGGAGTCCGCCGTGCTATCTCCCGACTATCGCCGCACCCGAACATCCTGCGTCTCTCACTCGGTGCACTGCACGTCGCCTTCTTCATCAGGTTCAGTCGCTGTGCGAAGCATCCTAAAACTGAAAGCGAAGTGCTTGCACGCGAAATTCTAAGAGGAATTCGAATTGCGCACCGAATTTGGTCTGAAGTCTGACTTCCACTTGGCCAGGTTCCGATTTCTTAAGAATTTTGAGCCTTTATAGATGATACTTCGGAATATCACTAGAGAGTGTGACCGATGTAATAGATCGCCAACGAAGGCTATCGTTGATAGGGTGGTGTCGTCAATGTGAATGCCAAAATGTTGATGCCAATACACAGGTTATGTAGCTTGTTGAGGAGCTGGTCGATTAAACCATTAAAAATGAAAAAGGGATAGTACATCTACGTGACTGATGTCGCTTCGACAGGCGACGCGGATGCCGTCACTAACCCCGTCGCAATAAAAAAAAATGGTGCTAGAGTTAGTTTATATAACTTGAAGTATTCGTACTGTTCTAGATTTCTGACCTGGAGCGTCGAGGGCGGAAAATGCTGGTGGGTTAGAGGTGGGCCAAGGCTGATAGAAAAAATTATGCGGCGCTGCTACATAATTCTCTTGACTCTGGCTTTTAGAATGATGATGTTTGTGGATGTAGACCTGAAGCTAATTTCTGCGGGTGTAAGTTATTAGTATATTGGAAGCGACTTTTTCGAGAATAAGTGCTACAGAAGCGATCATTTTAGAGAATAAGTGCTATAGAATACGGAAGATGAAAATTGGCGCAAAGTCCCCTTTCCTTTTGCGATAGCACATTTCGGGATTAATATAGTTTTGGCTTTTTTTTTTATTTTGGGGGGAAGGGCATTCAGCTGTTGAAGATGAGGTACAGATGTTGGTTTGGGGACTTTCCAAATATCCTTAGCCCTAGTGTTCACATCAATCAAAGGCCTATAAATAGAGAGACGACGTCGGTTTTAAACAAAAGATCTTCATTTATGCCCTAGTGTTAAGATGTTCTCAAATGCCTCTGCGTTTTTTCATCTTCTTAACATAACTAGACGTAACGTTAACTCTGAGTTTGCCCTGTGATATGAGTTGAGAGTGATAATGGACCCGCTAGTTGGCAATGCTGGTGAACTCTTCTCCCATTGGTCTTCCAGGTGGAAATGTAAAACCACCCTGGACTCCTTTCCGCTGCGATGATCCCACGCTCCAAGAACCGTTTGTGCTGGACCAGCTGCCGCCGACGGAGTTCTTGCCAATGATGATCTCGTCTGCAACCGCGCTAATCATCGCCGTCCAGTTCCAGAGTCCCGACGTTCTCCTGTCGGAAGCGAGCTACTGGGCAGCCCGCCATCTGCGTCGATTTTACGTCGGAGTACTGATCATCGGTAGCGTGGGAAAGCGAATCGTTGCTCTCCTCCCTCATCTCTTTTTAGCGGCTGTGGCATTGCACTATTCACAACGCGGCCGCGACTTCGAAACAGAACCGCAGTGTCTACGTTTCTGAGGGGACGGAAAGTTGGCTTAAAGGAGAACTCCGGCGTTTGGCACCTCTAACGATTTAACTGAAATTTTCAGCGCAACTTCTGCGTAGTTATCTGGTAATTTGTGCTAAATCCCGCAGCAGAGCGGCGTCTTTTTGCAGTGCAAAAAAAATATTTTACATTTCGTGGCCTCAGTGGGGGTGATTTCTGTGGACAACCTTGCGCGTGTGACGTCAAAGTTTGGCAAGATCGTTGATATTCACCCTGCATTTTCTCAAAATACAAAACTGCTCGCATGGTTATAGTCTCTTAAGAGAAATATTGACCCAAGCTGTCGTTTACAGTCGCTATTTTAGCCACTGGACTAACGCGCGATACGTTTTGGGGCAATTACCTGACGCCATAGTTTGGCGGCAACCCAGTTTCGGTTTCGCTTCACCGGTTTCTGTTGCTTTCAAATACTTCTACTCGGTATTTAGAGAAACCCTTGTTGGTAGCAGAGAGAGGGGCTTGAAACAAAATGATTTGATTATGAAATTAAAATGTTAAAAAAGAAACGGAGCTGTCCGTAAGGTTTTCAAGGACGCGTTATATAGGAGTAAACTGGTGATGCTGCGCTGCGGCACACGCGGCCCTCGTCTGATTAAAAAACACTTCAGTTCTGAAAAAAACTTGATCTAGCACACGGCACGCAATTGCTATTGCAGACATGAAAAGCAACGGTAAATATCAACGATACCACTTATTTACACTGCCAAACAGCTGAATGTCAATTTCGATGTCTGTTTTAGAAAAGAACCATACACTAGTGCTTTCGTGAGCGAAGAAAATTTGATATATTTTTTTCAATGTACAACCCACAAAATGATTCCACAGACAGGTAACACTTTAGCTCTGAAAATTCCGACCCACAAGTTAGCGTGGTGTTTCACATAGACCGCTGCCGAGGGATGGCAGGCGTTTGAAATCAGGAGTGTATGATGGTCCTAAAACTCAGTTGTCATAAATACAAAGTGCCTGAAGAGTTAGGGGTCATCCTAGCTGTACGTCCGTGCTTCAAGATCACCTTTATGGCCCAACACACTGTCCAGAGTTATGTCTCCGGATCCGACGTGAGTAAAGCAGACCCCCACTTGAGACCCCCACTTGAGCCCCGAGAAGGCTAGCCCTTAAATCATTCTCTCAATATTTCATATAGATTGGCTTTGAATGCAGTATTGTTCGTGTTTTCTGCCGTATGCAGGGGTATTCGGGAACACATCGTGAATATTCGTAATCAAGCTTGCTAAACATTATATATTTATGTTCCTACTTTTCAGTGGCCGGTACTAATAAGTCAATAAGTTCATGCTCCTGTGTTTACGCCAGCCTATATGATCCCTTCCCCCTCACACAATATTCAGTTCTTGGAGCCGCCGAGATGATATGGACAAATAAAACGAATAAACATTATTTTAGCTTTCTTAAGTCTTAAAGGTGCACTGAAGAGGAATCTGAACTCCTCTTTCAGCCGCGGAAACACAATATACACGTTCCGAGCATTCTTAGAAACTTCGAATTATTGTCCTGTGTGGCAAATTTTCCTAATTTAAATCAGATTCAACATCCCAGCTCCCGCCTTTTTTTACTCACCGCTCACGGTAGAAGGAGTGAACTAACGCGTGAAGTGCCTTTCAGGCAGTCGCATGGCGCCTTCACTTTCGCTTTTACTTTGTTTTTTTAGGTTTCCGGGAATAAATAGGTCTAGTCAGAGAAAAAATAGCTGCAAATTAGGCCCACGTAAATGAAAATAAGCGCGGACTCTTTGCTTTCGCCGATCAGTACGTACCACTCCGCCGATGGCAGAGCGGCAAGCCTGCACGGGACTGGTTGAAAGGTTGCTCGACTCCTCCCACCGCCTGAGGGGAAATTCAAAAATAAAGGTGGAAGCCGGACGCTTGGCCCGATTTAAATTAGGAAAATTGACCGCACTGGGCAATAATTCGAAATTTATAAGAACGCTCGGAGCGTGCAGGTCGAGTTCCAGCGGTAAAAATAAAAGTTTAGATTCCTCTTCAGTGCACCTTCAAGTGTCGTACTGAAAGTCGGGAGGAAAGTTCTCTTTCGGCTATGTGTGCACAGGCAATGCGGTCTTCACCATTCAGCTGCTAACAAACGTGAAGAGGCCGCACTTCATCGAGTCGTGTCAACCTGCCGTGTACATGCCGGACGGCAAAGAGTTGCTCGTCTGTTCAAAGGCGCAACCGTCCGAGGCATTCCCAGCCCTTGGCCACGTGTCGCGCCGTGCAAACGAGCAGCTACGGCCTCCCAGGTTCTCTGGGGAGGGTGACGGTAAGCCCCCTTTGCCTACTGATATTGACAGCAGTGGTTTTTTCACCCCGACACCAGCGTTGGAAAAAAATTAATATATAAAAGAACACAGGTGCAAATAAGGGCGTCGCCATGAGCGTTACCTTCCAAACAACCATAAGTGGTCACCACGCGTCAAATCCTCAAAGCTGCTCTATTGTGCGGAAGGAAATATACAAGTCGCGTGTGATATTTCGCGCTCGCTTGCGAACTTCAACGCTGTTTATAAAAACAAAATATGCAAAATACCTTGTTAGCGTGCAAAACAGAATATACACAACGTTAAGGATTTCTACTGTGATGGTATTGTTTCCAAAGAACTCTCTTTGATCCAATCCAATTGAATGTTTCGATACCATACACTCGCTGATCACGTGGTTCTATGGTGCTGGCAAAGGTGTTCTTCAATTCGAGTTGGAGTTCCCCCACCACTGCCTTGCGCTGGTCGGGCCTGCCTTTGTCCATACGGCGTTTCTAGTGTGCTGCGGTGCTTATTGTTCATTTGAAAAAAAAAAAACCTTCTCTGGATCATTCGCGGCTATATCTAGCCCTTCTCTGATGCCACCCCTCTGATGCCACTGTGCCATCAAGAAGATGATTTTCTAGCAGCGTGTTCGCATTCGGCAGCGATTATGTGGAGCTGTTTCTTTCATACAAGTTAAACCGACATCGAAGTAGAGCTAGGCACAGTATGACGAACGAGCTCTCCAGGTTAACCTTCGGTGGACACAGGGGTGCAATAAAAGACACGGACATAGAAGTAGACAGAGAAACGCTCGTCCCTGTCTACTTCTATGTCCATGTGTTTTATTGCGCCCCTGTGTCCTCCTGAAAAGTTATGAACCAACACGCTCAAATACAAGTACTTAGACCTTCCGTGCATCGGAACATAATGCGGAGCGATAAAGTCACCTACCGCTGCTCTGTTATATTAAGCAAGCTCCAACATATGCTACCAGATGCAAATTTTTGCAGCATAAGAACCAAGATGTGTTCAACAATCCACCAGTTCCACAAAACCTCGCATACACAACAAGAAAGCCCTCATGTTCGGGATGAATATAAGGAAAAAAAATGTCCGCTTTCCACTCGTTCCGCACTGATCCACAGAAAGTCTTCCTTCCCTCTTTTAAAATCCACGGCCCACTCAGTTTGTAGAGAAAGTAAATTCGCCATAATAAAGCGTTTGTCCCTCATAGCCTGAGTCGCTTCAGGGCGTTAAACCCGGATAAACCAGAATAAGGCATTGGTTTTAGATCTGTTTCCACACATGCTCATATCATATTCGGCCTATGCTCATCCCACCACAGCAGTGCCACCACAGCCCGCCTCCAACCCCGTTGGCGCCTCAAGGATTTCCTCTCTTCTAACACCTAAAAAGAGTTCCGTGAAAGAAGACAAAAACACTGCTGGAACCACCTCTGATCGAGCCTCAGAAATTGGGAATTGGTCGTTTAAGAGGTAGGTCACCAACCGCCAAGTTCTTTGAGCGTCCCACTAGCTGCACTGGACGTCAATGACTCGTCCGCAGGCATTTCCGCGGAGGCCCCCCTTGTTATGATCCTTTTTTCGCTCGCATCATGAAGTGCCTAACGCTGAAACTGAAAAACAATTGTTCAAGAAGTTCTTGCCGAGCTGCATAATTTAAAGATCTAGAGCCGGCTCCAATAGCCTCTAATATTTTCGACAACGCCGAGAGTGCAACGTTTCTCGGCGTTTAGAATGGACGAAGGTTAAAGATTAAGGTTGAGATAGTGAAACTAAATGCTTGTCGTGTTTCAACATTCCTTGTCCTATTGAACGAGGAACCTGAAATGAAGACTGGTGCAGAACGTGGTAAAGTAGGCAGAGGTATCTTTATACTCGTTAAATCATGCTATGTTGAGAGCTGTCCCCTGACTAGTTCTTTCCAACGACATATTTCTGCCGGTATTAAACTAAGAACATTCGTTGCGCCAAGTAAAAAGTTTCTTGGGTTTGTTTAACCAAGCTTTTCTCTGTGAAACCCCTTCCTCCGGAGACCATTTTGGGCCACAATGAGGCCAACTTCTGTGGGGCAGAGAATACAACCGGCACGCCGTTACGATTGACTACATTCTTCTGAGTGTCGTATACCCTATGAACACATGGGACTACCGTCAGATTGATTTTTTCATGACTACTAACTTCCTTGGGGTGTTGTAGCCTTCAATCTGCAGGAGCTTCTCCGCCATAGTGACCACTAATTACAACAGGGAAGCCAGCTTTCAGCAACTAATTAACCTGATTATTGAGGCTCTCATCTTGAGGTGAACATCTGATTTTAACCCGATAGCGTTAGGGAGCGCGTGTCGCAGAAAATCCGGCGGCGTCGTTGGCGACATTGACCATGGGCGAAAAATCCAATAAAACTTCCCGCAGAAGCAACCTATGAGGTAGGTGGGCCAGGTAGGTCACCTGACCATGTGGCGTCATCACAGCCTGCCCACCGGATGATGAGCAAACTGCCCACCGTGGCAGCCGATAGTTAAATTAGTGAATGGTCCCGAGAGGTTGCTGGAAGAGCAACCTAGATCGCACATGTGTCACAGGTAGCAGCACCTGCAGTCCCAGGGCAGTGGCGCATCGCTTAACCACTGCGCCAGGAGTCGTATGCGGACTCCCAGAAATCTATGAATGATAAGTAGGGAAGGGCGAATACTGCAGGTATGGGCATTATCCCATTAGCTATCACACCAGCGTCCTAAGGTGGAGTTTGAGTGTCCCTTCTCTATTTTCCAAGGCTCCACTCAAGCAGAACGTACCAGTGTCCCTATTTACCGTCTTTGAATAAGAGGAGTCAAACGGCAACACGTCTTTTCAAGCACGTAGCGAGCCCATCCAGGACAAGTGATCTGCTGCTAATGTCGACTTAATATCTAAAAACGGCGTTCTATTGTGGCCAGGTAACTGTGTGAGAAAGATAGATCGCTCCTATGTACGACAACGTGCACTCTTGAACTTGTTTATCTTGTACTTGTGAGAACAACCACGCTCCCTTCAAACACCTGCTTACTTGCAACAAACTTGCAGCAAGAAATACAGATCACCCAGTGGGAGCACGGGGCTGCCGACATGGAGTGGTAGCTCGGAGACCTCGAAGGCCATCAGCGCAGCGAAGGACGCCTTCGGCATTGCCATTTCACAAGACAACAAAGGCAGCCGTGGAGTCCGAGGTGGCGGCCGACCCGGCACGTCACCAGAAGGCGTGGTCGTAGACTACCACTGCTCGGGTCCTTACAGTCGCAAGTCCGGAAGCTCCTTTCCTTCCGGTCACGCAACCGCAGCGGGTTTCGAGGCGGGCTTCCTGTTCGCCCACTGCGTTTACAAATTGTGGAGCCTGCACAAGCCTTTCCAGGCCGCTGCGCTGGGCCTGGTCCTGGCCGTCTGCGCACTGTTCATGTGTGTGGACCGGGTGATGTATCACCACAACTACGTGATTGACGTGCTGTGCGGCTTCTCAGTCGGCGCAACAGGAGGCGCTGTGTTTGCCCTGTGGCCTTACCGTGACGAACTGGACGACATTTAGCAACCGTAGAAGCCAGACGAAGATTTAACAGCGTTCCGCGCTGGAGGCTGCGCTAACCATTTTTACTTTTTTTTATGCCACATTACGTGTTGTTCCCAAAAAACGCATTTGATATCATATTTTGTAGTAAATGCAGTCATCAATTTTTTACATTAGTTTTAAGAAGTAATTGGAATTTGAACTTTAGAAGTTTCTCTGTATGCCGGGCGTGGTTCGCGTTCTCTCACATTGCTGCGCTTCATGGCATGAGAAGGAACTCAACATCAGTCTTTCGATGTCTTTTTGTACCTTAGCCGACCTTTTACAATATCTTATAACTTTATAACTATAACTTGAACCATCCCAAAATGTATTTGTTTTTACATGAAATGTGTATCTGTTTATAGGAACTATTTTATGAATAACAGAGCAGTACAAGACGTGATTGTGGGAATGCAACCTAAGTGACTTGTGGAGCCTGCCTCAATTCGCAAATGTGGTCGTTTTGGAGTCGCATACGTTGATACCCAGTCTTTTTTTTTTTTGCCAGTACTATATTGTGTCTGATAACTTTGATACGGAACCATAGCAACGAAGTGAGAATGTCATGTGGTCTTTATTTTAAATTCACGCTATGTATCTGAACTCCGGTGATTTGAAATGCTCTTGGTGAAATTCTGGGTGAACAGTACGCGCCCACAAATGTGTCACTATCCCTCAAGAATATTGCTTACTTTACTAGCGTTTCCCGAACCGCAGCGTGTTAATTTTTTTGTTTTGTACATAAAAGTCGGAGTGCGTTCCTATCGCTTTCTGTTGCTGCTCTAAGCATGACCCTTTGTCACACGCGGCAACTTCCACCATATTAAAGATATTTTGTTCACATTTCATGCCTGTTATGTCTAACGCACGCTACTATCATTAACATGAGCTCATTAACATGAGGGGATTTGGAACCAGGCTACCATTGTGTGCCCTAGCTGGCGTCGCCACCAACTAGTTTAGTTGCCGTTTATATGTTGGAAGACAGCCTTCCATTCAACACTTTAGCCGCCGCTGGTGTCGTTTGATTTTTCGCTGTCCTCACAATGACGTTAAAGTATCTTTACAGTCCTAAGCAACTGAAATAAAACTTGGAGGTTCGGTAAAAGGTTTGAGTTTAAAGCCAACACAACACACCCTGGCATCACATCCTGAAAACGGTTCCGTAGATCAAGAGGTAAGAGGAGAGGTGCAATAGGTTTAGAAAGAGACAATTTCAATATATGGCTTAACTGAGCAAAAGCGATGGCATTTGAGATAGTTGTTTTGATTAACGACAATAATATGTTATCCGCCGCACAAAACTGATATTCAGGGTGAGAATTCGAGTACGCAGCAGTGCATGGGAACCAGTGAGGTGCCCGAATGAACTCAAATATTTGTCGCAACCAGTAGACCAATGCTTGCCCCGGACGAGGCAGGTTTGTGACCCATGGGTGTGGTTTGACTGCTGTACTGAAAGTAACGATGCTGATGACGTTGAAGATGGCGACAAGGGTGATCGCTCCTATCTGAGAGTGCTGGTAGTCTCATACATGGCTATATTCACAAATTTGGGCTTTTTGTCAGACGGCGTATGGCCGAACCGTGTATACCAGTCTTCCAAATTTTTGTACACTCCATTCATCAGCGCCACCGAGCGCCAAATATGAACATTTGTGAGAACAGGTTAAAGCAGAATTAAAAGCCGCCGCGGTAGTGGTTTTTGTGGTTGAATGGATTAGCCTTTCGTTTTGAAACTAGTTGACAGTGGTTGGAGTCTGCCTTCGTTATCAAATTTTAGCGTTTTTTTTTTAAACAAAGCATTACCAGCGCGCGAAATATTTTAGATCAGCTGCTGCACCGGCTCATCTAGTGTGCTCAGCTGGGCATTCTCTTGAAGCGCGATGGTCTGGGTGATACGGGGGAAGCAAATGATGGCCCTCGTAGCCTCTAATTCACACCATTAAGGCAATTCCATTGAGCCCTTGTCAAATGCCGGAACTGGGATTGTTAAACGAGGTTTTGTTACGCAAACGCCTTCATCAAATTCTGTGCCAGAAATGAGTGGGCGCTGCCTCTTGTGGGAGCAATACATCTAAACCTGACGTCTGAATAGCGTGTTCTTATCCAGAGAAAGCCAAATATTATCCGCTGCCAAATAATGGATCATCAAACCTATAGTTTTTAATAAAGAAATTTCGCGAAGTGGGGTGATGGACAGATGGACAAGAATTGGGGTTGCAGCGAGTTTACGTCGCCCTCCATCAGTTGCTTACTTTTGGCAACGGTTGGCAGTTTTGATCACGGAAAGGTAAAGGCCGACATATTAAGCCTAAGTAGAGGTAAAATCTAAGACTGATTCCAGGGCAGCCCCTTCGGTCAGCAGATGACGGTGAGTCCTCCGCACCTTGTTGCCATTTGCTAGCATTACACGAAAGCAATATTAGATAACTTTTGTAAGAATATTGATTCTGTTGGTGGGCCGCACAGAGGAGAGAAACGTTCTAAAGACGCTACCACTGCTGCGTATTGCAACTTTTATACCGTCAAGGAAGGGTTTACACGACCGCGTACCCTAAACGAGAAATCTAGCCTACCAACAGAATCAACGATCGCAGCATGACTGATGTTATCACACGCCTTTTCGATCTTCATTTCGAGAATGGTGCGTGCAATGTAGTTTCGAATGCATGACAAAATTGGCGGCAAAACATCCAACCAATATTCAGTAACTACGGATTGACGGAACGTAATTTTAGATTGTTGCTAGAATCCATGGTGGCCTAGCCACCATGACTCTCATGTGGCTATCATTTACTTTCCTACCTTGCACAGCGTTCGTTCTTGGGATAAAGGCCTGATGTTGCCAAGGGCCTTTGGTGGTGGAGATGGTAAACATTCAATGAAGAGATTTGCGCCCCCCTCCCAATGCCGCGAACTCTGAGGGGCCTTAGTCTACGGCTCCTGCGGCCTTTGTATTTGTTGCACCTCCTGGACCAGCTGTCTTTCGTTCTCTAGGCTTCAGCTGAACAGAACAGCCTCCCACTGCTCAGGTTATGTTTTTGGCATTTTGGGGGTTTCTGCTTTGAGAAGCCCATGCATGTGAACCATGCACTTGAATCACAAAAGCCGATCTCCAGTTCTCCACCACGAAGCCGTCTAGTCACACTTCGTTAAAGGTGTTTCTCATTCTGGGGTTCCTCAAGGCTCTACCCTTAGGCCCCTTCTTTTTCTTATTTTTCTGAATAACCTGGCCCTAGACTGAACCGTGCGCAGCAACTTTTATGCAGACGTTTGCACTGTCTACCATAACACTGAAAAACCAGGAGGTGAAGCCGCGCTAAAAAGAAAATGGTTATTACCGACTGGCGCAACATGGGGAGATAGCCTTGAATAAACCAGAATAAGGTCGAATGAGGAAGACACATTTAAGCAACGCTTCCTTAAGCATAAAGTGTTGAAAATAACCAAATTGTCCGTGCTGATCACTTTAGATACGTGGCATAATTCTTGACTCCACATTAGGCTTAAACTCCGACATTAAAATTAGACTCAGTAGAAGCAAAATTACTTTGATTTCTTAGGCATGGTCTGAAACTCACTACTAGCAAATCAAGTATAGTATGGCCGTTGCTGGAGTCAACAAATACAGTTTTGGATCGCCACAACAAAACAAACTAATCACATAGAACGCATTCACAAAAAAGCAGGCTCTTTCATTTAAAATGCCTAGATATCTGAACTGTGTAAATGATCCCGTCTGCCAAAGGAAGCAGTATACATTTCTATCGAAATTATGTTTGTTTTTATCTGCTCCTGAGTCAGTCTACATTGGCTTATTTCAGCTTCAAAGACCATACTATCAAAAAAGAAAATAAGACTAAAAATATTTCACAGATAATTGATTGCTAATTTGATATACATAGCCAACTTTTCTTCGCATGCGTTTTTCATTCTTACTAAAAATTTCAATTTACGCAGTTGTTTTTTTTTTGTATGGTGCATCTTTCCTCACAGGAAGAGGAGACAGAAGCAAAGGTAGAAGAAGAAGGGGCCGTCGAGCGAATCGGTAAGGTGAGTGGACTCTGCCTACCTTCAACGCTACAGCAAAGCTGAATAATTCAGCGGATAGCAAGGACTCACTCAGACGCTTCTATTTGCTAAGCCGGAGGACGACCCTTCCATTCTTGTTCAATAGCTGTGAAACATTAAGCGGCCATTTGCCTTCGCATCGGCATCGGACCAAACAAAGCCGTTTTGACTTTCCTTGCAGCGGTTTCGCAGTAACTTCCAGCGGCTGTAATTATATTTCGGAGGTCTGGCGATCAATGCTATACGTAGCACGGCAGGCCTCTTTGTGTCTAAAATTTTCTTCCATACCGCACTGGAATTTTTGTCACAAGCTATAGCATGCAACTGCGTCAGTCGGTTCGTGAGTGGCTGTTTTTCTCTCCAAGGGCAATAGAAGTTTGTGTTCCATTCTCCTGTTTTTTTTTTATGCTGCTTTTCTTCCGAAAAAAAGGAAAGGGGGGGGGGGGAAGCTACCTGCAAGTGAAATATTTCTAGCGCTTTGCTGCGCGTTATGCCGCTACCATGCTCTGAAATTATATTTATAGTGCACCTCAAGCGATCTTTCTATCGCCAGCTTTACCCTTTCAAATATTGTTTTCAAGCTTATTGGTCTTAATGCAAGCAACCTAAGTACGGCTCTGCTGCATCAGAGGTCGTGGTTTTTGTGGAAGGAATAAGAAGAAATGTGCGCAGTCCAATACTGGGATGCTAAATCTTGTAGAACGAAACCATATATAATGGGTTCAATAAAATTCAGTGTATACTGTGTGATGAGAATGAATACCAACTGTCCTTCACTCCGTTCAAGCCTATAGTGATGCAAAAATTCGGTGTAAAGGCATCTTCGCGCAAGATTGCTGAAAACCGCACAAATAAACTAGGGGACAATTCAGCTGCGCCTTTAAGAGCAGAATACGATAGCCTTAATGGGTCCCTGTTTTGATTTGGGCTTTGAGCGCACTCACCCAAGGACTTCTTCAACGGATAATAAATGCTAAAAAACAAAGACTACACACGGCTTCGCACGTACACTCTCAGTTGGAACACAACAGAAAATTTTAGGTCGTCCCAACAGATTTTTTTATCATTCTTGCCATAATCATTTCGTAACAACCGATATTTTTTGGGTACCAAGGTAACCTTCTCTTGTACTACAGAAAAGTACCCAGTACTACAGACTACAGAAAACTGTACCTCTCTGGAGCCGACAGTAATACACTATTGCAGAGAAACACTAGAGATTTTACAAGAAAATTTCTCGTTCCAACGAAACGAAAGTCTTTTTCTCGTGCCTTGGGCACAATTAGGTCGTTTTTTTTTTTTCAGCTGCGCTGCCACCACTTCAAACACCGCGCTATATATTCCGGAAGGTTTTCCGCCGGAAAAGTTCTAGGGAGCCTCTGTCTTCAAAATACGCCGGGGTTTTTTAAATAAAAAAAGAAAGATCACTAACTCGTGTTGTTATTAGAGTTTTGTGGGAATCAGAAAGGAAGAGTAAAATGGCGCTGTACACCGGCACTGTACATGTGATCTGGCGGGCGATAGTTATGAGCTGCTGAGTGATTCGTAGCTAGAAGCTCGTCAACTGGAACTAATATAATCTCACAAAGGCGTTCCTACAGTTCCAGCGTACGTAAAATCCAAACGTGATTCACCAACGGTATCTTCTAAAGGCATCTTGATTGGCAAGACCACCATAGGTGTGAGAAAACTTACGTGACCGATGACGTCAACACACCCACTAAAGCAGGCTTTGCGGAGTGCTCATTTTTCACATCACACATTTTGCCATCGTTGCTTTCGGCCGAAAACCAATTCCTGGTCTGCAAGGCACTGGAAAACATTAGCGGGGGGGGGGGGGGGAGGGGAGAGGGGGGGAGGCTTTTAATTCGTTGCTGAAAATAAATTTCTTTCTCCTCATGTTACTTTACTACCTCTGACGCTTAAGGGGTGTGTTTATTAACGCTGAACACCTTCCCATAATTTATGTACAGTCTTTGCCAAATGTAACCCGGCACAGGTGGTTTGTTCCTTAGCCGCGTAGCGAAGCACTCGTGGCAGCCCCTAAGCTCTGATTCTGTGTGAAGAAAGGTGAGACCTTGCCCTTACATTATGGCACCGTTCGGTCTTTAGGGCTGCCGTAAATGCTCCGTTATAGGTTTGAGAAGCAAAAACCTGTTGCTCGGTTACTTAATAATAATAATAATAATAATAATACTTTATTGCGCCAAATATTTAAAAAAATGTACAGAAATCCGGCCTGCCAAAGACTCATAGGGCTTGAGCGGCAGAGCCCGACAGGCAGCGGAACCGCGCAGACATACACACAGGCAAAAAAAAAACACATTCAAAATAACGGACATCAAATTAGTATGACGGTGAGAACAAAATAGACACAAGACTCATGTTACATGAAGGAAAAAAAAATCCTCATCAGATTAAATCGCAAGGAATAAAAACCAAAGTGGCATGACAATACCTCAGATCAGTGCAATAAATACAGCAGTAACCAATGAAATCACAAGATTTACTTGACAGGTGGTAAAGCACATGCATGATGTCGTAAACCCTCTAATTAATGTATCGCAGCATCTTATTTATTTTGTATTTAGTTTTTGCCCGGCGAACACTTGGAGGTAACCTGTTAAAGTGAAAGGGAACGTAATAATCTCTTACACGCCTTCCATATCTTGTAGACCGTCGGGGAATACAAAAAGGTTCCTTCGGTCGAAGAGACCGTGTGGGAACATACGGAATCTTATAGTCACTAAGCCAAAAATGTTTCAGGACGATCGTTTCCATCAAAAGGCGATCAAAATCAGGTAGAGAAAATACCTTAAAGAGATCAGAATTGGAGGGAAGGCCTAAATCATAGCCGATATTTTTTAATAGAGATCGTAGGAGAGAATTAATCCTGCACTTCTAGCGAACTGCACAGTGACCATAAATCGTTATGCCATAGCGCAGTATGCTATAACCAAGGGCGTTTACGATAACTTTGCGTATTGAAAGCGGCATGTAGTACCTGATGTTGTAAAGCACACAGGAGACGGTTCGGAGCTTTTTACAAACGTGGGACAAGTGATCATTCCATGAAAGAGCACTGTCAAAGTATAATCCTAGGTATTTCACTGTATTTGTATAGCTCAAGGGTACACATTGACATTGACTTATTGCAAAGACTGTACATGGCGTTGGCATGTACAAGAATTGCTTGTCAAGAGCTGACCTCAGTGCCTCCCACCAATATTTTGTTCCATTGGTCGTTCTGAACGACAGCTTATTCGACATCACAGCTTTGTTACCGGTCTAAAATGTCACGCCGTAACGCAAGCAAACAGTAATTCTACATCGAGAAGTATGGTTCCAACGACCAGAAGTGTTATGGAAAGTGCGAGAATTCGACCCAGTTGGCCATTCATCATGGCGAAACGCGTTAAACTCTTTGCAAAGAACACGGGTGATCTCTGTTTAAACAGCACCAGGTTATGCGGGCTAACTGCTGAAAATTTTTGTGCCTTTTCTTTCTGCTCAATCCTTTTGTGTTTTCCAGGGAAGAAGAGAGCGTTCGTCGACCATGCGAAGCCATTCGAGCGAATCTGAGTCTCAAGACCATTCTTCGTCATCACCCACAAAGGTGCGAATTGCCATGTTACGTTGACGTAAATGCCATCGAGTCTCTCGAGTTAATGATTCATCAATTTGATCCTCAGTTTCAAACTAAATTATTGCTTATGCAAATAGAAAATGCAGTGCGACTTCGCCTGGTAGCTAAGTGTCTGTGCATTCCGCTGCCTACTGCGAGGTCATTTGTTCGATCCTTGCCACGGCGGCCGCATTTGAAACAGAGCATGATACAAAATATTTGTGTATTCTGATTTTTTCGCATATTTAAGTACGTAAGACGCCTTCAGGCCGCGGCGAGTTGGCGCTTTTTTACAGCTAGCTTTCTATTTATTTTTACGTCTTAATTTGCCAGCCATTGCTCGGCATAGTTTCGCTGCCGTTGACGCGGCCTTTTTAGTACGAATGTGGTCTCTGCAATTCTATAAAGAAAAACCTGCTGAGTGTTTGAGCGTGACGTAAGCTCTTGCCTTACGCAGAAGCATGCGCATATGACTAGTTTGGTAGCTGTGACTGGATGGAGCTTTGTGTAGTACACGGTTCAGAATACTGTTACACAGGTTTCCGACGAAACGATCATCCGAGTTTGTTTTAGAGGGAAAGCTCTATTCTTCGCACTAGAACTCCCAAGGTCAAGTTTGGTGCGCGTTTGACCTTGAGCGGTGGATCGAAGCTGTGGCAAGTGACGTCATACCACGTCACTCACTGAGGACAGGCGCCGCAGCTGCCCCAGCTCGGTGCCTCGCCGCTGCTGTACCACGTGATTAGCGGGGGTATAACATCTGCTTCGCTGGCGCTCGGTGTCTCAGTCTCGCCATGGATGAGCGTGACCAAACCATACGTGACCATGCCTAACAGAGCTTTCGCTCGTATGGCTAGGTTTAACAAGGGCTAAACCTCTGGTAGTGTTTTTTTCGCAGGCTGAAGACAAGGGTAAACGAAAAGATGCCGCGGGGAGAACCACCGTCTCTGCAGTTGCCCGCCACCCTGAAAGCAAGCAGGATGCTAGCAAACCACTCAAAGGATCCACCGAAAAGAGGCATAGCGTCAGCGTCGATTCCAAGAAGCCACATCGCGGAAGTAAGCTGTGTGTGAGAATTACGTCTAGAAGTGTTAATTGGTAAAGTCCTATAATGGCAGCCTTTTCTGTTGCTTACCAGGGGAGAAAATTACTCTGAAACTCGTAGTACGCAACGCGAGTACCCAAGCGCGGGAGCATGCGATCAAGGCTTTCAATGGATTGTTTTCCTCTCGAACTTTCCTATCGAACTATCGAACTTTTCTATCGAAGTTGTGGCAGCCAAGAAGTCGTGTCCTGGGGTTGTGGATGGCTTTCATAGTAATTATGATTGATTCTTTTGCCGCACTATATTAGAAACCAAAAGAGTTGCAATCATGGCTATTATTTCAGAAAGGGCAAATCCAAACTATCCACTACATGGCTCCACTTTCAGAATGTGGGCAGATTGTGGCTCCACCTGCGAGCTGGGCAGACAGCTATCGGTGGACCACTGCTGCTTTTCTTTGAGGGTCAGCGAATATGAACATCGCTGCAGCAGATGGTGGGATAGTTAGCCAAGCTCCCCGAATGAGGCCATTGCTACTGCCGGTATTTGTTCATAGACTTTAGAGCCAGCTTCAGAATTAGATTTAGATGGCTTGTCCCTACTCTAGTCGGTGCAATATCATGTAAATAGCGCTAACTGATTATTTCAAGCACAGATATAGCATTATTTCTGCACCCAGTAGCTGCCGCATTTTCTTCGCAAATAATATCCCTATCCTTTCAGTTATCAGTTAACAGGCTATTTTCACAAAACTTCACAAGCCGGACGAACAAAAAACTCTAGTAGCAGCTGAATTTGACCACATAGCTGATAGACAGCTAAAAATATCAGCAGCCGAATTTAGTATTAAAGGGGATGTGACTACAAGCAAACTGGCTAAGAATAATTTTGAACATTTTAATGCGTTCGCTGGTATTGCAGACCGAGTGCTTAGGAGCCAGATGTCATAATGCAAAGCGAAAAAAATTAACACAGAAAACGCTTTAAGTTGCTGTCCGATAGGCTACCGGACACCCTGCAGGAAATTCTTCGCTGGTTAGTCGATAGTCCAAATGATCTCGTCAGGAATAACACTCAAGTTGTTTTCCCCTCACATGACTTCATGCTGCTTTAAAATCTGGGCACTTCAGTGTCAGTGACGCCTGAGCCCCTAGATTAATCAGTTGTACGTCAATCCTATTAACAGTCTGCGAAGATTGAAACGCCTCAAAACATTATTTCAAAGGAGAACGTCGAACGCATGAAGACCCGCAAAATGCTTCCTAGCACGCTTTGCCGAAGGATACTTCGTACCTCCTGTTGCCAAGTTTTCTCTCCGTTTCGTTCCTCTAGTCAAGAACAACGTGATGGCCGACTCTCGAGTTTCTTTTCATCCGCAGAGTCCGACGACCATCACGACAGGAAGGCCAGCACTGCAGTGGTTCCATATCCGGAAGATCTTCCCTTGGTCGAGTCACGAAGGGCACTCCCAGCTCAACAGAGTGCTCATGAAAGACCAGCACACGCAGAGTTTCGCAAACTCCATCCCTTGCCCCCGCATCAGTCTGATTCGAGCAGCAGCCCAGAAGATCTTTCGCCAAAGCATCAGGAAGCAGTTCAGACTAAGGTAAGTCTCAGAGTGAAACAGTCAAACGTTTGCTTCCGCATTGCTACTCGGTACACTCTGTCGTAATCACGCACAAAAACATATAAATAACACATTTCATCCTTATGTTCTGGCGGAATCATTGATGGTAGGTGTGGTAGCTGAAATGTCGTACGGAACCTTTCTTTTCTAACCTTTCTTTTCTGACTCAGTACACGGCCATGATATCCGATGTAAATACCCCTAGACTTTTCGGCTGTAGCAAAGACTTTACTGAGAAAGCGTCCTAATAAACACCGACTAGAAAATGTCTTTGGTGCACGGTAATTGAAACTTTCTGGTGAACTTGAAGCACTTTATGCTGCAAATCCTGTATTACTCCCTTTAAACGCGCGTGCGCTTTAGCACCACTGCAATAACCATGTCGAGCCCGTGCTTAACCTAGATGTTGAGCACCCACCTTGGAATCGAAAGTTAGAAGGTCTAACTGACGACTAGAGTAGTCTGCATAGTGTCCCTACCTTTGAGCGACGATAGCTGTAACAAGTTTCTTTTCCAGCAGTAGCCGGCAACGGTTTTTCTTCCCAGGGGGCACTTATACAAAAGCCTCATTTCGTGTTTCTGTTAACTGTGAAAAACACAGACAGCTTCGTTTGCATAATTTTGGTGCGGCAAAAGTAGTGTACACTACTTTTATTGCTCCAGAATAGCGTAAAGGAAACCACACTTTCGCTGAAACCTGATCATAGCACCACAGCATCCAGTCAGCACAGCAACGAACTTCCCTAATGTGTTTCGGACTGGCAGGCAGACTGTGCATATCATTTTTCTCTGTAGCCTCCTTCCTATTGAAGGCACAAGGTCTATTTATAGAGGTCCGTGTAGTGCGCGATGTGAGTGCACGTTAAAGAACCCCAGATAATCGAAATTTTTGCAGTCCTTCACTACGGCGTCCCTCATAACCTGAGTCCCTTTGGGACGTCAAACCCGCATAAGCAATAAGCCATTTCGTTTCCTCAAAACGCCACTAATTGCTACTGAGCCGCAAGACCCGAGTTCGAGCCTGGCCTAGGCGACAGCGTTTCGACGCACAAGAAACACAAAGGCGCCTATAAGCTGTGGGATGTCAGTGCACGATTAAAAATGCCCAGATGGGTGTAGTTCATCCGGAGCCATCCACTACGGTACCATTTTCCCTTCGGCTACTTTGACTTCTCCCTTCATCCTTTCCCCCGCAGCATGGTTGCAGGGCCACCAAGATGCGACACAGTTACTCCTCCCTTTCCTCTCTTAAAATAAATATAATTTTCGGACATGTCTTTGGGTGTTGTCCTCCTAAACTGTGACAAAATAAAGTGCAGTTTAAAATGCGTTTCTGCAGCTACATGGTGGATTTGGCGACCGTAATCACTCACTGTCTTCAAACAAGTCGGCCTAGTCTCTAAGCTAATGTTCCCCGTTCCGTTGCCTTTCCAGCCTGAAAGTGCCAAGGCTCTCCGCAGGAGCAGCAAAAGCAGCGTAGGCGGGCTATCGACTGCATCTGCGCGGCAGCAGGCATCGACCATCAGTGCGTCCCGCAGCAAGAGCCGTGTTTCGCGAACGGGTTCCAAGGCGACAATGAGGGGTCCGGTCGAGCCACCAGAGGGTCCACTCGGGCCGGCAGGATCTTCGAGCACTGCTGCTATGATGCAGGCTGGGCCAGTGCACGGAGAGCCAATTCAGATGGAGGTTATCTCCATTTTTTTTGTCTATGTGTGCGTGGCAAGCAGCTGGTAACCATGCGTCTGGTAATCGCAGCTCACACTGCAAAACTACAATCAACACCTTTCCGGGTGATTCTATACGGCTAGAAAAGAAAGCTATATGGGTTTGTGGCGCAGGTGAAGAAAACCTCGCTGATTTGTCCCTGGCCCGCACTCAATAACCACGCTCACGAAGACGATATAGGCAGTTGGACTGAATAGATGAATATCTCGAAATTTGCGGTGTCATGGGGTTGAGGGAATTCGCCACATAATGTCCCTATTTGAGCAGCACAGTACTCACCCTCCATGTCCCCCTGACAACGTTTTAATCGTGACAAAGAAATGGCGTCCATTTTTTTCTATACATAACGCATTAAGACTAGGCGCTAGAAACAGCTGGAAACGGCCGTCATTGAAGTTCTTATATCTGGGAATGCCGTTTGTGCTCTGAACCCAATTTAGAATGTTGGAAAATAATCGAATGTAAAAATGAGGGCACAATCGATCACACGATGCGAGGCGATACATCTGTGTTAACAGTATTGGTCGTGCATTTAGCTTTCGCACTGATCGCGTTTCCGACATGTCTTGGAATTTTTTTTGTGTGTGTAAACTTTTATGTTATTCAGAGGGCACCTCAACCGTGCTTTGCTTTCACTTTTGAAATATTTTGTTTAAACTACACCGATAGGATTGAATGCAACGTAAATACTGTTCTGATACATCAGAGCTCAGAGTTTTTGTGGATGGGATTAACAAAAGATTCGGCAGAGACACTCCAGGCTGCTTACATGTGGGAATGTGAAAGCATGGATTCCACCGGGCAAGTGTTTGGGAGTAATGTTTCTACATGCATTAAAGTCATTGTAAACTTCCTCTGGGGCATGTACGCTTGCGCAATCGTTTGCCTTAATCGTAATCGTTGTTCGTTCCACACACTTAGAACGTAGCAAGGTTTATGGCCCGCGATGTCTCTTTGCAGCAGCAGATTCCTTGTTTTGGGCACATTCGTCAAGTCTTTGGTGAACCAGTGTCTGTCGCACAGCCTGCACACACTGCCAAATGCATTCTGCACAAACGAATTGTTAAAGAAAATCGTTGCTGTCAGATGCAGCATTTGAGCTCGAGATTTGGTTAAGGCATACCCTCTCCATTTCTGTCGTTTCTCCTCGGCTCGGCTCATATTTGAGTTATTGGTCTTGTTCACGTTTGTGCCGTTTAGCTTCGGCCAGTCTTTACTGAAATTCATCTTCCGCAAGCTTCCGTCGCACCGCTTCGGCCTTAGCGTTGGCCTCTCGTTTAGTCAGCCCTGCAACCGGTTTTCGCCTCGTACGTGATAGACTTTTATGACGAGTAGGGCATGCCTTCAACACACCAACACAAAAGTAGACGGGACAGTCGCTAACTAGCAACTCTGAAACCATGGCCCAACTAGGCCGCAAACAAACGCTGCTGCCATGCCTATACAAAGATGACGACTGTGGCTGGTTTGGTTGCACACAGCGCCACCCTCTTTGCTCGTGTGTTCATGTTTATTGGCCGTCGTGGTTCGTACGCTCTACACGTAGACGTGGAGGTGTAGATGTAGATGATGTAGATGTAGACGTGTTCGCCTCACTGTCCATAGCACGAGCACACAACCAGCAGCACAACCAACGAGCAAATGGCACGCCGGAAGCAGCAGCGACTTCATGTGTCCCATGGCGCGATGCCGCCTCACCTCACGCAACATCTGCGCAACATCAGAACCAGTTCTGGTTCTAGTAAAGCAAGTAACGTTGCCCTACGCGTCCTGTCGTGCTGTTTCCAGCGGCGCGATGCCCTCTAATCGTGACGTAACACTTGCCCTTTCTCCCTCACGAGACACCTGGCGACCTCCGCTTCCCTCCGCATTCTACTTGCGTCATGCGTCGGCGTGATGACGTCACCCTCTTTTCGAGCTTAGCACTTAAGCGCGCCCGTTCGTGGGTTGAGCCGCGTCGCCGTCGCCGATATAACCGAGTGAACGATAATGCCGCCACTCGCTCATAGATGGAGCCAGAGTGGTGCGCGCCGTCGGCCATCACCACGGCATGAACGGCAGTATGGGGGCTGGAGGAAACAAACTCCTGAAGAAACAATTTTCAAACTTGCATTTATGTTTTGTTGTGCTAAAATGTGATAAAAAGTGTCGTTTTAAAAGAGTTTTCTTTTGTGGCTACCTGACAGATTTTAAGTTAGTTATCGCTCATTGTATTCAAAGAAATTCCCTGCTCTCTAAGCTGAGGTGCCCCGTGATGTTTCCTTTTCAGCCTGAAGCTGTCAACGCACTCCGCAAGAGCAGCAAAAGCAGCATAGGCGGGCTGTCAACTGCATCTGGGCGGCAGCAGGCATCGACCATCAGTGCTTCCCACAGCAGGAGCCGTGTTTCACGCACGGCTTCCAAGGCGAAGATGCTGGGTCCGGTCGAGTCACCAGAGGGTCCGTTCGGGCCGGCAGGATCTTCAAGCTATGCTCCTATGACGCAGGCTACGGCAGTGCACGGACAGCCAGCTCACATGGAGGTTATCCTTATTTTTGTCTGCGTGTGTGTGGCAAGTAGCTGGTAAGCACGTGCCCGGTAATCACAGCTCACGCTGCAAAACTACCCTATACCAGTTTATTGCGGAAGTCAAAAGAACTTCGCTCTAGTCCGTGGCTCGTACTCAGTATGCTCGCTTCACCGGAGGGGGGTGTCTTGTGAGGTTTACGGCGTTTAACGTCCCAAAGCGGCTCAGGCTATGAGGGACGCCGTAGTGGAGGCCTACTTTAACGTGTACTGACACAGCAAAATACATGAGCCTCTAGCGTTTCGCCTCCATCAAAATGTGACGCGGCGGCCGGGGTCTATCCTGCGTCTTTCATGCAGCAGCCGAACACCATAACCACTGAGCCACCGCAACGGAGCACCGGTCTCCCAGTTAAATTCAGCTAGATTATACAGGCAGCTGGACCGAATCGATCAATTACTCGAGTTCTGAGATGTTAGTGCATTCAGGGAATTCGCCACATAATGGCGTTCTTAAAACAATACCGTAATACTTATTCACATTCCTTAGACGTTGTTAATCATGACAAACAAGTGGCTTTGATTTCTGCGGTATATAGCAGATTACAATTAGGGGCAAGAAACAGACGGAAACGGCCATCATCATAGCGTATATTTGACAATGCGCTTAGTCCCCAGAGCACAACTAAAATGGGGGAATAAAATCAGATATCAAAAGTACCGCTGAGGCGACCACACTATGGGATGCGGCAAATCTTTAACAGCATTGGTTGCGAATTTGGCTTTTACATTCAGCGCCTTCCAATAACGCTTTCGAAGTTTCGCCGTAAACCTCTGATGGGTGAAGGCATCTAGAGAATTGAGTCCTTATCGAAGGTAGAATTGGGTGGGTGGGTGGCGAGTGCAGGCTTATAGACGTGAGATTAATTTTCACCTCTATGTTCCCTGTTGTGCGGCCACATGAGGGTATTCCGGAGGAGGCATCTTAGAGTCCAGTCAGACTGCAGGTTCTCCCCGAAAGAGAACAGTACTGCTAACGAAGTAAAAATGCTCCTGTATTCACCCTCATGTCGGCACCGCTATGCACTTGGGCTTTGAAATTGCGCCTTTGATATTTATTTACACCGAGAGCATTGCAGCACGGTCTGTTCAGGAATAGGTTTTGAATGCCGCCGACATCGCCCCGCTGAAAACCGGGGCACTTTTTTGCTCTGCTGCTGGCTATTTAATGAAGTACAATAATAAGTTATTGGCGAAAATAACCATATCTTTACTATCACTTCATGCACCCGCAAATGATAATGACACCAGTACACTCATGAGGCAAGCCGTAAATTGGTTAGTCTTTTTTTTTCATTTTTTCCTTTTCATGATTAAATCCTTCATAAATTAAATCGCAGCATTCCAAGTCGGTCAAGGAGCATTCCCGCAGCAGACCAAGCCACCAGTCCCTTGGACACCCCAAAGGCGAAATAAGGCGAGAGCCTTCCACGAAGCCTTTAGCGCAGCCAGCAGACAACAGGGCGGAAGAGGCGGCCGGCAGTCAGAAGCCTGCTACTGGTGCAGCAGTCGCAGGAGCTCCTGACGCCAGTCGAGTCAGCCGTGCCAGCCGAGCCAGTCGAGCCAGCCGAACCTCACAGAAGCGATCTGTCTCAGTAAAGGTGAATGATTGATTGGTTAAGAAATATTGATCTAGTAGTGTTCACGAACATGAAGACCATCTTAAAACAAAAACATTTGTGTTGTCGTAAGAGAACGTGTGCTAAGGTCTAAGCTGTGATTATGAGTGTGCCCATGCGCCACGAACTACGCAATGAGTTGTAGAGCGTTCCTGATTCACTTGGGCTATGCGATGGAGCGTGCGCGTGCCTTGACCTAATACTGTGTTGAACCAGCGAGGCTATATCTCCGTCCATTTTAGCTGGCAGTTCGATAGCAGCTCCAAAGGCCGGCCCATGTCCTACATTCAAGGTTTCTGTTGGCTATCGCGTCCTAAACTGATCTGTCTGCACCGAGCGACATGAGCTCGCCTGTTTACCTACATTTAGTTTAAAATGTTATGCACGCTTACTGCATACCTTCACGTGAACCCTAGGTTTACCTTCCCAGCACAAAGAATAATGATAACAAAAGTCGGCGTTCAACGTCTCAAAGCAGAGCAAAGGATGTGAACAACGTTGTAGCGGAAGGCTGAAAATTAACTTCGACCACCTCGGTTTCTTTAATGTGCACTGACAGCAAACAGGACACGGGCGTTTTTGTATTTCATCTGCTGCGAAGCACGGTCACCAAAGTGAAGAGATCGATTCCAAGACCTTGTGCGCAGTAGCGAAACGCCGTAGACACTACACAAAACATCATGAGTGAGGGCTTGAATTGAAATGAACTTAACTTCGGTTTCTTGTTCCTTCATCTGGCGAGCACCCACTTCAAGTTCAAGCATTGCCCCCAAACTTCTTGTGACTAAAAGCCAAAGTGAAGTAACTTATAACGTTTAGCATTGCCCTTCGTGGGCATCATATTCCCTGCATTGTACAAGCCGCAATATTGTTCGAGATGCCTCCCAACGAACAACGTTCTGTCCCACCCAGCTCTGTCGTAAGCTGGCATGATTCTGCATGTCGCGACACTTTTTCCTTGTTAATTAGAATTCCGCTGTGCATTTGTGTGCTGCGCAATCTGCATCCCGGACTCCAGATGTGCTCTAATGGTCCTTGGAGCTATACTTCAACCCTGTCTGTACTTTTCCTTACATGAAGATCCAACAGCGCACTAAGGTGGACTGGGATATGGTTGAATATAGCGCTTAATCGCTGGTCACAGTATTTATTTTTGTTTCTTACCTATTAGCGAGGGTTACTGCTGCGTCCGTTCCTTTCTGGCGTCTTAGTAGGTTGCTCGATTATCGTCAGATAATGCGTTAACTAAGCCAAGAACACTCCATTTTCTTTACGGGCTTTGGTTAGTCCGTCGTCTTAATGGTTTCACCTCGGCATTCGGTTTTGCCCCGTATGTTTCGTGAAAGCCAGCAAAAGTGGATATGCCAACAAGAGTTTCGGTAAGTGCATTCCTTCCGGACTAATTATGGATTTCAGACACTAAAATATCGAATTTCTAATATACTAAACATATACCTAAAGGATATCATGGATATTCTTGATCTTAACCGACATGAACTGAAACCTGTATTCTTGTAATGCACCGTTTTTTCTCTTTTTGCTACCTTTGTATGTTCTGAATATTTTACTCATACGTAAGCTTTGCCTAATTCACTTGTCATGAATGCATACATTTGTGCATGCTTTCCTAAATATGAACTATCAACCAATGTCGCCTTTATGTTCCTGTATTACATTTATGCGCTCGTTTTTACTATTACATCGCTCTTTGCAGAGTATTTACAGTGCTCAATGCTTCCTTGTCTGATAGTAGTATTTAATCTTCCTCCAACTTAGACACTTGTATTCACTCTTTTTTTTTTCGCATGAAAAGAACTGCGTTCAGTGTACATACCTTTCTTATCAATTTGTTAACAAGTGTATGCTTTTGGTGTGTGCAAGTCATACATTCTTTTTTTACCTTTTTTTTATTGTACGAGTGGTACATTCTATACTTTATCATATATATCTCTTTTTATTTCTCTTATTTTCTTTCTCTTTTCATTTTTCGATGTAATATGTGTCTGGTTGTCGGCGTGTACTGCTGCTGCTTTGTAGGGGACGAGGACTTGTCAAGCTGCGATAGCAGCTTGACAATATATTACGCCTTCTCGCAGGCACCATCCCCAACGCATCACGACCGAAGGGCCAGTGTAGCCAGTGCCAGCCGCCGATCCGTAGCTAGCACTGCGAGTCGACGCAGCCGAACGTCCAGGTACGCTCGCGACCAGTCCGGAGCCAGCAAGTCGAGCAGCCGCCACCGGCGGTCACACCACGGTGCAAGGCACGCCGACATGGGAGGCGAACGCGACAACAGCGCGGCCTCGGTGGTCTCGCTGGCCGGAAGTCGCGTGAGCGTCGCTTCCTCCAAGCGTTCGCTGAGGCCGATCGCTCCTGAAGAAGATCTGAAGCCCAAGAAAAGGGTCCTCCAGATGCCCGACGGGACGTACGTGGGTATGAAGGAGAAGAACCGCTGGCTCAGGTGGGGGCGCACTTCTTCAGTATGTGAGTTCACCCACGCTTTAAGCCCGGGATACATGCGACGATATTCGCACGGCAGGAAACGTCGCTACGACGCGACGCCCGGCTGGAGATACACGGAGCATAGAAGCGGCGGCGCGCCGTCGGGTATCCCTCGACGTGAAAACAAATGTGACCTAGAAGTGGCAAATGCCACTGAGCCAGGAGGTCTGTGAGAGCAGCGACGCTGACCCTTCTCTTAAAATCGCGAAAGTGTTCACTTCGACATCACTGTACGAATTTTAGCACGCGCGCTTAAGTAACTATAAGGATTTGCGTGCCCGAATGCATGCCGTCCCGTACCTTTCGGCGCCCGCTCAGCCGCGGATACCATCGGCTGCGGTTCTCTTCCACGCACTCGCTTCAGGAAGGAAACGCATGCATTACGATCCAAGATTCGATCGTGTTCTCCAAAAAAAGCGACATTTCATGTCTGATGATGCGTTTATTTTCACGTGCCATTTCCGTGCCAAAATCACTGCGTAGCTCGTCGGCCATGGCGGCCATGTTGGCGGCGACAGGCAGAGGCGGCCAAACCGGAAGAGCGGGCTTTCTGCGCTGCTATTGGCTCGCTTCAGCCGCCGCTTCCGGTCTCACCGGACGCCGCGCGTCCAGATCGGCGGCGGCGGGCGTTTTTCTCGACGCCGGGCGTCGAGTGCGCGCCTTAGGTGCACACCGGCGTCTGGTGCTATTCGTGGAAGGAGCGCTCCACGCGGGATCAGAAAGGGTTATGCAAAATTGGGCTTCCAGTGGCAAGGGTGCAGGGGAGAAAATAATTATTTTTAATATTTTTACTCTAAAAGAACTCAGATAATTAGCCAGTATTGCCTCTTAGAAAATACTGAAATAAATGTGCCTGAGAGAGCATCATTTGTACAGATATCAGTTTAGAACGTCATATCCTTAACACTATTCAACTTTTCCCAGCCGTATTCAGAACTCCACTTTTGTCCAAAACTATGCATTTGAGCTACGTACGCAGAAAAACCAGATTTAGAGCACGAGAGCTGTGTTAATTATTTGTTTGAATGGCTATCTTTCTGTATTTATTATACTTTCTACAACTCGCGCAGCGCCGCCAAAGCATAGTTGCAGGAGGGTACATAAAATTGCAGGGGATATATACAAGTTGTGTAAACACCAACGTGACCCACTCATCCCAGACAAACCCAATGAATGGCAGATAACCTCTTTTAAAAACGGAATTGCCCTAAGAACCAGGTATTTATGCGTTTTTAAACTCTTCAACCGAGGGAACAAAAGCGTTTGCTTTAAACGCAATGAAGGACGGATAAGCAAGTGCAAGTGCCTTCGTAAAAAGTGTGACTGTCTGTTTCTCCATGATAAGGAGATGTCTAAAACTTTTGCTTGGAATTTTTCTTCACGGTGCAGCAGAGTGGCGCCACTTCAGTTACATTGTCGGCAAAAAAAGCTCAAATACGTCATTTCCAGTAGATATGAGTCCATTCGCAAGATTTCGATTATCGAGCACTTTACTGTGACTAAGAACAGCTTGTTAGCAGGTGCAACCCTATGCTACTAGACTTAATAATATTTATACGCACTGTTTTTTTTGTCTTGTTAGGATTATAACATAGAAGAGACCCTTGCGTCAAGGAAATGTTGTTAAAACTACATACCAAAATTTCTGGACAAGCCCAGTCTCTTCTTCAAGCCCTACTTTATGGTCAGCAAACTGCACGCAGCAGACCTCGTTTCTTTTACGTGATCACCTCACGCAGGCCATTCACGCCTTGCCGATACACCCCCTTTTCCACAAGTAAAGAGACAAGAAGGTTTCATCCTCATTCATATACCGGCGCCCTTACTATACCCTTAAAGACCAAAAGGTCTCAGAAGGTGAGGACCAGGGTTTTTCTTACCTTGCACTTAATTTGAGCTTAAAAGGTGAAATAACTGATCCTTTCTGGAGATAAGAGAGAAACTTCCTTGCTAGATTACTTCTGATAGTGCACAACGTACGAGGCGGGACATACATCACACGGGATCTTCTATACCACACCTAAGGCCCTTCTGTTTGGGTATAGGTTATTTGTGTAGCGGAATGAAAGGGCAGAGAGTTGACGTGGGTTTATGGGAAGCAATGATGTTTCGCTGCCACACAATACTAGACTAAACTTCGCTGACGCCCCTCACATATGGCAGAACAAAGCGAGCGTTTCTCCTCTTTTCATTAGCAGGTGGTTTCAACATCATCCGATCTTCACGACGGGACAAGGTCCCGGTGTAACCAGTCGTCTGATGTTTAGCAAACGCGGCCTTGCTTCTCTTCTTTAAATTGATGGCGTAGGTGGTCCTCCCATTTGAGAAAATAGTTGAGACGAAAGCGTTGTGGTTCGCTGAATTGTAAGAGTGTCAACTATGGTAGCGGCCGGTATGTGTCAGTTTCCTGCGAACACATATCCTCAGGTCTTGTCGTCTTTTTACCAGGATGTCAGCAAACAGCAAGGTGTTTTCCGTTTCTCGTTCTAATGTGAAGAGGGTCTCTCGCTCGACGGAGTTGAGGAGCACAAGAAAGTTGCCCACCTGCGATTTTTTTTAAACACTGAAGAAGTGATCAACATAACGCACAAACTCTTTTGGTTTTTTTTCTGAGCGGACTCCTCGACCTTCTCTTGAATGACCTCCATCTTCAGGTTGGCAGCGGTTACCGAGAAAGGCCACGTCTCTGCACGCGTAGGTTCCTAAACGTTGGGATTACGTTCTATCAACCCTTTATTGATGCCTGTCTCTCCTCTACTCTAATTACGCACAGAACAACAGTTCCTGTTTGCACCATTGTCCATACTCAGGGCCATGCACAGCAAGTATCTGAGCTGGGACTACAGGACGTGCACGGTCAAGGCAGGGTTCGGCGTCATGCTCCTAACCCTAATCTATATCCTCATGTTCCGCCAAGGTGAGCGCGCAACTTCGGAAATGTACCTTTTCGCTCATGCAGTAACAGGCATTCCCTGTAGTGTCCCCTCACTATCAAACTCTTGTGTCACTTTCTGACAGCTCTTGGAAAGCCAATGAACCTCCGTCTTTAAGAATAAAACCGTAACAGACATCAATACTTTCTATGCAAGCGGCAAACAAGCTCTGTGGTGGCATTCAGCTACGTTTATAAAAGTTTCTCTATGTGCTTGCTACAGTATCGCTTACGCTACACTAGGACTGTCTCACAAATGTATGCAAACCACGGTTTGGAGGTTTCAACTTTCCAATGCCGTCATGGTTCCGTCATTAATACGCACAGAAACAGGCACAAGGAGAGTGTTTCCATGCTCAAAAAACACTGCAATTCCTAGAGAACATATTTTTGCACTCCTGAAGGGGCGGTGAGGAGAAATTCTCGTTGTTACGGATAGATTCATTACCGCATTCTAACGACAAAGAGACACTTAACGCCAAAAAATGGAACATCTATAAGTCAGAAAACTCCAAAAATGTCAACAGAAATTTCGGTATTTATGTCACCGGTCACAAAATCGACGGGAGGTGTGTAATATAAAAAGCATCGTATATCATGATGTGCAGAGCGTGTCGAAATTGCCAAGGATTCTTTGCTGGGATGCAAAAGTCCCTTCACTACATATTGGCTACAGCGCTTTCGAAACTTGGCACGATTTAACGAGTAGAGCCCCTCGCGCGGTGTTAAGCATCAAAGACACAGTCAGCACAGAGCCAATCACCGCATGGCGCTGTGTTTTTTTAATCACCTAGAACTGGTTCTTGAGCCTCTTAAACACATATTTCTGGGCTATAAACCTAAACGCTCTTCCGCCCAAGACAACCGATCTAAATTTTCTCCCTCATACGGTGCTGTTTCCTTTGCAGATATATTACTACAAATCGCCATATTTGGTGAGTTTTCACTCTATGCTTTTCTGTTTATCGCCCTGCCTTTTTCAAGTTGTGGTCGAGTTCTTACTCGAAATGCGGTGTGCAAGGTTTTGTTTATTTTTAATTCATAAGGGTTGTCCGAACATCGGTCACTTTGAACCTTACCTTGCATTTCACTTATCTCATGTCTGCAGGATTATCTGCTAACAGCAGCTAATACCGATTTTGGTTCGTTTGCTTCTCTTCCTTTCGCTTCCGCAGTGAGAGATAATGTGTATGACCCTGATTCTACCGACCGTACAATATATAAGCAAAAACACGAGACCACCACAACGGAAGGTATGTGCTTCCTGTAGAACCAGCCATGTAAATTTAACCCGTAGGAGGAGTTCTCCTGCGAAGTTAGCAACGAGGAAAAGTTTTAGCCTAGAGCTCTCCGATTCCTCCTTGAAGTACGTGGTGAAGGTTTTTTTTTTTTTTGAGGCCAACCGACAGGCGTGCTTAAGGGTATTCAAATTTTGGTTTTCTTAATTTTTTAGATGACCAGCACACGACAGACGATTTTTTTAATGCATATATAACCAGGCGAGATAAAAGTGAGGGCATATTTCAGGTCTTCAGTCTCTTAATTATCCTAAATCAGTTAACAAACTTTTCATTCAGCGAATGATTTAGTCTGTTGAGATAGGAAGTGTAGAGTTTTTCGTGTTTTTACTTGCTCTATTTAGGGGAATGATGTGAGCGCGGCTGTGTTCAAAGATATTCGCTTCGAAATTTCTAAGTCAGAGCGCTAATTACTCGTGCAAAGCGGCAACAATTTCCTGAACACATGTCGGGTTTTAGTTTTTTTTTTGTTTGGCCCATTAGGGGAAATGTGTCCGTGACTTTCCTATTCACTGACCTCTTTTTGTTCTTTTCTTTATTCGCAGGGAGATATTACCCTACTGCAGGTGCCGCAAAAGCACCATCGGCGACGAAAGTTGCCAGACAAAAGATCCATAATAGGAATTGAAGCTAGCCTGGGGACATTTGTATCCAATGGTGTTCGCGCGAGCCTTTGTTTGCTAACACGCTGCTTATACTTACCTAACCTGCAGCGATGCTATCAAGCTTGATTATTTCCATATACATGAATTTACTGTCAGTAAAAAAGGCCTGCAGATTTTTGAAGGTTGCGTTACATTACTCAGTGTGCACATGTCTGCATTTTTTTCTTGTTCCCTCCAAAAAAACTAAGAACAATAATAACGACTTTTATTCCGCTGATTCTGCGAATTCGAGCGCATTCTTGGCGAATGCGTTAGTATGTATTGGAGCTTAGTGTGCCCTCAAGTTTAGGTTTTGCGTTCTGGCGATAATGGCTATTATTTGTCCAGCATAATAATGCAGCTCATGATTCGCATCCGCAACACGGGCGTCACTAGTAGCGGGAGCACCTGATGCGGTGACCCGCACATCGCCCGTCCTGGCCTACCGCGACATTGAACCTTTCATAGCTTTGACTCGACACATCGAGTGTCACACATGGCATTAGCCCTCTATACTTCATTTCGTACATCTGGTGCAACGCTGCCAAAGCTAGCGCTCTTGTTTGCGCTGCCTGCATCCGCAACCAAAAAGTAGTGCGTACCTTGTGGTGAGCTAAAAAGAGTAAACATAGCAAAACAGAGTAGCAAGCCTGCAGGCTTCCTACATGACACATTTTGCAAGAGCTTGATTAGATGAACTTTTATCGCTGACAACGTGCTGCCCGTTTCTCGTGCCTTAGAACACTCACCTCAGAACAAGCGCGGAGTAACACGACTCCCTTTTATTTTTTCACGCGGACTTCTTCCGTACCTTTTACAGCGTTGCACCTGATCTATGAAATGGAGTTTAAGGTTCTGTGAAATAGCGTATCGCTGAACGAGGAGATGATAAGTTGATAAAAAAGGAGCCGCCGCAGTAGCTCAGTCGTTATGGCGCATGGCTGCGGATCCGAAAGACGCGGGTTCGGTCCGGGCCACGGCGGTCGCATTTCAATGGAGGTGAAATGCTAGAGGCCTGTGTGCTGCATAATGTCAGTGCATGTTAAAGATCCCCATGTGGTCAAAAATTATCTGGAGCCCCCTACTACAGCGTCCCTCATAGCCTGAGTCGCTTTGGGACGTTAAACCCCATATACTCATAGGTTGGTAAATCTGGAGGTCAGAACCAAAAAGTTAGAAGCACCCTCTTCATTTCGAGCAAATTGGAATTGTACCCAAGGTAACAATTACTAAGAACCTTAGTATTCATCCAATTAGTGTAAACCATCTTTACGCTCTGTATAAATTACCCGTTCGTTATGAAATAATTCTTCAAAGTTTGCGACACTCTGGCTGCTTTCCTTGTCCTTGTCTTTGGTAGCGCACCACCAGATTCATGGAAGCTAACACGCCTCCAGCGGCCGCTGCGCAAGAAGAAGCAAAATAAGCAGAGCTGACGAAGCGGCGCCATGCTTCAGTGCATATATCACAAAACTGTGTGCTCATTTCGATTCCTCACCTGTTAGTTTCCGCTTTAACTAAGGCATGATCGTCGTTCCTCGTGATTTGTGGTGACAGCTTTGTGCACTGAATTGTACTGGAGGGGGGGGGGGGGGGGGGGGGGTGTATTGCCATAAGCTAGCCCCGTAATAAAGGATAGGGGGTAGAGAAGCGTGTATCGACCTAGAATTTTTTTTTTTTGATCCCGTTTTTATAGGCGATAAAACCATGAAAAGTAGTGTGTGCAAAAAAAAAATACAGGCAGCCGCTATCTGAATATACGTTTCTGATTCTCTGGATTCCTGACTACCCTGGTAAGTTCGCCGCCAGGGAAACCGATGGAGATGCTCGGTGGGCTGCCTTGATTGAACAGATGTCGGCCCGCATTTTAAAGCACACATCAGCTGAATGTATTTCCTACACCAAACCATGCTGGCCCGGGTTGTAGAATCTAAACTGGCCCCACGTGGGCAACCCATACCGGAGGCGTATTCGCCAACTGCAGCCTGTACAGCCACAAGGCTTGAAACCACGGTGAATTTATCACGGTGACTGAAGATTGTCACAACGGCTTACCTAAAAGGGATAATAAATCCTCTTAAATGGCGTTATATGCCAATAAGCATCACGATTTGCGACCTAAAAGGGAAAATATGGGAAAAAATGAAATTAAAAAAATAAAATTGCAGTACAGAGAGCGGAGTCGAACGGCCGACCTTCCATACGCAACACGCGCCTCTAATCCACTGCGCCATAGCGGCGATGTCAAACCGTCGTTCTGAATGAATATTTATAACCAGCCTTAATGTGGCTGCTACCTGCCGGTGGGCGGCGCTGTCATCGCTGGCTGTACCGGCTGCATTTGGCGAACACGCATACCGGAGCCACACCACGGCGCCCATCTCGGAGCCCACTTTGTGCTACGTGGCAATTTTCAGTGTAACTGTGACTTCCAATAGGTTTGGTTTGGTTTATGGGGTTTAACGTCCCAAAGCGACTCAGGCTATGAGAGACGCCGTAGTCAAGGGCTCCGGAAATTTCGACCACCTGGGGTTCTTTAACGTGCACTAACATCGCACGGTACAGGGGCCTCTAGAATTTCTCCTCCTAAGAAATTCAACCGCCGCGGCCGGGATCAAACCCGCGTCTTTCGGGCTTTCAGCAAAATAGTTCGCCACAAAAGTATCGACCGTAAGTGGGACGCCTAGTTCACGGAACGTTAGAAAGCATGCTTTCAACGAAAACACTAAGGGGCTGTACATTTTTGAAGGTTAAGCGCTGAATAAGCGCACAAAAGAATTACGTAGGCGCCTAATTAGCATTATGCAGGGACAGCGCATTAGCATGAGATGTACTTGATTTTATTTTGTTCTCTTCTTCTTCTTACTTTCTCTATGTTTTCTTATATGCACTGCCATGTTAGTCACAGTCAATTTTTTGGGGTTGTTACCGTGGCTGCCATCTTCTTTCTCCTTTAAAGGTTGTCTGTTCCACTTTGCTAAGCAAACTGCTGACAAGAATTTGTTGTGCTCTTTGCTGAGTTCAGTCATTCGTGGTTCTTATGAGTCGTTATCAATTTTAGGAAATATTTTTCTTGGTTCCAGTGGCACCCATCTTCCGGCGCCTCTCCCTTTGCTCCGCTATAAGCGGAGAGGGCGACTTCCCTTTCTTCACTTTGCAACCTACCAATCTTGAGAGGTGGCTCGTCCGTATGCCAGCGGTGGCAGGTAGCAATACGCAGCACTGCACGCCGACGCCGACACTTTTTTTCTTCGCGGTAGGACTTCTAACGCCGACGGATTAAAACTGCTTGCTATAAAGAAAATGAAAGAGATGAAGGGATTACATATGCATACCTTGAAAGAGCAGCAGCTTGAAATTAAACGAGAGCTTTTTGTTATTATAGACCATACCCAACAATTCTGGACAAAAGCAATTTTTTCATATAAAGTTAATCTTACGCCATAAAAAATCTATGTATCTTCAGATGAGCGGACGGCAGTTTAACAACCTTTTTCAATTAACGTTTTCGCTATCATGAAAGGAATTCTCCATTAGTTTTCTATGGTAGCCTTAACTGTTCGACGCACTGGATGGTAACACGCTAAAAAAAACATTTTCACTCACATCAGAAGAATGGACCATTACTTTCAATATTTCCATAAATGTATCTTACAACTATCCAATTTTAAATTTTTTCTACGACAGTGTAGTACATGACGCTGTCTAAGTTCTTACTACTGCCTGCAGCTGCCTTTTATTTATAAATTAGAATATATGGTGCATTTCGAGACACAAGGCTAAGCAGGTTCGAAGAATTTATTTGCAAATGATGGTAAACATAAGACCTCAGTGCATCAGATAATAGCCTGGGTCATCGGCCCTTGGATATCTTCTGTCTGCTACTACTGTCGGCTGTGTGGCTACGAGCTGAGGCAAGGCGCAGATGCATGCGGACGTGGCTTCGATTTGTTTTGTCTTCAGAACACCGCTGACGTTGTACACGACGTCGAGCATGTAAGACAGAGTCACGCAATTTCGGTCCGGCCCGCACTGGTACTTCGGACACCTGTAATAATATTAATGATAATATTAATTGGTTATGAAGATAAGCAGCACACTTTTGGCCTCTTCTGATTTCTAGACCTCGTGCCGCCTCGAAACTATTTTAACCAGTAGACGAATTGGCCCACTCCACTACAGCTTTTTTCCGCTTATAGATAACTAGAGACCGGATTTTATGCAAATGCCTATTTTTTTTAAACGCTTCGTAGACGCACCATTTTTACATATGAGCACGAATTAGGTGTTGACAATATGTTTAATACTCTTTTTATAGTGCCTATAAATGCCTATGTTGGTGTCAGTGCCTATAAATGCCTATTTCCGACGTCGGTGCCTAAAAATTCCCTATATTGCAGAAAAGGGGCCTGAAGTACGCTGTGGTTTTGCTTTCAAATTCTGTTTGCTTTCGAATCCATTTCGGTTTTCAGTAGAACACACACGTGGCAACATTAGATGACCTCGTCAGTTTGCTGTGGTGAACACTGTACCTACGCCGGCTGCGTACACAATACCAACCACGCCAGCCGAAAATATCGAAGCAACCTTCCTATTTTCTGCCATTTTATAGTGGCAGCTTGTTGATGACTTCGGCTGTTAAAGTGGTAGTTGACCATATGGCACCACAAATGACAGCATATTTATTAATGTTGAAGCATTGTGTATGCCTGCAATAAATAAGTTCAATTCCTGTGTGAGCGAAGACTGAACTCATTTGTCAGATGCTTTCAATTGACAATGTTTTTATCAAATTCTAAGTACATGGCCTCCTGTTAAGGTGTTCATTGTTTCTACTTTTGTTCACGACAAGCGAATTGTTTCTTTCGAGGTACACCAAAGTGTTTTAAAACGGTTGGTAACCGTCCCTTTTGGTCTGCTGAAGCATACGTATTGTACGAAAAGTTGCGTGACAGCCTTAAAAAAAACGGCCTCTAATGTTCGCACCTTGCTTAAGGTCCCAAATCATTCTTGCTGTGTCTTTCTTTTATTTTACGGCAGATATTGCGCGCTGAAGTTCGGAACTGTGTGCACTTTTGATAAAGTTTATAGTGCCTATTTTTCTCCGTTAGGTGCCTAAAATGGAATTTTAGCCGCCTATTTATGGCGCCTAAAACGTGCTTTTTAGTGCCTAAAAATCCGGCCTCTATAGACGACTCAAAATGGAGCAGGTAGCGCTTCCAGCACTAGCGCTATAGTCATCATCATCTCGCAAGTTACTTCTCTCATTAAGATGCACTATCCTGTAAGCCCAAGAGGCACATCGATGTAACATAAAGGCACACAGAGAAAGAGACACCGCCACAAAAACCCTATATTCGGCCCACTTTTCACCAGTGTGGCAAGTAGGCACTTACTGCACCGCCAAGGATGAGGTTGACTTCTTACACCAGATAGCTCTAACATCTAACCTCAGAGTAATACTTCTCCTAGATGCGGGCGTAGTAAGCATTAATGGTGCTAATCTACTAATAAGTGGTCGTGCATTTCTTGCTTTCAGTATCAGTTTTTCACGCTAATTCTTGCTTTTCCTTCCTGTTTTTTTTTCTAATTCTCCCTATCTTCTTGATTTTCTGAACGGAGGTCTTTGTCTTGGTGGCCTTCCCACGCCGACTATGATGTCAGCGATTATTCACAGGCCTCCGAAACAACTCGTTCGTCAGTAAACGACCCTAACAGTTCAGCCTCAAGCTACACTATGTTACTGCGCCTTGCGCTTCTTCCCACACCTAGCCCCATACGTGCACACACTCTATAGCCCCGTGAGCGAAGCGACCTCTGAAAGCACACAGCGAAGAGTTCACATTCACAAGCCACACGTGTTCCTCAGATTCGAGCTCACATCACCGACATTGTCCTTAGGCAGCAGGTGAACGTTAACGATTACGAAAGGATGGTACTATTATGCCGGCAGCCGACAACATAGCCCGCTGACAACTTTGCCGGTAGTTTGATCTTATTGTTGATTCCGGTCGCATCACAGCGTACAGCGAATGAAACGACACTGCCGGCATTCTTTTTCCAGCTGTTTCCCCGGCTAAACATTCTGCACAAAAAACTGGCGGCAGCCGGCGATCAAATTAACTCTCACAATCACAGAATCCTACATAAAAGCTACACACTCACAGGGAAAATTCATTTCTTCTTCTTCACCATATGAAAATGGCACATACCCACGCGGGGGGATTGGCTAAGGTACGGTGGTGAATGCCAAGGAGGTATAAGTGCGGGAAAAAAAAACTAAGTAAAATAGTAGAATGTTTGAAATCAGAAAATATGTATGAACTGTTAGAAATCTTTAATAAATAAGCAAATTAGATACATCAGGAAATAAAACAAAATACGCTTTTGGACATTCAGTAGAATTTTATATGGATTTAACAGGGTAAGCGGCCAGTTGCAATGATGTAATCATGAAGGTAGCCGCAAATAGTGCTTAACGAGAATCCCGTGGCGCTCGCACCAAACGAGAGCAGAAATGGTAAAGACAAAGGGAGTCCTAACCTCGAAAGAGGGTCTTCCAAATACTGTTTTCTCTGAAATGCGAACCGCCGGCAAGAGAGGAGATAATGGTCAATTGTTTCAACTTCTCCGCATGTGTTACAAAGGTTACTCGTAGCGAACCCGCATCTGCATAAGTACAAGTTGAGGTGGGGGATTCTGCATCGCAGAAGCGTCATGGACACTTCACACCGCCTTGTATTACATGATCGAACATTCCATGGGAAATTTAAATGTTGAAAGTCCACGGTATTCAGCAACGGATCACCCAAGCTGGCTGATATATGTTGGAACCGCTGCAAACGGGAGCTCTCCAACATAATAAGGTGCGGTACGGGGTTCATTTGTTCTATTTTCTTCCTCCTTCTCGAGGAGGTCGGTTGTGCAGCACACATGACCACAGCGAGCCAATTAGACCATACCGTCGGCATTGCTTTTCGAGCGGTTCTGCCGGCTGCCGGCAATACAGCCACTTCCATTGCGAAATACTACGACTCCAGAATCCTCCGCTAGCGCTCACCGGCAACTAGCCATAGGTATCTCAGCCGGTATGCGCTTGGGGTCCACGTTGAGGATGACGTCGAAGGGGCAGGTGGCGCGCTCCCCTATTTCCATGGCTTGAGCATCAGGTGCGCAGCGGTTTTGCTCCCTCAGCGCCCGGTGCCTGGACGGGAACTGCCAGCGCCATGGAGGGATGGCGACTCCGCCGCTGCCGGATGGCCAGGCTGCTGCCGCCACCATCAGCGCCAGCATCCAGCCCAGCGAGACAGCCATCTTGGCTCCTACCCTTCCTACTCTTCCTCCTTCTTTTCATTCCGAGCGTCTGCTTGTCGCCGCTTAGCACGGACAAGCCACATGAAGAAACAGTTCCAAAGGGTGAAGAAAGCAGCAGCGAAATCCTTACTCTTGATCACGGTGTAAGAAAACTTGGGGGGACACTTAGGCTCCACAGTGTTAATGGGATAATGCCCATACATGAGGAATTTGTCGTTCTAGGATTTACATTCACAGGGCCCATGGAGCCCTCGTATCACTCCTGGAGCAGTGATCCAGCGGTTAATGAATGCGCCAACCTCCTGCCAGGGCAGCTGTTGACATCAGCGGGGCCTGTGCGCCTAGATTGCTCTTCCCGAGCAGCCACTCGCGTTCGATCATTAATTTAACTGCAACCTCTCTCGTTGCTCAGTTTGTTCACAATCTTATGGGCAGGCCTTGGTGACGCCACAAGGTCAGGGAACCTAGATGGCCCAGCTAGGCAGCTCCTCCGGAGATTTTTCGCACAAGAAGCCAACGCCGACATTAAGTCTTAACATTATCGCGTTAATATATTTAGCTGCTGACCCTAGCCTCCCGATTTCCCGCCACTGGCGGAGAGCACGCAGAAATGTGTTCGCGCTCTATTACATCAGCCAACCGCAACGGGACAGGGTCGCTGTGTCGTATGACCCCAAGAGTTGCGGAGCGGCGGGCAGCGACACGGCTTGTCTGACTTTCGACAGCGTTTCAATCTGTGTTTAACTACGTTTATGCTGCCAGAATGCACCTCAATGCGTGACCATTAGCTCCTCGCCTCTAACGGAGTGGTAGGCAACATGTACAGCAAGTTCCCTAGAAGGTGCAAGCCACGTCCACGGACGGTAGTCACGGCTTATGTGCCTGATGGCATTGATGCGTTGATTGTTATTGCGGCACAACTGTGAAATCCAGCCAGGCCCAAAAGCTGACTTGGACAATTATTCAATGGGTGTTTCCGAGAAACCTACGTGTTCGTCGTGGAAGTGGATTGATGCAACTATTTTCAGAAGTGCTTCTTGGCTTGGGCTTCTGGCCACACGACAGTAGCCCATCAAGCCGTAATTGAATGTGTCTTGTGGCTACTATCATGAATACACGGAATCACGTATCTCAGCAAAGCGCCTTGTATCATTCAATTTGTTTACTATACAGCGTAGGTAGTCTGTTCACTGTGGTTTAAGAATCCCTCAACTCAAACGCCTGGAGATCATGAGGTCGGGCACAAAATAATTGGGGCTACTAATGGTTGTCCACACCCTCATTTGTCACACCCTCATTGTGTGGGCGACTCCACACTATCAGAAGAACCAACTATGTAGGCACACTAGATGCGAGATGGCGCGTTAGCGTTGCAATTAATTTCCGCCGGCGGTCTCTTGGCCCAGTGCAGTTATCACCCGCGGTGTAATTCCATGCCACAAAATATTGTTGTATGAAAGCTGTAAATAAGGCGGCAAAATTTATAGGAAATACGGAGCTGCATATCTTGCACGACTTTCAAATGCTTGATAGAGCATTTCTTTGGGGAACACTATTTAAGAAACAGAGGCACTTTAGCAGACCAACTCGAATTCTTCTGAACTGATATCCACCAAGTCCAGTTTCAAGCCACGTAATTATTTTATCTTTTCATGTGAATGCCGGTCTTTCCTTAAAATGGACATTCGCTCAGCATGTTCGGTGCCGGCGAAAAAGATACCACTCGCGGGGGGGGCGCAAGAAAATTTTAGCGGATCCTTTTCGCGTCGCTTAGCTAAAAGTGCGCTGCACTAGTCACTAAGACGTCCCAAATGCATTCTTGGTTTCCCTTCGCTCCCTGCGCACGCCCATGGCGGCGGAGGCTTTCTGCTACACAGCCCGAAAGCGCGGGTGTGATTCCCGGCCGTGGAGGCAGTATTTGTTCAGCAGGCGAAATGCGGGAACGCCCTTCTGATTTCTGGCTCATTAAATAACCACAGGTGGTCGAAGTTAGCCACGTTCCCTACAGGCCACATCTCATCTCCTCACAGCACCAGCGCACTACACTCTTCAGGTAATATTTGAACGTAGAAGTAGACTCTTTGGCCTAAATGTGGGAGCGTGCGCATTGAGATCGACCGTTTATCTTTGACTAGCGGTATATTCAATCATGCGCTCAACAATCGTCCGGGTATAGCAAACAAGCTTGGAATAAATTTATTTCTATGACGAGCTTCGAAGGGCGTGAAGGCTCCGTCCTCGCTGCTGTTCCACGTACTCATGCAGTCCCAGGAAGTAAAACGGTAGAACGCGAAGTAGCGTGAAACGACCCGGTGTCGACAGTAGTTAGAACGGTACTAAGCCTTGCCGCACTCAGATAAGCACATTTACTTGCCCCGGTACTGGGCGATCTCGGAATATCTCGGAATATCAACAGCAAGGCCGCCGCAGTTCCACTTCACTGCCTCCCACGGGGAGGAAATCTGGCTGTGCGGCCAGCCCGTGCTCCCCCCCCCCCCCCTTCCTTCCCGCGGTTTAGACTACTAGGCTTTGTTGTAGTGCAACGGCAGTGGTCGAAGTGGGACAGCCGGACCGCGCCCTGCAGTGTAGCGAACCCCCAGGAGAGGGTGCAGCGGCCTCTCCGCCACATTGCGAGCGTGTCGCAGTCCACAATGCCCGTTGGCACGGGGACAGGTGCGAAGAGTTACGGACTTAGGGAGTTACGGAAGGGCGTACCACCCAGCCGCAACGCGTTGGTTTCCCATTCCGAATAGCTCGGTGTCACGCGGGGTCATGTGAGTGAGCGCACCAAGCCTGGGTTTTCGAGAATTTGTCCTTACCCGAAGATGGGAAAAATGACAGAATTAGTTGCCCACTCGGGAGGCTAGTAGGCCTCGAAACTTGGGAGGGCCCAGTGAGTGGTCAATACCGAGTGAAGACCTGACGAAATCGCAGAACAACACCGAGCCTTGAGAAAGCACAAACAGAAAGACGTTGTAGTAGCGTGAGGTGTGAGCTGCGGACATAAAATGAGACTCCAAGCCGTTGGAGCCTGAAGATAGGAGTTTTACAGACTATGTGAGAGGACGAACGCCGGTGGTATGACATCAGAGAAAACTCTGAAAGAAATCCCACCACGAACGCTGCCCCTCCCCGGACGCCTGCGTGCGGACCCGGAGGGGCACGGGTCTTCTTCTGGCGGAAATAAAGTTTCTTCACTCACTCACTCTTTGGAGAATGAACCGGAGACCGAACGGGCAGGCAAAAACTCTGTCATCTTAGTACTGTTGGACAGTTGAGGTGGCGGAACCTTGCTAGGGGGAGGGGATCTCAGTCCAGCCCCTGTTAGGTTGCCCTGTCTTGGACGGTCGGAGACCCTGGCAGAGTGGTCTGTGGTATTCAAGTAGGCTTAGAGGCCGAGGGCCGCAATATTGGTGGAAATTCGAGTGCTCGCCCCATAAGGAGGCCTTAAATGAGCTCAAAGGGATCGGAATTATGGGGAAATTCTGCTGTCCCCATACCCTCCAATTCCCATAACCCATGGGTATATCCCATATCCCACTGCCATATCCCATCCCTACCTGATACTTCCCAGTGGGGATCAGTAGAGTCTCCTCGGGCCCGGTCCTCCGGCTGTGGATCGCTTAGTAGCTCCTCCCCCTGTTATTTTATTTTCCCTCTTTCGGGGGGCAAAATCACTATTGCCCTTGGGCTTCCCCTTGTATATTACAATTGGATTAGGCCTGTTGTACGGAAGTGGCGAAGGCAGGAGCTATTATTTTTCATTCTTTTATTTCGCCCCACTCTACTTATTGACGGCTTCTCCCCCCTCCCCACTTGTGCCGCCATCTGTACGCGCTGGAAAGAAGAGAACTGACGTGCGTCAAAAAATTTGTAGGCCCAAATAGCTCTTACACCATGCTCTTGATGAAAACAACGTTATCTAAAGGAGGCGAGCCCACAAGCAGATGGTCAGATGTTTTGCATGACGTGCATAACATATTACGAAGATACGCCGTATGTGAAGCGCTCAAAGAAAAGCTACAGAACAGGAAAATATGTTGCACCTCTAGAGTAAAGGTAATATATATTACACTTTTAAAGCAACAGTTGTATGAATGAGACTTCTTGCGGATTCGCAGTCGTTTTCTGGCTAGTTGTTGAAGTATCAGGAGCGTCTGTAACAGGACATTTACAAACAGAAGATTTCTTGGCGTTAAACTTCTGCAATCAAGTCATAAGCTCGCAGCGACTGGACCCAGCTTATCATGGGCGAAAGGCCTGCTTACCAGTGTCCCAGAGTAATTCAGCAGCATGATGGCCATAAGCAGCGTCTTCTTGCCTAAAAATGCTGCAAGACCAGTGGCCGCTCTTCCTGAAGGATGCAGCTTGCTAAATTCATCTGTTGAGTTTAAGTTTGCTTGGCTCATACGTTTCGCGTTTCTTTTTTTCTTTAATTCGCAGTCGGGCGTAGCAACAGCAGTTCTCACGACGCTGCGCAAAATTACGCGGCCTTTCGTTCATAGTCTAATACCACTATAATCCGTTCAGCAGTGCTAACACAGGTGTTTTTATCATAGTACGTATTTTCTTTTGCATTTTTCAGCTAGCCACGGTATTGTCAAGGAGAGCTGTCGCCAGTTACCTAGTCTAGTGCACAGAAGGAAGGGGGAGAGATGTTAGACGCGCCAATGTATGCACTCACATCCGCTCGTTCTCATCTTCGCCGTTGCCTCCTCCGTACGGGTGTTCCCAGCAGAGCGCGGTGTCGGGTGTGCTTTGCCGGGACAATCGTCGCTGGGGCGAGTGTGTTATCGCTCCTCGCACTATGTTCGCGCCGTCGGCCGTACGGGTCTTGTGGCTGTTTGTTGAGGCGTTTCTGCTGTTATGCGTTTTCACAACAAGGCGAGGGCAGCGTGCTGAAGCAGCCAACGTATGTGAACTGAGGGTGAGTACACAACCAGGCGGAGGCCAAACAGTAAATCTCTAGTGAATAATCGCGGGCTGAAAAAGAACTGTGGCAAAGAACAAATCACTAGACCAGTGTGCAGAATAGAAGCTCAGAATGGGTAGTTGGTGCTCCATACGCGTTTCTGTTCCAGTTTAGAGCCTTCCATTTTGTGTTTCTGTTAAGGGTTTCCTTGTGTTGTCTTGCATTTACTTTCAAGCTAGGCAAAAATTACCGTCTTTTTTGTACCTCTACCTTCTGCCACTAGACCTGCGGGGAATTTAGCCGCGTTCAGTCACTCAGAAAGATATCCCTGTCGCAGGGTATTCGTCTAATGTCTTTCTAGCACAGCCGCCGCTTCTCACCAGACGAGCTAAACCTCAAAGCAGCAGCGATGCATCTACACGGTATAGCCAATGGGTGCAACAGTCGTAGTGTTTTAGCGCCCGTTGATGTGCACAAGGTGGGTGAAGTGAGAGTTTTAAAATTAAAGTGGATCATTTCTTGTACTTGTTCAGCTTGGAGATTTGTTGCACGTTACTTGCTCCACAAAACAACTAAAAACACCTTCTCGGCACTTGGTGTTGCTGCAAAATTTTTACTTCCACAAGTGTGACCATAAAATATAACCTGCCGTCCAAAACGTAAAAGAAGGCAAATATTTTTATACTTTGCACATGTTTTTAAGCACTCTAAGAAGTATAAATTTTCCTTCATCGTTTTTACTTTTCTATTCTGAATGACGCTTCGAACAAAAGTGATCTAGAGTGACTGTAAGTTTCTATTGAGGCTAAGGTAATCAAAGGCAGCTGCTTTGAGCCCTCAAGGTTCTGAACGTGCGCCTTCCTCATGAAGGCCCTTGCCTACCATGGCACTACACTAGTACTGTGTAGCTACCCAGCCCGCACTTTTGAACATAAGGCCTAAGGCCTTCGTGATGCCCGTCTAACAAGAGTTTACCAAGTATAACAAGAGTATACTGATGCAAAGTGTTCCCGAGCAGCTACGGCGCTGACGTTTAACAAAAGGTTACATTGGTCGCCTAAAAACGTTTGCCCTCTCAAAGAGCCAACGTGAGCTGCGAGCCACGTGACAATCGTCTGTAGGCTGTCAGAAAGAGGCACAGTGCGAGCCATAAACATGATCTACATGATCGGGAACAGCCATATTTACGGTGGTTAGACATCTTGTTGCAAAATACTTCGCCATACAAGTGCGTTTTATTTCTCGGCAGTCTGTGATCAATCGAAAGATGACATCTATGGACAATAACCGTCACATTTTGAAGTAAACGAAAGTAAATTAATGGTCCCTAATTTACTGCGATAATGTGAGAGAAACCAAGCCAATGTGTCGGTGAATGTGATGTTAACCAGAAATGAAAATAAAGCAACATGCCCATCACAACACCCTACTACAGCGATTCATTTCGGTGATCCTATAGCCGACTATTGAGAAATGAAATACGTGGATTTTACAGCCACATGTAACATGCATTTTAACTGACCGCAGGTAGAAGTGATTGGTTTATTTCTATATAATTTTCTCGAACATGCGAAATTCCTGCAACGTCTGCGCTTACGTATATAGACTATACGTAAACTGTTGAACAAAAAAAAATTCGATAAGGAAGGGCTCATCAATGTATACAGCTGCCGCGGAGAAAGATTTCCAGAAGTGACTGATGACTGGTACGAAATAATTTAAACTTGTGGCTCTGCGGCTCAAGAAAACGGCAATGAAAAGAACCGCACGCCTTTTCCATCCCTCAGTCTAGCGTAATGTTCAGAAGAGGTCTCCGCTTGCAGATAATTCTATTTTTTATTGTTATTTCCGCCCAGCTGGCCGTCTGTCACTTGTGCGAATGTTTTTGAGCTGCAGCTGTGCATGTCACTTTCAACTCTTATTGAAACCAAGAAAACCACTGATGAAACTTTTTTACATAATGATTTCCTCGAAAAACAGCTCGCAAGCTTAATCATATGTAGTTCATAAATCATTTAAGAGAAAGTAGCAAAAAGACAACACGTACCGTCAGTGGCATTTCAGCCATCATCCGCCGGTCGAGCACGCGACTCTAGCAAATGAGGTGCGGTTGTCGCTCTCAAATGACCTTTTTTTTTCACTGTATTTGTACTGCGTGCTGTCTATTGAGAGTGTTCACTACCACCACGCAAACCACATAGGTGGGCGCGGAACGCCCTGTCATAGCGCGAACATGGTCGAACGGGAAGGGTAGCAGCTGCTCGAGAAGCTTCTTGTGCTACCAGTAGCTTATTCTGTCATACCTGTGAGGTACCTACTGTTAACGCACATACCTATGCATGTTCTGTCATACCTCAGCTGTGCACTACTTTGTCAAGCCAATCTAATACTTTTTGGGTGCACCTCCTTATATCACCTAATGTCGAAATAAAGGCATTTAGTATTCTTGTTGTAATTGTTCTACGCCAGGAGCAGAGCCCCTTTAATAGGGCGAAAGCTTTCCGCTTAGTGACTATCAAATACCACTTCTTGTTCCGAAGATAACCGCCATTAGTGCGGTGGACGGTGTGAATGACACAGGAGACTGGAAGTTGTGGTGAACGTGGCCGCTCTTCTTCGTAGGGCTGTCCGGCACGCCGGCCGGGCCACATCAATATGCACGTCCTGAGCCACAGCCACAACGACGCCGGATGGATTCAGACTGTCGACACCTTATACGAGGCCTGTGAGCCGGCCATCACTTTGCACTGCATGCCGTCTATTTCCCCTGTGTGATATTTCCCTCGTGATGGAAACAAGTGGCTAATCTGTTACTACATGAAAAGCATACGCGACTAGGGCGCTGCAAATAAAAAACTTAGTGATATACTACACTGTACCTTGAACATTCCGAGCCGCCGCTGCTGTCTTTGAGTGCGTGCGGGGCCAGTTTTTTAAGCCAAAAAATACAAAAATCTGTACTGCGTTAACAAATGCGGCAGTAATTTTTTTTCGATAACGCAACTCCACACACTAACCAGCTTACTAGTTCACTTCAAAATAATCCCTGCCACCGTTCTCTAGCAGCTCAGCTGTTTTTGGTGTTCCTATCTTCCTGGTTCCTTTCGAAGTGTCCTGTTTGAATTAGACACATATATCTATTACAACGAGTGGGGTTGAAATATCCGACAAGATTCGAATTAAACAAAAAAGGTCAGAGAGAGGCCAGCTTTAAACGAGCCGCTGACCTGTGGAAAGCAGTCTACAAAATTTGCCTTGTCTGCGGGTGATGCTCTTACTGTCATGAATACTAGAACTCTGCTAAATAATCGAAATCCTCTCTTCTCTATACCAGTCCAAGCACGCATTTTCAGCGCTGGGGCAGGTTCAGCGCTCACTAGTATTACTGTTTTCATCCATATTTTAACGTAGCCATGCTTGCAAACGGCGTGTGAAGCACATCCTTTCTCTTTATTGCATCATGTTCATAGCCCCGCCTCTTCGTTAGCTCTCTGAGTGTAATTTTCATTGCGATCCGTTCTTTGTTTGAAACATGCGAGACCAGCTATCCCAAGTTTAACTTTTCTATTTTTCGCTAATAAGGGCGAACGCCGAGCTATAACCAACATAACTTGTATGAACTGGTAAGATTGATTGCCCTAAAAGATATTTTTCGCTACCACTTTTGTTGTAGCCAGAGTGTAAATGATCCTAATACACTATTCTTTAATGTCACTCCTTTCATATCCAGTGTGAGCCTGTATATGATAAAAAAAACATATCAGCGATGGCGGCAGAAAAGAAGACCGAACAGGCGCAACCTTTCTACCGTCCTCGTTTTTTTTTAGGTGTTTTATAAGTCAAATCAACCCTCCCTGCTTTCCTTTAACCTAAGCTTCAGAGTTCAAAAATTATTGGGCGGTACCTAGTGCCGTAACCTAATGTCAACCTACAGCCTGCTCTTTTTTTCTCCGACTGTTATGCTAAGCTGATGGCCAAACATAAATGAGTAATTACTCCCTTATTACAAATCTACTCCACCTTGGGGGATTCCCCTAAACATTTGGCCAACACTGTTCCCACTTCGAGTTACTGATCAATTCGCTCTCGCCCTACCATAAGCTTGCCGTCCCGGTTAGCTCAGTTGGTAGAGCGACTGCTCCGGTGGTGCGGTGGTCCCGGGTTCGAACCCCGGACCAGGACGAATTTTTCTCTAACTACGAAGTTTCTGAGAAAGCTGTATAGCTTTCCTTTGTAGCCGTATGGCTGCGCTCGGGTGGATGTCAATGAGTAAATACTGCCTTATCATAAATATCTGCCATGTGAATCATGGTACCGGCGGTTACGCCGCTGCAGATGTGGAGTCCATCTACAACACCTCAACGCGTGCCTTGGGGATGAACCCAACCTGGCGCTACGTGTCAGCCGAGAACGTCTTCTTCGCACGCTGGTGGAAGAACCAGACGGCCCGAGTGCGGGAAAGAGTACGAGCCGCCGTCGACTCAGGTGCGTCTGCAGAGCACGGATCTTATGTTTATTTTCTTTTGAAAGCAATGCGGAAAAATACAAGCACCGCGCTGTGGGGCAATGTTCAAGGCACTTCGCGCTAAGCACAGCCACGCGACGGGCTGAGAGCGCCTCAGACCGGTCGGTTAGCGCATGAGTAAGCGTGCATCGACTTTTTCTTTGGGCCCCAGTGATACCTAGGTCCAAATATGGCAAAAATTTGCTTCCCTTACTACAAATATGGCAAATATTTGCTTCCGATGGATGACTCCCTTACTACGTCTTATTCGCCTGGTTGTTTCCTGGCCCAATGTTTTATCTCGCTTTGTTCTTTCTTGTTGATGCTGCCTCCGCATGAGTTGCGCATTCCTTTTCTTAAAACAAGCGAAGCCATGAACAGTTCTCCTACAGTACCACGCTCCCTGCACATGACTGACAGGATGGTTGAGCAGAGGAGCTTGGAATTGCGACGTTAGCATCCTTAGCATGTCCTGCTCATATTTAAATTATTCTGCGGATCAGCCTTCAATTGCACCATTTGTGTGCTTTCTTTAGTTCATTCGTATCTCATTGCTGTACCGAAGTATTCCTTTTTTACTAATATGGCGTCTCCAGGCCTTCATTTCCTACATGGTCCGATGATGCATCACAGGCTGCTAGCCTAGTGGGTAACAAAAGATGATTTAGTCTTATTCTAAACGTTTAACAGTGCTACGGAACTTTGCATGCTGACTCGCTCCATTTGCTTATTTCGTTTTTATTGATTCTTAACGGGATACCGCTTTCCCGTGAAAAGAAATTTCACTCCCCCCCCTCCCTTCAAGATAAAGTTTTCTTCAACTACGAAGATTTTGTGAAAGCCTCATAGCTGTTAATTATCACCATGCGGCTACATTCGGGTACAAGCTGCTCTGCAATGGCTCCTTTTTTTTCGATTCGACGCCACTGTGTAGGATTCCCCTGAACATATAGGACTAATCCTGTGACTCCAGTGAGTTTGACGGGAGTTAAAACTTTCCGCCTTCATCGAGGCGTTTTTTGTTTTTTTTTTTTGCGGTTTTACCGTATTGAACGTCCCAAAGCGACTCACGCTACAAGGGACGCCGTAGTGTAAACGTGCCGATAATATGGACCAGCTGGAGTTCTTTAACGTTCACTGACAATTTCACACCCCTCAGAATCCTCCGCGGAAATGTAAATTAGGAGCACGTAATATCTTACCGTGAGAGTGCTAGACAAGCCGTGAACTACGGCACTAGAAACAACGCGGACCGAGAAATTACAGCACAAACGGCGGCGCCAGTATCTTGACGTCATGTTGGGCACCCACACATTGCTACGGCTCAGAATGCGAATCGTATGACGGAATGGGCATAGACGTGATTGTCGCACCAAAACAGCGACACTAACTGCGACAGTAACGCGAGGAAAAAATACGGTTGATTTTTCCACTTGTAGCGACGTCGAGCATAATCACATCTGATTGATCCGACTCGTGTGATCATTTTAAACCTGAATAAATACTGAAAAAAAAATGAAAAAAAAAATTGCCGCCGCGGTGACTCAGTGGTTATGGCGCTCGGCTGCTAACCCAAAAGACGCGGGTTCGATCCCGGCCGCGGCGGCGGAATTTCTTTGTGGGAGAAATTCTAGAGGCCCGAGTACTGTGCGATGTTAGTGCACGTTAAAGAACCCCAGGTGGTGGAAATTTTCGGAGCCCTTCACTACGGCGTCTCTGATAGCCTGAGTCGCTTTGGGACGTTAAACCCCATAAATCAAACCAAACCAACCTGAACATTCACAATGAAACTTTAGGAACTTCCGACTTCATTTCGATTGTCTTGGCAATTGGTTTCAAATTGCAGGACAGCTTCAGTTCGTCGGCGGCGGCTGGGTGCAGAACGACGAGGCCGTCACCCACTACACGGCCATCATCGACCAGATGACGCTGGGACTCAGGTTCCTGAACGACACGTTCGGCCCGCAGTGTGGCGTGCCCAGCGTCGCATGGCAGGCGGACCCCTTCGGACACTCCATCGCACAGGCGGCGCTATTTTCTAGGGTGTGATTTTTTCTCTGGACTGTAGACGCCCTTAATCAAATGCGTGATATTGCGAGAAGGCATGTTTCTTGCTATTTTATTCCATGATGGGGTGCCATTTTTTCGGCACTAACTATAAATTGCCGTTACGAAAGTGCTTATAAGGGTAGTCAACATTCCTCCAGAAGCACGCTCGAAGGAAAACCTCTGCGAGAAACTATGAACAGTTCGCACACGAATCTTCAAAGATGTGTTCTTTAGCGTGGTGTGTAACAGCTGCCGCAATAGAAATGAGGACGCGTGCAGGCCATCTAGCCTTTTTTATTTATTTATTTATTTATTTATTTATTTATTTATTTATTTATTTATTTATTTATTTATTTATTTATTTAATTTATTTATTTATTTATTTATTTATTTATTTATTTATTTATTTATTTATTTATTTATTTATTTATTTATTTATTTATTTATTTATTTATTTATTTATTACCTGCATCGCCTGTTTAAGGCATTAACGCAGGGGGACATCTTCGAAACAAAAATCCCAATCGAAATATAATGCGCAAAACGCGGTAAAAAGCATCATTTGCTAGTACTGAAACAATATTTAGTGGCAAAGCATTGCAGTCTATAATCGTACGCGCAAGAAAAGAATAACGCATGACGTCCCTTCTAAAAGAAAGTTCACGAACTTTCAGAGAGTGGTCAGGTCTTTTCTATATAAAATGGAGATTTTATGAATTGATCTCTACTTATTCCAGTTTTACGGTAGTATATATTATGAAAACATTTCAACCACAAATGTTTCCTGTGCCCCTTCAGCTCCTGCCGCTTCAGTTTGCTTTTAGATTCTTGCGCACTAGAATTTCTGCTCAAATTTCCGTGAACAAGCCTATAACAAGTTCACAATGGTCGACTGTGCTTGGGAACAATGCATTTATGCGCTCAATTTTCATGTTGATTAAAAGGTAGAGAATACATACTTTAAAAACGAGTTACAGAATTTCACAGTGAGCCAATAGTGTCTAACATCCGGGTAGCAATTAAAGGAAACGACGCAGCACAGGAAATACTCGAAACATCTGGCAAAATAAGATTGCCAAGAATTGGCCTATACCCCCAATAGCGGATGCTAGATGCATGCTATCGTACTGAGTCGCATATTAGTCGATATGCCGTGCAGGTGGGTCCTAAACATTGGAAACAGGAAAAGAAAAAATGGCTGTGGCTTAGCTTGGTTAAGCCCGATAATTGCGAAAGCAATATCCGTAGCTACGCCATGGTTCAGCTGGTAGTGTAGCTGGTGGTGGCGCTTGCGGTTAGACTTGTGGTGATGCATCGGTTATGCAATCCAATCCAATCCAATCAAATCCAATCAAATGCAATCCAATCCAATCCGATTCGATCCAATCCAATCCGATTCATTCCAATCAAATCCAATATGCTAATTTGGTAGCTACCGGCCTCGCTACGCGACGGCCTGAAAGTGCAACTAGTATTGCTTTCGCAAAAAGTTCGATCGTACTTTTGGACCACCAACACAGGCTCCGAGCCTCCAACGTGTAGTTAATGGCTACAGACAAAACACAAGCACCACAAATAATTGGCCCAATATTGGAAACGGTTCGCTTTACTGTTGTCTCTTGGGCCGATGAGTGGTACTGCCTAGGAGAACACCACATAATAGTGGCACTGCGGCAGCACCGCAATAAATTCATCACGGGAAGGGTGCTCGCGTTTCTTTAACCAGCAACTGATGCATTTTTTAATGCCATAGCATCTGAGGTCACGTTCTCGTAAAAAGCCGGCGTTCGTCCGTCCCAGTCCCCGTAAAGCACGTGGCTGCAATCTGCCCACCTTTGGAGCTTAGTAAAAGAAACCTGGCGCAAGTATTGGTATGAGGACTCTCCGCGACTTATGAATCTGGAAAAGCGATGGAATACTTGCGCGGGAGAGATCTGCAGTGCTTTCTTATTGTGTTCTTCAAGGTAGTATAAGCACCATCAAAGTTTTTCAGCCACACCCTTGTCACGTGCTTTCGCTCATTATTTGACGCATCCATGCGTAACAATACGGGCCACTTAAACGCTGCCGAGAACTGTCGCCACGGTCGGGAAGCATGACTCGATGTTTGCACAGGTCTCTTAGAAAACAAGCAAGCGCGTGAAATATTTGGGCAGCAAAGCTCCAAGCAATGGCAGCAGTTTTTGCAGGCTTGAAGGCAGTCAAAACACCGCACTTTCCGCACTATCATTGTTGGCGTCTTTCCTACACCCTCTCATATTTCAGTAACTTCTTTTGCGCTTCTCCGTGTCATTGATTCGCGTATTGGTCGACCGCCTAGTTTGGATAGCGTAATTTAGAAAAATAGCAGATCAACCAACCCGTACGCATGTACACATGGCACTCTTCTATGGTACTCTGGACTTACAAATGACCGCCCAGTTGTGGTTACTATACAGTGCATATGAATTTTCAAGTACCAGTAGTAGTGGGGAGTTCAGTGGTACCCCTGTGCTGATGAAATTTGCCCCGCCATATCAACGTCAATGCGTTCCCTTTATTATGTGCATATACTGGGCGTCCCAAAAAATGACTGATGGATTTTGAAAATCAATAAAAAAAAGTCGGAATGAGATAGAATTGTACTGTTTTTGGCCTTACGCTCAGGAAGACATTGAATTTTATCCCTTCAAAATTCGAATTTAGTTTACATTTCCACCAACAGGTGGCCCTGCAGGCGATCTAGAGGTATAGCTAGAACGGAGCATATTTGAGCTCGTTATTCCGTAGTTCGCCGTCAAGCTGATAGCGTGTGCCATTGAGATTACAATTCCGCTGTACCAAAAATGGTTTATTCCGTTGAACAGCGGTTGTTTATTGTGTTAGATTTCCATCGCCTGAAACGCAGTTTTGTTGAAACGAGGCGCAGTTTCCAAAGAAAATACCCGCCACCTGTTGGTGGAAATGTAAACTAAATTTGGATTTTGAAGGGATAAAATTCCCTGATTTCCTAAGCGTAAGGCCGCAAACAATGCAATTCTATCTCATTGCATCTTTTTTTTATTGATTTTCAAAATCCATCAGTTATTTTTGGAACACCCGTTAATTGCGCTGCATGGCTTTGTGTTAACGAGCCTGGCATTGGTGCCTGATGTTTTGTTTCAGATGGGCTTCAGCAGCTTGATGCTGGGCCGGATATCGTGGGACACCAAGGAAGAGTGGCAGCGGGCCCGCGCCTTGGAGTTCGTATGGCAGGCCGACAGCCGCCAACAGGGAAAGTCCCCATGCTGAACGCCCTCTTGCATGACGTGTCGCAGAAATCAATTTGGGAATTAGGAAGCTCAAGATAACTGCGGCTGATGAACGTGGTAGCGCGCATAAAATAATCGACTGAGGGGTATTTATTACGAATTAGAGACTGTCGAGCTGGTTTGTCTCCATGGGCAGATAAAACCAAGGCCATGATACGCAACGAGCTGTTCCTCTGTATCACTCTGGTCTTGGAGACGCTTGTACTAACAAAAGCATTTGTTGGGCGGGTTGATGTTTTCCATGATCCATAACTACAGCGCAAACGACAGGACAGAGATGAAGAAGGGACACCACACAGCGCTTTGTGGTGTCCCTTCTTCATCTCTGTCTTGTCGTTTGCGCTGTAGTTATGGATCTTGTATTAACGCTGTTTTATCTGAGCTAATTTTCAAGGGGAGAACATTACTGCGGAACACGACGCACAGGCCACTTCCGAAAAGAATGTTTTAGGAAGTCATTCGAAGACTAAGACACGTCAGCCACTCTGGAATCGCCAGCTTTTTTTTTTCGTTTTTATGTGTGTGTTACGGATTCCTGTATCAGCCACTGCTAACCAAGACCTGGAAGGGAGGATCACTGCGGGCCCAACAAATTTCATTTTAAAGACGCATACAGTTTTATAGAGGTCGCATAATTCAACGCGGCGTTGTGAAATGCGGCGATCTCTCCGTCGCAATTGCATGTAAAAAAAAAGTGCCTAAAATAGTTCATACAAACTTGCATGCAAAAAAAATATACTGAAGTCCGCTCATCGGGCACTTTGTGCACAGTATTTCATAACTGACACAAGGAGATAATCTGTTATCTTTACTATTATTGTGGACGGTGCTCACCATCCCTTTGCTGTAACGGCACCAGCCTTGTAATTAAATTTTTTGATCAAGTGCTCGTTTTATGTGCAATTAATTCTATAAGTATTTTTTCAACGACAGTTTGAAAAGAAACCTTACTATTTTCAAAGTTTCATTAGTTGGCCACGTTACCCAAATCCCAAAACAGAACCACAGGGGCTGATAAAATTGGTTACGAATCCCAGCTATTTTGTTTATCTAGCCCCTTCGTGAACAAGTAGCGTGTGTGGGCGTTTAAAATTGGACTACAGGAAAATACGATGCAACGGCCTTTGAGGTGTCGACCAGAATTACTACGTCAAACTCATGATCAATCACGCTCTCCAGACAAATAGAAAGGGGTTACATTTTTTTCTCTTTCTTTTTTCCTTTGCATGCACGTCTTAACCACGATTTCCTGGCTCGCTTTGCAGGTGGTGACGACGGACACATACTAGCCTGGGTGCCTAAAAACTCGTACGAGACACCACCCGTCATCTGTCTCACCTGGCGAGGATGCGAAAACCTCAGTGTGAGTGACATACACTCTGGGCCTTATTAGATATCCTTAAATTCGATGCCACATTGTCTGCGAAGATATGCGCAGCATGGAAATTCAAAACTGGAGTGAGAGGCTTGAATGTTCTCTCCAACCGTGTAGAATGCTTAGTACGGTGGCATTCAGGAGAAACGCAGCGTATGCCAATGAACTAATATCTGCGTACTAAAAGAGTGGAATAATTCAGTTTTCGCGAGACAGCTGGTAATTCAACACAGCGCAGCTTAAGACAATAACAATGAAAATACGGTGTTGTCCCATCTTTCTTTTTTTTTGACCTTGTTACAGAAGTAACGTAATCGTCGGCAGTTTTTGTTTTGACCTTGCCTTAAGTTGCACTGTGATGATTCCTAGCTGTCATTAATTATTAACTAGCCTGATCGGCCACGCTCAAAACCTTTTGCAAGGCAGGCACAATTAGTGACCTGATGAACCCACTTAGACCTACCGACTCGAAATAGCACAAGTTAGAATAGTGTTTGCTATCTTGCACTTCCTCCATGAGGTAGCCGTACTTGTGTCTCCGTGCTACGTCGTCATTCTTCCACACCGCAATAAACACAATGCAATTCCTGCAGTGATACGTATTATGCTTAAACGGAGCACCCAGACGCAATATTACAACCTCCAATGCAATATTTGTTCAAGATATCGAAAATTAGAATTGCAGTGTTAGTGGCGCCGCTTGTCTCTGAACTCATTCCTCGTGTGTACGGATCAGTGGCACGCCTAAAACTACCGGGGGGAAGGGGGGGGGGGGGGGGGACACGCGTGTAAAGCTTCTTAATATTAATCAATGTGAAAACTACTACGGTGATAGTTCGTCTACCGTGAAGAGAAGCAGGAAGGCCGGGAAGGCCAGGTTTCCTATTTGGCTAGGATATGGCTGCGGATAAAACGTAGATTAAGCTGCCAAAGGCGACTCTTTCCGAAGTGAATCTAAAAGGAATGCTGTCAGCTTCTATACAAGCGTAACATCGAAGTTTCACCAGAGTTAAATTTATTGAAGAGCGAAAACGCCATAATAAAATAATTTATCCGACGCGCCGAAGAGCCTATCGCGGCACAGCAACCGATTCTGAGAAATTTCTATGGCATAGGTATATTTGCTTACTTTTCGTTACGCATCGCACGGTGAATAAAGACGTTTTAGTTGAGCACCTCCACCACTCATGTCTGCTGTACCAAATAATCGCCAGAGAATCACACACGGCTCACGTGACCTTGTTACGTCGTAACAACCTGCCCATCCAAATTGTGAGCACACTGGCCACCGTGGCAGGAAGCAGTTAATGTAATCAGTGGTCGCGAGTGATTGCTCGTGTTTCGTAATATTAATCAATGTGAAAACTACTGCGGTGTTAGTTCGTCCACCGTGAAGAGAAGCAGGAAGGCCGGGAAGGCCAGGTTTCCTTTTTGGCTAGGATATGGCTGCGGATAAAACGTAGATTAAGCTGCAAAAAGGCGACTCTTCTCGAAGTGAATCTAGAAGGAATGCTCTCAGCATCTATACAAGCGTAATATCGAACTTTCACCAGAGTTGAATTTATTGACGAAACGCCGTAATAAATTCAGGGGGCACTTTGACAGTCTAAAGTGCGTAGAGGCGAAAGCGTTTTCCGCACCACTTTCAGTGCTTCTGTGGCACTGGTGGCGTCACATGTAATTGAGTACTAATTACTAAGTGATGACAAATCACTAATTAATAGTTAATTACTGATTAATGCCTGAATACTAATTAACTGGTAATTAAGCTTAAGCTTAAGCTTCGCCTTTAGGAGTGGAACGCGACAGCGTGTTGTAGCGCTGCCAGGGAGTCCACGGAACGCCACCACCCGTTCGGCGCGATGCCTTGCCGTTTCAACGCAACGGTTTTTGAGGAAAGGAAATGGCGCAGTAAATCTCTGTCATCTCGGTGGACACCTGAACCGCACCGTAGAGGAACGGAGGAAGTGGGAGTGAAAGAAGAAAGACGAAGATGGCCCGTAATGAAGAAAATGAAAATTGTATTTGAGGAAAGAAAATTACGCAGTAACTGTCTCGCATATCGCGGTGGACACCCGTCAAAATTCAGGGGGGGGGGGGGGGGGGTGCACTTTTTTGACCTAAAGTGTGGTCACTGATGTGTGGTTAAGATGTTAAGCTTCGCCTCTAAGAGTGGAACGCGAGAGCGTCTTGCAACGCTGCCAGGGAGTCCATAGAACGCCATCGCCCATTCGGTTCTACGCCTCGCTCGTCGGTAAATTGTTTTTTGAGGAAAGGAAATGTATTTTTCTCTCTCATATCTCGGTGGACACCTAAACCTCGCCGGAAGGGAAGGGAGGAGGATGGCAGTGAGCGAAGACACCGTATTCACTAGACGTGCCTTTGTTCATTCCAAACCATCGAGCTGGCATGGCGGTGTGGATAGCATGCTCGTCTCGCACTCCGAAGACCGGGGTTCGATTCCCGAGCTCGACCAATTTCTTACTAGGTTTTATTTATTTATATGGCCTGACTAGAGAAGTTAATTAGGCTAATTGGGTAATTAAGCAATTAACTAAGCTCAGTCCCACTTACTTGGAGCATCACTATATGGTCCCTTCAATTGGTTGCGTGGTTACTAGCCAAAGTACAATTGGCCCCGTTTGAAATTGGCGCACTGTGACGTCACGACCGTTTCGACCAACTGAAAAGCGTGACATTCTCTGTCGACAACTGCTGCTTACAACGATGAGACATTAAAGGCTTTCGCCTTAATAAATTAATTTATCCGGCGCACCGAGGAGCATGTCACGGCACAGCAACCGATTCCGAGGAAGAATCCACTTTCCGGGCCCAGTAGCTGTCAAAACAAATACTAAACTTAAACTTCGTGGCATTTCATTGAGGAATGGTGTTCACTTCATTGAAGTTGCATAGGCGATGGAACAACTTTACGATCTAGGTAATTTGGTAAATTTTATGCGTAGTTGAAAAAGTACAAAGAAGAGAAATCAACCTCAATATACGCACTCAAACGCGGCACTTTCGCCTCGTACATTCGATACAGTACCATCCTATAGGAACCGCGGCCGTGTGGCAGTCATTGAGAGTGTTATAGTATCGAAACGGCGTTTTTTTTTTTATTTTACAACCTCTGCTGTTATCAAGTGAGTATCGTCAAAGTCGTTTCGTTTCTTTCCGCCCGAGGAGCTCTCAGTGCTTTTGGAATCAGTACAAGCAAACTTATTAATATGCATTTCAACCGGTGGTAACGAAGTTTTATAGGCGTACTGACACTCGTAACATGCCAGCCAACATATATAAGCACACATTTCAGTGACAGAAGCTCTAATATTGCTTTTGGTTCAAAAATTTCCTACTTCAGACTGTACTACTGATTTTCTAGAAGGTGGTGAAAAGTTCCATATGAAGCGAAGCACACTTCAACAACGTCTTCAGACCCACATTACCATCAAAAATTTAAAAAACGTCTCCGACACAGTTTGGGCTCCGTGACACAAAAGGACAGTTATTACATCTCGTCAAGTTGTGTTGAACTCAAGCTCAGTTTGCTCACATTTCACTGTGACCTGTTTATCTCCATCTCCGGCGGGAAAATTTTCTCTGAGAAATTTCTTCGGCATAGATATCCTTGCTTATTTTCCGTTACGCATCGCACGGTGAATAAACGACGTTTTAGATGAGCACCTCCACAACTCATGTCTGCTGTACCGGAAAATCGCCAGAGAATCACACATAGGTCACGTAACCTTGTTACGTCGTAACAACCTGCCCACCGAATTGTGAGCAAACTTGCCACCGTGGCAGGCAGCAGTAAATTTAATGAGTGGTCGCGAGAGGTTACTCGGGTGAGCAACCTGTGTCTCACAAGCCGCACCGGTGGCTGTATTTGAAACGACCACCTGCCGAGGCAGTGGTGATCGCTTAACCGCTGCACGACAGCGCCAGGAGGGGCATGAGGATTGCCCGCGATCTTTTAATCCAAAGCAGAGAATGAATACTTCCTCATACAAGAGTAAGCAGGAAGAAAATAGGCTATAAGAAACGACTACTTGCGCACCAGGGATCTCTAACGGGATCGCATTTTGGTTTGGTTAGCTTTATGGGGTTTAACGTCCCAAAACTACTCAGACTATGAGAGACGCCGTAGTGAAGGGCTCCGGAAATTTCGGCCACCTGTGGTTCCTTAACGTGCACTGACATCGCACAGTACACAGGCCTCTAGAATTTCGCCTCCATCGAAATTCAGCCACCGCGGCCGGGATCGAACTCGCGTCTTTCGGGTAAGCAGACAAACCCCGAAACCACTAAGCCAACGCGGCGGGCGTTTGACCTTTTACTGATAGCTGCCACAAAACTTGCTCATGCTGACTCCTGTCTTTCTCACAGCTTTTAAAGAGTAGGAACAACAACGTGACTTTGTTCATATACACCAGATAACAGCACAGGTTGTAAAAATTGTAAAAAAAATCCATCGGACCGAAACCTCCGAAAATCATTGCCCCGCCTGTGATTATGGTGTTCACTATATTGGGTAAAGTTCGCCACCGCCGTCACTCAGTGGTTATGGAGCTCGGCTGCTGACCCGAAAGACGCGGGTTCGATCCCGGCCGCGGCGGTCGAATTTCGACGGGGGCGAAATTCTAGAGGCCCGTGTACTGTGGGATGTCAGTGCACGTTAAAGAACCCCAGGTGGTCGAGATATCCGGAGCCCTTCACTACGGCGTCCCTCATAGCCTTAGTCACTTTGGGACGTTAAACCCCCATGGACCATAAACCAAACTATATTGGGGAGATTTTGTATTGCCAGATCTCAGGAGGGTGCACAGTTTATGCAAGCCGCAACTTTTTCCCTTTTGCTTTTTCTTCCAGGCACGACTAACACGGAACACTAGGGAACCATCGGCACTTATTAAGTACGCGCGGGACCAGGTAAAATCTTTTGAGGGGATTTATATATATCTCACCTATCATTGTCATTATCGGACTTATTTCGTCCTCTGGTGAACAAACGCCTCTGCCAGTAATTTCTAATCAGTGTGATCTTGTGTCCGCCGCATCCCCATGAGTCTCTCACTAGTCTCTTGTCTTCACCTGATTTCCCTCCGGCATCCTGCTGTTTTCTTTGCTTTGGAATTCATTTCCCTACCCTAATGGAGCCCCTGTGATTTGTTTTCCGCATAACGTCCCACGTCTACGCCCATATTGCTCTTTATTTCATATCAGCAACTAGAGTTGCTAATCTACATTGCGCAGCTTTGCCTCTGAGTGGTGCCCCCGGTAATTTTCAGTACACATCCAATGCCCTGCACGGAATTTTAATTTCAAGCATTTTGTTATAGCATTAAAGTTTCGACTACAAGAGGAGTACAGGCAGAATGTAACTGTCATGACCCTTTCTTCTTAGGAGTGCTAGTAGACGGCTGTACCTAACTAGGGGGTTCGTGTCCAGTGCGCTGCAGCTAATTCTTATTCTCCTAGACAGCCGGTACGGACTTAGGCCTGTTAATTATTTGACATAAGCTTGAGGCATATGATGTCCAAAAGCTTAATGAGACTGATTCCAGTTCTGCTGAAGCGCGTCCCTTGTGTTCATGGAGCCGGCATTTAGGAAATGGTTCCATGTTGAATAGCATAGCTTTACTGATACCCGAGGTCATTGGCCTAGATCGGGCAGCGACCCAAGTCTGGACTCAATTCAATCAGCCCTTGCTGCATCCGGGCCTATTCTTGATATAACGCTGCAAATCAGTACAAATGACGCTTCGCTTCGGCCGGCTCCAGGCCGCCTCGAGGATCACTTTATTCAGCGCTAGTCTTTACGATTTCACAGGTTAATTCTTTTGTACTTCATGACGACGCTAATGAGGATGATGCATTTCAGTTGTGAGAATGGCCGTCTTCATAATTTAGGTGGCATCTCATCACCTGTCTATCAGCCTTCCTTCATAAAGTCATATTGCACTTTCTATTTATAAACAGTAGGTCCTAATTTCTCATATTTGGCCACTGCTTACGTAATACCCCTATAACTTGGATATTATGTATTCTGAAATAAAAACTGAGTTTCGTGAAGATTTAGGGAATAGTATTTGCGCAGGAATTTTTTCCTACCGCGTCTTCGCTTCTGTTTATTTATACCTCACAATAACGTCAGCAATCTTTATCTATTCCTCAATTTAGTTTGGGCCCATTTCTGTACGTAGGCCAAGGTGTACACGAACGACACAGTTTCAATGATGTCCGGCGGAGACCTGGCCTTCGTGGCGGCAGACTGGCGCTTCCAGAAGCAAGATTCCATCATTGAGCAGGCCAACAAAATGTCGCCTGTGAACAAGGAAGGCCCGCCAGTGCATGTTGTTCACTCGACGCCAGCTTGCTACGTGGAGGTAGGAACCTAGTCCATTGTCCCGACACAGACCTGTGCCAAGAGCCAAGCCAATGTCATGCACATTAGTTTGATGTTGCGCCATTTCCAACCGGGAATTCAAGAAGCTGTGCATTGGCACATTCTTCTCCGCGTACTATATCCGCTCTAAAACCCGACGGCTGCGTAGTTGATGAAGGCTGTCATTTTCCTTGCGTCCAGCAACGAAGGAAAAGAAGTGTGTCACGTGGTACACTAGCGCAAGCCGTAGCGCTGAAATACGTCGCCAGTGGAAATTGTATTTATGCTTAACCTGCCTGCCTCACGCGCTACGTTTGTGCGAGAAAAAGCACTAAATCTCGTCCTGTTAGAGGGATTTAGTGAACGACTTTTTCTTCGTTTTAATATTGTCCTCTACGCGGCTACGAAGTCGGCACTCCTCCAAGCCACCACGGCTTTCTACTGAAAACGGTAATAATGAATTCATTTAGCCGTGCTAGTCAATTTAAAGCAGCAACAATGACGTTCCTGTTCTAGCTATGATACTCTGTAAATTGAGTTCATTTACTGCGTAAAACTGTTGTTTTAAAATTATGGATGTCCGCCACAGCTAACGGTTTGTTCGCTAGAGGTATTTTTTTGCTTTTTCGACCACCCTAATCGTAGAAACTTTTTTGTATTCCCCGGAACGGAATGTAAATTTTTTGTCTATGCGCAGCATGACTTCAAAATAATATTTCCGAGCGACCGAAAACTCTCGTAGGAGAGCTAACTATTATCTAAATAAAAAGCACTTACACATTTAAACAATGGACATTTTAGTAATATAATAACTGCTGATAGCGCTACCTGCAACGAGTTCTGGAAAAACCTGTCACGTTTAAAGATAAGATTTGTTGTTCATTAGTCAGCGCAGCCAAACAATTTGAAGTTTTAGCGAACATCTCGTTTCATTTTCGCTAATATTTTTTTCCTTATTATCTTCCTCGTTTCTGTCCACGAATCTGTGTGAAATGAGGCACTACATGACGCGGTGCGGAGCTGGCCTGCCTTCGCGGGAGATTTGCTTCCCTACTCTGACCAGCCCGGACGTTCATGGACCGGGTTCTACACAACCAGGCCAAACCTCAAGATGATGGTGCGATATGCTAATGGCTTTCTCCAGGTAAGCAGCCCGCAGGGGAAATCAGAGATCGAGTGGCCCGGCGAATTCTCATGCGCACCTATCACTATACTATTCTTGCCACGTGATTGCGGAAACAGGATTTCTTTTCAGTCTGGCCGCCTTCCCTCTCTTTATCCCTGAGCTTTTGCACTGGCTTTTTCTCTCAGAATGACGTCAGTGACTAGTGCACAGTGCTCAGGGAGCACCCAGAAGGTGGAGAAAAGGTTTAACAAGAGTCTAATTACTATTCTCTTCTACCGTAGTGTGGGTACCTTGTTGTTTTGATTACCTGAAAACACGATACAAACAACAATTTCTCTGTACATCTTAGTTCTCTTCTCATTTTCGTGATGCAACATCCAGTTATGTTTCCGGGTTTTATACGTTCAGGCAAAGCTCACTGAACTTGTGCGTAATATTACATGTTGAAAAAACATGAATAGGACGACGTTTCCAGGTATTCCTTTAAATTCTACCAGTGTTTCATCTAGCAGAGGCTGCAGAATATGCTTGAATTGTACATAAAGACTAAGGAGCTCCAAGAAGCGCCAAATTATTCGATGATACGACATTATATGCCTTGAAGCTCGCTACACGAGGCTTTCTAAACAAAGTGTACATCACATGGAGGCAGCGGTTGAATTTCAGAGCTACCGCGAACACGACACAGTACAAACTACACACCGCGCTACAGGTTGAGAAAGCTCTTTCCCTAAGCCACTTTCTGTCTGTCTGCAACAAAAAGTGTTTGCAACCTCACGAGTATTGCTGAGCATGTCAACACCATAATCAATGGGCCAAAAGCACGACTTACTTAGTAGTGTATGAAAGTAACTGCGCGATAGAATGTCAGATTCGCCGCCGCGGTGGCTCAGTGGCTATGGTGCTCGGCTGCTGACCCAAAAGACGCGGGTTCGATCCCGGCCGCGGCGGCTAGAATTTCTTTGGAGGAGAAATTCTAGAGGCCCGTGTACTGTGCGATGTCAGTGCACGTTAAAGAACCCCAGGTGGTCGAAATTTCCGGAGCCCTCCACTACGGCGTCTCTCATAGCCTTAGTCGCTTTGGGACGTTAAACCCCATAAACCAAACCATAAACCAGAATGTCAGATTCAAGATATGCGTTAGGTAAAAGTAGCACAGGCGAAAAAACTGCACCGCTGTCTACAATGCTGGGAATTATTATCGTTTTCGGTTTGTTGGCCCGCGTGACTCTATTTATTTAATTTTTATACAACAAGGCACATTAGCGTCCCTCGCGGCCTGAAGTGAAAAGAACACTCACGTTGTTGAAAGTAGTTTCTTCAAAGCAACTATCGATAGTGTTTCTTCACGCCACTTTAGCATTCCTGGGTGCACGCAATGGAACCTATAAGTTCGAAACATTTATGAACTCACTCTTACCACTGCATTCCAGGTATCACGCAGCCAATAAAATGGCCAATGTCGTCATAATTTTCGATTTCTTAGTTCATCTCCTTTCGCGGTCCTCAGTTCTTCCTCAGTCCGGGAGCGAGAAGTTACACCGAAATATACGGCATAATTTTAGAAAAATAAACTTTACCTTAAGTGCGGCCGTCGAAAATTAAGTTCTTCGTGCTTGTGATGGTCCCGGCGCATCGCGGTTCCCGCTGCTTTCCAGTGACGCAGCACGGCCATCTTAGTATCTCTATGCCTCACCGTGAAGAAGAAAGATGAGGGCGTGCGATGACCTCAATGCCGCATTTCTGTGAGCAAATGTTAAGACAAATGGGAAGATAAAGAGGTAAGCGAAAGAATAATCTTTAAGGCTGATTTTGTCAGCTTTCACTCCATCTGCGATTGCGATCACTCATGCCTTCATCATTTCGTACGAATGACGCTAGAGTGATTACATTTTTTCGCACAAATTCTGAGACACTGAGGACTGAAAAAAAAGCTCTCGAGTATTCTATATAAGCTTACAATTATTTTGGAATGTTATTTTTCAAATAAACACTTTCACTCATGAGAGCGTGCTGGAATTAACTCCTATTTTAATAAGAATGGCGCATCTAAAAAAACATTTGCCTGCACAGAGCAGGCGTTCTTGAAAATGCTGATCTAAAAAATTCTGCCTTTTCTTCATATTTTTGTTGTCTCTGAGATGACATTAGAAGGATGTTATTTCCTTAGCAACTATAACAGGTAGCTCAAACGAAAGGAATATAATGAACTCGGCATAAACGGTCACATATCTATACCCTATTTAGTTACATTTCATGCACAAACATCGAAAATAGGTTTACCACAACGCCCCTTAGAAACTGACAAGATGTCATTAGTGATGTACTCATTATATGGCTTTATTACTGTTGGCAGTGGGGCGCCGATCACCAGTTAGCATAGATTTTTCTTCGATGTGCCGTGCTTTGCCGCTCCTTCGATGATGAAAGCTATGTATACGTCGAAAGATGGTCGCGCATTTTTGTCGAACAACTTGGCTACCGAATATGCCCATGAGAATACCTCAGGACCTTGACCATACAGGAAGCTTGCAAGAACGGTAATTTTTTTTCAAAATTCAGACGAAGGCAAATGTCAAGTCATTGAAAAGTTACAGATCATCAACTTATCCTCTGTTCCTAGCAAGAAGCTCGTTATGGTGATCGGTAATGGTGTGAGAAAAAAATTTGGCAGTGGCTCAGCTCTGGTTAAGCCTGGATATACAAGCGAAAAGATTCGGTTACGCTTAGTTTGAGAGGAGTTCCGCCCCGGTTTTCTGGCGTTTCGGCCATACGTTTAGCTTTGCGCTTTTCATTTCTTCGCAGCTTTTCGTCCAACTCCCAAGCTAGCACTCTTGGATTGGTAAATTTTCTACAGCCACGTCTGGCTGCTTCCCCTACCATGGCGAGTGCGAGAGCCTATTCTCTGACAAGCGCATTTATAGCCCAGTTGCGCGCGGCTGCATCGAAAGGTCAAACGGTGGCGAGGAGGAGTAGCGCGCGCAGCAGTAACGGCGGCGCACATGCGCAGTAGCGAGCGGCTGCGGCGAAAGGTCAAGGGATGGAGTCGGCGGCGGCGGCTGCGGCCACCTGTGCCGCGTGTGTCGTCACTCGGTTTTGCGCACGCGGTGAACTGGCAAATCTGTGCAGCGGCTCACGCCAAGCTCGGCTCCGACCCTCGTAGTGAAGCTTTTCACTTCAAAACAGACTTCAGTCAACCAAAGTACCCACTCGCACAATCAATAAAGGGAAAGACAAATGCGTAAAGCATAACTAACCTTTATTCACGGTGCATACCTTATAGATTACGAGAAAGCATTTGAGTTAGTCGGAACGTCAGCATTCACGCAATCACTACGGATCCAGTCTGTAGAAGAGGCATATATAAAGGTACTAGAAAGCAGCTATAGCGGCTGCATAGACAAAATATTCATCCACGCGAAAACTGATAAATTCTCGAAGGAGAAGATTTGTACACTAGGGCGACACGGTCCATTCACTACTACTAACCGAGTGTTTACCGGGGGTATTCAGATGGTTAGGTAGGGAAGTATTGTGAGTAAACGGTAATCGAAAATGGCTTTTTATTATTGAATAGCCATGCTAAGTAAGTGAAGGGACAAATTGGAGAGCATGAAAGATGCTCTCAACCAATTAATGAAAAATAAATGTAAAAATATACCAATACCTTCAGGAAAAGAGGTAACAGTAGAAGCGAAGCATCGAAGTGTTAAGGAAATACGTCCACATAGGGCAGTTAGTGCATATCCGGACCACGAAAGTTTTATTTATTTTATTTATTTATTTACAAAATACTGCAGCCCGAGGGCCAAGCAGAGTGGGCAATTTAACAACAGCCAAAGATCACACCAAACTTCAAAAAAGAAAGAAAGAAAACAGACAAACACTACAATACACCTGAATGATCAACATAAAGGCAGTCAAAAGTAAAAGGTTGCTGTATGAACAACATTGTCAAAAAGGAAAAAAAAACACAGGAAGAAATATTATAAAACACCAGACGTAGGATTACAAACAGAACTCAGATGAGAGGGGACAAGCGTTCTTCAAAATCATGAACATTACGCGCGGAAAAGACGAGAGCTGGCAAGCTGTTCCACTGAGCGATAGTGCGAACAAAAAAAGTTTTTAAAGAGGTTTGTACGGGCAAAGAACGGCGTAAGGCTGTGGTCATGAACGTTCCTAGTATACCGGGTTAAGCGTGGGCGCAGGTAGTCCTTGGAAGAGGAATTGAACTGTTGGTGATAAAGTGAAAAAAGAAATATTAACCTAGCGAGTGCTCTTCTTTTTTCAAAAAGATGGAATATTATTTACAGACATGATGGCGGACGGTGAAGCATTCCGATGATAACTGTTGAAAATGAACCGGATTGCTTTTCTTTGTATCATCTCTAGTGAATGTATATCTTTTTTGAGAAATGGATCCCATGACACACTAGCATATTCAAGTTTAGGTACAATGTACGTGTTGTATGCTAATAGCTTCACGGACTGTGGGGAAGACTTTAATTTGTGGCGGAGAAAGCCAAGTTTCCTTGCAGCAGCAGCGCAAATTTTGTCGACGTGACTAGTCCAACTAAGGTGCTTATTTAATGTTACGCCGAGGTACTTGTAGTTAAATACGTAGGAAAGTAAGAATAGGGTGGAGTACATTTGGAAGGTAGCACTTTCAGATCAAGAATACCAGCTTGCCAGCATTCCTCGGTAGGAAAGTATACAACAGTCGTATTCTGCCAGAGCTCAACTACTGGACAGAAATATGAAGTTTAAAAAAAAGGATGAACTTAATTCGGGGACAACGGAGCGAGGCATAAAAGGAAAGTGATTGGTGCAACGCAAAGATGTAGAAACTGCCAGCAGAGCGGCGGCTGGAAACACACGGGAGTTAATGAAATCGTTGTCGAAATCAGGTAGAAATTTTCATGGAGCATTGTCCTGCGAAGAATATGGTTAAGTTGGTGATGAAGATGGTGGCGAAGCTTTAGCTTTATTGCTGTCTTTTGTAGGAATGTTCTTTCATGCAGCCGTGACGCATATACTGTAGATTTTTTTTTAATTCTAACATTGGATTTCTCATTGTATTGAGACATATGCAGCAGCGCATATTGACCCCTTGGTGGTGAAAGCTTTTGATTCGATGCAGCGAAGCACTTTGGCACTGAAGCGGAAAGTTCCTGCAGCTTCTGTTTTAGTGACTGGTGTAAAAAGATCATTGACAATCATGTGCATGTGAAATGAATCTGTATTGCGTGACGACATTGAGGAAATTACAGATTCTCAGTTTTCCCAGCCAGCCGCCGCTTGATACTTCTGACAGGCATATTAGCAACCCGAAAAAAGTTTTGCCAGAATGTCCACAGGCGGTCTCCAGTCTGTACGCACTACATGTCAGTAAACTCTGTAAAGAAATTTTTCAACTGTAAAACCGTTCCCCATTTACCTGAATTTTGAGACACTTCTCTGCGATTGCTGCTACCGAGGCCGTTGGCTGCCTTATTTCGATCGAGGCGAAACAAAAAAAAGCCCTTTAGGTGTGAGATGCGTTAAAGAATTACCGGTGATCCAAATTGATCCGGAGCCCCCCACAACGGCGTCCGTAATAGCCTGAGTTACTTCAGGGCGTTAAACAAACCCCAATCCGCAATTTCTTCTCTTGTACCAAAAAGTGCAACCCAGTACATCCAACTACATTTTAGACTAAAACGTGCTTCCTCTCAACAGGCCAGCAAGCAGCTGTCTGTTCTTGGAGGAAAGGACGCTTCCGCTGAAGTCAAAGCACTAGGTAAGCTGCATATCTACGGCAAGAATGCGGTGTGCATAGTATGATTGTGGCTTGTTTAAAAGAGAACACCTTAAAACAACTTTATACGCATTTGTTCCACCTAGTTACGGCTGGCACAATCTGCTTATTTCAGGGTTGGTTCCGTTGGCAAAATTCTTAAACAGAAATCAGCCCCACTAATTAGGGCTTCATGCAGCAATCAACGGCCTTCTTTTTCCACACGGCTTTCATTTCGAAAGAAAGAGAAACAACTTTATTTGTCAGCAAATCAAATGGCGGATGTGCATGGTCAGTTAGCCGCACCAGGTGGCGGGAAGTTGTTTGAAAATTTTTTCGTAAACCGAAACATTCAACACAAAATCTATTGCTTGCTGGATTCCCTGAATGTTCAATTATTTGTTTGTTGAATGACTGGTTATTACTATATATCATTATCTAATGATTGTTAACTGAGTGGCTGAAAGACTGACGGTTTGAATGACTGAATCATTCAATCGTTAATTTTTTTAATTAATATTTTTGCCTAAAATTACCATGCTACAAAAGCGTTACGTGCATACAAACTGTTTCTTTTCTCTTCTTTTGGGCGAAGAAAAATTAGCGTGCATACAAACGTTCTACCACTCTCAGAATCAAACGAAGACGTCAGCATCTGTCAGCAGGACGCAATGTTTCGTCCTTCTGCGGTAAAAATAAGGAAGCACCTAGCATAGTTCACGTTTTTACGTAAATGGTCTTGCAAAGTGCGCATTTACTTAGCGGTACGAAATTAATGTTGTCTTTCACAGTTGAGCAGTTGCGCATGGCACTGTTCACTATTTAATCAAACCTGCAAGTGCATTAGGAACGCGCCATGCATGAGCACAGCCTTCAGGGGTTAAGCGTGAGTCAAAAAGAGCGTGAGAAACACAACTATGAAAACTGGTTTGGCTTGGTTTGGTTTATGGGGTTTAACGTCCCAAAGCGACTGAGGCTATGAGAGACGCCGTAGTGAAGGGCTCCGGAAATTTCGACCACCTGGGGTTCTTTAACGTGCACTGACATCGCACAGTACACGGGCCTCTAGATTTTCTCCTCCAAAGAAATTCCAGCCGCCGCGGCCGGGATCGAACCCGCGTCTTTTGAGACAGCAGCCGAGCACCATAGCCACTGAGCCACCGCGGCGGCAGCTATGAAAACTATGCAGTCACCCCTATCTCCGCTATACTAGCTCCTTTTCTAGCCAGCTGTCGCATACTACTGTTTCTTTTTTTTGTTTATCGTTTTGACAGCCATTAGTTTGACATCTATGTATACAATCGCAACAACCTAAGAATTGATCCTTTTCATTCCTTTGACAGTTCATCGCTTTATCCTTAAGGCTTATTAAACATGGATTCGGATTAACTATAGAATGAAGATTGCAAGGAATGTCCGGCTTTCAAACGAATAAGTGCCGCTTTCCTTGGGACTTATATATTTCATTCAGAGATGTATGTTTGTATTAAAGCTCGAAAGTTAAGGTGACGGCCGCCGAGGTGGTTCAGTAGTTATGGCGCTCCGTTGCTGACCCGAAAGACGCAGGTTCGATCCCGGTCGCGGTGGTCTAATTTTCATGGAGGCAAAATTTCTAGAGGCCCGAGTGCTGCGCGATGTCAGTGCACGTTAAAGAACCCCAGGTGGCCGAAATTTCCGGAGTCCTCCACTACGGCGCCCCTCTTAGCCTGAGTACTCAAAAAATAAACTAACCAAAGTTAAGGTGAACTAGAAGGCACTGATCGAATCGCTCATATAGCTTCTAACTAGTGCATCACTGCACGAATCACTTACGCCGCTGCACGAATTAGCGTGAAGTGATGCTCACTCGCAAAAGAGCAAGGCTATCATTTTCCGGTGGGGCGCCGCCATAGATTTGTCAAGCACAAAAAAGAACCCGGCAACCACAAGGCAAGCAATGCTCCTTCGCTCTTTTTAGCAGGGGCACATAGTAATAGCGAAGCGATCTGAATGCGAGTGAAGCGGAGATGCCTGTGAGTTTGCAAGGTAAAATCACGAGAAACACTTACGCACCCTTCAGTGGCTTGCACATTCGGCCGCATTTGTTCAAGAAACAATGTGCGCCTTATTTAAAGCTTTCGCATTTTACATGCGGTTCCATCCTTTGAACTTTCTTCGCCAAGGTTGCGCCAGCGGCAGAAAGGCCACAGAGTGCCGTGGCATCCCAACACTCCTTATCTCTCGCTTTCATGATGTACTCTTGCCTCTAGCGTCAGTAGCGACAAGTAATGGTTGTCTGGTTCTATCAGGTGTAAAGTGCGCATAAGTGATAAACCATTCCAAGCCATGCCAAGGAGGCAGATACGATGCATGTGTTAGATGAAAGTTCCTGAGCGATCCGTATTCCTTAGGTCACTGGTTAAGCACAAATGCCTTCATACTCCAGAGGCGTCAAAATGTGATAGCGGCTCCAGGAAATTATGCCTTGCAATGCGTGGTAACAAGCCCCAGGCTTGGTCTCATGGGCAGCCCGTCATCATTATTCACGTACGCAGGCGAAGCAGTGGCTACTCTGCAGCATCACGACGGCATCACGTGAGTCTTGAAGTTGCTGTAGGCCTGATTGTTCTCGGCTGCTTACTGCACGTCCGGCTGCATCTCTCCTGCCTTTAGGGGAACCTGCACTGACGACGTAGCCCAGGATTATGCGAACATGCTGCACCAAGGCATCAAGAGATGCGAGGTGAGGCCCTGTCCTTTATATATTTGGACGATCAATGATTTAACCATATCAGAGCACGAAGAGTTCGGTAATCAAGGGCAGCACGATCTACAAACACATCCATCTTTGTTTTATTCCATATAGAAGAGTGAAGACATTTAATCTCGTGCCGTATGCCATTCATAGTCAGCTTCAGTGCCTCTTCTCACAGTCCATATTACAGCATTTATTCCAACTCAACAGTATGACAGGCCGGTTAGTGCAGACGGGGGTTAGATGTGCGCCAAGCTATATGAGAAGGTTTGCATACAAAACCTTACCCACTAATACGAAAGGAAGGTCTTGAAAAGGGAAGTGCGCATTTTTTATACCCTGTGGCAGCCTTGTTGACCTGCACACAAATTTTGGCTGGTTAGCACACTACTAGAGCGCCGCCATCGGCAGTACTGGCCACTTACCATTATGCATTTGTAGCCAGTACCATTGCCCGCCGTCACTGCGTGGTACCACTTATCAGCTTGCCATATTAGGGGTTGTATATTCGGGTCGACTTAAAAAAAACTCTACCCATCGAAGAAGCAGTAGGTTTTTGAAAAGATGCGGTAATTTGTTGGCACATTACGGTTGGTTTTGCCTGCTTGCTTACCATTACAGAGAGTGATCAGCACCAGCGTGGTGTCTCTACTGGATCCGGGTGCAGCTAACGTGGATGACATCGGGAAAAAGCTGCACTTCTGTCATCTCCTCAACCAAAGTGACTGCGAGCACACCAAGGAACCAGAAGTACTTCCATTCGTTCTGTGCTAGTTCTTCTAAGGAGGAAACGATTATGGTGTACGTGATCAGTGTTTTAGACAGGAAGTCATGCAGCGTCACGTGCCCGAGGACGAAACTCACTTTGGCGGCGTTTATGTGCAAGAGCGCAAGTAGAGGCACTCGCAAAAGTAGAAAGACCGCATGAACGGCTGCAAGACTGCATGCCAGGGCTGTCTGACGGCGAACACCTGTTGTTTAGATTTGGGCACACCGCATTCCTCAATACGAGCTGGTGTGCTTGCCTGCGGACTTGCGTCAGGCATGGCAGCACCAAACCCCACAAGGGACGGCTCTTAGCTGCCGCGCCGCACCCTGTCTAGGAGAGGAGTTTGTTTTTTATTCAGTTATTAGCTCGCAGGGATCTACAGACATCAATGCACGTGAGATGTTTTCTAAAACAACATCTTGAGCCAATTGCTATCGAACCGGGTAACATTTTGCACAAAGCTGGCAGCCTGTCTAAATTTGCGCAAAGCTTCTTCTATTCGACAGTGATTTTTCCAACACGATCGTGTTCAAAAGTGAAAGCTATATTGGCCAGTTCCCCATGGCGAGCATTTCACACAAGTTTCGCAAAAGTTCATTTCATATCGTTTATTTTGACGGCAATAAACATCTAGTGGTTACATTAAATTTCGTTATTCTAGAACGGCAAGTTGAAATGGGGAAGCCGGGGTGTCTTCCTCTTTGGTCCTTAAGATGACACCGAAAACAAAACCATCCAAGTTTCAGTATTAGTAAATATCTATTTCATGCCACTTTCTTTCTATGTCGAGGTTCGTCCCGCGGGAAATCTATTATTTATTTCAGATAAAATAGGATTTAATTTCCCGCCACTCCAGTCAACTCGGGACGTCAAGCTTGAAATGGAATCTGTGATTATTGTTCGGAACTGGATAGCTGTGTAGCTTTAGTCATCGCCGTTAAAAATTTTTCATGGCGCACCAGAGTTCTCTTGCGAAAATGGCCGCGTATAGCGACACTTGAATCTGATTTCTTGATCTTTTCAGCACCCAAAACCTCGGTTTTCAGTAACAAAAGCACCTTTGTCTTTAAGACATCGTGATCTATTGATTCGGACAAACTTCAAGTTTGTATTCAGCCTGCCTTTAATGTATTCGTCGCGACACATAACCGTCAAGGAATTATCTCCGTCGCATGGACTGAGAAACTCACGCCCTGTTTCTCTTGATACCAAACTGTTCAAGACATTGATAAGATGTGTGCATTTTCTCCCCTGCCCAGAAAGCGTACCACCGCGGTAGCTAACAGCCCATGATCATAGTAATACGGATCTCAAGTGATAACCTCGAGCGGCGCTGCTTGCCACTCAACACATTAGTTGTTTTTTTTTAAGTTATAAATCTCTGCAGCATTTCTCCGTGCAGACCCTTTCGCCGCTCCCTCTGTATATGATGATAAAACGAAAAACTTATCTTTTGAAAATTCGCAGCATGTCTGTCCTTGTCTTATACACTTCATTGCTCCTTTTTGTATTGTGTTAGGGCTTTAGTTATGAAAGACTTTTCCACCTGTTCACCCATTTAATCGTAGCACTAAATAGTTTTCGCAGGCCGTGTAAATATTTTCTTCATTTCAGGTTTTTTTCCTCACGGCTAGAAACCCCACATGATGCAGAGTATTAACCATGTCAGAAAATATTTTCACGTTTTTATCGCCTTTTTAGTCGTGGATCTACTGAATGTACAATATACTATCACTGCGGCTTCATTATCTGGTAACTTACCAAATTTTTACTGCTGATAAGCCTGCCCCCAATTTCCCCTATTTCTGACTTCTCTTCATGCCTGGTATACATTGCCAACATCAAGTGATACGCGAACCGGTAAAGACAAACACAAGATGCTGAAACGGAAACAAAAAAAGGGATCCCAATAAATTTTTGAATATGTACCCTCCCTCCGCCTTCGAAGAGAAGATCAACTGCTTGACTATGCCGACCCTCTTGGTTAAGATACCTTCGCTCTGCCGTACGCTTTTTCTGTGTCATGTTCGTGTTTTACTTGATGCTGATAGAACCTATATTAATTAGTTATTAACTTCTACAGCTCAATAAACCTTGATTCATTGATTGATTGATTGATTGATTGATTGATTGATTGATTGATTGATTGATTGATTGATTGATTGATTGATTGATTGATTGATTGATTGATTGATTTATTGAACGATCGATTGATTCGCAGTTTGGCGTGATCGTGTACAACCCAGCCAGCGTACCGATCTCGCCGTATGTGCGCCTTCCACTAGAAGGTGACGGTGAACGCATCACAACGATCACAGGACCAAAGGGAGCCACGGTGGAGTCGCAGGTAGGTCGGTCCGGGCCGTGCGCGACCTAAGGTCGTCCGACCACTACCTTGGCAGCTTTTATTCATGACATGTTTACATCGTACAGAGCTTCACTCGCCCTGAATAACTGTTTTGGGGCTATACCGCCCCTTGTGTTTTATGCCTTCTGCAGCATAAGCTTTGTTAGAAAACACACTTTCGCTAATGAACAATGCACCATTTTCAGTTATATTTCGAATGACCTTTCATTCTTTTCTTTTTTTTTCTTTGTTCTGATAATAATATCACTCATTCTGCGCTCTGGAAGGAGTGCCTGCGGACCACATCGCGTGTAAGAGATAATTTACCTTTCACTCAAAAGGGTACTCCAAGAACGGTGTCTGCCTAAAACAGTAATTCCTACTGCGGCACACAGCTATGAGTGCGCGAAAATGGGAAGAGTAGAAAAAAGGGCGGGCCAAAATGAAGCTATCCTTCGTCGCGATAAGCAATGTGAAACTTACGCCCAACGAGATGTGGTCGCACGAGCCCTCCTAGTAACTTAAGCCTGGTCTCACATCTTGGCCAACTAAGAATAGCGGGAAAGGTAATTTGAGCCAGCGTCGTAAGTCTCATTCCTTATAAATGCGCACAACAGGCCGCTTGGTTTTGTGACACTCGTTGTTCACTAAATATACCGAAGGTTATTGTATGCTACATTTCGTTTTAGTTGTTATTTGCAGTGAGCTTTGAATGCGGAGGAAAGCGCGCTATAGAGGCCAATTCAGCCACATACAAAAGCTCATGAATGCAGAAAACTGCGAACACAATGCAGCTTCATCCAGTATCCTCAGAAAAAATGGCTGAGGCTTAACTTGGTTAAGCCTGGAGAATGCGAAGCATCATCGTGTCGCGTAATTTGGAGGCGCACAACCACAGCGACGGCGCGAGGTGGGCCCCCGTTTCTCCACTGTCGTGACGTCATCGTGCCACGTGGTGTGACGTCATGTATCATGTGATTTGGAGGCGCACAACCACAGCGACGGCGCGAGGTGGGCCCCCGTTTCTCTACTGTCGTGACGTCATCGTGTCACGTGGTGTGACGTCATGTATCACGTGATTTGGAGGCGCATAACCACGGTGAAGGGCTGAAGTGGTAGCTAAAGTAGTATGCTTCGCATAAAAAAGGTGGTGTGGTTTAACGTAGATAAATCGAGTAGAGGTGCGAAAGCATGCGTTAATTCTTGAATTGGAGGGGACACTTAAGATCTGTCTTACGGGTGTTTAGTGATACTTTTAGTGTGTTAAAGACCATATATGCCGAATTATTCATTCGCTACTTAACGCTGATAAATCGCCTCGAGTCATGCCACTGCCAGCGCAGTGGCGCAGCGGTTAAGCGATGCGCCGGTGCACTGGCAGGTGGGTGTTTCTGTACCACAGCCACCGGCAAAGATTTTGCGACCCATGTTGCTCTTTCCGAGCAGCAAAGTCTTGCGACCAAACATTACTTTAATTGCCGCCTGCCGCTTGCCTCCCATTAGTCACAGCTGGCACGACACTGTGATTGCGAATTAGGCGAAGTAATGCAGAACACGTTCTGGGAGTGCTTTCTATGCAGGCTACGAAGGCCTGCAGGCATGACAAAGCGAGCTTCTGTTCTGAGCACCATAAAAACTACGGATATTAATTTGTTGCTCTCAAACTGCAGCGGAAGCAGCACAGTAAAAATACATATTTAGCAAGATGCGTCTTTGCAGTCCATGGATCATGACCGCTTGCTTACTTTCTCCCCAAGGCTGTTCCACTGGCTCCCCATCGACACGGCATACAAGAGAGCTCCGGAGATGCCAAGCAGTCGCTAGTATTCCAAGCCGAGGTTGATCCGCTGGGTGCCAGCCTGTACCACGTGAAAGTCGGACCCGCCCACAATAGTCGAGAAAGTCCTGAAAACTACCTGGAGCTGGACGAAGCGATAAACTTCATCGAGAACGAGGTACGCCGTCTAAGTTTCAAAATGCATTTGCTATCAAAAGAATTATTACGCCAGCGACCTGCATGTTTTGGCACAATGTTTCGTAGATATTGGATGGACGCTGGTACCAAAGAGCGCAATTGTAATCAGGGGTCAAAATGCTAAATGATGTCAAGGGCTCCACTCTGCTTAAAGACAACGAACCTCGAACCCCTGAAGGGTCACTTCAAATGTGGCGCATGACAACGAACCCCATGCAACACCCAGGCCATCTGATGCACATGTACAGTCTTTGTCGAAAGTTTAGAGCCCAGGGGGTTCACTTCTAAGCTTTATATTGGGACTCCAGGGGCATTCATAAAGTCCTACCTATTGCAGGATGCAGTACCAGATATCTTCTCATGTCCAGGAAATTTGTAGCGCTAGAGATCCATTAAGAATGACACAATGTGGCTCAAAAGAAAACCCCCTGGGCTCCAAACTTTTGACAACGGCTGTACATACAAAATAAAAGGCGAAGCTCAAGTTTTGTACAGGCTTGGCTTCTATTAATTATGCAATTTTAGCTGCAAAGAATTCCTTATCGAAATTGTTTGCACAGTATATATTGCTGTTTTCAGCGCATGATCCATGTTTCTTTTTTTTCGTAACATTTGGTCTTGTTCTGCCGTAATCGACCGAGCTCACGTCTTATCTTATCTCGCAATCTTTGAAGCAGTACATATATTCTTACGCGTTCACAGGTCGCTATACGGGTGGGCTGCTGATCGAAAATACCGGAAGCCATCACAAATGTTTGCGGCCCCTCACTCAATTCCATTTAAAATTCACGCTCGTAGAAAGACGATTCACCAGGATTTCATTACGTGGCATCTTGCGAGATAATTATCGCATATCATTTGCACCTTTTGACAAAGACGTCGTAACTTCAGCTGAATACTGGCCATTGAGTACCTCTTAACCATATAAATTCCTTTCCAGCGACTTTTAACTTTGCAGAGCTTAATTTCGTTCATTCTTTTCAACAAAATCATGAAACAGGATGGAGGTGTGCTTCTTTCTGGAATGATGAAATTGTTCAACAAACTCCTGGCTGCTATTGCACAATAATTTTGTTTCATCTGTCAATACACTGCCAAATATACTGGAGCAAAATGGTGGTTTGAGCTAGTTGGTACATCTTCAAAATTTCACCAGCGCTGCGACTAGGAACAAGAACAGAGAAGAAAGACAAGGACAAGCGCTTGTCCTTGTCTTCCTTCTCTGTTCTTGTTCCTAGTCGCAGCGCTGCCAAATATAAAATCACGTCCTGATTTAAATTCACCGTGCGTTAACATGTAAAAAAGTTATATGCACTACACATTGAAACTTTAATGGGTTCTACATTTATCTATGGCGGCAACCACGACTGTTAATTTAAATACGTGAAGCATAAGTATGCGTTTTTCTTTTCCTCGAGGCTGGCTAATACATATGCCATGCTCTTATGTAACTTCTCTATAACGCTTTGAAATGTTTGCTGCCGGCGCCACTGCGAAACTGTACAGAACCACTGCAATCCAGGAACATCTGATATTCGAGGCATCCTGCGCGTTATACTAGGATGTTCTACGTAATGTTATACTAGTCTATGTTTGACTTTGCTATGCTAGGTTTTGCTATCTCTGCTATCGCTGTTCTTGTTGTGTTCTGCTATAATATTTTATGCTATGCTATGATATTATTCATCAGGCTATATCATGGTGCTCTACGTCATGATGCGCAGAGCTGTTTACTCTTTGGTGTGCAATACTGAGCTGCACCTGTTTCCCTGTGTTAAGCCTAGCCGAGTCGGGAGACAGTGCGTGATGACACGTCATCTGTCTCGGTCCTGATTTCTTCCCAGAGGTACCACATAGCGTTGGACCCAAATTCGGGCCTTCTTTCGTCCGTCCTCTTGCACGGCTCCAAGGTTTCGGTGAAGTTGAGGCAGACCTTTGCCACGTACTTGTTCGAAAGGACAGCTCCGGAGAACGCCTCCACGCCTGGCCACTACGTTTTCACCGCAACTAGCGAGGCACAGGAGTTGGGCGACCAAGTCACCTACCGCATCGTCACGGTGGGTCGAGCCGCATTTATGCATCTTTTTAAAGAGGTACTTTTGACGCTCATAAACTGATCAACTCAAGAGATCAGTGAGTGAGTGAAAAACATTTATTGTCCAACAGAATGAGACTACCTCAACCAGACCTCCCCTGTCCTATACCCTCAGTTGAGGGAGGAGGATCGGGACAGATCCGGCCGCATGGGGTAGTCGCTTTAGATGCTGGCCAGGATCTTTTGTATCCCGGCGGCCTCTTCAGCCAGTCGGACGGCGGTGAGCTGGAGCTCAGGGTCCGAGCTCCGGAGCAAGGTCTCCCAGGCGTCTCTACTATTAATGTTGTTTGCCCTGCTTGGTGACTGGCTACACTCCCGCATTATGTGGTCGAGTGTCCCTCTCAACCCGCACTTCTTGCATTTATCATCCTCTATTTCTGGAATGATATGTTTGCTTAGAATTGGGTGTGGGTAGACATCTGTTTGTAGACGCTTCCATGCCACCGCCTGTTGATAGTTGAGTGTTATACTAGGCGGGGGAAAATACCTGCGATGTTGTCTGTAATATTCTGTAAGAGATAAAGATTGATCAAGAGATCATAAATTGTTCTCTCGTTCCTGTAGAAAGGTAAGCACGCACGATCTGCGGCGGCAGATCAGTGTCACCCGTGTACTGCTGGCGAGCTTGCAGTCATGGCACGCTCATGTGACCGTGCAGTTGTCATAACTAGTGCCTCGGGCTAGCTTTCCCAAAATCACCAAAACGGAGACGGGCGGCAAAGGGATGTTTGCATTCGTAGTCGTTTCGCGTCCGTGCAGCCGAGCATTACATGAAGATCCCGGGAGTGGGATGGAAACAGCTTCATCTTTGGACGCATGGGAAAGATGCAGGAGGCAGGGGAGGTGACACCGCATGACAGCTATTTTTCCACACTCGCTGTTTTCTCTCCTCTTCATCCTAGCGTGGCTACGTCACTGCGCCACGAAGTTCGACCGAGAAACGCGACATTAACAGCTGTGCTGTAAAAAATTATGAGTCAAACAGCAACCTCAAATATTAACACACTACGCCACTCAGAAATATAGCACTCTACAGCGCACACATAGCTATAGAAGGCTGCTTTAGCATAGTACTATTTCGCTGTCCACTTAAAACATACAGATTCAGAAAGTTTGCCTCGGTAATTTTTACACGTTTATTCTGTACCATTCAACAGTTTCTTTTTTTTTTTCAGACAAGATCGAGGTTACCTGTTCCTACTCAATTTACTCCCTTAGGCAGCGGATCAGGGCAGTTTCATTACGCCAAGATATAACCAACCGAAACGTTCAAAAGTTCTCATTCGTACCCTGCTGATAAGGAGAACAGCGGTGAGACTGGAACGTTCACTCTTCCCAAGTTCGCGAGCAAATATCTCAAAGCAGCTGCTAGCAAGCCAGTGAAGCCACGCTGTTTTTTGTTCTCCATTTAATTCAATTAGGTCACAAAGCCAACGCGCCAAAGCCGCTATAAACAGAAAATGAGGCATCACATTCCCGTAGGTAAAGGACAGCACCGCTGGTTCGGCTTTCATAAAATGAGGGATCTGACACGACCGGAATGAACGCACATTAGCTTTGATGACTGGAGTTTAGTTTTTGGCTTTGTCATAGAATGCTTCACATATTGCGTTACGTGGTACATAAACGCAGTGGACTTGCTGGTTCTGCCCCCTTTCGATGACATTCGTACTAAATCCAGTCTACACACGTGTTTCAGCCATTGCTCAGTGCAGCGGGCTAGTAATACTCATATGAGCCAGATTCCTGTTCAGCTCACAGCAAAAGTAGCTGCTCGGGTTTGGACCGCGTCGGTGGCAAGGGGTTGAAAGGGTTCGAAGAATAGCAAAGCAGACATTTGGGCTAGTTGGTGTGAATTCATGGTGGAAAAAACAGCGCAAACTAAGCCATAAAACACAGAAAAGTTTGCGCTGTCTTAGTTTGCGCTGTTTTTTCCACCACGAATTCGAAGAATAGCCTTTGTTTATCCCAGTTTACCGATCTTTATCCTAGCTTTAGAGTCAGTCACCGATAGAGGCTGAGAAAGCTTTAAAACCAGCAACGGAGGAGAGGTAGTTTCTCCAAGCTTCCGGCCTGTTGAAAATGGAGGATACAGTAATAAATCCGCACCGACTTTTAGCATATTGAAGACGTACTAGCATAAAATACATACCTGACAGCCGGACGCCTCCTGCGCACCTGCACTGGCCTTACTGGCCCCGCCTGCCACTGCACGTGCACAGGAGTCCGATTAAGAGGTATACCCCTCCGTTATGCTAAAAGTCTCTCCTAGACACTCGAACCAGAGCGACGGGCTCTGGTTCGCTAGCCACTGCATCCGCAGAAAATGACCAGTAGACTGTGTACGCTTGTCTTTTGTCAGTACAATTGTGCAATGGCTTTTGCTCTGTCCGAAATGTTTTTTTAGTATAAAAGTTTTTGTAAACGCGCTCGCAACTGCAGCATGGTCGGTTCTGAGAGTGCAAATTCTCTCATATTCGTAAACATTTAAACTGCTCTTATCGAGCAACCAGATATTCATGTACATTGCGGTGACTGCGCCATATATGTATAGTGTCTACTGTTACAGTGCAAAGGTGAATTTCCTTACAAAACTACCGCGTCGATTTGTGGATTGTAGAGTACTGTCTAAATGGTGAAATACAAAAAAAAACTTGGAAAGGAGCTGCATAACGTCAGCAGTGACCGAAATCTACAGGCTCCATATAATGCTTTGAGATTTAGAGTTATCCTAACTTTCGTTTTAAAGTGTCCTCTGCGTTCCTACAAAAAGGCGTAATCGAAATTGAGAATGCACACCTTCAGACAACTGGCAGTGGACGTTACATGAATATTTCTGTAAGAATATCTTCCTCAGAACAAGTTTTGTAATAAGGGAGTAATTACTCACTGACATCCACCGAGCGCAGCCACACGGCTACAAAGAAAAGCTACGAAGTTTCTGAGAAAGCTGTTTAGCTTTCCTTTGTAGCCGTGTGGCTGCGCTCGGGTGGACTTCAATGAGCAATTACTCCCTTATTACAAATCTACTCCACCTTGGGGGATTCCCCTAAACATTTGACCAGAACAAGTTTTGTGTGAGATGCGATTGGTGTAGCAATATGCGTAATCAAAAGAGAAGGGTTTTAAAAGTGCAAAGCAAGCTCTCACCTTACGGTAGTAAAAAAAATGGCTGAGGCTTAGCTAAGGTTAAGCCTAGTCAGATGCGAAGCATATTGATGGCTAGGCTTGGTAATACGTGGCTTTCGTTGGTTGAATACTTGGTCATTTTAATACAACCACTAGAAGCCTTCGTCGTGGGGGAAGACAACGGCATGGCTACAGCGGAACGCCGACTAACCCCGAGACGCGCGTTGGGTGAGCGCCTGGATTGCCACGGAAGCCGCGTCCGCCTGCCCGGTGGAGCGAGCGTTTCACCTACACCGAGTGTGAACGCGCGTTCGAAATGCGCGGGAATGCCGCTCGAGGACATTCCGGCGTCTGTGCGATGGCATCGTTCTCCCTCTCCCAGCGCGTGACGGCGATCTGTCGTGACGCCATTGTGTCACGTGGTGTGACGTCAACAAACCACGTGATCTGCACGGCGTGCAACCGCAGCGACGGCACAAGTTGGAGCCCCGTCTCTCATCTGTCGTGACGTCATTGTGTCACGTGGTGTGCACAGCGTGTAACCGTCACGAAGGGCTTGAGTTACCTATTGTAATATGCTTCGCATAAAAAACGGCTTGTTAATAACGTTTCACCCACATGTGCACTCTGTTATAAATGTTGCTGTCTATAAATGCCATCCTGATCCGTGTTTTGTATCAATATCGCTTTCTTCAACAGGGACCCCTTGTGCAAGAAATCCACCAGATCTTCAACAACTACCTTTCGCAAGTGATAACGCTACACAGTGACAGTCCTTTCATCGAATTCACCTGGACTGTGGGACCACTCACGGAGCTGTAAGGCTAATATAGAAGCAAGCGGCGCCAGCGCCTTTTCCCAAAACGACACATAGTATGATTGAAACTCACTTGTAGCAATGAGTACTGAAATTTAATGAAAAACAAGAGGTCGCACTAAAATCGGGGCTATCATAAGCTAGAAAAGGCCAGAAATAAGATACAGATGTCGCCGGCCTCGCCATGTGCAGAAGTAACTGCAATTACGTCAAGACTGATATCTATGAGCAAATCTCCAGCGGTAGGTTACACCGCCATTAATTAGCAAGTGGTGACCACCACGTGAATTTCCCAAATTTGAAAAAGTTAGCGCGCGAAGCAATTGTAGCTCTTCGCTGTCGAATAGATATGACCATGGCCGAAAACAGGCAGAAAAATTATTTTCACTAAAAGAAAAATTGATGAAGCTTTCCTCAATGTTCCTCAGCGACCACCAGTTCAATGTTGGCGTACCCAGCAGTCGCACCAACTTATACTTCGCCTGTTTTATCCCCAAGACTGCTAAGGAATGGAACCACCTTCCCGCTTCCATCGCTTCCATTACAAACGCCGACTTGTTTAAGAATGCTGTAATTGATTTTACATCGTAGTGCTACGTTACTTGTTCTGTTTTTGTTCTGTATCACCCCCTCCTCTCTGTAAAGTTTCGTCCCTGATAGTAAGTAAATAAATAAATAAGATGGAGTGTTGAACTGCCGCGAGATGCGACCCGCTAGGCAGTTGAAAAATGCGTAATGCTCAATGCCAGTGCGAATCGCGTCTTCTCCAAAAGGATAGGCAGATTGCGTGCCTGTATTGTAGTCATGCTGTCAGTTACTGCACGCACGTAAAGGAATCAAATCACTAAGCACCTGGCGACTGCTCATGGCTTATTTATTTTATTTATTTATTAATACTGCTGTCTCTGAGCAGAGACATAGCAGGAGTGGGTAAATACATGAGTAAAGTCAAATAACATGCGTAGCATAGAAATACATAACACAGAAGTATTAAAAACAGATCAACAGGTCAAATTGTCAGGCAACTGAACAACAAACTCTTCAATTGGCAATGAACGAAGTGAGCCGTCCAATCCATTCCAAATTTCAACAGTTAGAGGAAAAAAAGAAAATTTAAAACAATTAAATATGGTTTGAAGGGAACGAAACGAAAGAACGAAAGAAGGCAATGTCTAAGTAGTTAGACGCCAAGGCATTAGCGTTTACTGATCAATTCTGAGGGTGTCTTGAAGCTGCGAAACGAGTCCCGATCTATATGGTTCTTTTCGATGACTGTCGCAAGGGGCACAGTACTGGAACTCTTCAAAATGCTTGCACAAGACACAAAGCTCCACCTTTCCCCACGTCGAAGGCAACTGGACAAATGATTTTAATTCAAACGGCTGCCACCACCAGCCCCGTGGCGCTGAAAACTAAAATCACAGCGGGAACTTGGAGACTTCGGTACATCCCATTGATTTTCTATGGGCGTTGGAAATAGTGCGAACGCAGCAAGCATTTCATAAGGAAGGTTTCGTGGCGATGTTGAAGATTAGGCTCAAAGTTCAAGCTGAATCTCATGGGACTGTCTAGTTTTATAAAAATAAAAAGTTTAACATATCACCGATGAGTTTCCGGCGGCCAGCACAGAATACTAATTACTGATGCCCGAGAATGATGTGTATGAGTACAAGTTACTGCTAATGCAGTTTTGCAGCGCTCTTTATTAAATTTTGATGGCTCCGTGACATTAATCGACGGCAGCCAGTCCCGTGAAACATAAAGCTTGCAATAATTCATAGTACTGTGCTGCTTTCTTGTACACAAATTCTTGAACATATAAGCGTTTTTTAGATCTCACGAACAGAGAGACAGCGTTTCTTATACGACCGATTACATTCAACCAATGACGATAAAAAAAGTATTCTAGCAACAAAGGGGCCGTCTTATAGACCAACTTTAAGCATAACATGTTCTGAATAGTCTCATGGTTCACTCATTAACAGCTGCTCTTACTGGAAGCAGTTCAGCGATCATTAAGTTTTATGCACGTTTTTTACGGACGGTTAAAATGATCGGTTGCTTGTTCCTCAACCATCCTGACTCTATCCGAATATTCTTTATACCATGCAGAGGTATTCATCTTTGCTAGCAGGTGAAGGAAAACATGAGCACATTGAAAACATGACGCGATCGCAGCTGATGATGGCACCACTGGTACAAGAAAAAGAAGAAAAAAGATCGTATAAATTTTTTCTTCGGTCAATAATGTTTCAGTTGCAAGTCCGGCGTGCGTCCTATTCTTTCTCTCTCCATGTTTGTGCATATGCGCTAGCAAACATGTGTGAACACATTGTGCGGCGGCACCCACCGATACAACTTCGCAAAGACCTACAGGAAGTCACCATTGCCTGAACATAATTTTGCGGAATCTACCCTAGTGAGCTGCTGAAGGGTTAGTGAAGAAGTGTTTGCGAAACACACACTTTATGCAGCCGCATGACTGTGTACATATCGCGCCGTTAAGAACAGGAAGCACTAGAATAAGTGCTCTTATTTCTTGTTTACTGCCTAGTGCTGGTGCACTTTTTTAGCTCTGTGCCATTGCTGGTTTGCCTACATTTTAAAAATTTTGTTCCGAAACGATTCCTTTTGTTTTCATTTTTAGGATGACGGAGCCCACCAAGCAAAGCTTTGCAGGCTGTGACGTGGTCAGCATATTCGACAGCGACCTCCACAGCGAGGGGTTCTACACGGACAGTAATGGCTGGAGGGACATGCACAGAATGTGAGTTAAAATGGCACACTGTGCAATAAAATAGTTTGTAAAGACAGCTCCATCTTCGAAAATTCAAAAAAGTAGTAGGGTTTTAACGTAGGCAAACCGAGTAGACGTGTGAAAGTGTGTGTTTAGCATGGTTGGCTCTTGGTTTTGCTTTTTTAGGTCCTGGGACGTCTAGCGACGACATTAGTTAGATAGTAGCCTTAGTTAATGACTACAGCGATCTGCAATGCACCGCGTGAAAGTGTGTTGCAGTTGACCACGCCGTGTGATCTTCTGCGGCGATAGCATGGTCCTCTCGTGCAGTGGACAGCGAAGCTAATCTGTTCGCTCCAAAGCGGGTTTGAACTCCAGTCGCGGGACCATTTACTAAATTTATTTATTTATACTCTGGCCAAGACCATCGTCAAGGTATAGCTACACACAAATCCGGTGAGCCGGTTAGATCTCGTGAAGTAGTGCTTTGGACCAAAAAATGTCGTCTGTCCCCATCGAAGCGAGATAGAGGCTTGGCCAGAAATAAGAAAGAGGCAAGTATGCGGCCTGGCGCTACTTTCAGTACTTATCGCCCATCTCCTGGTACTCGCGGTCGTAAGTTGCTTCCAAACCTTTGGAAACACGTCACCGACAACGCTTGTAGGCGGTAAAGGAGATCCCGCTCACATGCGGCAAGTTAACACAGAAAGCAAGTGCTGGGGGAGGTCCAGAAGAGCTGCTAAACCGCCGCCACCTCCCTGAAAGCATTTACACGTCTGTACAAGAACATTTCATACGCAGCAATTGACCACACTTAGGCCGTGCAGTGCTATTTGCGTAACTCAGCAAGAGCAGCCAAAACCGTTATATATGAATTAAAAAGCTATATTTGAATTCAATCTCCCCAACTTGCATTCGTTTCTCATACGCTTTTCACACGGTTATATTCAAGTGATGTGGAACATTCTCGAACAAAAATTTTCGACCTAAAATATTCGACCGACATTATATCTTGCAATAGTTCCCAGTTGCCTCATAAATAAATATTTTGTCCAAAACGGTGGATTTGACAGCCACAGTTGAGTAGGTTTTCCTTCAAGATCAGGGATGTCAGAGATGTTGACACCGATTACAGTTAGTACTTGAACTACGGAATACTCTTGAACATGAAGGCAAATTGAAATGAATGGTTAGACCGACGTTCTTGGATTCATCACTTTTAGTGGCGATAATACAGTTAAGCAATTTGACTCTCCAACTTTGAAGGTAAGCTCCGACATGGCAAAAGAAAATATGGCTGTTTTCATTACCCAATTTATTATCATTCAGAGCCATAGGAAACCTTTGAGGCTTCGCATGCATATCCAGCAATAGTGGACAAAAGCATTTTTGAGCGAGAATGAGTTTATGAGCACATTTGTTATATATTGCAATTTTTTTACCAGTAACATTTTTGCTCTCGTCAGTAGCGTTCCCCGTGGGTAATATAAGGCAGTCTTAACTGCTTAAATGGAAAAAATTTAAAAATAAAGATTTTGCAACACATTGGAAGAATGGACCAATACATTCATTACATTTCTAACTCTATCTTAAAGTTTTTTTGAATATTCAACCTTTTTGTTCAAGAATGTCGGGCATGACAGGGGCAATTCAGTTTCTCTCAATGCGTTGTGACGCCGTTTACAAACAGAAGAAAAAACAGTTGTGTATTTATGCGATACATGAAATCTATTGTGTTATTTCATGCATGTATTAGACGTCTCTCTGTAACCATAGACAGTTCTAGACATCGAACGCAAGCCGTGCAAAGCTCATCCCCTTCCACTGCAGCCGAAAGTACGAACTTCTATTTACTAATCACTGAATTAACTTCAATGACTTTTACGTGGAACAGAATCTTACAAGCTGTGCAAGACGCTTATCTGTCCCTGGGTAAAGTTGTAAAGAGTTCCCACAAGCATGCTGAGTAGTTCACATGCTAGGAATGCATGACACATTTCACGTGAAAGCTTGGAATGCAGCTGCCCGTTGACTCGGCGCAGGGTGAGTGCCCGAGAAGGAGAGAAGTGGCCTATCTCGTCCAACTACTATCCTGTGGCTTCCTGGATCTATATTCAGGTAGGCTGAGCCATAAGACGCCTTGGTTCTCAAATAATCCTACAGTTACGAAGAGAGACCGGATTGCTATAAAATTAGCAGCTCTGTGTGGCTTCTGTTCGCGTGATAAAGGCGTCGCCAAGAATTTGTTATATTTATCATTGCGTAAAATTCACGCCATCTTCAGCGCAATGAAATAGTCTCTAAACGCGTTGCTCTCAAACTATTTACAATGCTTGTTCGTTTTTGTGAGTCACAGGGGCAACCTTCCGAGGAACTAGTATCCCACTCATTGACACGCGTTCATTACACTTCACCCTCACCCGCAGGACAAAGACCAGGATTTGCAGATGGTGGTTCTTCCGGACCGTGCCCAGGGTGGAACCAGTCTACGCAAGGGACACATCGAGCTTATGGTAACTTTCCAGCTTACGGCGGTGGCTAAAGGATGGGGCCGCTGAACTTCAGCAGAAAAATTAACCAAAAGCAGGCCTCACTGCCTACCGTACAAAGTACATGGAAAATTGTCCACCTCAAGCCATGGCCATTGCTTTACTTGAAAGATATCAACGCTCGTCGGTAAAATACAGCTCAAGCTGCGTTTTGCTATAGGGCAGGACAAAAAAAGGCAGGCAAAGCATATATCTCCTGGCTCAAATACTTAACCAAATGAGCTTTCTTATATTTCTAATACACCTAAACATCGATGAAACAGCAAGCTGCCACAAAATGAGAGCCACAATGCAATCGCAATGACAACTCAGACTAGATTGGGGAACTTTAGTCAGAGGACGTAAATAGATGAAACGGCACCGTACGAAAGCGCTTTGGCGCGGCGTAGACAAACAGTTAAAGCCGAATTAGCTGCAAAAGAAAAGTAATACAATATCGAAACAGCAGAGACACAGGAGAACTCATGAATGAGTATTAGAGTAGAAAGAATTACAGCAAGTAATGGCAATGCCATCCTTTCAAAATCCAACGCACGTCGTGCAATATTTCAGGTTTAGCTAAATCTTTCTTTTCCAAAACTATTATAGACTGGGAGCGGCTGCCTTCTACAATCACAACAGCACTTAATCCGACAGTGTTTCATGAACTTTTAAAAAGTGAAAGGGATGAACAATTCGTCTAGTTCTGTTGTTTGACCATAATTCGTTTGATTTTTATAGTTCGCCACTGTTTATTTGTTTCCATTATGTTCTTGTTGCGCGTTGTTGTTCCACCTCATTTTGATACTTGTTAGCTGTTCAACGACTCTGCTTTTCTACTTTTTTTAAGGGTTCAGTTTCTCATGACTGCATTTTTACCATCCCTTTATGTAATACCGTCGTAGCGAGGGCCTTTAGGGGTTTCTGTATATAGAAAGTGCGAACAATAGAAGATGATATATAGCTATTTCACAACAGGTGCAACTATCTATATTATACATCGAGATAAAGTATTAAGCGGTATGGCAGGGAGGTTGTTCAACGGAGTACGTATTGCTACCGAGCATAAAGTAAAAGTGGCTAAGAGGATGTGAATAAATGAGTGAGAGGATTGTGCATTCAAAGCGCGCACACAAAAGTAACCCAAGAAACTAGAGAAAACTACGCTCAGAGTACACACACATTACACACAGTCTGAACAAAAGGAACCACAAACACTAAAAAAGCACCACAGCCTGACTGCATAACTAACCGCCGAAAGTGCTGTTTACTATTCGTCATTTTGCCATCGTGTGTTCTTTTATTATTAGTTCCAAAGCATTAGACGGGGTCTCCCAAAAAGTGGCGGCGTTACATAATTTATGATTGGTCGCAATTGTGCAACGTCTTCAAAGGTAGGAAATTGCTAAATGTTAACCACTACAAAAGAATAGAGTATAATTGGTGTAGAATTGAAATTTATTAAGAATAGAATTTGAAAGAAATTCAAATGGAGCTTAATAATATTGGAACAGAATGGGAACAGAATTTCAATATTTTCCTATTCCTCGCAGGTAAATTTCCTAAGTGCTCCTGGTAATTTTTTATTACACTACTATGTCCTGAATGTTCAAAGGATACGAGGGACGTAAACTCAAATTGAAAATGATATGCTTTCTGTACACGGAAGACATATAAGAGGTATTTGTTCAATGTAAACGTGGAACACAAAGCCGCTGCTCTTCACGCCACTGAACTTTCCAGACGCGCTGCATAACCTGTCGCTCTGAAACGATAATGCAAGCAATACGCCCATCCACATAAGTAAAGAAAGATCGAAATAGTTTCCAGTGTGGAGCATGACAAGCAACTTGGCTATTACATGTACAGTCAGCCGTAGTCCACACGATTTACAAGTAGGACAGCCAGGATCGAGAGAGTTAAGAGATATAGCTGCTCATCATTGTCATCATCAAAATAAGCAAAGACCGCGGCAAAGACGAAGGCATAACCTATTGGCGGTGGAGTCTCCAGTGTAAGAATGAGTGCTAGTCTTCGTTTCCTTCGTTGCTATGCGAAGCGCTCTACCTTCAGCGCACGCCTTCCTGTTCGATGAAATGTTGTGTTATGAGTACAATCGGCGTGGATGCATATGAAGATCCGGAACTGAGGGCAACAACTCAAAATCTCGTGCTCGTCGAATGACCTTGGACGGTTCGAGACTGGCAGCGTGAGTAAACGGAGTTTTGTCCAAGAGCAAAATTCATCGCCCTTGAGGAAATACGCCTGCTCCCTCCAATACTAGGGCATGGAGAGAATTTTCTTAAGAAGATGAACCCTCAATACCATCGTGGAAGGTGCGTTGCCGTCCTTACAACAAATAAGAGGAGTGGGTGCCGCGGGCCACTGCACTTGGCGATGGCGCCGCGAACGCTCTCACCCAGCTTTCATGCTCCACGGACGCGCTCATAGCATGCTGGCTCATCGACCAGCTAGCCTTGTGGAACAAAGCTTTTGCGGGCGGCAAAGTTGGCGTTGGCTGAGTTCTAGCAGGGCAAGCTTTGAACCCGCTCCTGGGAAGACCCTGATGAATACGGGATCACGTAGCTATGCGGCGGCGACGAAAACGACGGCGCTTTAGTCATGGTTTGGTCACCTGCATGGCCAGCGCCAGTGGATCCACGATGTGCGGGTGTACAACCAACCGTACTTTGAGCCGCTCTCCGCCTTGTCCCCTTTCATCATCGGACAGGCGCCCAACCTGCAGCGCATGGTGCTGCACCCTCACTGCAACAGTCTTGAGCCTGACAGCGGATTTCTCGTAGCCTTTGGCCTGCGGCGTTGGCTTCGTGAACTTGACATGTAGGACGCTAACGTCAAACAACACGCTTGTACCCTTGTGGCCGAAATACTCAGAGAAAGCGCTCCAAGACTTCACAGTGTAAGTCTCGTTGGAAATAAGCTGTCTCCAGAGTCTGCAGATGCCTTGCTCCGCACGCTAGCCGTGCGTGAGCAGCCCAAAAACACAAGGGCTACCTCAGCAAGACAGCGTGCTTCCTGATGAGACCGCAACTGGACGGAGGGCTCACAGCATCTGTCGAAAATCACTACGCCGCCGCGTTCGATGAATTGCGACCCATAGCATGGCTTTGGAAGCAACTGGTGCCGCTGGAGGGGAAATCCGTGCTCAATGCCTCCCTCGACGTAAAGAGAGCGAAGTGCTACCTGCAGGAGAACTACCTGTTCTAGCTTATATTCTGAATTTCGGTGGTTGTCTGCGAGGCTGGCGAAGGTAGCGCACTGCTGTGTCTACTCAACGGTGACTTCTGGAGTGGCATAACGCGATACGTGAAGCTCAGTGATGTTCTTTATCTAACTGCTTAACCATTTACTGACGCGTGATGACCACCGTCGTCTTGTGTTTTATCTGTTCGCAACTTTACTGAATGACTGGAGCTAAATATATTGCAACGAGAGATGTCAACGACAGTAGCATGAGTAAAGTGTGTTGACTGGGTGCGTGCATGAGCCCTCGGCGACCTGTGCACTGTGCCCTGGTTCTTCCTGTATGTTTCTCGCTTTTAAGGCCTCCACTGCCAGACAACATTTAGCGGCATATACAGGAGTAATATATAATACCGATAACGGAAGTTTCCAGGAGAAGTCCTGTGGTGAGTAACTACCTCTAGCGCATCGACGTTGAAGCGTAACGACGTTTCATGAAGTGTAAGTGTGCAATAACGATAGTTGTAAAGAAATGTGAGTGACGAATCATGTCAGGAAAAGGGGAATGAGTCGAATTCTATGTATTTCCATTGGATCGGGCCACCCATTGCCCTTTTTGCGTCGGCTTTTAATGAATGGCGGCATTTTGGAGGGCGCAGGTAGGTGGGTTAGTGGCGGCTGATGCTTCTGGCGGATGAAGCTGGCTTGGAGAGTCTGGTGGGTCTTACGATGGCTGGAGGATTCACTCCATGCTTCACAGACATAAGGCCGGCATTTTCGCCATGCGCGATTGGTACTGGTATCGCAGTGAAAAGCAGCACTTATATAGCAACGAGAGGCCAAGGTTCGCAGCGCGCTGTACTGCTCGTACTAATAATCACAGCAGTATACAAAATCAGAACACCAATGTATCACTTTAACAGCCAAATGATGGTCATCAAAACTCTTTGTCCTTTTCTTCAGATTTTTCTTTCGTTTAGCTTTTGTTTAGATCAGGTGGAAGGCTTAAACAGACCGTTTCTTTGTCGGTAATTAACATTGTGCAGTTATCTTAAAATCAGGCGACTTCACTGCAGAGGAATGCTGTATCCGATTATAATAAATTCACATCACACGAAACGTGAAATCCGCATGTTTGAGCAAGACAAATAGCATCTGTGCTGCCTAAGGTTTTATTGCAGTAAAGTATTTCAGTTCATGAGTATTCCAGTTCAGTTTGTCTAATGTCGTTGAATGAGAAGAGTTTCCAAATATTTACGACAGTACTCAGCAACGTGCTGAGTATTACACGTTCGTTGCGGTTGATTCAGCTTGTTGGCCACGGCGTTTTGGAAGAATCAGTCGAAGGTAACTTTTGCTACAAAATCTACATGTGCCTGCCAGCAGACCCTTCAAAAACTTATTCCCTGTTTTCAAGCTAGTCACGATTGCATGTCATGAGCTTTTCCTCTTCAGCTACTCTGAGGTCTTGTTATTTACAATGTGCTCCCACTTCCTGTGCCCATCTTTCTTGCAACACCATCGACATCAACCGCCCAGCTGCACCGGTACCACACGACCAACGATGACCTTGGAAATCCTGAGACCATAGAGGAAACTAGCAGTGACGGTCAAGGACTGGTGGCCCGAGGAAGGCACCTTCTTTTCCTGGGTACCGCGTCGGAGGCTCGCCAGATGTTGCGTCCACAGGCACTGCAATTAGTCTACAGACCGGTTCTGGTGTTCGCTCCCGCTGGATGGCAGCCCAAGCAGGAAAAGGTACGGATTTAGGGTAGTGCCGTCGTGCGACACTAGCGTCTGATAACTCTCGAACTTAGCTGTGCAACCGAAGCGTTCGAATGGATCGCTGGACATCGCCAGTAGTCAAGGTCTTTGTTATAATGCTAATCCCGCCTCACCACTATATCGAACCCACAATAGTAGAGTAAGGTGCTGTGAGAATTAGATTCCTCATTTAGGATGGCCGTGATTGGTGCAACAGTGCGTGGAGTGGAAGCGAACTGCAGAGGACATCGTCCTGATGTTTATGTGATCGGGCTAATGATGATACCTCTATGTAAGGAAATAGTTCATAGGTGGATAACTTCATGAATGTCAAGAGGAGGCCTCCTTGGCGCCACTGCCGTATCATAAAAAAGACGATGTGAGCAGTTAGTGGAAAATTAAAGGATCTTGCGTGCACCCGTTCGTAGTTCGCATCTCCTCTGGACTGAAATTCCATACCTCATGTGTACGTGCGGTAGCGGTGTTTCTATATTTCTTCCATAATCTCATAGCTACAATCGTGGAAAAGTGTACTTATTAGCAGTTTTATCTCACCAGGACATTTGCTAGCGTAAATCTGCATTGCTTAAAAATTTTGTGGGCTGTAGTTGGCATTTCATTTTTCTTGTTCTGACACTGACAAGGAAAAGGCAAAGGTCTGGTGTGCCTTTCTACCTTACTTTGAGTCCTTGTCTGTGTGCACTACCAGTACGAGAAAAACTGCATTTCTTGTCTCACATTATCTCATCGCTGCCCTGATTAATATTGTCACGTAGCAGTTGGTACAGGTAGCGCCGCGTCCAGACGGCAGAGGAACGCCAACACCGAGATGATGCCAGCGCACACCGAGACGGCCAGGATGGAACGTCGAGCTTCGTCTTCTTCAGCAGCGAACCGTGTGGCGCACGAGCTGCGTGCCGAACAGCCGCCGAGCGGCTATTGTTGTATACGCGGCATTACCCTCCCTCTCGGAAAGAGCATCGGCCCGATGCTTTAAAAAGAAAATAGGGAGAAAGAAACAAAAAAAAACAGAGTAACGCACAGCACTGAGTCACTGAATGTCTCGCGAAAAATAGGGCTTCATCCGCACTACATGAACAATCTCTGGTCTCTGCTGACGGCGAGTAGTCCGGGAAGCCCCATCAGGGAGGACTTCATAGGTTACGTCGCTTAGCTGACGGAGAACTCGGTAGGGGCCGAAATACTGCTTGAGCAGTTTTTCGGAAAGGCCACGGCGTCGAATGGGGGTCCATACCCACACTTTGTCGTCCGGGGCGAACGTCATCAGTCTGTGGCGGCGGTTGTAACGTCGGGCGTCACGGTCTTGTTGGTTCAGGATGCGCACTCGTGCAAGTTGTCGAGCTTCTTCTGCGCGAAGCGTGAACTCCTCGGCGCCAACGTCGGGGTCGCGGCCATCATGGGGCAGCATTGCTTCCAACATTGTCGACACTTCGCGGCCGTACAACAGACAGAAGGGCGTCCTCCGCGTGGTTTCCTGTTGAGCCGTGTTATACGCGAAAGTAATATATGGCAGGATATTGTCCCAAGAGCGATGCTCAACGTCAACATACATGGACAGCATGTCGACGAGAGTTTTGTTGAGGCGCTCGGTCAGGCCATTCGTCTGGGGATGGTAGGCGGTTGTTTTCCTGTGAGTAGTGCCACTCAGCCGCATGAGGGATTCCAAGAGTTTGGCAGTGAAAGCGGTGCCTCTATCCGTGATAATTAGTGCTGGAGCGCCATGCCGGAGGACGATGCGTTCCACGAAAAATTTCGCAGCCTCGGCTGCTGTGCCGCGCTGGAGGGCCTTGGTTTCAGCGTAGCGCGTAAGGTAATCAGTAGCGACGATAATCCACCGGTTTCCCGAAGATGAAGTTGGAAAAGGGCCGAGAAGGTCCATGCCAACTTGCTCAAACGGGAGTCTGGGCACTTGAACGGGATGTAAAAGTCCAGCTGGCTTGACAGGGGGTGTTTTTCGTCGTTGACAATTACGGCACGTGCGCACATAGTGTCGTACAGTCGCCGCAAGCTTAGGCCAGTAATAGCTCTTTTTGATCCGAGCCAGAGTGCGGGCGTAGCCGAGGTGACCTGCGGTGGGCTCGTCGTGACACGCCTGCAAGATTTCTTCACGGAGATTCGCTGGAACGACGAGGAGGTAGTCGCTTCCGGTTGGAGAAAAGTTGGCTTTGTACAGCACGTTGTTGCGCAGACAAAAGGAGGACTGGGTTCTTGCGAAGGGCTGGGGAACCTCCTCGGTACGTGCTTCCAGGAAGTCGATGAGAGGTTTCAGCGCCGGGTCCTCACGTTGCTGACTGGAAATAGTCGCTGCGTCTACGGCTGCGATGAGAGGAAAGTCCGGTTCGTCGTCGTCGCGCGCAGCCTCGACTGGATATCTGGACAAGCAGTCGGCATCGTTGTGCTGGCGCCCTGATTTATAGACGATGGACATGTCAAACTCCTGAAGGCGTAAGCTCCAACGCGCAAGGCGGCCAGAGGGATCCCGTAAGTTCGTCAACCAGCAGAGAGAGTGGTGGTCGGTTACAACTTGAAAATGTCGACCGTACAGGTAAGGTCGAAATTTTGTCACAGCCCATACCACGGCAAGGCATTCTTTTTCGGTCGTGGAATAATTAGATTCGGCACGAGACAGAGTGCGGCTGGCGTATGCTATTACGCGCTCAGCGCCGTCCTGCCACTGGACGAGAACAGCACCGAGACCCACGTTGCTGGCATCTGTGTGGACGAGAGTCTCCGCACGAGAATCGAAATGACCAAGGACAGACGTGGTTTGCAAGCGTCGCCGTAATTCATCAAATGCCTGCTGCTGCTGTTCTGTCCACGTGAATCGGACGTCCTCTCTTGTAAGATGCGTCAACGGTGCAGCAAGTCGGGAAAAGTTGGCAATGAACCGCCGGTAATACGCGCAAAGGCCCAAAAAACGCCGGACCGTTTTCTTGTCCGAAGGAGTGGGAAAGTTGGCGACGGCAGCTGTTTTAGCCGGATCCGGCCGGACTCCACGATGGCTGACGACATGGCCCAGGAAAAGGAGCTCCTCATAACCGAAGTGGCATTTCTCGGGCTTCAACGTCAGGCCGGCAGATCGTATAGCCTGTAGCACGGTCAAGAGGCGCTGGAGGTGCTCTTCGAACGTTGGCGAAAATACAACAACGTCGTCCAGGTATACCAAGCACGTCTGCCATTTCAGGCCCGACAAAACAGCGTCCATCATTCTCTGAAATGTTGCTGGAGCTGAACACAAACCGAAAGGAAGGACCTTGAACTCATAAAGGCCATCCGGCGTCACGAACGCTGTCTTCTCGCGATCCCGCTCGTCAACTTCGATCTGCCAGTAACCACTTTTTAAGTCCAGCGAAGAAAAGTAGCGCGCGTGCCGTAACCGGTCAAGAGAGTCGTCAATGCGTGGTAACGGGTAGACGTCTTTCTTGGTAACCTGGTTAAGCTTCCGGTAGTCAACGCAAAATCGCAGACTACCATCCTTCTTCTTAACCAAAACCACAGGCGAAGCCCACGGGCTCCTCGACGGCTGAATAACACCATCCTGCAGCATCTCTTTGACTTGTTCAGCTATGGCTTCACGCTCCCGCAGTGAGACACGGTATGGGTTTTGTCGAATTGGTCGGGTACTGCAGTCCGTAATGATGCGGTGCTTAGCGAGAGGCGTCTGTTTGACTGCCGACGTAGACGAGAAACAGTCTTGGAACTGATGCAGTAGGCCGACTAGGCTCTCCCTATCGGCCGGGGGTAAGCCTGGGTTCACGTCGAGGATCAGCTGAGGTGTGCAAGAATTGGACGTTTCGCTCTGGAGGGCAAGGCAGTCGTTAATTTCGGCGATGCCCTCGAAGTATGCGACCGCAGTGCCTTTGGCGATGTGTTGCCGTTAGGTCCCGAAATTCGTTAGAAGGACATCTGCCAGGCCGTTCCGTAGCGTGACGATACCTCTGGCGATGCAGACCCCATGAGAGAGTACAAGCGCAGTGTTCTGTTCTGCTACGCCGTCAGCACTGCACAGGTCGTCACAAATGACGGTAACGAGGGCACAGGATCGCGGAGGGACGGTCACATCGGCGTCGATTATGCGCAGGGCCACTCTGCGTGGTTCGGTGTCGATTGGAATCGTTCCAGGGGTCGAAAATGTTACCAGACGATCAGGAAGGTTTATGATGGCACCATGCTCACCCAAGAAGTCCATTCCGAGGATCAGGTCTTTGCAGCAGTGCGGCAGAACAACAAAAGTGCCAACAAAAGCAGAATTGGCAATGGTGACTCGAGCAGTGCATCTTCCGACAGGCGTCATGAGGTGACCCCCAGCAGTACGAATTTGAGGTCCATCCCAGGCTGTCTTTACCTTGCTGAGGCGATCCGCGAGGTGCTTGCTTATGATCGAAAAGTCCGCGCCTGTATCGACTAAAGCAGTCACTGGGTGCCCGTCAACGTGAATGCGGAGGTCGGCGCTAACTGCATCGGTGTCAGGGAAACTCGGGTTCACAGAATCGTGCTGCGGCGGCATCGGGATCTCGGCATCGCGCTCCGGCGGCGTTCGGGGGTCTTCGTTATATCCGCTGTCAGCAACCTTCCCCCCTGAGGTCGCCGCTTTCAGTTTCCCCGGCGCGGGCTTGGAGACCGGCCCCGCAGTCCATCTGAGAAAGCCTGGCGGCTGGGCGACGTGACGCGTGCGGGAGACGGAGATCGGGGTCGGCGGTTAGAGGTGGTGTCATGGGCAGTAAGGTACTCCTCTATTTCGTGGGGTCGCTCACCGAAACGGGGACAAGGAGCGTCACGTGGGAAACCCCGGAGGCCGATTTCACGGTATGGGCAACGGCGATACAGGTGGCCGGCTTCCCCGCAATGATAACAGAGCGGCTGCTGATCAGAAGTGCGCCAAACAGCCGCCTTCCGGGCCGGTGGACGCATGGCAGGTCCTCGCTGAGGCCGCTGGTAGAATGACGGTGGCGGAGCGGTTGGCGGCGGCGGGTGGTACGGCAAGCGTTGCACAGGTGGCAACTCGGAACGGAGAGCCGCGGCGTAGCTCATGGGGCGTGGCTCCGGCATGACTGGAGGAGGCGGTGAAAATGCTTGACGAATCTCGTCGCGCACAACCTCGGTAAGAGCCGCAGCCGTCGGGTCAGACGAGGCAAGGGTCAGTTTCTGCAGCTCTTCACGGACCACAGCGCGTATGAGCTCACGCAGCGACGCATTGTCGCTGGACACGCTCAAAGAAGCCGCACTGGCGCTTGGCTCTCCGCACAAGGAGTCATTTCGGCGGCAGCGTTGATGCAAGGCCCGCTCAATGGCGGTCGCCTCTTTGATGAAGTCGGCTACCGTCTGCGGGGGATTCCGGACCAAACCAGCGAAGAGTTGGTCCGTCACACCTTGCATCAGGTGGCGGAGCTTCGCGGATTCCGCCATATCTGGGTCAGCGCGCCGACAAAGACGGGTCACGTCCTCGGCGAACATTGCAACGGTCTCATTAGGCTTTTGTACGCGAGCGTCCAGGAGGCGCCGCGCACGATCCCGGCGGTCCGTGCTAGCAAAGGTGTCCCGGACCTGCTGGCGGAAGGTATCCCAGCTTTGGAGATCGGCCTCCCTGTTCTCGAACCAAATCTTGGCTCCGTCTTCGAGGGCGAAATACACGTTCCGCAGCTTCTGCGCAGGGCTCCATTGGTTGAAATCGGCAACCCGCTCAAACTGGTCAAGCCAGTCTTCAACGTCTTCGAAAGTGACGCCATGGAAGCTGGCTGGCACGCGGGGTTGCTGGAGCGTCAAATGTGAAGCGCTAGCCTGAGCCATGGTGGTATGCTCACCAGGTCGATGAGTGCGTGCCTCTTTTGGGAGGAGACCAAACTCTGGGACCAGTCCCAGGAGACGGCGGCTGCTGCGGTGAACGGGCGTGCAGACAAGGGGTAGCTGGTCGGGACTCGATGAGCGGCTGTCTGAAGAGGTGTTGGACATGGGACGTCGAGCCCGCACCTCCACCAGTGTCACGTAGCAGTTGGTACAGGTAGCGCCGCGTCCAGACGGCAGAGGAACGCCAACACCGAGATGATGCCAGCGCACACCGAGACGGCCAGGATGGAACGTCGAGCTTCGTCTTCTTCAGCAGCGAACCGTGTGGCGCACGAGCTGCGTGCCGAACAGCCGCCGAGCGGCTATTGTTGTATACGCGGCAATATGCTGCATGCTGTGAATTCTCCTCGCAGCTATTGCTCAGTGTAAGCTTCTTTTACTCAGATTAAAAGGTTAGGAAATAGCGGAGGAGCAAGATTTTCCCCACTGATTTTGTTCAGTTCAATATTCGGGAAGCTTAGAAAAATTTACTTCAATGTATTAATAAACTAGCCGATCTAATCAAGCAGGATCTTCCATCAGACTGCTTGCGTTTACATAAGCCAGCACTGCAGAGAGGAACACGAGATGTTCCTTTAAATCGATTCATGACGTCGTTACTCTTCACGTGTTCCAGTTTTCCGCACTGCGGTCACCTCTGCCTAGCACGGTGCACGTGCTTACCCTGGAGCGGCTCTCGCCAAGCCAAGTTCTGCTTCGACTCGAACATCTGGGGCTCGCTGATGCTGCCGTGGACGTTAACGTCACGGTAAGCACCGGCGTGCTGTAAACCATTCGCCAACTGGTCGTATCATGCAATGGTAACAGCTTCAAAGTAGTATGCTGTAACCTTTACAGGTGGAGTCTTTATTATTTGACGGAAATTCTCACGTTGACGCGCTGTGATCACGCAGAATGCGTGCCCTTAAAAGGAAGTCTAAGAAAAGTGCATTAAATTTTTGTGCTTATTGAAATTCATTCTTTGGTTTTTTCTGAAAGTCTGAAAGTCTGTCTTGGTAGGAGTTTATTCCGTGGCAAGCGACTCAAATATGGGTACGAAAATTGCATCTAAGAATTTTACCTCTGCACGATTTAAGTTCTTCGCTTGAGGACCCAAGACTCTCTGATCATGCTTATTACGTTAATAGCGATGTATCCTAACCTCACTATTCACGAATAAAACTGCGTGCGCGTACTGTAGTTTACTTGCGAAGTCAGCCGATAATAGCAAGACATATATTTCATATTTTTTATTTTATTCTTCATAGAATCTCCGTTTTAGTGAAAGTAAAGGTTTTCTTTTTAGAATTCGGTAATCTATTGACAGAAGCCAAATCCTGTTTGTCCGCAATGTCTATTAAACTAACTTCCTTAGTCATTATTTCATCCCTTTTTCTGCTACTTTCCGCGTGCATCCCCTCTTGCCTTTTTCTGCGCTCCCGGCCTTTGTTCTTTCTCTCTCTACCTTTCTCCCCCTCCTACGTGGCCAGGGGAGTGAGTCCCTTCGAGAATGATCAGTCATCGTCGTGAGGTCAGAAGGGGCAAGGGTGTTGGAGAGGAGAGCGGGCGTCTTTGTAGGATAGAGAGAGGTAAATGACATATTACAATAGTGTTTAAGAATCTGCAGGAGTGTATCCTTGTCACTTAACTGCGAAGAAAGGTGAAAAGTCGTTGAAAATGTTCTTTCATGCACCCAAAGCGACAAACATGTCGAATACATTTCAAAGGATGTGCGTTAGTGCTGCTTGACCAACCTTTGTTGAAAATTGCGTGTTATTCTCAAGCCTCCCTGAAGCATTTTTGGGCAGAATGGTAATTCCAGCTTAAGGGGCGGCGGAATTCCACACGGGAAAGTTGCAGCATTGGTGATGCTTCATTGAAGTTGTAAACAATGATAGCACCACAGTCGACACTAAGTCTGCTATAGATGGGGGATTTACATCTTTTACGCAACAAGACAGAAGTACCAAGCACTTATCCTCGCGCTTAACACAGTGCCTCTGCTCCTTCTTTAAATTTTTTTAGTATATTACTGACAGTGAACAATAGATCCTTATTAGAACTATTTAGTCCCTCTCTTCATATCAGTTGAAACAGCATACTTGGGGTCAGTCCTTACTACAGTTATGGTTGATGTCCGATCTGTTATTTACCGGATTACGATAGAAATTACCAGAAAAGAAACTGTGTCTGGGAGTCATTTTCATCCGCTTATCTTCTGATTTCGAAGTTTTACATCTCCACTACCACGGGAACAGGCAGTTAACGTGAGCGCATTGTTGATTCGTGTCTGTGGAATTTCAGGGCCGCGATTTTTTGTGCAAACCTCTTTCAGCGGCAGCGATGTTTCCGGCCAACCTGTCTGCCCCTTTTATGAATAAACTTATCAATCAGGCTTGAAATACTTCTCTTGGGTCCCGTAATTCCCAAAGCATGGTTTGTCTTAAAGCGGCTCTGAGTTGAGATAAATTCAACTGTCATGGGTAGACGATCGCTTTATAATTACAAAGAGGCTGCTCTAAGCTGAAAGGTAGCTTTTATTACTTAGAAAAGGTGTGAACAGGAATACGAGTATCGCCACATTCTGCTGTTTTTGCAATAAAATACAATACGGCAAGACAGTTTTTGTGCCCGATCATTTAGACTACGCTACCTCACCATTCACTAAGTCACCACTATATCCCTTTTGTTCTTGGTGTCACGGGTTAGAATTGAGGGACGAAAAAAAATTTAAATGCAGTTTTTCCGCATTACATGCCTCTTTTTCACCAAAAGCCAAGGAATCGATTTTTACCGAGTATTACATTGGGAGCAAGTTGCGTGCAGTTCTCCATTAATGCTCAACATCCCTGTAGCCCTAAAATATAGAGCGCCTCTATGAGGTACCAGAGACAGCCAGTTTTTATCTTTCGATGCTGTACCTCGAAAGGATAGGCCAAGTGGGTTCTTTCATCAGAGCATTCCGGAGTTCCAAGAGAATAATGTAACTAAATCATTACTGTCGTTAACCAAATCGTTGTCATGAAAAAATCCTATTAAATTTTACGTGCTCCAGGCACTCCAGAAGTTTGAAAAGACTTGGCATCTAAAACAGTTCTACAGTCCATGACAGTGCATAGATGCTTCCTTCCTTTTCATGAGTTTTTTTTTTTTGTTGTTCTTAATGCGTTGATCCCTGCCGAGCTAGTTAATAGGTTCAAAAATTTCAAAGTTTGTGATTTACGTTGATGTCCTTTTGTCAAAGTTTCAAAATTCAGCTTTGAAAATGAACAGGGCGGTTTTTCGCTCGGGGAGTTGTTGTGTTGTGGACATATTGGTGTCGAACCGAATGACTAACTCACTTGCACCTATTATTGATTGGTCACTCGTTCGATTAAGAAGAAACTAATTGAGCGAATGAGTGAGTGGACTGGCCGAACCTGGAGTCAGAAGGCGCTATTCGCTTATTATTAAGCATTACATCAATCTGTCCATTTTGATTGTTCTTTGACCTCATGCTTGCCATCTACAGCGACTGCTGGAAGGTCATCGCCTCAGCGACATCCAACCACTGACGCTGGGAGCCAACCAATACCTTCCGGGCGCAACCCGGCACCGCTGGCCCATGCAGCGTGTGAACACATCGTCTCATCCGCTAGACGACATACAGATGGACGCTCCTGAAACAACCTTGGTCGGAGATACGGGAGACATGGTAGTGAAGATTATGCCGGGACAGATCACCACTTTTTTAGCAACACAGCTGACTGAGTGAGCAATTGTAGGTTTGGACAAATGCGACCATGTACAAATGGCAATCCAAAGCCCCTATAACAATTTTTGACTGTCAGCGTTGAACAACTAGACACGAAACTATGATAATCATGCAAGCCACTAAGCAAGTCCAGCGTTTGCCGCTTTTCGACTCCATGAAAATACATGCTAGAATGCCACAGCGCGGTATGAAGCTGTATTTCAGAAAGGAAGTGAAATTTCTTGATACCACTATCGCTGCTTCAAGTGCACATGTGTTTCTGTAATGTCGTCATTTTGCGATACACACTGATGCTCTCGAAACAGCACCTATACAGCCGCAAGCTGCAGCACACATGATTTCCTGGAGCCTCGTCAAGATGTTCAGCGTACAGTTCGACGCCACGTGCAAAGGCCTAACTGTATTACATCCGCAAATAAAGCATTCCAGCATCCATGTCTAGCAAGTCCTCGCCACTACAAAGAGGTAAGGTGGCCTGCGAAAGTTTTTTTGTTCGGTTCCCCTGCCAATCTCTTAGAGCTTACTTAGCTTGCTTCTCTCAGTGTGAGCTGTGGGCAGGCGCCGCTGCGCAATGACGACATCTTCCCATCTCCTCTTTCCTTTTGCTGGCGATCAACTCTTTCAGATATTAGACCAATGGCCATCCCGAGTAGAATTGCGGAAGCAACGGCGCGGCAATCGCAGCGGCGGCGGCATCTCGGAGGGCACTTTGACTGCCTAAAGTGCGTAGAGGCGAAAGCGTTTTCCGCACCACTTTGACTGCCTCTGTGGCACTGGTGACGTCACCACTGGATGAAGTCGCACATGATTAAGTACTAATGACTAAGTAATGACAAATTACTGCCTAATGGCTAATTACTGATTAATGCCTAAATCTAATTATCCGCTAATTAATGACGCTTAAGCTTCGCATTTAGCAGTGAAACGCGACAGCCTGTTGTAGCGCTGCCAGGGAGTCCGCGGAACGCCACAACCTGTTCGGCGCGATGCCTTGTCCTTTGAATGCAACCGTTTGCTTGGACTGAGTGATGGAGATTTTGTCAGGCTCCATGTTTTACCCAGTGTGGTACTCATAAAGAAAGTGATCTAAAGCTGCACTATCGGCAGCAAACGTTTAGCGGCTGAGGATATGCGGGAGAAACTTTCGACGCACTCATGTCAGCCGAACATCTGAATATCTGCAGGTACGTTGCAACGTGTAAGTTCTATCGGCTGGAAACACTACCTGCCGGCTGCATCGCGAGGGTGCGCTGCAATAATTAGGTTTTCTGTGAATATGTGACCCGCAAACATTTGATGCCGGTATATTGGTTGTTTCTAAAATAAGGGTAAGGTATACGAACCGAGAAGTAGCACTGCGACTGGTTAGAGTGTCTCCTCTCAGGGATACAGTGCTAGCACGGTGAGGTTAAGCAGGGTCCCGTTAAAGGTACTATGTGCACCGTTTAACGCGTCAAATGCTTCTATACCCTCAAGCGCACATAAAGATAAAATTAAAAGAAAATCTCTGAGGCCTGATACAAGCGATGAATCTTCACATGATGCTTGGGTTGTCTCTAACATTCAGTTTTTAGCCCTAGCTGAGATTGTATTACATAAGTCATGTGTGTTGGTACTGCTATAAGATCAAGTGTGACACGCTCGCGACGTAAAGGCTCACTTTATGCAAACCCCAAAAGCGGGAAGTTACTGAGAGTGAATTCTTGTTTTTACATCTTGAATCTAACGAACATATCGCATGAACTCATCAGACTGCAATAATTTACTGTTACAGCCCCGCTCACATGCTAGCAGTTCGTTCCAAGGAAATGCTAACACTTCATGCCAATCCGCACTTAAGGGCCGAACCTTACTGCTATTAGTAGTGCACCTTTGCTATTCACTGTTAACGCATTCTTCGTTGTCTATTGTGGCACTCTGTACGTTGTGTGGCATATAGTGTCCGCTATGGAGCGGGGGAAAATCAAACTATTGCTCTCTTTCTGCTGAAGGTACGGGTTGCTAACAAGCTTATGCAACTATCTTCCCTCTAGTCCGCCACGGCGCCCAAGTGAGGACCGCCAGGTTACTTCAAGTGAATCTCCGAAGACTTCTTCTATTCCAACTATCTCAAGGTTTCATTCTCTCGTCTTGATGTAACAGCTGCTACGATAAAACTACTTGATCGTGATTGTCCTCAGCGGCCGCGGTACAAGTTCTAGGCGTCGCGTTCAAAGGTAGTCGGCGCCTTTACTATGGGCTTGTGCCTGGGATGCACCCCTGGCACACATGTGTTATATTGTTTAGCCAAGTAATGACAGTCACTCAAATATTACATTTACGTGCAATTTGCATAATATGTATGTTTTCACGCTCTTAGCACAATTCTAATTCACATGCATGGACTGGATCCAAGCACTGTCATTCCCTCAAAAATCTGCTGCAGAGACAGCTTAACACTTAACTATAAATAACGAGCTCGCAAGCTTTTGCAATCAAGCATATAAAAATACATAAAGAAAATTTTCTCAGCATACTTAAGCCTATGGATTAGTCTGCGTTCGTGCACAGCACCTACTGCAGTCCCAACGACAGGTCACATTTGTTGGAGGTTGCTGCAAATGAGTAGTGGATTGGGAGTAGGGCGTCGGTGACCGCAAGCTTTTCATAGAGGACTCCTTGCTTGAGTTTCTTTGAATCAGAAAAGCTACGCTCGGTAAGTCTCTCGCAGAGTAAAGCTCCAAAAAAGGCTCTGGGAGGTGGGGGCGCAGTCCTCTTTCCCGACCTCTGCCCAAGGACACAACGCAAGAAGCTGAAAAAATGTCAACCTATCTCCTTCCAGGCTCCTTTGCAGGATACGCGATGTTTCCAGCTCCTTGCGATAATGAGTCTATTATTTTAAGGGTGCTTGTACTCCTCCCCTTAACCCTCTATTACTTCTCATCATAAGAGGGTTTCAACTCCTGGGAAGGTAATCCTACGCACTCCACAGTACGGCAATCACAATTCCCTCATTAAGCCCCAAATTCGGGGTCCAGAGATAAAATTTTGGATAGCGCAGCGACCAGCGGAGAAGAAAATTGAGGTAAGATTGAGAGACAAAAACACTACACGAATTAGAGGACAAACTCGAGGTAATTACATCCTAGCGGAAATTAAAATAAATAACTACACCTGACGTGTGGCAAAGAACAGATAACCAGTGATCTTATGGGTAGCGTATCGAACTTCTAGAGAAACTAAATGAAAGCGGTGCCAACCGATCCTCGGGTCCCATATGGGGACTCCCGTAAATCTGTTTTCCATACGGATCATTTGGAGACCATAAAGAAAGTACGGAGTCGATTTAGACAATACTAGCTACACATATGAAAAAATACGGACCCAGTATGACGTAATGCACGCCAAACAGGAACAGAGAAAGTACGGAGAAAATATGTACTCCACATCGAGCTCGATATTCCTGTAATTCTATATAAGAGGCTCATGGGCATAGTTTCATCAGTGGTTGAGAGAAGAGACTCTTAGTCTAGTAGGGGTACGCAGACTGAGTCCAGCGCGCGACAAATGGGGAAAAGGAGGATTAGGAGCGGCAATTGTCCTGCAATGGTTGTCATTCGCCTAACATTGGTTATGAATATCTATCACCCGGCGCTAGCGCTCTCTCCTTTGCAAAGGCGGATTTTCTTCCCGAAGACACAGTGTCCCCTCATCCAATTTGGCAGCGCACAACTCCGACCTAGTGGAGTAACTCTAAGCTTTGCCCCGAAGTAGATAATCTGAGGAATTGCCACAGCTTATTTCCTGCGTGATGGTTGAAAAATCGGTTACCTCCGCGAAGAAACGTGCAGCTACGCGAAGCTACGTTTACGCAACGCCGCATCGATGTTAGGCGCCCAGGCAAGCGGCCAGGAATTAGTGTTCTTCAGTGCCCGACAGCACCTTTCAGTGTTGGGACTCACTCGTCATCACGAGGTATGTAAAAAATTAAATGGCGCCCAGGCGCAACAATTTTCCGGAATACCTAATCATAGTCCATATAGCTACAAACTCTTTAAGTACTGCAGCGGATGCAGGTGAGGCTTTTTCTGGGGTAGAAAACTAGAAGCTGCTCAAACTCTGCGTCCGAAATTGACGCCTGCAGTAGGATCCAAGAGTGCCAGCTTTGAGTTTTAACGCTCTATGCCATCCTAATAGGTGGCGCTTAAATCGAGGTTCCCTATGGCGAATCTTAATGAGAATTAACAACACAGTTGAACAAAAATAATGCAAGAAAAGTTGAGCATGGTGGCAATTGCCACCACCTTGTTTCAAAGGGGGCGCTCCTATTCATCCATCCATCCATCCTGCACAGAGTAATTGTGTGAAGAACTGGAGTGTGGTTATGCCCCACCGCCTCCTGTTGGCAGCAGAGGCGTTGCCACAGCAACTGGGACGCGCAAAAACCAAGACCCTCTCCGCATTGTCGCATCAATCTTTAGGCCGTGTAATGGAAAGTGTAGCAGTACCGGCCGTGCTTGGCGTCGAGTGTCCATGGGGGATGTGAGCGGCCTCCCGTTTCAACATTTCCGCCCTGAATATGCGCGCGCCGGTCCCGTTTCTCTACCTGGGACCTAAGCTCGTCGTTCAGCTGCTGCTGATGTCAACGTCTTGGCGATGTCCACTGACGCTTGGGGCCAACGAATGCGAACGGAAGGTGAGTGCCTCGTTGTGGGGCGTCATTTTAGCGAGCGCTGCTTATGACGAAATATCCGAGAAAACGCTTTTCTTGAGGCAGTGTTCTGCGAAGCGCAGCTCTCCACCACAAACCGCTTAAGGGTAGAAGATTGGGCCGAGGGACTTAACTGCACATTCCGCCAAGCGTTGCTGTATACCTTTGCATCCAGGAAAGCCTTGGAATGACAACCTAAATAATTCAGGCCAACATCCAACTAAATTATAGCCTCATTCTGCGTTATTCCGGTGAAACATAACACCAATATCTGCATATATGCTCACGAAGCAGCATGCACTGCTGCTATTGCGTTTGCACATCGGAACCAGAACCCATCGGAGAAAAAAGTTTCGCTGAGCACTGGATCTGCCGAAGACCTGTGCATTGCTGCGCTGAGAGTGTACACATTATTCGTGGTTGGAAGATACGCACATCATTTGCATCTCTCGGTTCAGGTAGAGGCTGGAGGATCATTTTAACGCTTACAACGCGAGGATTGGCAACACAGAAAGAAAGAGCTTGCCAGTTGCTTCACATGATGTTCAATAATCACCTTAATATTCATCAGAATATTGTGGCCACAATAATAGAAATCATTCACAGCGAGGATGCATTTTTGAGTTGAATTTTTTTGCCAACAATATTTATCTGCTTGTACTTAATCTCCTGTTCAAAAATAAACTAAAACAAAACTAAGATCTTCACATTATTTGCATTCGCAACACAGAATAAGTTCACTGTATGGCACGGAGAAAATGCGTGCATCGTGCTCGTAACCGCAAAATTTGCTTTTGGAAAACAGTAGCAGCTAGACCGATTAAACCATGGGGACAAGCGTCTTTAATAGTGACGCAAAACTTACGTGGACACGCACGTCAGGATAGACGCGCTTAAATACAGCAAATTTCAAACGTAGAATCAAGCATAGTGCCCAGCCTTATCTCTTCGCACTAATAACTCAGTTCGTGAAACGTTGCGCGCTCACTTTACCGTCTGCACAATTTCGTAACGGGGCCCAAGAATTCGGGACTAAATTTTTCTTCATGCTGAAAATGGTAATGAAACTGACCTATTTCTCTTCTTTCGCCAAATTAGACCCTCCCATGAGTGCTCTAAACGTTGAGCGCGCACTTAGTGTTGGTACGCAAAGCCTTTGCTGTTGCTTCGTGCTGCTTCAGCCTCACATATCGTCTTCCTAAGAAGTGTCCGCAGCATGAAGCGATTTATGGTGGTGGTGGTGGTGAAAACTTTTAATTGCTGAAATAGAGTTTGGGACCCACAGAGTGGCCCCGCTGCATGGTCGGCATCCCTAGTCCGGGACACCGCATGACGAGGCCCCGTCTCTCGCCCGTTTCACAAAAGCCCTTTGGGACTCAAGCGAGGAGCAGTTGAGGAGGGCAGTCTCCCATGCCTCTCTGGAAGGGATAGGGGAAGGGGGGAGGTGGGTATTTTGAGTACATGTCCACACCATGTGGAAGATATCACAGGTCTCCCCACAGTGCGGGCATCGCCCATTCGTGTTAGGATCGTAATGTTTTAAGATTTATGGGCACGTCTTGGTGGCGGGCTCGTTAATTCTGTACGTTTCTTTGACCTTGCATAAAAAAATATGGGGAACAAGCACGGGCTGTGAGTTCGGTGCTTGCAAACTCAGGAGCAGTCTCGGGCCTCACGGAGAGCTCGTGCCGTTTTCGTGTGTTATGCACTTGCTCAGCAATGGGGTAAATTGGTAAATAAATTGCTTTTTGAGAAAAGGAAATGGCGCAGTATCTGTCTCGCATATCTCGGTGGACACCTGAACCGCTCCGTAAGAGAAAGGAGAAATATGGGAGCGAAAGGAGAGAGAGAAAAAGAGGTCACCAATAATGGGGACGTCAGTTTCAGTTTCTCGTGACGTTCTATGAAACTCGAGTCTGTTAAGCGCTGCTGCGCTCACTCTAACATTCTAGGCGATTCCCCTAAAACATTCATTCAACACTATTCCCACTTCAAGCTATTGATCAATTAGCTCTCGCCCTACCACATGCTAGCCGTCCCAGTTAGCACAGTTGGTAGAGCGACTGCTCCGGTGACGCGGTGGTCCGCGCTTCAAACCTCTGACCAGAACGAATTTTTCTTTATGTACGAAGTTTATGAGAAAGCTGTATAGCTTTCCTTTGTAGCCGTATGGCTGCGCTTGGGTGCATGGCAATGAGTAATTTTCTCCCTTTTACAAATTTACTCCACCTTGGGGGATTCCCCTAAAACATTCGACCAACAGTGTTCCCACTTCAAGTTATTGATCAATTAACTCTCGCCCTACCATGTGCTAGCCGTCCCAGTTAGCTCAGTTCGTAGAGCGACTGCTCCGGTGACGCGGTGGTCCCGGGTTCGAATCCCGGACCAGGACGAATTTTTCTTTAACTCCGAAGTTTCTGAGAAAGCTGTATAGCTTTCCTTTGTAGCCGTATGGCTGCACTTGGGTGCATCGCAATGAGTAATTTGCTCTCTTGTTACAAATTTACTCTACCTTGGGGGATTCCCCTAAAACATTCCACTAACATTGGACAAATCGCTATGCGCAAGCACCGAGCAACAGTTTTCATGCGCTCGCATTACTGGCCGCGTTGAGCGACTTCAGCGATGTATGTGTCGCCCTTCTGCGTCGCACAAAGAGGAAGAATCCCACAGAGAAAATTTCCACGAGTCGGATTCGAACCCAGGACTAGTCGGAATTGAGTACGGAGCCTCATAGCCACGACGAGGGTCTTTCTACTTGATGGACAGACGTGAACATATTCCGTGCTAGCGAGTGAAAGGCGACAACATGTGATGTGAAGGTGAGAGAAAGTGATGGGATGGTGATCAGACGATGATTGAAAGCGATAAGGAGGCGATAGAGGAATTGGCAGCAGCAGTGGCGGAGGAACATTCCATGGCGTCAATCTAGGGGGCGCGAACCAACACAAGGTGAATGACGTATAGAACTTTTCACGTTTACCTTTTTGAGCGCACCCACATTTCCACTGGACTGTGCCAGCAGCGTTCTGATTGGCAGATTTCATACAAGCATCTACTACGGATGCGCAGCACAGTCCAACACGCACGCGCGCTCGATCAAGCTGTCAACAGGGAAAAGGTCTATACAAACTACGCGAATAAAAGAAAAAAAAAAGAATTTCAAAAATTCTTCAATGGCCAACAAATCGTGTTTTGTTTAGAGTAGTTTGAAAAAAAAACCCAAGCAGTGTTCTTAGTAGGGTCAACTGCTTGCTCTAGCATTCAGTCGTTAGTGTGGTCAACTGCTTGCCGAGCGCGACCTGTCATTTTCTTCCCCCAGTTTTCGTGTAACCTTCTCGCCCCCACATCACCTCTCTTTCTTTCATGTCGTACTTTGTAAAGGCGGCAAGCAAGCGAAACACTCTGCCGTCATTAGTGCCGTGAAAATGACAGTGCCGCGTATCCGCGCCCAGGGGTGTCCCGCGACCAAGCGAGGATACATCAACGTGCACCTTCTCAGTCACAGCCACAACGACGCCGGGTGGTACTTGCCCCTCGATGAGATGTTCAACGTGTGTAAGCGTGTTTTCTTTGCCTTTGAATTTTGGGAACAGCACATTTTTTCACATTTTTTTGTTTTTTACCTGAGATGCTTAAGCGCCACTATAACCAAGAAAGCACATTTTTTTAAACTACCATTTTCCAGTAAGAAAAACCTATATAAGACAAAACTTGTGACACGTAAGTAACATAACTGTTAGACAGATTATATACGTTACTGAGTTTCATGGCTTTTATCTCCCGAAGCAACACTGTGTGACCAATGCGAGGCAGCAGTAAAGGCTTATGCGGTTCTGCATTAATTTAGATAGCCGGCGCTTCATTATCAGGCTTCTGGAGAGGTGACCTTTAAGAGCCCTGCTGTAGATTATACGAAGGCGCCCTACCTGGTCACCTAAACTCATAAGCACATACCGCACTACAGAAGTAAAACAAAAAAAAGGGGGTCAGCGGTGCTGCTTCAGAGTACACATTGGTTAGTTCTACGTATTGTCTTTTCTCCCCTCTGGCCCATATTTGATTTTGCACTCTGTTCATCTCTACTGTGTTAACTGTCTGTAATAGGGAATTATTTTCGGCTGTGTTCTCATGCCAGTCGTTCCTGCCTGATGACACTGCTATCCCATCACAATTCAAAATAGGTCTACCCCGTGAGAAGAAAACGTTTTTCACCGATCGGCCGTACACGTCAGCTTTTTCGGGACATACGTGCCTTGCTTCTGGCCTTAAAGGGGCTCGAAACCCCTTCTGAAGAGAGCGCACCAATTCGCTCAGTTACTGCACTCTGTTCTCTTTAAGACCCTGGTCAAATAATACACTTCTACACACACCAAAGAGCCCAGAGTCGCGCACAAAATTTGGCGACCTCTTTTCGATTACTTTTTCAGGCTCCAACCGTCCTGTGTGTTGCACGCTTCTGCGTGTTCCAGTCGAGGAGCGGCCATTGATTAGATTCTTCCAGAAGTAAGAGAGCTACCATAGCCGCAGCCAGTAAGCTGCGTCGCTCCGGAGAGTCCTTCCTTCCCCCCCCCCCCCGGCCCCCCTTCCCCCCAGGGGAAATTCCCGCGCGCGTCAACGATGAGGCGGGTGGAAGAGCGCCGACCTTCGAGCGGGCGGAAAGTGACGAGAAGAGAGAGAAAGGACCGAAGATGCTCAAATTCAAATGTTTAGTACAGGCAACTAAGCTTCTACAAAGGGTATCTAAAAGTTCTTGCTGGAAGATATTCTTGAAGCGTTGTCCTTCACCGCAGCCATACCGCAACTTTGTAGAGCCCTTTTATGTGAATGAGCATCAGCCGCAGGGGCTTAATGGTTGCAGTCGCTGGATACTGAGGAGCACGAGTTTGCGGCTTTGACCCTGGCCGCACCATCCGCGCCTCAGCTGAGGCCCCATGCGAAAAGGCCCATAACTTGAGATTCTGGTGTATGGTAAAGATGTCGAGAAGGTCAGTAATAATCTGAGTTCTCTACTTCGGTTAGCCACATAACACAGAGCAGCATTACTCGTGAAGAAAAGTGGCTACATGCGCGGGCTATGTTGAGAAAGGCACGCCACTACCGTTCTCCGGTGTGATGTACCCGACAGATGGCGTTGCCACGAATCAAAGGCACGGAAAAGCATGAACAGGCTCTTAGGGCAAAAGGATGAAGAGACGTCGGGATAATGAAACAGAGGGCATTATGGGGGTACAACAAATATGAAGTACTAAGAGGTATTTGGAAAGGAATAATGGTGCCGGGACTTACCTTCGGCAATGCGTTTCTGTGCTTAAGGGCAGAAGTTCAGTCGAGATTACACGTAAATCAGAAAGCTGTTGGAAGATTAGCACTAGGTGCCCACGGCAAAACCACGAACGAGGCAGTACAAGGGGATATGGGCTGGGCATCGTTCGAAGCACGGGAAGCTAAGAGTAAAACACTATATGAAGAACGCCTGAGGAAATTGGACGATAACAGGTGGGCAGCTAAGGTATTTAAATATTTATACAGAAAGAGCGTTGACTCAAAGTGGCGGAAAAGAACTAGAAAACTAACCAGTAAGTATGCCGGTCATGAGGACGGAGAAAAAAAGAGCATTAAACGACAGGTTAAAAACGCGGAAGTTATAAATTGGATGAATTGAATGGAAAATAAACATAGTGTAGAACTATATCGATACTGGAAAAGGCAGATCAGGAAATAATTTTTCTATGATAACTCAGGAGGCAGTGCCCTACTTTTTGAATCTAGGTCAGGGTGTCTTAGAACGCGCAACTACAAAAAGAAATTAAACGAAGAAGATGACACATGTGCAGTGTGTGGTAGATCTGTGGAAACAATAGAACACCTCATACTCAAATGTGATGGTATCCATCCGGATGTCGATGCAGGCACAGTCACTCTTCCTGAGGCCCTAGGGTTTAAAGATAACAATGGTCATGTAAATAAATCTGCAGTGGAAGTTAGCAAAAAGCGATTCGAGGATTGGTGGCTGAAAAGCAGAGATGTGGCATAAGGTTAGAATTGTAGGAAACCGTAGGTAAAGATGATGGCGAATCTTAATGAGAATTGACAACACAGTAGAAAAAAATAAAGAAAGAAAACCTGAGCATGGTGGCAATTGTCACCACCCCGTTTCAAAGGGGGCGCTCCTATCCATCCATCCATCCATCCATCCATCCATCCATCCATCCATCCATCCACCCACCCACCCACCCACCCACCCACCCACCCATCCACCCATCCATCCATCCATCCATCCATCCATCCATCCACCCATCCACCCACCCACCCACCCACCCACCCACCCACTCACCCATCCATCCATCCATCCATCCATCCATCCATCCATCCATCCATCCATCCATCCATCCATCCATCCACCCACCCACCCACCCACCCACCCACCCACCCACCCATCCATCCATCCATCCATCCATCCATCCATCCATCCGTCCGTCCGTCCGTCCGTCCGTCCGTCCGTCCGTCCGTCCGTCCGTCCGTCCGTCCATCCGTCCGTCCATCCATCCATCCATCCATCCATCCATCCATCCATCCATCCATCCATCCATCCATCCATCCATCCATCCATCCATCCATCCATCCATCGGCAGGGACGGGCGGGGACTTTTGTGCTTCTTTAGATCATGGGCTCAATTTAGCAGCAGCAAAGAGAATATTTTGGGGGAGAGCACTATTCGCAAGTATTTCGGAGATGACACCGTCCAGTACAGCTGCCCGACATCGAATTCTTCCTGAGAAACAAATCTAGAAGTTTTATTTTCACTACACGAGTCAACACAATTTTTCTGACCCAGAATGATGTCTGCCGATTTCACAATGACCGTCACCACGGGGGATAAAGAAACGCTATGAGAGGCACCAATTGAACGCGCCCACCACCCCGGCCATAACTCGCCGGTGAATTTTGTTTCTGATCAATGTCAGCAGGTGGCCCGTCCAGCAGTCAGGGAAAAAGTGCGCAAATGACCGCTTTAGCGAGAAGAAAGTGAGCAGAAAAGCAGCACACTTAAAAGCAAAGGGCATGACGTCAGCGCGATATAACAGGCTTCTTTCGAATGCATTCCAGTGCGGGGATCTTGTCTATCTTACACAGTAGCTTTGGCGTACAAAGATCTGTTCATCACCCCAGCATGCATGGTGTGAAAAAAAAGCGACAAAACTATCTCAGCAACAGGCAGCGCAATTAGCCGCAGCTACTGCTAGTGGAGCTGCTAGTCCTGAAGGAAAAAATTCGGATAGAGAACAAAAAAAAACATACACTATTCTTCGCCGCATAGTTCACGGCCCGTTCCGCAATGCTCCTTGTTGCTCATAAGTGGAGGCCATTGGGAAGTGAAAAGATGTGCATGGGACTATCGCCTTAAGTATACTGTTAATGACAGCGGGAGCTCCACCCTGAGAGACTTGGTTGGAAGAAGCGGAGATGTTCTTGCGAGAGGTGTTCACCAGACAAGGGTTTGAAAGAAGTGCTCGTGAGAGCTATGCTGTGGCAAAATACAACCCCCTCGCACTTTCTCTGCACAGAGGAAAAACTCTAGCCATTACTTCTTTACACAGGAAAGGTTAAGAAAATTCAACGTTCACTGACTGCATAAAAGTACATTGTCCCTGATAACATGGAAGGGACGTGACGTTCTGGCGTTAGAAAATAGACGATGAATGTCGTCGAACACGCCGGAAACAACATAAATGTTTTTTTCTTGTAACAGCTTGCACTGGAATGCAGTCAGGGTTAGTTTGAAAGTGATCGCTGTTGATCCGGCCGAACAAGACAAATAACCGTGATGTGACAGCCACTTACTCTCGAAGAAAAATGACGGCCCTTGATAAGATAATCAAGCTGCTATTTAATCTATTTTGTTTCGTTCATCCTTGTTACAAAAAATAAACTACTCTAGTGCACTTCGTACAGGTTAACCAAAGAGTGATCAAAAAACGCTCGAAAGCTGCTCGATGTCAGTGAACGTTAATTAACCGCAGGTGTGCGAAATTATCCCCGAGTACTGCATTGTCACATACCCAACAATTTAAAAAGAAAGTATTTTTGAACGAGAATCAATTTATTACGCCGCCGCAATGGCTCAGTGGTTATGATGCTCGGCTGCTGACCCCAAAGGCACGGGTTCGATCCCGGCCGCGGAGGTCGAATTTTGATGGAGGCGAAATTCTAGACACCTGTGTACTGTGCAATGTCAGGGCACGTTAAAGAACCCCAGGTGGTCGAAATTTCCGGGGACCTTCACTACAGCGTCTGTCACAGCCTGAGTCGCTTTGGAACGTTAAAACGCCATGAACTAAACCAAACCAGTTTATTACCAATATATTGTAAGATTTCGCTATAACCTTAAGTATATCCGAAGATCTTCCGTCGGCAGGCTTCCATTTTTTTGCGATTAGCTTTTTGCTACCGTCAAAAGGGGTCCCGCATCGATTTTTATGGCATTCTTAACAGATCGATGCGAGCTATGGAAATAATTTAAAAAAAAAGATTTTTGGTATGCATCGGATGAATATAATATTACCTTAAATATTTCTACACCACTACCTTACAGTTTTCCGATATTACTACTTGGCAGCGCAAAAAAAAACAGGACCAAAACGAACAAGGAGACAAAACACAGGCGCAGACTTGAATAATTTATTATAGAAGGGAAGCTTTATAGGTGCACAAAACCAGATAGCAAAGAAAGAAAGAAAAGGAAACACTACCCTTAATGCCACACCAGCGATACGAAACAAAATCAACTCAAACCAACATGGCCTAAAAAACCGACAACCATTAAAGAAAACAAAAATAAAGGAAAGATAATGCATCCAACCAACTCCCCGTACTGTGCACTTGTACTGAAGAAACTATGTAAAAACGCTATCTCCTTATCAAGCACGTTAAGCGAAGGTGATACGACGCACGCGTCCCCTTCTTTTTTGGTCAGGTAATGTTCCACCAGCTCAAGACATGTCTCATCACTGTGAGTAAACAAGATACCTGTCTTATCAAGAAAAGGAAAACAATCTTTGCAACCTCTGCAGTACAATGCAAGGTTAGAGGACACAGCACCTTTCAACGGCCTACGGTGTTCTGCCAGACGTTAATTAATGCATCGGCCAGTGTGGCCTATGTAGTCCTTGCCACATGAAAGCGGAACTTGATACCCAACAACTTTGTCACAGTCTGTAAGCCTCTTTCTGTGGGCTATCATGTGTCCTCGCCTTGCACTGTCACCACCATGCTCAAGCCTATTGCGCACCACACTGCACACACCACCCAGCTTATTCTTCGCCGTGAAAACAACGTTAACTCCGTACCGCGCCCCCACTTTTTTCAGGCGATGTGAAATACTGTGGACGTAATGTATTCCCACCATACGTTTTCTCGAACTCTTCTCAGACCTTCCCGTCTTAAACAGGATCCTTTCAGAGAGCTGAGACCGGATCCGATTAGGAAAGCCAGCTCCCATAAGCCTGTGCATTTGCCCCAGGAAGCCAGCCTCCACCTTGGGGCTAAAGGATTTTGAAAGGGACGCTTTCAAGCAAGCAGTAGCAATGCCGGCCTTAGCCAATCTCGAATGACCTGAATTGTGGTTAAGCAGCGGCTTTTTCGTCCTTGGTTGGTATTCCCAGCATGTTCTACTCCCGTGACTGCTGATACTTAGGTCCAAGAACTGGACGAAGCCTGACTGTGGTAATTCAAAGGTAAACCTCAAACCTTCGCCCCTTTCATTGAAACACTTGAGGACGTCCGGAATCACCCGGGGGTATAATTTCTTTAGGAAAATCAAAAAATCGTCCACATACCGGAAAACCCTTTCCGTAAGGTCAGCAGGAAGATCTTCCGCTAGTTTCTTATCCATTTTACTAAGGAAAATATCGCTCAAGACAGGCGCGACTCGGGAGCCAATTCGAACGCCAGACTTCTGGACGTACACTTTTCCGATCCATCCCACTAAGGTAGAGCCCTGGTAAGAGGAAAGGAGCTCTAGGAAACTTTCCACCGAGACACCACATTGCGCAATGAACACAACTTCATCATTACCCTCGAGGATGCAATCCTTTACACACTTCATAAGCTGAGCGTGGGGTAAACTGTAAAATAAATCCTCAACATCTACGCTGTAGGCGAAGTGCTTCCTGTTCTCTCGATGTGACAGAAACTTGACAACATCTGTAGAATTATACCAAAATAGAGTCGGACAGCCTGAGAGAGCTCCGATGTCACAGTAGAAAGCCTGAAACAACATATTGCTAAGTGGCTCGCTCCGACACAATAGCCCTAAGAGGGACGTCTGGCTTATGAGTTTTGGCGGTGCAAGGAGAGGATGCACGATAGCCCACAGAAAGAGGCTTACAGACTGTGACAAAGGTGTTGTGTATCAAGTTGCGCTTTCATGTGGCAAGAACTACATCGGCCAGACTGGGCGATGTATTAATGGACGTCTGGCGGAGCACCGTAGTTCGTTGAAAGATGCTGTGCCCTCTAACCTTGCATTGCACTGCAAAGGTTGCAAATATTGCATTCTATGGCTGGATAAAACAAGTATCTTGTTAACTCACAGTCATCAGACATGTCGTGAGCTGGTGGAAGCTTACCTGATCAAAAAAAAAAGCGGACGCGTGTGTCGCATCACCTTCTGCTAACGTGCTTGGTAAGGAGATAGCGTTTTTACGTAGCTTCTTCAGTACGAGTGCACAGTGCGGGGGTTGGTTTGATGCATGACCTTTTGTTTCCTTTAGTGGTTGTCTGTTTTTTAGGCCGCGTTCGTTTGAGTTGATTGGGGTTTCCTATTGCTGGTATGGAAGTGAGAGTAGTGTTTTCTTGTCTTTCGTTCTTCGGTATCTGGTTTTGTGCACCTATAAACCTTCAGTTCTGTAATAAAAATTCAGTTGATAGTCGCGCCTCTGTTGTGTCTCTCGTTCACTTTGACACTGTTTTTTCGCGCTGCCAAGTATGAATCTTCACCAATTAGAACAATTTTCTGTTCTCATTCCGGTAGTCAATAATTTTGTCCAAGAATGTTGGACATGAGCTTTTTTCTCTCTTCCTTCTTTCTTTCCCTTCCTTATCCCTTCCTTCGTTGTGCTTTTGAGGTGTGCACCGAGTTAGTTCCACTACGCCTTTCCTTCCCTCCGAGAAGTAATCAATATGTATTTTTTCGAACTCACTACTTTGGAATCTGTCGAGGCTGCATAACGTCGACGCTGCGTTGCAGACGTCAACAGCATCTACAACACCACGCTGGAGGCTCTCTTTCAAAACCCCAGCCGTCGGTACGTGTCGGCCGAGAGCTTATTCTTCTCCTGCTGGTGGAAGGAGCAGCCGGCCGCCATCAGGAAGAAGGTTCGAAGGCTCGTGTACACAGGTAGGTCGCTGTGCGGTTACAAACTCGAGAAACTGAAAACGGCGCAGTTATTTGCGCTGGCATCGCAGCGAGATTTCATTTCATTTTATTACCTTAAAGGCCGCTTAAAAGGGGTGTTACATTAGGGGTGGCAAGAATAAAAGTACAAATTCACAATAACAGGAAAGCTTCTACATTATCAGTCAAAAGACTTGGGCAAGTGATGATGGCAACGTTGTTTGGAAGGTCGTTCCAGTCTGCGGCTGCACGAGGAAAGAAGGAATTAGAAAAGGTGACGGTGCGTGATCGTGGACGGGCAACTTGTAGGTGATGGCTGGTGCGGTGAGATATGCCTGCGGGTGGAAGAATATAAGGTGCGATGTGCGTAGGGCACATAAGAGAGCGCCCTATTTCTATCAGCAGTCTCTGGACCTGTACAGAAAATGAAAAAGGAAAATGAGGAAGGAATCGTTTTATGGCAATTCGAAAGGCAGCGAGGAACTCTGAAGTAAGATCAAAATGCCTGAGAACACGAACTTTGAAAAGACATTTAATTAAGATAGCGCCACTGCAGCGGCTCAGTGGTTATGACGCTCGGGTGCTGACCCTAAAGACGCTGGCTCGATCCCGGCCGCGGCGGTCGAATTTCGATGGAGGAGAAATGCCGTGTACTGTGCGATGTCAGTGCCCGTTAAAGCATTCCAGGTGGTCGAAATGCGGCGTCACTACGGCGTCCCTCATAGCTTCGGTCGCTTTAGGACACTAAACCCTGAAAAACCAAGCTATTTCACAAAGATAAAAAAAATGTTCAGTGTGTAGAAAAAATACATAAATTTGTTTAGCACAGTTTGCTAAACCGTGGCAGTGTCCATCCAGATGTGGACACAGAAGTGATTTGTATCGCTGAGGCCCTAGGAATCAGAGATAACGAAGATGATGTGAATGCATATGAGGTAAGGTTACTAAGAAACGACCGGAAGAGTGGAGACTTAAAAGCTTGGCAGGAACGTAAAAACGCTAACTGAAGACTTCACCTTCGTATCGGCTAAATGCGAAACGAATTTAAACTTCAAAGGGGATCATTTCTAGATAGTGCCTTTATGACAAGCTGCCTGGAAAAATATAATGACAAACACCGAGAAGGGAAGCATCCACTGGCACTCCGTTTCAGAGGGGACACTCCTGACATATCAATCTATACATCCTACCTCTCGTGTTGGTTCTGCAGCTTAGTTAATTTCAAATTATAGTAAAGCGCCCAGTTTTCTATACACTTCTGTGGCATCCGAATCAAAAGCAGACTGCGGACAATTGTATCGAATTTTTTTTTTCGTAAGATTTCATTTTTATGTTTTTCGTGGCTCTCTTGACGTATAGAAACAAAATGCATATATTTTGCTGAGAAATTTGGACCAGAAAATGTAATTTTTTTTGTAACATGATTGAAATTTGTTACATGATGGTGACATCGAAAATTTAGTCTCCGTGATCGCTGGTTCTAATCGATTGGCAGTAAGCCTAGCTTCAGGTACTCCAAACGGAAATATACATGAGGTCACCAAAGTTTACTTGTTAAGTCGGCCGGTGCCCTCCTGCCTGCATTTCATTTTCACCCTTTCCTGTCTTACGACTGTTTGTTTACTGAGAATACACTTTTTGTCATTAGAATGTGGCAATCAATCGTCATAAGTCAAATTCAATTTCTTCTCAGTATGCTAACACCTGTTGGATATGGTGTCAGGTGAAATAGGGTCGGAAGTACGACGCAAATCACGTGCTGTGCTGCACATCGGCAGAAAAAATGCAGTAACAAGTCCCGCTAAGTCTCTCTCCTTACCGCAACCCAAACGGGACGTCGCTGGTCTCGTCCCTGTCTCGTTCGCTAGCCACATCTGAATAAAAGAGTGCGCTAGTACCACCGCCCGCCTGAAGCTCTAGAGTATGGAGAGTGTCAGCTAGACGCTTCCTGAACACTATCAATGTGTTCGTATACAAAGCGCAATATCCTCTGCTCTCCATGCAGTTAAGCCTGTTCAAACCTGAAACACACCCCGCCTAGCATGCCGAACTTATGCTGATAACTGTTCTTAAAATGGGCACCTTCGTGTTTTACTCTTGCTCCGATATAGCTTTAGCGAGTCTGTGTTTTTGTTTCTCAAACATGAGTTCTTTGAAGTACCTGAAATGTTTCGATTCTTATAGATAACTTGTTCATATCACAGGAATCAGTCAAACAGCAATAATTCTGTTCTTTTAAAGAAGCCTGTACCCTGAGCGTGGATACTTGAATACCCAGCAAAAAATTGCATAATTAATCATCGAGGAAGGTGAAAATTTTATGGGTCGATCCTTGACAAGCTGCTGAACGTGTTCTCATCGGTATATATAGTAAACGGTTTTGTTATTTCACGCCAAGTATTTATACTGATCACCTCCTGTTATAATAAACTTATCTGTCATCTGCTTCTTCCTTCCGGAGTGAAGGGCTCTTGTATTCTTTTCATGTCTATAGAGTCCTGGGATCATTTATGTGCTGAGTAAAATGTGTTTAGAGAAATTCAGCAATGGGCTATATATGCTTCAGATAAGAGACTGATTATTCATTGACATCCACCCATGCGACGCCACATGGCAAGAAAAGAAACCTATACAACATCCTCGGAAACTCCGCAGTTGTAAAATTCGTTCTGGTCCGGGACCCAAACCTGGGACCGCAGGCATTCCCGACAGTCTCTCTGACAGCAAGGCTAATCAGGACGGCTAACAGATAGAGCCGCGAGCACTTACGCTGGGTGCGAATGGGGTTCGTCTAATTTGTTTAGATTGGTTTATTTGTATTGGCGTTTGACGTCACACTTTATGTGTGTGTGCCGCACACATAAAGTTGCGTAGTAAAGATGCTCAGTTATCTCTACTTCACCCAGTACAGGTGTCCCTACCGGAGTCGCTTTTTTTTTAAAGCGACTGAAGGGCTCCGGAAATTTTGACCACCCGGGGTTCTTTAACGTGCACTGACATCGCACAGTATACGGGCCCTTAGAATTTCTTCTGATCGAAGCCAATTTGTTTATAAAACAATTCTCCGAGATCGAGTAGATTTCACGTAAGGAAACAAATTCTCCTGTATTATCTGTCTCTTGTAGCCGTGTGGTTGTGCTTGGGTGGGCGCTAAAGTGTAATTACTTTTTTATATAACTTTTCTTTGAAGAACGGCAGCCATGCTGAATTCTGAGACGCAATCTCGCAGGGCAGCTCCAGTTCGTGGGTGGTGGCTGGGTGCAGAACGACGAGGCTGTCACTCACTACACGGCGAGCATCGACCAGATGACGCTGGGACTCAGGTTCCTCAATGACACGTTCGGACCTCAGTGCGGTGTCCCCAGCGTTGCCTGGCAGGCCGATCCCTTCGGACATTCGATCAGTCAAGCTGCGCTTTTCGCTAGGGTTGGTGCGGTCAACAATTCCACTTCTTTTGAAAAACTTTTGTTTTTATATGCGCATTATATGAACTATGAGCAGTCTGACCACCGTATAGGGGTAGTCCATGAACGGTGAGCTGCAAATATTCTTAAGGGCGGAGCACAACATAAAGTTGTGTAGTAAAGATGCTCAATTATCTCCACTTCACCCAGTACAGGTGTCCCTACCGGAGTTTTCAAGTAGTTTGTTCCTTTCAATAGGGACGACCGTTATAAATTTTTATACCTTCGGTGCTGAGGCTTTGTTGCATTTCACATTTAGTCCCATAATACCAGCAGACTAGCCTTAAGCTACGGTTCACAATATTGTGACGAAGACGAAGCTGGCAGCGGCGCGGGACGGAGCGCTCGCGCTAGGCCAGCGGCCATTAAATCATCTCTCGTTCATGGTTCACCACGCCTCATTCTTCGGCTGGCCGCCACATTACATTTGGTGGAGGTGCTGGAGTCCCTTCATCGCCATCCTGGTCCCGGAGCTTCGGTGTCCTGCGCCTGCCGTGGACGACGGCCGTGAGTGCCTGGTCCGCCCCGCCCGGTCGTGCCCCAGCCCACCCGACCTGAACCGACCTCGCCGCTCACCCCAGCCCCGTCCCCCGCCCGGACCACAAGACACGACGACCTAAGACCCGACCGACCCGAGACCCGACCGACCCCATTCGAATTATTCGAAAATGTGCAAAGGTTTTGTACGTCCACCTGTAGGCCCAGCACCTCACAGTATCTCAGAGTGCACATTTTAATAACAGTCGAGAGAAATCATTTCTGATGCCCAGAAATTTATAAAGCACCAAATGGCTGACTCAATAACAAAAAAGACTTCCCAGTTGAGTTGCGTTCTTTCATATAGACACGCATCTTAAACGTATTACGTTAGACGAGGAGATACACTGATGCATACAAATCTCTCCACAATATCATCTTTAGACCAGCTTTCTCAATGCTTGAAAACAAAGTATAGATGGGCTGTTAAGAGAGGTTGGTGGCAAATATCGTTGCTATCAGGCGCAGTTGACTAGCAAAACCGATGCTGAAAGACTTATTCTCGAAAATTCCAAACAAGGACACGAAAATAAGTGGCAGGAGCATACTTTCTTCGCGTCCCCAGTTGCAGGCTAGCGCTTTTCGACCACAGGATCAAATAACGACTAGCCCCAGACCTAGCTCTTTTGAGGCTTAAAGGTTGGTTACAATGTTATAATGAACTGTGGTTTCGAGTCAGGACTGTATAAGGGCCGTGTTGCAGCGAGATATTGCCTAACTTGCAAAAAAGGCAGTGTGATTCCCAATAGTACTACCAACCAACTAGCCCAACTTTCTACGCTTAATGATTCCCAATCAATCGTTCACAGTTATTTTCCAGAGCAGACTCGAGAGTTTTCAGGACAAAAAGCTGGTGTAGGTAACTTTATCTAGCTCCGCTACAGCACCTCTTTCTTTCACTCCTTCCTTTATCCCTTCCTTAGGGCGCGGTTCGGGTGTCTACCGAGATACGTGAAACAGTTACTCCACCAGTTCTTTTCCTCAAAAACCGAATTTACGTTCAAATTGGGAGGCGATCACGCAACCTGTAGGTCACAAAAAAAGCTTTTTTTTTCTTGAACATGATATTTATTACACTGAAATTTTGGTTTATTAGAATGAACTACTTACAAAGCTTTCAAAAACTTTGAGAAATAGAGCTCAGTAAAGAGAGAGCAACAGGGCACAAGGCGGGAATTAAGCCTGAGCACAGAACCAAGAGGAAGTGCCACTCTGGAATAAAGTCGGTCTGTTCATACACTTCACTCAAATGAATGACAATTTGGCAGAAATGAGATTTGGTCGAAACTGCTTCACACTGCTGGTCCATCATTCTATTTCTCCTTAAGTTGGACAGTTTAATCAGAAAAGACAACAACAGGTTCACCAACACACTGCACTCCAGTGAAGCATCGTATGTTATCAGGTGCCAAATAAATTCTCTTTTTCAAAATCCTTTGCAAGACACCCCAGAACAGCATTACATCCTTGATGAAGCAATGTTCAATTGTCTGAGGAATGTCACAGAGGTGGCAGTTCAGAAATGACACAAAATGCTTTTTTTCTGAAGGGAAGTCGTCAAGGGCTATGTTTCCGTATGTAGCTTGTAGAAGAAAGCGTCAGTGCAAGGTGAGGGTAACATTTTCCGCACCCGCATTTAGACATCTTGTCCTGACAGTGAAAAGTACATTGAGCGCTAACCAGGAGGAGGGGAAAGCACAGAAATCGAATCTTTGTACAAGCGTTTTCGCGACGCTAAAAATAAGAAGTTTGCTGAAAAACGAACTACAAGAAATCGTCCAAAAAACAAAAGCTCATGCATAAACCCCCTAGACAAAGATGGTCAGAGGATACAATCTGTGCGGCCAAAGCAATAACTAAATTTGTCCGCAAAAACGCTCGAAGTATCAGGTCAGAAGTTTCGCGCCAAAAACGTAAAGCCGGAAACAATCTGTCCCGCATAAAGATGGGATAAAATTAACTTACCCGCGCTGAAAAGTAGGCAAAGATAATCACGTGGCATGGGTTCCATAGAGGAACCCTAAACAGAAGTTGCAAAAACTCTGAAAATGATGAATTTAAATTCTGACGCAGTGAATAATCTGCAATTTTTTTTTTTTGCTAGAAACAAGTTAGAAGCTTTATCCTTCCCATAATATTGACACATTGGCTGTGCCGCCCATACGCGGCCTTTCCAACAAAACCGTGCTACTTTTGCAAATAAAAGTGAACCTGCGTTTCCTTACGGCTGTATGCTAATCACTAGGCGTATGTCATCAAAGAGCAATGGACTTTTAATGAACCTCCTAACAATGCTCACGATGAGACAGCACTTTCAAATTCAAATCACCTACACACTCTTATGTTCTCTACGTAATTTTCCAGCCCGCCGCTTCTGCCTGCGGCGTTATAGCCGGGCACTTTAGGGTGCCTATGATGCTCATGCTTTGCAGGTGGCGACGGCGCTCATATTTTCGCCTGGGTTCCCGAAAACCGTTACGAGTCCCCTCAGGCACTCTGCTTCGAAACTCGATGCGAATCAGACGTGAGTGGAGCGAGCCTTCATAATATTATCGCGTTGTTTTTATTTCCGTAATGACATTTTTACACCGCAAGAAAATAGTTGCGCCGCCTTTATCCTCGCAGCGAATATCCTCCCTTGCTCTAGGCGCCACGACTTGGGCGCTCATATATGTAAACTTTCCAGCATAAGTTTATGGTATGCTTGCGTTCGCTAATAAATTTATTGAAGCCGTGTGTCACAACTCAATCGCCCCGTCTAGATTTGTTTATTTAGGTGTTTATATATATGTATCTATTTGTGATTGTTGATTTATTTATTTTGATGCATTGCGGCCTCGCATCAGGCTATGGCAAGAAGATATGAACTCTGCTATTCAAGGGTTATTCCACGCGAAACAAGCCAGATATTGCGCTCAACCCTGCCTGAATTCTTTCGTAAAATGTATGGCTTTTTGTCACACTTCCGAAAGTAATTCTCTAAATCCGTGGATTTAGCAAGTCACTTTAACAAGCCGCAAGTGCTTCAATCCGCAGATTCTCACTATAGAGTACAAGACCTTTAAACGTTCAATGCGATGACGCGGGGATTGTGAAGTGAACCCTCGATCAGAGAGACACGAAGGAGACGAAAAAACTGTGCAATCAATGAAATATCAAAACAATTTCAGACGGTTAAAATTTATTTACAAACCCAAGCTTACACGGGCATCAAACGAACGCCATCGTATTCTAGGATTGGGCGGATTGGGGCTTTGATTATTAGTGACTTAATATTTGGTGGAGCAGCACAAAGTGTAGGGCAATGCCATTATCCGAGCCATTGAAGGGCGTTGTTAGAACATAAAATGCAGGAAGGCAAGGGTCCGTTATCTTGCTTTACAGAACTCTTTTTAGGTGGTTGTCCTTGAACAGATATGTGAACGTGGAATCAGACGTGGCCCTCGAGAATGACATGAAGACAGTTTCGGACAAATTAATTCCAATTGGCCATGTAGTGCACAATTTGCACTTGTTTGAAAGACACATTTAAAAAGGTCATTATACAGGTGATGCAGGTTATGAGGCAGGTTTCCGGTGGCAACTCTACGCAGCCAATGGCCGGTTGTCAACTACACAATGGAGTGTCCCTTCCCACACACGCTTGAAAGTCGCGGGCAAAGCCGAGAGTCTAATGACAGAGGACCAATTGAACGCCAGATGTACCATAGAAAATAGAGAGTTTGTAAAACACGGCCCCAGGTCTACTTTCTTGCGCATAATTTGTTCTCATTTTGACCTTCCTTACACAGCTCGGGGCCGCCCCACAGTTTCTCGTGGACTACGCTCGAAATCAGGTGTGCTATGACGATTTATGTACGCTTACTAGACCACATGTCATTTCTCCAAAGGTGATATCGTGATGTTCGGACATCCAGCACGCTTACGCAGATCACATAGCTGTAATGATATTCGCGTTAGGCGCTCACGACAGAGCCCATAAAAGAGGCGGTAAGGGGAGACATGGGCAAGACATCGTTTGGAGCGTGAAATATTGTGTGAAGAAAGGCTGTGGACAATTGCATGGTAACCGATGTACAGCTTAGGTATTTGAGTATTTGTACAGAAAGAGCACTGACTCACAGCAGCAGAAATCTACAAAAAAACTAACTAGTTAGTACGCAGGAAATCAGAACAAGGTTGTAAAACTCAAATTCAATGATTAGACCGTTCTAGATTAGACCGTTTAGGGTTAAAAACTAGTTATAAATTAGAGCAAAAAAATACTAAGCCGGGTCGCATCTCGTTTCAATGGGCCTTACTCTAAGCATCCACCCTTCAATCGGAATGTGCGTGAGTAAACTTGCGTCAGAATTTTCAGTTCAAGGTACCCATGGACGTGACAATACCATAAACCTCGGGAAAATATCTGCCATGGCTACTATACCAACCGACGAGGACACTGCAAGCATGAGGAACGGGCATGCTCACCCTTCTTTCATATATAGTATACGCTGATTCTAGGCAGAACTTTAGTACGCGTATCACTTACTTTAGCCGACCATATAAAACAGCTAAAGCCAACAACGCGAACACACTGAACACAGGGTCTCCTGCGCATCACTACTTTTCCGTAAACTTTGCTTCTTTTCACACAAGGTTTTACGGTGTCTTCTGCATATACAAGCGGGGTCAGCAATAATGGAAACACTATTATCGGATCTTGATTTCCTGACGCGACTATATGACATTTAAGAAGTGCCCTGTGGGGAGGTGTGCAGCGTTAATATGTGATGCAATATGAGGCAACGTACTTGCTCCCAGTATATATCATGCTCCAGGCTTCAAAAATGTAATCGTGGTCAACCGCGGTACCAGTTTGCGTGTACTAACGATACACGGTGTACTTTACGATTACTGCTATGACCGCATCTTGTTTCGCATCCGTATAATATGCATTTTTGTCTCTTTCTTCACGTGGTCCATGGGTGCAGGCCCGTGTTTACACGAACAACACGGTAGCAGTGATGTCCGGAGGCGACCACACTTTCACCACCGCCAGGGAGCGCTTCGAACGGCAGGAGTATGTGTCGGAGGCAGCGAACCGCATTGGCTCCGAAAGGGGAAAGGAGCCGCCTGTGAACGTCATTTACTCCACTCCAGCCTGCTACATACAGGTATAAGCGCTTTTTTCGCCGCTCTCAATGCTCGCTTAGCTCGTATACATCAAGTGAAAAAAAAAATTAAAAATTTTCCTGGTGCTTCATTGAAGTTACGGTCGTATTGAAGCTGCTCAGGAGGTCGGCTTTGCCGCTCTCAGCGGACTAGTGGAATCTGATGCAGGGCGAAATGTTGAGCATGTTGGTAGTACCTGATGACGGATACTTACCACTGAAAAAAAAAGGAGGTGACAAGTAGAAAGGCACACACGGTAATCACTTGTCGTGTGCGTCTTTGTACGTGTCTCGTCTTTAGGCACTACGGTGCCGGTAGAATCGTGCCTTGTCACCGACACCGTGGCGCTCTTGCCGGCAAGAATTAATAGACAGCTTTAGCATCCCCTGTACCCTGTTACCGTTACCGCTTTCAGAGTACAGAGATCCCGCGCGCCGTCAGTTAGCTCATGCGTAGATCATCTTGAAGGCGCCAGATGGCGCCAGCTACCTGGCCGCTGCGCAGATGCCTGCCGTATCGAGGGCAATAAGCACGTGCTCACTGGCGGTGGGAGGGCTCCTGGTACTTTGGTAACAGTAACTGCGACACTCTACACGGCATGCTAAAAGAGTCTAATGTAAACGCCGCAATCTCTTCGGGTTGGAAAGCTCGCCTGCAGTTACCATCCGTTGCCGGTTCCACCAACTGCCCTATTTCCTTCAGACCTCGTCCGATGCGACGGATGTTTTGGCAATATCGTTAGCTTTCTGTTTCCATGCTTGCATCCTGGGCCTGCTAATTTTTTCCGCTTTGAGGGGTGAAAATGAACATCTTGTATGATCAATCTGCTCATTCTTTAGCAGTTTTATTTTCGTTTGGTCGTTGAAGTCTGCAGGGTGTACCTCAGCAAACTTGCTTGCAAAAATGCTCCCGTGATTGCATGTCTTCTAGACTAGTCGGTCTGTAGCAATGGAGGGACAGCCAGAAACATGCGCCATCAGCACGGATTCGGGACAAGTGATTCTAGTTCCCTTGGAGGCCACCACACGGTGCATGGCTTTGATTAACAACGAATTGTGTGCTGGCATCATGTGTGACATAAGAAGGGAATGGCCTAGCCACATTCCTCCACTCTCGCATTACCCTCCTTCCCCGGTAAACGCCCTCCTCACTCTTCCAAGGTTAGCACCCTCTTGCGCTCGCTGCGGTGGTTAAACGGACCACCCACTCCACCAGTACCGACACCCAAACCTAGGGGCGGGCGTTTAATAGCGGCGCTTTAATACTGCTGCGCAGATACAGATCCTTGGCTTCTTATCGTTAAGCGAGATTTTATAAAACCCAGTTTTTCTGTCCAGGAGACTCAATACTTTCGATCCAAACAATTTTTGCTGTATATCCTCGTCCCGCGGCATCTGGTATTCCGGCCTCTTTTATGTATGCATCGATTGTCAGGTGTATGCATATTCTTAATTTTCCGTCTTCCTTTTTACAATTACTAGAGGGCTTACCCATTCCGTCAGTTAAGAGTCATTTACTATAATTTAGCCTGTTCCATTCCTTTCGGCCCGTCGCTCAATGTGGTTCCCGCAGTGCCAAGGGTACACACCGGGTTTCTTCAATGACTGAAATGGAGCTTCCGCGGTGCACCACCTTCTAAGGGCGTTGACTGCTGCCGGCGCCTTTAAATATCCCGCTACATTCTTCACGCTTGTAAAACTAATCGTTAGCACGCAAACCGTATTTCGGGAAACCAATCCGAGCCATTCACTTGCCTGCAAACTGAGCAGCGAAGACGTCCTTTCTTGACCAAGAAAAACGTCATTTAACACCATAGGCTACTGATGGCAACTTGGTCCTTTCCCTAGCTGGTGAAGATAATGACGAAGTCAGTTGGTCAGCCTGGAGCTAATAAACTCGTTACCTGTAAGCTCTCTTGAACCCAAGCGAGCGAGGGAAGAAAGCTGAAAGGGAAGAGGATGCTGTTCTAGTATGAGGTAAAATAAGGGGTGCGTGGTTTTGCTCCACGTTTAGAATATTGCAGACCACCACTTCTTGCGCAGTGTGTGCCCGTTCGTTGTAGGCGCAGGCGCCGAAAGATGTGCAAACGCCAACAATTTTAAACACTTTTGGGAGGTGCCTAAAAGAAAGAAATTTCATTCACTTTAGCCATTTCGTTTGTGTTTTTGTGCGTCCTCTATACAGGCGCTGCACACGGCTCGTAGAGGCTGGCCACGGTTTAAGCAAGATTTATTACCATACTCGGACGAACCAGGCCGAACTTGGACAGGATTCTACACGACCAGACCGAACCTGAAGATGATGGGGCGATACGCTAACGGCTTTCTTCAGGCAAGCGCCCCGCCGAAGTGGTGTCCAGAGGCTGGCTGCGTTGCCTGCGCTGTTGCGCTGAGAGCTCTATAAAGGAATCATATGTAACCGAATTGAAAGGAAAGAAATGAAAGCAAATTTTTTGAAGGAAGCGGGGAAGGATCACCAAAATATTGTGAAAAAGAAGGAGGTGTTCCACCCGGAATTGTTCTGTTGTGAAAGAACTAAATCATCCGGTCTGTGTCTGAATGAAGAGCTTTCGCTATTCCAGTTTCTTTGCAAGACTGGATTTTATGGCAGTAGCCAACATTCTTTCCTGTTACCTTTAGCAGCACTCATGATTTCTCATGCCAGCCAAGTTCGCCAAAATATGTCCAACAGTGAGGCGCATCACTGGCGCCTTTCTTCCGCGGTGCATTTCTGTTCGCAACCTACTGAAATTAATCGCACAAAATGAGCTTTGTAAACAAGGTGCCAGACCATCGTTACAAGGGCGCGTTGCAGGGTCAGGTCCTTGGAGGCGAGCCAGATGGTCCACGAAAGGGCGGAGGCTAAGCAGGGGATGGAAGGCTGTATAGCATTGTGTGAGGCGGTATTATATACCTGCGTATGTGTGTGCACATTCAAAACACTAGAGTGGGAAAGGGGGAGGGGAAGGGGTTGGGTACCGGCACAATTAAAGTTTGGCTGCACCAATGACTGAATTGTACTCGGCGAAGGATACGAGCCTCACGGATCGATAGTGCTGCGTGTGTTTTTGGGAGTCATGCAGATTTGTTTGAGTAAATGCTATAAACTGTACATTAGAGCACAATCTTCATCTTCTCCCTCTCTTCAATCCTCAACAGGCTTGCAAGCAGCTTTCAACTCTTGGACGTAAGGACACTACACGACATACACGACAAGTGAGGAAGCTTGGTAAGCTGCAGATATTGCCTTTACGTTTCGCTAAGTCACCAATTGTTTACGTATCACTGTGGAATGTTTTCTTTTGCATGTCTCTAATGTGTTTTGAGCGCTTCTCTTTCCTATCTACTTCGTAAATATACGGTTAAACATATTCTAGAGAAAACTGTGTTCACGGCGCGCCCTGCGGTACATTCGAATAGTGGGAAGATCTGAACCACATGTGGGCACCAGGAGGGACGCCTAGCTTCCTGTGGAAGTGATCTGAGTTATTTAGCCAGTTCCTTAATGGCTACCTTCTTTCTTAAGCCCATGCTCGACTCTCTGCATATCGTTATTCCTTTTGTCGGCTAGCTTACGCTTATATGGCTCAGTTTTATAGCTAGGCCAGTTCTGTTCTGTCTTGCTGTTGAGGCATTCATGCTTCTACGTTTCTTAACCACATCTTGCGTCTCCTGAGAGGACTTACTAGTATCCTGTCCAGCTGACCGGCCGCTTACTTCTATTGCGCGCTCAGTATTTATATTTTTCAGATTATCATTAAGGACATGAATACAATACCGTCGTCCTCATTGGCTAAAGCGTTATATTGTTGTGCAGTGGAAATGTAAATTTACCTTATTTTTCTCTTCTTTCTTACCAGTTTCCTAAGTTGTTTCTGCAATTCTAGGCTAATTCCAGGCCTTATCACCCTGTGGCCAAAACATCTCACCTTCGAGCACCTGGTGAACCTGCACAATGTGAGGCTACGCGCACAGAGTATAAAATCTGAGTTTCCATTAGTGGTCTGCCCGGAGCCAGAGATTCCTAGCACCATCCGCTTTGTCGTGGGTCTGACCACCGCCTTGGTCAGTGGTTCCGCAACCGCTGGAGACGGACAGATGGCGGTTAGTTGCTGTATGAATAAATGAGGATGTAGAGTACAACCAGAGTGACAAATCCTGATCTGAGGTCAGAGTGCGGTTGTCGGCTCTGGCGGCCGGATGTAGGCCGACTTGTGCTGTAGGTATTTAGTGTGTTTTAAAAAGACACTGAGAACGAATGGAATTTCGACTATACCGATAGCTTAACCTTGCTTAATCCAGAATGCACTACTCTCAGGGAATGTGTTTCGATAAGTTATAGAACAGGTCGAAAAGTGAGATACAGGTGTCGCCGCTATCGGCTGTTTTCGCAAGCTAACTGTGGTGACGCCTTGTCATCTTCTACGGCTCGTATCCCAAAAATCACGATGTGGCATCACCTATATTCAGTTCGCCACCATGGAAACCAATTGGATCTCCACGTCACCGATTTGAACCAACTAGCCAGAAAGAAATGTCCTGTTCTGAAATCTAGTTTTCTCAGCTACAATTACGACTTTTCCTGCTGAACAAATATCCAACATAGCGTTAGAAGCTATAAATATGATTTTTCGAAGTACATGAAGTGAATGGAATTGATCTGAGTGTCCCGTGTGTGGTATCGGCGGCCCCGTTTGCTATATAACAACGCAACTGTCTCTTCTTTTTTATTCCTCTTGGTGTACAGCCGAAGCAGTCGCCACGCTTCAGCATCACGACGGCATGACGTGAGTGAGAGAAGCGGCAATCGCCGATGGTTTTGAGCCACCCTCATAGTTTAAAAGTGACCGATTCCTCTTCGTGGGCCCCTCCTTCCATCCAGGGGCACATGCAGTGAGAAAGTAGCCAAGGACTACGCCCACAGGCTCTACCAGGGCATACAAGAATGCGAGGCAAGCAGTCGCATCACTTCGTTTGATTCAACTGTCACTTTTGTTCGACGAATTCAATCTTTTGCCGGGTTACGTAGCTTAGAAGTAGGAAGATGTCCTAGAAGTCCACTTTACAAGAGGCGGTCACGAAAGCTAGACCTCTTGAAAAGTTTTCTCCGTCCCTCCGCCCGTCACTACAGCATTGGCAAGGTAGTGTGGATGCCTGAAGGTCATTTGGCCTAATAAAATGACCGCGAGCTCACTCATAGGTATAAGCAGAAATCACGGTCTCCTCCAGCTTTTTGTTTTGTTTTGTTTCCCGTAGCGCCTGAGTTCAGCTCACGCGTTTATCGCACGGTGGCTATAGACTATTTTGGGGCAGTGCTCGAACAACAGTCAGCCTTTTTCGCAATATGTGGCGCCCTCTGGGGCGCGGCGAAAATTCATCTGGCATTGCTTGAAAACAAATACGCTAGGCAGGCGCAGGTGTGATCTGATACCACGAGGAGCTAGCTGAGCCTGCGAAGTGGCATGTGTGTGCCTGACAGCTGCCGCCATCTGTCGCATGCGCCTATCACTAACATGAACTGCGCATGCGCAGTAGAACCTTGCAGTTTTGTTTCAACCAGTGGAGTTAGAGTAATAAGAGGCGCGCATGCGAGCACCGGACTTGTCAAAAAGGCCGATTGCACAATGAAAATTGTTATCTCGTCGACCGCTTAATAAGAAGGAATTTCAAGCGGTAGCGTCATGTTGGCAGCTTCCATCTAAGAAAACGTCTTTCCGAGTGGCAACAATAAAGAAGTAGCTGAAATAAACATTTCCTCCACCACTAAGACACTAAGAGATGGAACTAAGTGTTGTCAACTTTGCGGATGCTGAGGGCACAAAACCATATGTAGAGCAAGGTCAAATTGAAAAGCAAGTAACGCCTGTGAACAAAACAAAATATTTTACCTGGGTAGTTCGTGTTAGCCCCTGTGTAACAGTAGCCTGATTCATGTTTCTCGGTCGAGGGTCTAATGAAGAACATCTTCATTACCGATTGCAAAGGAACATCTTGGTGCACTGCAGGAAAGAAAAGTACTTCAGAAAAGTACGACATTTGCGCATCCGCGTTTTATTTCAGCATGAGAGTACCTTTCCGGCCGTCGTGACTCTAGAATTCAACCAAGAGCTCGGCCAAACTCCATCACAATGCCCTTCCGCCCATTACACTTGGTTACTGTGTCGGATAAAAGACGTTACTATTGGAATGAAAGCAGCTGAAAAGAACGCCGAACCGGAGCCTTAACGCCATTTTAGACATCGGAGTTGTAAGACGCGGTTCTCTTTCGATCTACTTTCCCTTAGACCACAATCTTATCTCCTGGCTGGCTTAAACTCACTCTGTTTTAATCAATTATCTGCCATCTCCGAAAGATTGCGAGTGATGAGAGCTATACTCGGAAACAACTCAAAAGACAGCAATTGGCCCCAATCATCTATGGTCCGCAAGGTAATATGTGTTCCCGCTAATCAATCAAACTACGAAATGAAATCTACATTTCAATATTTTACTATAATAAACATGTCGCACGCACGAAACTTAATCCCCTTAAAATTTTGTCTTAGCCTTTAGTTAAGGTAGCCTAGAATACTTTACCACAGGACAATACACATTTTTTCCAGGAAGAGCAGTCTGAAGTGGCCGTAACTCAAAGAAGCTTCATTTTTAACTAATATATTACCCGACTATACCTAGAATTTTATTGCATAGCTGCTGTAGCAGCCGCAAAGCGGTTGTCTGGGTGAGTAATGCCATCTCACTTTGGTCTCGTTGCAGCGAGTGATCAGCGCCAGCGTCTGGTCGTTGATGAATTCCGGCGATGCAGAGTTCTTCGACCACTCCGATCGCCTCGGCTTCTGCCATCTGCTCAATCAAAGCGACTGCGTCCACACTTTAGTTGAAAAGCAGGTCAGAGAAGTTTTCTTCGTGAGCTAGACAATAATTCCACACGTGCGGGTGCCTCGGGCTTTAGGCTGCATAAATGCCGTAGCAGCTGTTGTGCGATGATGGCGGAAACTCTCGCGTCCGCCACTTCCAGACGGAGAATAATGCCCACGAGCAGCGAAGCCATAAAATAACGCGGGTCAGGAATGGAGCTCTCACGAGATAACGTCAATTTAATTTGCTAGCCCAGGTGGCACGTGCTACCTAGCGGATTCGAGAAGAATGCCAGTAACATCTATACAGGGTTTTTAACCTAAGACTTTACACACTTTTTAAAAATAGGTTTTTGAGTCAGAAGAGCGTTTCTTTCGGTGTATCATTGTCAACGGTGAAGTACATCAGAATACACCTAAGGCGTGCTAACTAGCAGGCTAGTTAACTAATATTGAACAGTCGACTGTTTAACTATTCTTGTTAGTGTCCTTAATTATCGAGACACATGTAGCCCAGCCTAAGTAATATTCATATCAGTGTTTGGAATTTCGAAAACGCCCTTGATCTCGGCGCTGGGGCAAAAAAAAATCTTGCTTCCGTCGCACCAAAATACATGCGCTTTCGAGAAGCTTGCAGGCAAAGCAACCTCTATAGTACACGTAACTCGTCGATTACCCTCGCCATCGAGGCGAGGGTAATCGCGTTCTCGAAACTGTAAAAACTGATATTGATATTTCGGAGCAATAGCGCAAAGAGGACAAGGGACCAAGAACGAGAAGACACACACAGCGCTAGATATTCCTTGCGGTGGGCTACACGCCTCTCAATAACTAAAGAGCCTAACAGTAATAGTTAAAAAGTTAACTATTTAATATTAGGTAACCAGCCTGCTTGGTGCATTTCTTAGCATCACTATGAGGTACTTCGCCGCTGGCAATGCTATGGCGAAAAAGAGTTCTTCTAACTCAACAAGCCTTTTTGAAAGTTTTGTGCAGTCTAAGGTAAGACCCTGTATATTTATGGTCTACGACGGCATGGAACTGCGCGTGTTCAGAAAGATGAGTTTCTTGGTATGGTATGGTATGGTATGGTATGGTATGGTATGGTATGGTATGGTATGGTATGGTATGGTATGGTATGGTATGGTATGGTATGGTATGGTATGATATGGTGTGGTATGGTATGGTATGGTATGATGTGTTACGGTAAGCTATAGTAGGGCATCGTGTGGTATGACATGTGCGATATCGTATGATATGATGTGGTAGGTTAAGGTACTGTAATTGCATGGTATGTACAGTACGGTAGGTATACTATGTTAAAGTATGGAATGGTATGGTGTGGTAAGGTATGGTACTGTTCATTGGGGTATGTTATGGTGTGGCTGTAGTACACAGGATCTGACGTCCTAAAGGTGCGCGGGGCCAATGAGAGGCATTATTGAAGCCTCCGGAGTAACCCTTTTCCCAAGCATTTCCCCTCAGAACTGCCAGGATCACCACGCTCGCTACAAGGCCTAACCAGGGCTGAAGATGACCTCACTTAAGGTCCAACAAGAGGAAGTCCCCGGTATATCGGTCTACCCATGTGTGGGCTTACTCTTCGGAAGTGGCCGTGCCGTGGTCTACACCACGTAAGGCTATAGGATACTTTTTGAAGGGCTGTATTCTTCGTATCGCAGCGGTGGCCGTGGCGTTTCCCCATCCCCATCGCTTGTGGTAGGCGCTGGTTTCGATCGCTAGTGCCGCCGGGTAGAACAGTTCCTAATGTATACAAGCTACTACCGGCCTGGTGATCAGCCTGTCTGTGGCTAACTCCTTGGAGAAAGTCTTTCTGGTGAATAGTAGTTCCTCCGGAGACTGAAATCTCTTGTGTTACAATGCCCAGATATAGGACATGGGTCGTCACACATCCGACCCTCGCATGCGGGGTTTGCAGCCTTTGAACTTCAGTGCCACAGGGTACACATCGTCTTTCTAAGGTCATCATCTTTCCCCCGGACTGGTGCTGGTTTCAAACGGCGGAATACTTGCCAATTAAGTCTTTCCCATGACCCAACTTCAAACGTTTTCTCGCCCCGTTTTTTACAGCTATCAAAGAGAACAGACCGATCCCTGAAGAAGTGTGTCATTTGCTTGCTATATGGTTGCTTCCCTCTGCAATAATGACGGCGGGGAAGTTGTTTGAAAGTGACCATTAGGTTAAGTATTGTCTTTTTTTTTGGCACCGCAGTTCGGGGTTATTGTGTACAACCCCGCCAGCGTGACGATCTCACATTACGTTCGACTGCCGCTGAGGGTCCCTGAAGAGTCCAAGGTCACCGTTATCGGACCCGGGGGTGCCAAGATAGAGTCCCAGGTAAGGCTCTTGGTTTCCATGACGAAACACAGCACAGCTTCTTCCCTGCACAGCTGGAAGTCGGGCAGAAGAGTGTACGGAGGGTCTGTCGCGTCCGTGGTGTCCAGAAATCTTCATACCACTAGCAGTTCACTTCCTCTGACGTTCATTATGCTGCTTTCTAGTTCTTTTCACAATGTCCCATCACAGGCTGCATGCAAAAAAAAGATTTCTTGTGTAAAAGAACCGTCCATAGATAAAGATTAATAATCTCATTTATATATATGTATCATATATTTTACCCGCCGCGGTGGCTCAGTGGTTACAGCGCTCGGCTGCTGACCCGAAAGACGCGGGTTCGATCCCGGCTGCGGCGGTCGAATTTCGATGGAGGCGAAATTCTAGAGGCCCGTGTACAGTGCGATGTCAGTGCACGTTGTGTACAGTGCGATGTCAGTGCACGTTAAAGAACCGTATAGGTGGTCTAAATTTCCGGAGCCCTTCACTACGGCGTCCCTCATAGCCTGAGTCGCTTTGGGGCGTTAAACCTTAATAAACCAATAAAGTATTATATATATCACAGCAAACTCACGTGCGTAACACTCCGATAAGGCATTAGTACCCGTGACCCTCCTTCCTTTCTTTTCAGTTTTCATGTTTTCATACTGTCATTAGGTCATAAAGAATTGCTTATTTTCCTACTGTCAATCTTTTTCAGCAAATTAAGGCTACTTTCGCTTTAACCTGTCCTTTTATCACATCCCGTTTATTTTATTAGCCGCATCTCAGGTGTATGATGAACAGGTACCAATCAAAAAATCAGTGTAGGCCCGACATTAGGCCTCTAAAGCTGGCCAACACTTCAACGCGTGGCCCAAGACTGACCAACGAGATTGGGCCCTGCCAGCGCGGTTGACAGAGTGCTTACATTTGCCGACCATCGCAGACAGCGTCGCCTTGACCTAGGAGGTCAACATAACATTATTCTCCAGCTTAGCGTGGTCAACTGCTAATTACTATTTAAAAGTTACCTTTATTCGCATCTGTATACTATGGTGACATTAGCGCTGTCCTGTACAGTCTCAGGCTTACCTCATTGAGTTTTTGCCCTCTACCTGACCTCGATGTTTGTCTTACTTCCCTCCGTTTCTATTAGTTGCAGCTAGCTAGGATAAAGTACGCAGAAAAATACACGAATTATTAATCTTTATTTTCCAAACAGTGACGCTTTGACACTCCGAAGAGGCTACTGGTTCCATTTTTCATAATTTTCGGCATTGTTCGATACAACAAAAAGCCCTGCTTCTCTTTTGTGCCTCCTGAAACGTGTGCAGCAGCTTAGGAATGGAGATGCCGAACACTGCCTGCCCTTTTGTCATGTGCGCCCATTAGCGACTGCTTGGTTACTGCACTTTCAACATGAATTATGCCTGATCCGGGTAGTCAACCTTGACGTAACCGAAAAATTAGAAAACAGATTGGGAACGATGGATCTAGTAACCTTATGTGACCAAAAGTGTAATGGAGGCACACATGTTAACAAGGACGTACCTGAGACGCCAGTTGTACCACACGCAAAGTCGCGACACAACAGGTTTGTGCCTTAAATAATGTTAAGATACGAAACAGCTTATTTTTCAGTTTTCTTGAAGTATTAACAAATGCCGGCAATGTAACTAAGCAATCTCTCAAATCAAGGCATTGATGCTCCTGAGCTGTGTAAAAGTGGTCTTTCCCCTGTTCGAGCCTGTACAGCTGCACTTCTATGCAGCTGCCACTGCCGACAAGCGCCTCATCAGGATGCCAACAGAATTGTTGAAATCTTTTCATCCGCACGATGCGAACTAGCTGGTCTTCACCAAATAAGAAAGAGTTGTTAATACAGATTTACGAACAGAAACATGTAATTATATATACATGTCCGTATATACAGGGTGTACAACTCAAATCGATCATTTAATTATAATTAATTAGGGAACGCAACTCCTCGAAGAAAGCTGTGTTCATATATTTTTTTACAAATATCTTGCTGGAAGAAAAAAAAGGAATACTTTTTGTAACAAACAATTTTACTTCAAGATAACTTGCGAGTTGTCCATTCGAACCCGATAGTAAAATTAAAATATCCACAGGACTTATGAATTGCGTAGATTGTAGATTTTACGATTTAATGTCTCGAAAGGACACGTGGAAAATGAGAGGGGCCCCAGTGGAACGCTCCGGACTGATTTACGCAATCTGTAGTTCTTTAACGTCTGCTGATATCGAACTACATCCAAGCATTTTGTGCTTCACCTGAATCCAAAATACGGGCGCCATTGCCTGGATTGAACCCGCGACCATGACACCTGCAGCCGAATGCCAGAACAAGTGAACCACCTCGGGAGCTTCATAAATTATGGTTCATTTGCTTTCGTAACGGTATCGCTCATGGCACTGCTCTTATTTTTAGCGATCTCAATATTCGGCAGCATATCTGCAGCCAAATCCCGCTAATTACGCATGCAAGGCAAGGACGATCAACGCAAAACTCTTCCCATATGGCGCTAAGTGCGCGTGATGGTTCAATTCCCAGAGGCGCAGCAACACGTAAACCTGATAACTGGCGCCACACTTCACGTTCTTCTAGGAAGAATAAAGAGGCTCCTCACATAAAAGCGGCGTAAAACAAAGAAACAGTTTCGCGCAGAACATCGGCTACGTAAGTATACGCAGTTTATGATGTAAATTTCTAGTTGAATACCTCAAAGCTATGGCGTGCTACGGAAATTGTTCCTAACGAAATAGTTAAAAAATATGCCTCAAGTATCCATTCACGATATCGGGAGGTACTAAAATAGTTCATCATCATCATCATCAGCCTGACTACACCCACTGCAGGGCAAAGGCCTCTCCCATGTCTCTCCAATTAACCCTGTCCTTTGCCAGTTGCCGCCACTGTATCCCCGCAAACTTCTTAATCTCATCCGCCCACTTGACTTTCTGCTGTCCCCTGCTACGTTTGCTTTCTCTTGGAATCCACTCCGTTACCCTCAAGGACCAGCGGTTATCTTGCCTTCGCATTACATGCCTTGCCCAAGCCCATTTCTTCCTCTTGATTTCAACTAAGATGTCATTAACCCGCGTTTGTTCCCTCACCCACTCCGCCCTCTTCCGGTCTCTTAACGTTACACCTATCATTTTCCTTTCCATAGCTCGCTGCGTTGTTCTTAACTCAAGCTGAACCCTCTTTGTTAGCCTCCACGTTTCTGCCCCATAGGTGAGTACCGGTAGGATACAGCTGTTGTATACTCTTCTATTCAGGGATATTGGTAAGCTACCATTCATGACCTGAGAGAACCTGCCATATGCGCTCCACACCATTCTGATTCTTTTAGTTATTTCCCTCTCATGATCCGGATCTGCGGTCACTACCTGCCCTAAGTAGACATACAGGGTCTGTTCTGAAAGTAGTAGGACTGGTTTTTTCCTGGGCGAACGGGCGAACGAGAGGTGGTCTGCGCGTGCAGGATCGTTGAAGGGGGATATTGGGAATGCTGGGGAAAATCGGCAGTCGGCTCTCGGCCGTTGAAGAGAGGAGGTCGCTTGTACTGTAAACCCCTGTCGAAACGTCTCGTCACGCAGAATCGTCGAGCGTTTACTGGATCAGCGATACGCGATCAAATTTTGAGTAAATCTTGGTAAAACGGGCAAAGAGACTCTCAACATGATTAAGGAGGCCTACGGTGACGCTTCCATGGGTAGATCAGGTGTTTTTAAGTGGCACAAGCTTTTCTGAGAAGGTAAGGAAAGAGTGGAGGAAGACGACCGCTTCAGACGCCCTTCGACCAGCAAGACTCACGAAAATCTGTAGCGAGGGAAAGATTTACTGAACAGTGATCGTGGAATGAGTATCAGAATGATTGCTGATGACTTGAGTCAAACCCAAGTTTTTGGGATCGCGACAGAAAACTTATCCATGAGGAAAGCGTGCGCGAAGTTGGTGCCGGGAGTGTTGTCAGAGGAGGAAACGGTCCTCATTCATCATCTGAATGAGGACCCCGATTTTTTGTCCAGCACAAGGCGGCAACGCTGCCTCAGCCCCCCTACAGCCTCTACTTGGCCCCGCCAGACTTTTTTCTATTCCCAAGAATAAAATCGACGCTCGAGGGGAAACATCACGGACCGGTAGAGGCGGTTCAACAGGCCGTGACGAGGGAGCTAAACAGCATTCTGGTCCAGGCGGTCCTGGAGGCGTACGAAAACTGTAAAACTGATTGGCAGCAGCGTGTAGGTGCGGAAGGGTGCTACCTTGAAAAATTGTAATCGTTTGTACTATTCTCTTGAATAAATTGTGTTTAAAAAATGAGTCCTACTACTTTCAGAACAGACCATGTATTATCTTACTACTTCCAGCACCTCGCTACCAATTGCGAACTGCTGTTCCCTTGCTAGGCTGTTGAACATTACTTTGGTTTTCTGCATGTTAATTCTTAGCCCCACCGTTCTGCTCTGCCTGTCTAACTGATTGATCATGCTTTGCAGTTCTTGTCCTGAGTGGCTTAGCAAGGCAATGTCATCAGCGAATCGAAATTACTCAGGTATTATCCATTAACTCTTAACCCCAACTGTTCCCATTCTAGTCCCCGGAATACCTTTTGTAAGCAGGCAGTGAAGAGCATTGGCGAGATCGTGTATCCCTGCCTGAATTTTATTGCTGACTTTATGGAGAACTATAGTAGCTGTGCAATCGTTATAAACATCTTCCAATATTTTCACATAACACTTTCACATAGTTCCAGGAGGCACTTAACACTGCTTACATGCTTGAAGACGGAAGTATTAGTGCATCATCATGAGCGTTCGACCTCGACGCAGGTTGCGCACTGACAAATGAAACACAGGCGCGCCTCGGAACGCTGATAAATAAACGATGAATCCACAAAGGTTCCAGTGGAACACTTGGACACTCGGTTCAAATACCTGTCGCGAGCTAGCCTCAAACTTGACTACCAGATGTAGGTTATGTGCAACGAGAACTCGAATCACACCACTCGGAACGCTGTAAGACACACGGCTAATAATTTTGATATGAAAATCACTGTTTGGAGGAAGGAAATGGCGCAGTAGTCTCACGTCTCGGTTTACACCTCCACGGCGCCTTAAGGGAAGAGGTAAAGAGTCAGGGAAGGCATGCAATTAATGTGCGTATGTCGTCGGTCCAAATCTCTGTCGCAAGCTAGCCTCGAATTTGATTAGCGCATCTAAGCTATATGCAAAGAGAAATTGTATGGCACAACAAAGAACGCTTTATGACAACCGATTGTGTCAGAGTTTTGGTACGATTGTAGTCGGAAAACGCGCTGCATTGAGGTCGTCCAGTTGAGAGCATACATAGGCTACCAACATGCGTATGATTACCTGAAATAGTAGTGTTCCGCTTGCTGCGTGTGTCCTACGCCCTTTTGATTGCGGCGCTCTGTTTTTCCTGAAAACGCGCTGCATTGAGGTCGTCCAGTTGAGAGCATACATAGGCGACCAACATGCGTATGATTACCTGAAATAGTAGTGCTCCGCTTGCTGCGTGTGTCCTACGCCCTTTTGATTGCGGCGCTCTGTTTTTCCTGCATTCGAAAGGATTTTCTCAACCACTTTCGAGTACACACGTGCCAACACTCACACGCTGCAGGCTTTTCTCTTCATAGTACTTGTAATATTTTAGCATTAAAAGTGTACTATTTAATATTAATTCACTAGGTGAATCTCGACATCAAGCAACCTAATTCACCTTCTTTTTTAAGTATAAATTGAAACTCTTCCTTCCTAATATGTGAATCTCATTACAGCGCTGTCATTTATCTTACGTATCACTGCATCCTACAGTGCGTTATTGTACTTTCTTCTATATTTTATTTCTTGTATTTAAATCTGTCGGTTTCGGCACTTCACGCTATGTACTACCTTGTTATTAGGGGTGTGCGAATATTCGAAATTTTCGAATATATTTCGAATATTACATTTTTAGTATTCGTATTCGATTCGAAATCCAAGTATTCGTGTTGTTTCGAATACTCGACACGACGCGAATGTTCGTATCTAGCCGAATATTCTATTGCGAGCACCGGCTTTCATTTCGGTCCGCAAGTCCTATCGACAGAGACATAACAACATGGCGGCGCCCAGAGCAATGCTCCTTCTAGCCACCATAGCAATGCGTAACGTTGGGCCATGGAGTAGCTGACTGCTCTGGTGAGCTTCTTTGTGGCTATACCTGCGAAGCTGGTATAGTCAGGGCTGTGCACGAAATACCTCGCAATACTTGCCAGTTCAGTGCAAATTGAGAGGGCATTTTCTTTGGCTGGAGAAGTCGTTTCAGCTAGAAGGGAACTACTTCTGCCTGACCATGTGGGGCAGCCGGTTTTCCTTCATGACAACCTTTTATGTTCATCCAAGCAACGCGCTTTTGTGCTTATGGCAAGCTAGCCTTGATCAATGCTGTGTACTAGCCATCTTATCTGATATTTCCACTCTTCTAAGAACAATGTTCGAGACTTCGATACTTTTTGTGCAGCCACACACACCTTTTGTGCTCATTTCATCACTGATAGTTGAACTGTGATGTTTTTGGGTGCTCAAATAAGTGTTTTGTAGTGGTTAAATGCGTCTGTCCTTGATTATTCGATATTCGATTCGATATTCGGAACCAAGTATTCGTATTCGATACGTATTCGAAAAATTTGATATTCGCACACCCTTACTTGTTATTTATTCTCTGTGTTAACCCTTCTGGTTAACATCCCTGCCTTTCCCCTCTCTTTATCTCTCTCTCTCTCTCTGTGTTTATTCGCAATAAACTTTGCAGAGACTGATCTTTTTAGCTTCTGTCTCGCATTTCACTGATTATTTCTATATTGAAATTTATTCTCTTGAGGGGTCCCACCTGCGGTCTTGCACCATGGTCGCTGTAAATTCATGCAACTGTTTTTAGAATCTAAAATAAACTTTGAACTTCAACTTCTGCTATGGCAGTTATCCACTCACTAAATTTAAGCCGCCCGGCCATCGCCGACAACGCATCGTTTGTTTCTAAGGGGTGCGGGAAATGCAAATTTTATAACACTGTATACTGCATGCAGTGAAAGCAATTAGGCACTAGAATAACCCCGTACAGAATGAGCCGTTTCTTTGACTCAAGTTTTCTTTTATACAGTCTGAAGTTTTCATGGCCAGAACCCGCCTTTTTTTTCTAGCTTTTAAATATTATATCTTTATTGAAACCACCAAAATGACCAGCGCTTGGAAGAGCTAAAAACTGGGCCAGTCCCTGCACTGCCACATTCCGAGTGGGCGCACTTCTTGGGTCCCGTGTCTCGCAGGTTGTGCCAGTGGCATCGCACCCCCACCACATCCCTGAGAGCATGGGTTTCGCCACGTCGTCGCTGGTATTCCATGTAGAAGTGGAACCTATCGGCGCCAGCATCTACAGAGTGCATTGCGACACTTCGGCTTACGAAGTGCCTCCAAAAGCCTCCGAGGCAGGCCAGCAGGATACCTTTATCGAAAACAAGGTACGTAATAATACATTCCCGTTTTCTTGTTTTAGAAGGCAGCTCTTGGGCGCGCGTTTGTTGCTTGCGTGTCGTCGCCGGCGTTGTAGATGTAGTCGGCGTAACATGCTGCCTGACCATGCACAACAATTCTGGACAAAGCCATTTTTCAGCGGAAAACCTTTATGAGCTGCAATTTCTTTAATATAGAGTAATATTTCACTATAACAATCAATGTATCATCACACGACGGCAGTCTCGAATTTTTTTTTCCTATAATACATTCCCGTTTTCTTGTTTTAGAGCGCAGCTCTTACGCGCCTGTTTTTTGCTTGCGTGTCGTCGCCGGCGTTGTAGATGCAGTAGGCGCAATATGCTGCCTGACCATGTGCAACAATATTGGGACAAAGCCATTTTTCAGCCGGAAACCTTTTATGAGCAGCAATTTTTTTATTATAGTTTAATATTTCACTATAAAAATCAATGTATCACCACACGACACCAGTCTGGAATTTTTTTTCTATTAACGTTTTTGCTATCGCCAAAAGCGTTCCCCGTTGATTTTCTATGGGAGTCTTAACTGTTAGATGCGATCGATGGAAACACTTTAAAAGAAAGATTTTGCTATATATCGGAAGAATTGACCAATACAACCAACATTTCCGTAAAAATATCCTACAAATTTCCAATTTTCAAACTTTTCGTCCAAAATTGTTGGACGTCAATCGTGGCAGGTAGTAGCAGAGCGAAACGCCACCTGCCATGGTGAGAGCGGCGGAATGGACAACCTGAAGGTGAGTATTCCACTGGAAGACCCTGGAGGGTGGCTTGTATTCCGCCACCTGCCATCGGTTGGCCCAAATTTTGCATTACCAAATATAGTAATCGTCTGTGAATTTTTCTAAGCCAAGAAACGACAAGTTGCCGACTATCTCCTCCAGCACTAGACTAAGTGTGTGGTATTAATTACTTTTTAATTTACCCTCAGGACAACTCCATCCTATTTTTCCTCTGAGTGAAAACGGATTACATCACTTCTTTTGGTTACGTTTGGACACTTAATCGGCATTAAAAGAAGCATTTTTGCTCAGAGAATTTGGCTGGAAAATGGAACATTTTTTTCCTCGCCAAACCACTCAAATCGATGTCGTCAACACCGAAAAGGCCTCCACGATCACACACCTGAAGCAAATGAGGGCGTATCCTGGGCTCTATACTTCGCGCAAGAAAATCTACATAGATGTTATTGCAGTTTGGTTATGAAAACGGCTGATGGCAGCGATACATGTAGTTAGTTCTCAGGCGAAAGCCTTTAATGGGTCATTCTCCCGTCCGTCCGTCCCGCGTTGCATCCAGCGCCTAGGGTTACTCATCGATGAGCGCAGCTGCCAAAAGGTGACGTCATCTTCGTCGACAGGTGGAGCTGTCGACGCGGCGGCGTCGAGCGCTGCTCCGTCGTCAGTCGGTGTGCGGCATCTAGTGGAGGAGGATGGCTCCTAAGCGGTGCAGCCGTAACAAACATAGGCAGTCAATGGCAATCGAAGTAGCGCGACAAAGGCTTTCGCCTACCGCACTTTAGGCTGCCAAAGTGCCCCCATAGTTTTTTGTAACTCTTTCCATGATATAAATGTTTCGGTTTTAGTAAAAGCAGCCTCTTTGTCAATAGGACTCGGTAATATCTCGAGGACAACCTCAAACTGCCTTCATTGTCCTTCTGACGCCATCATCTGAGCCACTGCCTCTATATGTGCACCGTACCATATATCATGACGGGCGTTTTGCTGAATTACATTTCAATAAATTAGCTAAATTTCGTTTTATTTAAATTTAGTTCAGTTTAATTAGTTGGTTGCATTTAATTCTGGCTTTTGTTTTAAAAGCAGAGTTTCTTAAATTCAATGCATTTTAATCAAGTTTTCAAACTGAATTGAATTTTTCAATTGAAGTCAACCTCATCGCATTCATGCACAACCTAAGCAAAAGACAACTCTCAGGGCACAATTTTCATCTATGCCGCAGATGCTCTGAATTAAACGCTTCATGTGACGCATGCAGCTTCAGGCACATTCGCATCAGCAAAAAGCCCGTGTACACTATTCAACCGGAAGTAAATGCGCCGATGCGTCTGTTTAGGAATAGCATGCTTCTGGAAACTGCGGGTAAAAACTGAGCCAAAAGTTCTTCATGCTCGCAAGTTCTATTCTTGATTGAGTGGGACTCGTGAGGTAGCCTTTTACATTCACTGAAGTGGCCCGCAATCAAGCGTCGTTACTGCGTTGCAGCGCATTGCAAATGCAAAGCCTACATTACATACTTTTACAGCCCAGCTGTTAGTTGCTCATTGCTGGTGCGTCCGGCGTAGGCACCATTGCCGGCGGGGTTGTTGAAACCTTTTTACGCCAACAGCGCCGCCCATAGGATCAGCGCCGGTCACGTGACCGTGCACAGTGTCGTCACCGCGAGCAGTCAGCAGTCCGACAACGCTCCCCGCTTGCTGGCACATTACGCAGCTACTGGACGCTTCTGATTGGTTGAACTACGAACGCCCTCACGCTGGCGAAGTTGATGAAGGAAGATGAGACTAACATAGGTAGAAAAAAGGGGCTGTGGGGCGTAACAAGCCCAGAATGATGCCGGACAGTGCGCGTCGAAAAAGCACAAATAGCAAAAGACTGTAGCAGCTGCGATGCTCAATTCAAATAATGTAAGAGCGTGCTTGCAGAGTCATTTTATTTTTTATTTCGCTATTGCCTCTGCACGTCCATACTTGGAAGTGTTGGTTATATTTGAAAGAGCAAAATAGCAATGCTTTTAGTTAGCAACAGTGGCGTGAAGTCAAAACTCTACAGACGTCATTGCTAGGCGGCAAAAAAAACAGCGGACTGTGTCAATTCATCTAAGACTCTTGGAAGGGACAAATGACCGATTCCTTATTTCATTTTTTTTTTCATGCTGAACTGTGCTTCACTGTTTTGATTCAGTGGAGGTTTATCTTTGCGCGGGAATCTAAATTAGGCTCATATTTGAGTTTCTGTGAAAAGAAATGAGCCGCTCTGCCTCGCCTAGTTCATTTCCCAACCTGTCTTCAATTGAGACTTCTATGCACATTGTAGCTGCGCGTACAAGGGACGAGTAAAAAGGAGCAGACAGGGCGGATCGCGGAGCTTCAGCTGAGTTTTACTTCAGTTTTACTTTTTCCCCGTCCCTGGTTCGTGCGGTTACAATGTGTATACAAGTACGAACCACCAACCAGCCCGCCTTTCCCTGTTAACTTCAATGTGGACCACTGTCAGGAAGAAAAATTGCCTGTATTATTTGTTATAGAAAAAAAATTCTCAAAACTGGTCTATTTTTCGGATAAAAATTAAAGGTGCACCTAAGCCTCCTTACGTGCGGAAATGCGAAAGCATTTCGAGTTTTATTGTATCATCTGTTACTTAGTAATGTAATTAATCATTGATGGTAATTATATAACTATCAATTGATCGATCATTTAAGCTAATTAGGAATTTATTATCAGTAAGCCTGTTGCCGATTAACAAAAATCTTAAATAGTGTTGATTGTTTTATTAGTGAGTAATTAGTTATATTAATAATCAATTGATTTTCCTTGCTTTTATGTTCATTCAGTACTGAAGGGGTTACAACAATTCGCCAATATGACGAATTACTAATGCTGTTTAGGAAAAATAATTGCCTTATTATTTAAATAACTACTTTATTTCATAACCCTGTCGTTTAAAGTTTCCATTGAATCATTATTAATCATTACAAATCATAATTACACTCTTACTGGACGATCGAATATTCGAGAGGGCACACTTTCTCCACATTTCCTGTCCACAGCCCGTGATGACACATCCTATCCACGCCACCCATGAAGAAAGAAATGCTTTCCCATTAATATATTATATTTTCCTGAGCGTGCATCCTTGTTGCAACTGACGCTGTGTCTCCGCTGGTTGCGAGATTGCGCCTGTGATTGGGATTTTTTATTGCGAAAGCCATACTACTTGCACTTTCACGCCTTTGCCGTGCCGCGGCGGTGACCACCATTGACCTTCGTTTGACCTTGATTGCATTAGATTGGATTAGATTGGATTAGATTAGGTTATATTAGATTAGATTAGATTGGACTGGATTGGATTGGACTTGACTGGAGTGGACTGGATTGGATTGGATTAGATTAGATTTGATTACATTACATTAGAGTAGATTACATTGGATTGGATAGGAGTGGATTGGATTGGAGTGGATTGAATTGTATTGTATTGGATTGGATTGGATTGCATTGCATTGCATTGGAATGGATTGGATTGGTTGGGATTGGGTGGGATTGAATTGGATTGGATTTGATTGTATAACCGATGCATCACCACAAGTCTAACCACAAGCACCACCACCAGCTACACTACCAGCTGTACCATGGCGTACGTACGGATACTGCTTTCGCAATTACCGGGTTTAACCAAGCTAAGCCACAGCGATTTTTTTACGTCGTGTTCTAAAGTGCTCCACGCCGTCTCTTCGCAGCGTTACCGCGTCGAGTTGGATCCAAACACGGGCCTCGTGTCCGCAGTCGTCCTCCGTGATGGCAAGCGAACAGTGAAACTTCGGCAGACATTCGCCGCCTACATCTTTGAAGGAGGGACAGCGGGCCGAGGGAAAGACCCCGGCCACTACGTGTTCAGCGCTGACAGTAAGGCGGCGGAGGCCAACCGCGTCTCCCAGTATCGTACAGTAAAGGTACGTATCGCGAAGGTGAGACTGCAGTCGCTGATATTGAAGATGATAGCCTAGGTACGCGCCTGACATGCTACTCTTAGTTGCTGCGTTGTGTGATGAGACATTAGAATGTAAAGCACGCGCACACAGTTCAATGGTGTGCATTAACGGGGCACGGAATCTTATAAACTGTACCTGAGAGAAGCTAAAAGGGACTACAAAAGCACCAAACGGAAGCAGAGTTCCTTTGCGAACAACGAACATGACCCCCATTGAGGCTCGAGTCTGTAAGCACGTCCTAGTGCAGCACCTATGACAGTCCTCCTTGATGGTGGAACGGCGCTTCATGTGCGAGTGATGTCCACGATACGCTTCCATAGTTTGCGTGCAAAGTACAATACAGCCCTCCGTTTGCCAACTTTTATAAGAAAGTGAGCTGCGCAGTGAAGCCTCTGGTTCAGGTAAACAAACTTAGGAACCCATGGTACAGCAAAGTGCCGACTTTGGCCGAGGAAAATACCCTCGGAATGGAAGCAGTAGCAGAGCTTGCACCTGACTAGTTCCTGGAAAGTCCATGCATTAGAAGTTAGCCGATGTGGAGGCGAGTTGGGGGGATATAGCGCAATTGTGACGATTATGGTACGGGTAAAATACTGCCCGTCACCTCTGATTAGTTTGCAGTTGCATGTCTTGACACCCGGGAAAAGTGAGGGGGAGAAAGACTAGGGGGAAAAGTCTTTATCAGTTACGAGGGTGAGGGTTAGTATATAAGAGTGGGCATGAAAGTTCTGCGCGCAGCTAGATTGGCCATACATAGGATCAACCGGAATGACGTTATTCCGCGCATCCAGTCGCAGGGCCGCGCATAGATTTTTTTCTGTGGTGCGAGAAATGAGACTAGCGGATCAGCCTTCACAGGAAGGCGAAAATGACAACTAAACCGCTGTATAACGAGAAGTTGGATTTATCGGCTTGCTGTAAGCACAAATGAAATATAGGAGCAGGAATACATTGGCATGCAAGCGAGTTCAGTAATTCGTCAGTTTACAGGATCCACTTGCTCTTCATTGGGCCTGCCACCTCCTTAAAGCCGCATACACAATGTGGCTCAGTCCAACCCGATAATAAAGAACCCCCTGGGTGGTTACGGATCAATAACGTGAATGTTCAACAACGGTAGCGGCAAGGAAAGGGGAACTTGGATAAAGGTCTTTTTTTTTTGTGGGACGAAGAGGAGAATTGACAGGAGACAGACGGGGAGTTTTCATTTAACGCAGTGGTAAACCATTGCGATCGCTGAAGTCGGTGATTATGTATTCAACGTAAGTGACAAAATCTCTCTTTTAGAAGACGAGTCTATTGCAAATAATTTTAGACGATATTTATTGACAATTTTTCAAGAAATAACTGCCACGACGCGGTGGCGCCGCGAACTAGTTTGAGTGGTTCATCGGCACATTCAGATGTTGATGTCCGAGTCTTTCACTGAAAATATTCCCCAGAAGCGCTATTGCATGGATATCTGCAAGCTAACGAGATAGAAGAGACGCCAGGTGTCTCTCCTTGATTTGTCTGGTGCCACCAGTAGAGAGAGGGCAAGCAAATAGGAGGTTTCCACGCTGCATTGAAACTCCCGCAGGAACATTGTAGCAGAGTTGTTATAAGCCTCTATTTCTTAAAAGGTTATCTCCTTGAACAAGAAGGCCCTACGTAAGTGCGAGGCGCTGTATGTTTAAAAGAAAACATTATCTGAGCACAGTTAACTAATGGGAATATTTAAACTGCGAAGAAATTTGGGTGCGACTACGTCTTTAAATGCAGATCTTATACAGAATGCATGTGTGGTGACATGGAGCGTTCTTATCCTATGATGGTTTGGTTTGGTTTATGGGGTTTAACGTCCCAAAGCGACTCCGGCTACGAGCGACGCCGTAGTGAAGGGCTCCGGAAATTTCGACCACCTGGGGTTCTTTAACGTGCACTGACATCGCACAGTACACAGGCCTCGAATTTCTCCTCCAAAGAAATTCAACCGCCGCGGCCGGGATCGAACCCGCATCTCTCGGGCCAGCAGCCGAGCACCATAGCCACTGAGCCACCGCGGCGGCCTTATCCTATGAGAGGGGCGATGTAATGACATCGCATCGATGTAATGACATTGCATATAATTTTTATTATTTTCACGCTTCAATAGCCCAATGCACTAGGTGTGGCTGAAATCAGACAGACGGGCGGATAAGGAAGATCGAATAGAAGATAACGAATATAATTGTATCATAGCGGCCTTGCATATATTACATGTTTTTCATTCACTGTATATTAACAAACTGTGGGCACAAGGTGCCGGTCATTGCTCCAAGAAGATCGCACACGGAAAGAATGGCGACGTCATTAGTAACTCTTTCTTCCTGCGCATACGATTAAACAACCATATTCATTTATTGTAGCACACGGTTAAACAACTATGTAGGCATATAGATATAAAAAATGGCGCAAGTCTGTCAGGTAAAACCAAAGCGACGGCGACCATTAAACTTTTCCAAATTGTTTTGTGTGAAGCAGCAAGAAAAATTAACAACCGCTGAGTCTTGTTTATCTAACGCAGTTTTTTTTTTAATTACAAACTGTACAAAATCAGTACAAAATTCTACGTTGTACATGTCGCTGATTTTCAATTCTTTCCAAAGCGTGCGTCAACTGTCTACCGCTGCACCTTCACTTTTGCTGTTTTCAAGTTCGAAAAAGCGATTTCTGCGTTGTTTCTCGCCTATTAGACCTTTCGTTGACTTTACACGTTCAAAGAAATAGACTGCTTCACTCACGCGATATTGCTTGCATTGAAAAACAAGCCCCGGTTTATTGTAAAATGTTAAAGCGAGCGCAGTACAACGTAGACTGACCTCGGGAGCAGTCCTCCGTTACGCCGCCTTACTGGATCAATTGAGGCGCCCCCTCCAGGTCATGAAAATCACCAGTTCCTGTGGGTGTGGCGAGCAGCAACAAACAGGAGCTTTGAAGACTCTTCGCGAAAACATTTTCTTCGCTCTCTGTTACCAAAGCTGGCTGATCGTTGATATTCCTGAGCGAGGTTCATAAAAATCGGTCAATGAACACCAACCTATTTTGATAGCAGCGTGCTTCCCGGAGGTGATGGACAAGTGAATCATCCCTGCGCATAGAGAAGGCGAAGAATTTGACGAAACATTTCCAAACAAGTTGGTGTCGCTTGAGCAGTTGGGGAAGAGGTAGATCGAGTACATTAGAATACATTATTTCTCCGTTCTTTCTCCGGCAGGGTTAACCAGCCGTATAGTCAACACGCCTCAGCTGTATTCTGATGCACACCACTAAAGACAATGCTGAGCTGAAAACAGCGCTCTTCAAGCTCGAAAAGCTTAATTTTTAGAAATTTCTTACAGTCTTAGGCATAACACCCTCTATATGACACTTACGCTAAATGGAGTTCCCAGAAGGGAAGGTTTCCCTCCTGGGAACTCGTCACAATGTTCGTAATTGTATACGTTTTTGCTGAAAAAGCTCTTTTTTTTGTGTGTGCTCTCAAAAGGGTCCTGTAGTCCAAGAGATCCACCAGGTATTCAACGAGTACATCTCTCAAGTTATAACTCTGCACAGGGACAGCCCGTTCATCGAGTTCACCTGGACCGTGGGACCGTTGACGAAGCTGTAAGACAGATCATGCATCAGCGTTTAAGGCGATGAATTTTGCACCCTGAGTGTACAATACATAAGATTCTGTGGCGCGTAATGCCTCCTCAACCATCGTGGCGAACTCTCAGGGCAGGCCCGAAGTAGGTATAACGAAGAACTCCCATACATTTCGTTTCCCCCTAGAACCCGAGTAGTGGTGGCTATGGGTGCATCGCGCATCAGTCTCAAAGTGACCGACCGCCTTCAATACACTAAGTTTCACTGGGACCACATGGCACATAACAGGCACAATCTCAGGAGCACTCGCTCACCTGATCACATGTCCTTTTGACGTGCTCTCATGTCCCACTCATGCCACATTGGCTTTGGTGAAGAGCTCAGTAAAATTTGAATATCTGGCTCGTTCGGGGTATTTTGACGATTGTCCAGCAGCTAAGGACGCATGTTTGGCCGAGAAAATGGAATTTAAATATATTCCCGCCACTTGATTCAAAATAGCGACGTTCACGCCAGAAACGACTGGTTGCCACCATTGTGAAGTAAACGGCGGAGCAGCCTAGCTTTTGGTCTTTTCTACCTTATAAGGGCTCCGTTTTCTGTGCAAGTCTTTTCGTTGTGTTTTGAAGGCAGTACGCTATCAATAATGATCAGCTTCCGTTCGTCCTCAATGTCTCATTGAGACATGCTTTGACTCCGAGTACGGCACTTTTAAGCCTGGAAAAGTCTGCAGCTTAACTGTCCTGATATCAGCGCTGTTAAGCCTGTTTGTACATATTTTGATGCTCAGAAGCGGACGAGAGAACTCCCGCGCTCAGCTGTTAGTCTAAGAGACGATGGTTCAAGTTGAATAAAAAGCGACCACTGTCTGTAATAGAACCATGTATAGCCCCGTGATGCTGGTCGCTATAACAGGCCACCGGTTATATTGTACAGAAAGTGTTCTGCTGTGTAAGTGATGGCCCAAATTTGTGAGCCCTTTAAACATAACTCAAACAATCCAGGCAGGTCTTAAAATTAAAGATTAGCGATCATGAAATAATGAAAGTAACAACTGATTAGAGAAAAAATGGTAACTGTAGGTAGTGAAGCATTTTAAAATAACATAAACCAATTATTGAACTTTTCGCTTTGCCAGGAGCATTTAATGTTACTATGTTCGGCTCCTATAAAATGTTTGGTTTGGTTTGTGGGGTTTCACGTCCCAAAGCGACTCAGGCTATGAGCGACGCCGACGTGGAGTTTGTTGCATTCCCAGTAAGCAGGCGTAGGCTTGACGAAACGGCTTTATTCACAGTGCTGCATACTGGCAGCTCGAAAGAAAACTCCCCCCGAGTACAGCACATGACACGCATATATACATATACTCAGCAGCCCGGCACATGCGCAGAACAGACAGATATATCTTATCACACAGCGGTACACGCACGTGTCGCGCCCCAGATACCGACACAACACCTCCTCCCCTACTAGATCAAAAACGGTCATAGCCCCAACGCTCAGGAGGTCGCCTTTCCCGATTGCTCCTTCTTAATGAAATGGGTTCATTTTCAGATGGCAACCGGCCCAGTGGACTGGGTGCCACCGGAGGCTGCGCTGAAGGCATCGGAGGAGAGGCGACCTCTGATGCGTGTGGCAGGCATATTTCATTTGCAGTTGTTTTTTCATCATCAAGAACGGAATGTCGCAAATGATCAGCATGCACAAAACGCACTTTGTTTCCAATGACAACCAAATACGTAGTGGGAGACTTTACACGCACAATTTTGCCAGGACGCCAGTTCACCGAATCACCACGCACAGAGCGCACCAGCACCCGGTCACCAGTCGCAAAGAATCGCGGCTTCGCTCTTCGCTTATCTGCAGCCTGTTTCACCCTTTCGCTTTTCTCTGTCATTGCACTGGACAGTTTTGGTCTCAACAAGGAAAATCTGGTTCGTAACTGTCTTCTTAAAAACAATTCAGCCGGTGTCCTTCCGGTGAAGGTGTGCGGCGTTGTTCGATAACAAAATAGGAAGTTCTCTATTCTGTGCTGCAAGGTTCTTGTAGTTCCCTTTTCTCTGTCCTCCAGCAACTGCTTGAACAGTGCTGTCTTGGTAGTCTGTACAGCCCGTTCCGCCGACCCATTCGACTGTGGGTGGTACGGAGGGGTGCAAGTGTGCTTTACTCCATTTGCTTTCAGGAAGTTTTCAAACTCAGCGGCACGGAATTGCGGCCCATTATCAGTTATAACTTCAGCAGGTAGACCATGAGCAGCAAACATGGATCTTACAACTTCAACGGTTTTAGCTGCCGTCGTCGTTGTACACACCTTCACTTCCAACCACTTGCTATAGGCATCAACTGCTAAAAGGAACATTTTTCCTTCCTTCTCCGCAAAATCGAGATGAACCCTTTCCCAAGGGTGCTCGCACACTTTCCAGGGAGCCAAAGGCGCTGATTGTGCTGCAGGTTGAACACTTTGACAAATGTGGCAAGTTCGCACCGTTCGTTCTAATGCTTCGTCGATACCTGGCCACCACACCATTGACCTTGCGACCATTTTCATCTTCGTGATTCCAAGGTGCTGCTCGTGCAGCAAGTTTAGTACAACACTGCGCAAACACTCCGGAATGATTACTCTGTTTGTCCAAATAATGCAGCCCGCTTCAATAGAAAGTTCGAAACGTCGAGCCCAGAAAGGCTGCAGTTCCTGAGAAACAGATTTTGGCCAACCATGCCATATCATGTCGCGAACCGCAGTTAGCAGCGTATTGCGCGTTGTTTCGCGTTCAATGTCTTTTGCCGTCAAAGGAAGCTCGTCAAGTGTAGAAAAATAAAAAATGTCTTCAGTGTGCTCTGACGTTTCTGGCAAAGGAAGTCTAGATAAGGCATCGGCTTGGGCAATTTCCGTACCGGGCTTGTGCGCTATCTTATAGCTGTAGTTTGCGAGGAACACAAACCAACGGTGCACCCTAGCAGTTGCCACAGCACTGCTTTTTCTTTTCGGGTCGAAGAGTACGGTTAGTGGTTGGTGGTCTGTCAACACCTTAAATGTTCTACCATAAAGGTAGTTATGAAACCGTTTCACACCAAAAACAATGCTCAAAGCTTCTTTTTCAATTTGGCCATATTTGCGCTCTGCAGGTGACAGTGACCGGGATGCAAATGCAATTGGTTTATCTTTCCCGTCCACGACGTGCGACAGCACAGCACCAAGACCATATTCGGATGCGTCACATGTTAGTTGTATTTCTTTTTTGACATCGTACAACTCCAGAACATGCTCGTTAGTCAGCATCTCTTTAGAAGTCTTAAAGGCAGTATCACATTGACGCGACCAGTGCCATGCAGTTTCTTTGCGCAACAAGTTATGCAGGGGTTCGAGAACTGTAGCCAGATTAGGCAAAAATTTTGAATAAAAATTGATCAAGCCCAAAAAAGCCTTTAGCTGGGTCACGTTTCCAGGTTTTGGTGCGTTCTTTATGGCTGCTACTTTATCAGCTGTGGGATGTAATCCATCTCTGTCGATTTCATGGCCCAGATATCGTATTCGTTGCTGGAACAGCTTACATTTCGCAGTGTTGACCCTTATGCCATGTTCTCTTAGGCGTATGAGCACCTGCTCCAATCGGTCATGACACTGCTTTTGATCTTTTCCCGCGATGACAATGTCATCTAAGTAGCAGGCTGTGCCAGTCAGCCCGTGTAGGACTGTGTCCATAACGGCTTGAAACACTCCTGGCGCGCAGGCTACGCCGTATGGCAAGCGTCGGAACCGGTAAAGGCCGAGGTGTGTATTGACGGTGAGCAGTTCTTGCGCTCGCTCGTCTAATTCCAGCTGCAAGTACGCCTTCGACAAATCTAAAACTGAAAAAACGGACCCGCCTTGTAACATTGTAAAAATGTCCTCTGGTAGAGGGAGCGGGTACTGGTCAACCTCAATTGCAGGATTTACCGTGACTCGGTAATCACCGCACAGCCGAAGCTCCTCACCATTTTTCTTTGGAACAATCACCAGTGGTGTCGCCCAAGCACTGTGGCGCACCTTATATAAGACTCCAGCTTTCTCCAAATTAGCCAATTCCTGCTCAACCCGTTCTCGCAGCGCATACGGCACTGATCGTGCCTTACCAAATACAGGGGACGCATTTTCCTTAACTACAATGCTCGTCTTGAACCCTTTTATCGAACCGTAGCCAGGCTCGAACACTTCGCGGTATTTCTCGGTCAAGGTCATCAAGGGCATTTCTTTCGTCAGTGGCTGCACATGCATCACTTCATTCCACCGAATTTTGATTTTACTCAGCCAGTTCCTGCCAAACAACGTAGGCATTCTGGCGCCTTTCATCTCTTTTACAATTACTAGAGGCAAGTGAAAACACTGATCGTAGTACTTCACTACAACATCAATTATCCCCTTGATATCAATAGGCGTGCCATTGTACGTAACCAGTTCGACGTCTGCTGGCCTGAGCTCGGTGTTTGGAAAGTGCTTCGCGCACTCTGCCTCCGACATTACGGAAACCGCTGCTCCTGTGTCCAACTCCATGGGTACGTTTTCCCCATTTAACTGCACACTGACTACAATGGCAGGACTGGCCGCACGGTTGTCGGTGTGGCAAAGGGTCAGAAGTTCACTGTCCGACGATTCCTGCTCTAGTTGATGCACAACTCTAGTTTTGCACATTTTAGCAACATGGCCTTTCTTTTGACATTTGAAACAAACACTGTTCAAGAACGGACAACTTACAGGTGCGTGCCGCCCACCGCATCGATGACAATTCGATTTAGTCCTTTGAGTCGTATCCTTTCTTTTTGGTTGATCGGAGGAGTGACAGCTGTACGCCGTCGACGACTTGCTCTGCCAGAGGACATCACTGCCGCTTGACGCGTGCTCCCCACTGGTTTCCGACATCATTGCCACTGTGTCTCTCGCTGCCATTTCCATGGCCGTAGCGACGCTGCAAACACGGTCCCAGGTGAGCTCGGTGTCGGTCATGGCCAACAGCCGGCAACGTATCGCCTCCGAGTGTAGACCAGCAATCAGGCGGTCCCGAAGGGCTTGTTCCAGGAAGCTGCCGAAGTCGCATGAGGCTGCCGCTTGCTTGAGCTTCACCACAAATTCCGCGACACATTCTTGAGGTCCTTGCTTCCTTCGATTAAAATCATATCTTTCGCTCACCACAGACCGCTTCGGAGTGTAGTGCTTCTGCAGAGCCGACACGACTTCCTTGTAAGTTGAGTTGCTGGGCGTCTTTGGAAGAAGCAGGCTTCGGAGCGTCACATACGCTTTTTCTCCTACGGCGCTGAGGAACAGATGCAGTTTCTTCTCCTCGGCCACTCCATTCCCTGTGAAGTACAACTCGAAGCGCTCGATGAAGACGTCCAAGTTGCCGCTGTCAGGATCAAACTCCGGTAGCTTGCCGACTGCGAATGCCATTCTCAGTTCGGGTTGGATCCCATCCTCGTCGCCAATTTGTTGCATTCCCAGTAAGCAGGCGTAGGCTTGACGAAACGGCTTTATTCACAGTGCTGCATACTGGCAGCTCGAAAGAAAACTCCCCCCGAGTACAGCACATGACACGCATATATACATATACTCAGGAGTCCGGCACATGCGCAGAACAGACAGATATATCTTATCACACAGCGGTACACGCATGTGTCGCGCCCCAGATACCGACACAACAGAGTTCTCTGGATAATTTCTACCACCTAAGGTAATTTAACGTGCACTGACATCGCACAGTACACGGGCCTCTGGCATTTCGCCTCCATCGAAATTCAACCGCCGCGACCACACGCTCCATTTTCCGTTCAAGAGCCGAGCGCCATAGCCACTGAGTCACCGCGGCGGCTCATTGAATAAACGTTGAACGGGGTCAGCAGCGGCACAAAATTTGTGCCACTGTAAAAGATTGGATTCTGAGAAAGCGTCCCAATGTCAACAGGTAGTACTGTTGAGAGAGTAGCGGAGAAAATTCGCTGAGGTGGGGAGGCACCTCCGGCACGGTGGTGACTTGTGGGCACCAGTGATGAATTTGACTTCGCAAAGCAGCATTGTTTTCTTTGAGAACCGCCGCAGTGGAATGCTCATGATAAATTTTTAGCGTCCAGTGTTCCATACGTGCGCCCGAGTCTCAATGCACAGGCATTTCTGCGAAGCGAAGCGCCTGAGTCTTTTTTTCTATTGGAGTTGCTTGCCATTAGGCATAATTTAAAAGGGAAAGAAAGTTATAAGAAGGAGTGTAAACAAGCCTCGCTTAAAAAGTGGCAAAAGTTCACGATAGAGCGGTTATCATGAGTCCAATTGCGATAGTCGCCTGCAACGTCCCCTCGCAGGCCCACCTTCTTTAGGAAGCGTCGTCTCACGGCAGCTGTAGCCGGGAAGTCCCAAGTGTTTTTGGTCACACTGGTCTGGCGCAGCATCACAATGAGGACATTTTTCAGTCACATCGAAACGTTTGTCACACCACCGATGACGCACAGGAGTCAGAGCCGCTCCTGCCCGAATCCGGCGCACAGATACCTCCACCTCCCGAGTAAGACTCCGGAGTAGAGGGTACGAACACGGAGGAATTAGAGCGCGTGTTCGCTGACGCAAAGCCTGTTTCTCCGAAACATGGGACAGGAACGGTTCTGGGGGAAGAGGGGAAGGTGGCGGGATGCCTGATGTGTCAAGATGTGTCATTGCAGCCACATGATTATGGGGATCCTGTGCATGGCAGCGAATCCAGTGTATACGCACTGGACAGGAGTATTTTGTGCAAAGTTGGTGAATGGACTGCGTAACTTTGAATGTGAGCCGGACAGCCTTAAGCTGCTTAAGGGCGGCAAGGGAGTCGGTGTAAATGTGAACAATATTGAAAGTGGAAACGAGTCTAAGGGAAGCAATGGCACTGTGTATCGCATGAAGCTCCAAGGCAAGGGGGGAGCAAGTATCCGAGCTATATGTAGCGCGGGAGTTGAGATGAGGATGTGAGGGACTGTAAACTGCGGTAAGTCCCTGCGCCTGAGTCGAATTGCGACCGTAGCGAGCCCGGTCGACACGGCACACCCGTGGTCAGCAGCCGTAGGCCACAGCCGCTGAGGAAAGGCGTTCGCTGGACAACTCTCCCTCCTCAGTGGCAGTTTAGTTTCCCAACAACAAATTAAAGATCAAGCGGCCCCGGTGTCAGTGGTGCGCGAACTGTGTCGCACGGATTCATTATTGGTACTTTACACGTGTTTTTTTTTTTCTTTCAAGTACGGAGGACAACGGCGAAAGCGATATCGCAGGATGCGACGTAATCACCCAGTTTCAGAGCGACCTCCGGAGCGAAGGATTTTATACTGACAGCAACGGCTGGAGAAACATACACAGAAGGTGAGTACGTTGGCCCATTGCGGTACAAACTTGAGACAGTTGAGAAAGCAGAAATGAACTCCATGACTACCTTTCCTTTGAGGAGGACGTTGTCTGCATCGGAGTGACGGGGATAGCATTTTCACTTCCTAACAGCCAACGCTTGAGTCTCCACGATGGGACTAAATTATTGGCGTCTTTCCACACTGAGCGGCAGTGCAATAACAGATAGGCTTATTAAAGTTGTGAGTTTCACGCAAAAAAAAAGATGGAGTTGTTCCTCTGTATACGTCGAGCTTAGCTGCGTCATGATAGTTGCGGCTGCGATATTCCGACGAACGTTTGAAAGCCTGAAAGCTGGTTTGAAAGCCTTCTGCGAAGAATTTAAATATTGGACCACGGCGAACGCGAGAAAGAAAAGAAACCTGTGCAGGTCTTTCAAAGAATTTGAAAAAGTGTCATCTAGACTTGGTGTGGAGCTAATTTTCACGGCTGCCGGGAAGATGGCCCGATGGCTATGAAAAACCGTGTTAAAAACTTCCTGTAGTATCAAGCATCAAACCATGTGCACACAACGTACTGCCAGCGTTGTGTATGAGGTCCCTTTGACGTGCGGCAAAGTTTATGTGGAGCAAACGAGAAAATGTTTCAGTGAGCGCGGCCGTAAGCACAACGTAACCCTGACGAGCAGTTCTGGAGGGAACATATCGTTACGCTGTTGCTGTTGCCGAAACTACCGTCCCAAGTTTCACGAAACTAGGTTTCTAGTCAAGGCTCAGGAAAAGTCTAAGGTAGAAGTAATTGAAGCCTTCTTTCATTCACAAAGCTAAAAGACAAGTGCGTTAGCACGCCTTCTATTCACCTTTCTGGAAATGAACTACCTTTTCTGGATGTTTGCATCTAGTTTCTTGCCCCCTGTTCTACTCCTTATTTTAATTCAGTTTTAGAATGTTAGTGTGCCCTTTACCTTGTTTTGCCGCCCTTTACGCGGTTTTTATTCCCTTCTCACCCGTTTCTTTTCATTGCCATCTTTCATACACCTTTTTTTCCACGTTGTTATGTACGCTTATCCGCACATGTGAATGCGCATTTTGGTCGGCTTTCACGCAGGAGGCCACACTGTCTCCCAATTCTACTTCTTCGTAACAATATTGGCACATCTTTTTATGATCAACTACCTCATTTTTTTAATATCGCTTAGACATACCATTTCGTTCTTGTTGTTTGTAGGTTCACTTCACGTTTATTCATGCAGCCATCATCTGGGTATAAGCTGATATATAAGGTAGGCGGATGAGATTAAGAAATTTGCGGGAATATGCTGGCCGCGGCTGGCGAAGGACAGGGTTAATTCGAGAGACATGGGAGGGGCATTTGCTCTGCAGTGGGCACAGTCATACTGATGATGATGATGATGAAGCGCGTCTGGAATCGTTTGTCGTTTATTAAAGTAAAAAGTTGCGCTTCTGTTCTCTCATCACTCCTTTTTCCGACGTGAATTTAACGCACACCATTTCTAAGAGATCATCAACCAACTAGCCCGTCAAAAATCTTACTTCCGACGAATGAAGTCGCAAATTCGCTCCTGCACTATCTAACAGCTGCAGTGGGGCGCACGTTTTTCAAGCTCATGTTTGTAACAGAGGAGAGGTGCCCTTGAGCCAGAAAGCGAATAGAAGTGTTGGAAAGCCGCAAATTTATCAGGCTAATACCCGTGCCACACGGACTGATTTAATGCCATTAGGTGCTTACCGCCTTAAGTTTCAATGGCATTCGTGTGGTGCCACACGCATATATTTAATGGCATTAGCCTTACTGCCATTCGCTACCTACTGCGTTCGCCACAACTCCTTCGCCCGTGCAATGCGTACTCTCGTTCCCATTCCACACGCAGAAAAGCCTGCGGCTTTGGCAGTAAGAACTTCCTAACCAGTAGTAAATGGTTAATTCTTAACTATCAGTCAGATGAGGCATATAGACCGCATTTTCAATGCGAAGAGAGCCATTTTAACCAGCCTTTTTGACAGGTAATCTCGACTTGCGTGCCGACATGCGAGTTTATGGCCACTTTTTTTACTTGTAAAGCAAGAATAGCCGTATTTTATGGAAAATCATTTTTACATTACACTTGAACCACATTCCTGATATATTGTGCTCATTAGCACTGTTTACATTCAGATGAAACTTTTGACTGCCTTGCGAGCGTTGTCGTCATCCTCACTTTCGATAATGGCATTAAATATGTTCGTGTAGCATGAACTCCGAAAATAATGGCATTAACAAACTTATGGCCTTAAGAATTTACTGCCATTTGTTGTGCGCGTGTGGCACGAGTATAAGTCGCTTTACCGCTATGCCACTTAGAGGGTTACCGAGCTTCTGTACGGAAGTCAAAAGTGATGAACGGGCCCAACGACGAAGCTTTTATCACTTCCCTTTCACGTGGTTCAGGTGTCCATCGATGTATGTGGGGCAGTTCATGCGTCGTTTCCTTTCCTGAAATACAATTTTCAGCTTTTTTTTTTCCAAGAAGGAAAGGGCAGCCTTGGAAGACTAATAAACATGATGACTGTCTAACATCATTTCACACGATACGATCGCTTCGTGACTTATACAGCATTTTTGGCACATCTGATAGCATGCTATTCTGATGCGGGTATGCTAACCGCGTAGCTGACGCTAGCAAATCGCACGCAGGCTTTAATACCTGAAGCTTAGATTTCCCGTTGGGCTCTGCTTTATCTAGAGGGAAAGCATCAAGCATAGTCAAAGGGTACGTATCATGCTTGCCTACTATATGCTTAATGACTGTTGTTTATTTATTGATATGAGGAAGCGGACTCAGTTGCATGGCAGGTCAAGAGAGATCATATTCGAGCCAAAGTCCGCAGATGGTTCATTTTCCAACTTTTCAGCGTTGTTTAATTTTTGTCATACGTCTCCGGGTCGCTTGAATTGCTTTGGAGTCTTTTCATGGATTCCATACGGCACACCTGAAAGCGATAAGGTCTGCAAATCATGCTATAGCGTTTACAGCTTCCGGGGTGCGCGGTAAGCTCGTCACTACGCAATGTGAAACCGTACCATTTCCCCCGGAAACGCTTTACAAAGGCTGTGCTTGTGATTCTTTATGCAGAGTGACAATAAAAAGGGAAAACCTTGCGATTCCTTCGAGCTACTACCCCGTCGTGTCCTGGATCTATATAAAAGTAAGTTGCTCTGCCCTGGTTACCGCTAATGTCTGGGCCACTGCGAATCAGTCGACATTCTGACCGCATGGCATAATGTGAAGCGCGCTAATAATTCAATCCATCTGGAATCCGCTAATCCTGGCGCAGCAGTCCTAGGCCGTAGCGTCCGTCTAGGCTGATGTGGCATCTATGAGGTGGAGAAGAAATCTTTTTTTGGTCTCCCATGCGCTTAAAAACAGTTTACAGCTCTATTCAACGCTTTTGTTTGTTTGTTTATTGTAAATATATCTTACATAGCTCTGTTTCGCTATTTACTAGTTTCTCCGGCCACGCAAGACGCATTTATTCTACAGTAATTCAAGCTGGTGGAGTCAGAATATGGGAAACAAACTGTAATTACCCCTTCAGTTTAAATAGCGTGTGAGCATCCAAAAAAATCATTAAGTTGTACCACAGCTTCGTCGTGCAAAGAACCGATGGCCGTAGCATCTGCGTTACAAAGTTTTTTTTGATTATTTAATTACAATACTGTTAGCCCTAGAGAAGGGGCCGTGGCAGGGTGGGAAATGCATCAGTAAGCATCGAGATGGGATACAGTTACAAAAAATATATAACGTTTGAAAAATATGCTATGAATGAAATATCAAGCACATGGAGGGATCTACAAAACTTTCAAGAACACTGAGGGCTAAGGAACAGACACCATATACTAAGTTTGGATTTGGATTTATGGGGTTTAACGTCCCAAAGCGACTAAGGCTATGAGAGACGCCGTAGTGGAGGGCTCCGGAAATTTCGACCACCTAGGGTTCTTTAACGTGCACTGACATCGCACAGTACACGGGCCTCGAATTTCTCCTCCAAAGAAATTCAGCCGCCGCGGCCGGGATCGAACCCGCGTCTTTCGGGCCAGTAGCCGAGCACCATAGCCACTGAACCACCGCGGCGGCATATACTAAGTTCAATCAAAGCCTGAAATTGGGCCCCCCAAAAAAATCTAACGTTTGAAAAAGATGCTATACATGAATTATCAAGCACATGGAAGGAGCTACAAAATTTTCAAGCATACTAAGCGCTAAGGAATAGACACCATACACTAAATTCAACCAACGCCTGGAATTTATGCACGTCATCACTTCATTTCACATACTGTCAAGGTCATTCCCCTCGACTACCCAGCATGGAAAGAATAATTACTTGCAAACATTTTTTTTTTGTTTGAAAAGGCAGCAAAGTAAAAAAAATTCTGCGTCTCTTGGCATAGCCGAAAGAAAATATCACACATTCATGAGCGTTGCTTTTTAGTTCATATTTCATAATTTCAAAGAAGGAACGCAAGCGCGCAATCTTATTTCTATTGTCACGTAGTGGTGACTGCAGTTCGGCGAACAGGAAAACAACGAGGATGTCTTCGAAACGGAACTCTTTATTTGGGCTGACACTCGGCAGCGGCGTAGCAACAAGCGTGCTCGGCGGTCGTCGAACAGAATGACCGCCGCTGTCGGCCGTGCTCTTTTTAAAGCTGATGCGAACTTTCGAGATAAAGCTTAGGAGACTACTAGAACATTCTGGCACAAAGCAGAATCGGCTCCGCCTGGATGCGATCAATCGAGATAAATCTAGGCGCGTCTTTCGTCACAAACGAAGCGATAAAGCGGCGTGTCGGCAGCCTTGAAGCATAAACAAACAAACGCGACAAAGATTCGCAGCACTATTAGATAATGCCATCACTATTCTTGCCTATAAAAGTTCCGTTTACAACAGCAGCACCGTCTTTGTCACTGTCATGCCGTAACCTATCAATACTTGTCAGCTTCATTTTGTTGCCTGCGTGCATTTAATGCCTGCGCTGCTTGCACGGGCTCACTCTCAACTTTTCACGATCGAGGGCGGTGGTCTCTAATAATTGGATGTGTATATTTGATCTAGCTTGCCAGATTAAATTACTACGCTCTTCGCATTCGTTCCGAAGTAAACATTAATTACACTCTCGTCTTCCAAAAGCAGCCGGGCCGCGGTACTATCATAGCAAACACAGTGGCAAAATAAAAGAATGTGTAAACACACCTAATAAACACTGGTGCAACTACTGCACAAATTAGGGTTTTTTTTTTTTTTAAGACGAAAGCCTTTAACGCCTCATACTGTCGTTAGCAGCCGTGTCGAGAGATTTGTCCGCGTTTCGGCGTCACTACTTACAAAGAACTGTGTCGGGGCTGGGAATCGAACCAGGACCTTCGGCATGTGAAGTGGAGACGCTACCACTCCGCCACGAAGGCCCAGGGTTTGAGCTTGAATAAAGGCGCATCTAGTGAATGCATGGGTTTATAAACAATATGAAAAAAATACAAATAAGAAAAGAAACAAACATAAAAATAGAAATAAGAAAAGAAACAGAAATAAAAATAAAATGAACAAAATAAAGTACGTCAAATAAAAAAAAAAATAAAAAAATAAACAGTGCCTGTCTTTGTGCCTCTCTTTTCGTTCGTTCGTGCTTATTTGAACTTCTAATCTCCTCCACATAGCAGTATAACCACTCTTACCATCAAGGTGGCCACGTATGGTATGGTGGCGTGTATGCAATGTAGGCCTATAAAGACCTGGTTATATTCGTCGTTGTTGCTCCATAGAGTGTGAAACTGGGTGGTTATCTGGGTGCAATTCACTTTTATCTAGCTGAAAGTAATGCCACAAAAATTCGTTAGATTACGCACTCTTCCCAAGCACATCATGTAGGCGCCGCACTGCCCCCCAAAATCTGGTGCGGACGCCTCGGAATACATTTCTGCATTAATAACAGGCTGGCTGCTTCGTTCATATATCCCCAAAAAATATCTTCACTGATGTGCACATGAACCTTTCAGTTGTGGTATATATCAAAAACTCTCTGTCGAGTAGCACGATTCAACACAGTTGCCCCTAAGAAAGATCGTGTGATCTACGGAGGACATTGGGCTGGTCTTCTGCTTTTTATATTTTCTTTTCCGGGCAGACCCGCAAAAAGGTACAGTCTTTGTCAAAAGTAACCAGGCTGCATAGTTTGCTTCTCATTTGTAGAGTAGAGCCTTTACGGCTTTCCTTAAGGTCGATAAGTTCTTTGAAGGTGAGGACAGGGGTTCTCCTTACCATACAGAGATTTAGAGCCTAAGGGCTGGCGTAATAGTTTAAATATACGACTAAGAAGTAAAACCATGCAGCCTGGTTACTTTTGACAAAGACTGTACATCATATAAGTAGACATCAGCTCATAACGAAAGAGCTGTGGCTTGTTTTCTAGAACGCTGACCATTGCAGTATATCGGGCACTGGAGTTCTGGCGCCTGCGTTACGTAACGGCGGCTACAAATGAAACACTGCTATTTACCCTAAGCTCTTGCAGACACAGTGCGCACAACCCTGTGCACAGCAGGCATTAAAAAGCACCCTCTATTCCCAGGATAAAGCCAAGAATCTGCAGATGCTGATTTTCCCTGACCGAACCCAAGGCGGCACAAGCTTACAAGAGGGCCACCTGGAGCTAATGGTAAGGTTACGGTCGCAGACGCGAAGACCCACACCTCTTGCACTGCGTCGTGGTGACGTAAAAACCTTGCGCACTTCCTTCCGTACAGCGCAGCAATGGCAAAAAGAATCGGCAGTGGCTAAGCTCAGCTAGGCCAGGATATACGTACCGAAAGCAGTTTCGTCTACTGACATTTCGGTAGCGACACGCCATCGTTGTCGTTCAGCAGCTTGGCGGCGTCTCTTCGGGAGACGTTCCTCTCGTTCAACGGGCGTCTCAGCCGCCCGCTTATCCTTTCTCACCTCGTTTTCAAGCTGTCGGTCAGCCTTGTACCCCGCGACGACTTCTGGATCGGAAGACTCAATTTCAGGCAGCCTGCACAGCTGCCGTGACGAGCACGGCCGCTCTCCTTCTGCAATGGTGCGTTTCTGAGGAGCGAGCGGCTGCGCCGCCATGGTTGCCAGGTTACCGATTGCCTTGGTGACGGCGCATGCGCAGTAGTGGCCTTTTGGCAGGCACCGCGAAATGCCGTTCTGCTACAGAGTAGTTCTGCTAGCCTAGTGTAGCGTTCACTACAACATGTGCCCGGCGCCAGTTTTTCTTAAGGCTCATCTCCGTAGACATATCGGAGGCACACGAGCGCAGCGCCTACGCGCCCAGCGCCGCGCCGCGACAAGCGTCGGAAAACATACGCAACTCAGTGGCCTGTCGCCTCCTGTCGCTGGTATTCGCGCTCCGCTCAGCGATGAAAACGGCGCGAGAGGGGCCGTACCGGATGCCGAGAGAACTGCGTTGTCTGATTGGTTACACCGACTGCAAACCAGCGAGCCAATTCCGGCGCCGGTGCGAGCGCTGCGCGAATTTCTGACAGACAGATATTGGCCACGCTCCAGCTCCAGGTCGCCTCTGCGCCTCACGCATCCGTAGACCGGCTCCGGCGTACGCTGGTACGCGCAGTCACTGCGCTCGTGCACCTCAGATGGGCCCATGGAGATGCACCTTCGCGCGCATACGATTGACATGAACACAAGTGGGTTGTAACAACCCCAGCACTCGCTCTACTGTTCATGGTATTCTCCTGCATTCTTAATGTAGTAGTATTAAGAGTATGCTCTTGTGAAAACCACCCTGTTTCTCTGTAACGACATTCACTGATTGATCGGTGACAGTCGTGACGTCATCAGCTCCATCAAATTTGAAAATCTGTGGACTAGAAAAATGTTCGAGTAGCCTCCGCTGGATTATCATATGGGACTATACTAACCGGACCCACTTCTCCGCCTTAATGTACCCGCTAATCTCCACTAATCCATCTTAATCTACCCACTAACTCACCTTATCCACGCACTAATGCCCACTAATCCAATTTAATTGATTTTCTGGAGGGGGTCTGCTCCCAAAATTTAGGGACCCTTTGGAAAATTTGGGGTGGGTCACTTCACAAATCGCGTTTTTTTTTCTTTAAGAATGGGGTTTAGAAAGCCCCTAGTTATCAGTGCGAAAGCATTATTTCGATAGGTAAACCCCAAAGCACAATCTAGCCATGTTGTAGGTTTCCGATGTTTGCGCGTTTGTGCTAGGCGAAATAAATAAACAAAAAGAAGCCAAATAAATATTCGCAACTGGTAATCGCATCCGCAGCGACACGAACAGATCAGCTTCGCTGGTCACTGCATGAGAGCACTAGGCTCTCGCCGCACTCAAACATGCGTAGTGTTCAACTCAAAGTTGCAACACACTCTCGCGCTGTGCATTGCACATCATCTTCTTCTTCATATAATAACTACTATCAAACTAATATGCATTGTTCGGGTTATGTGGCGGCAGTGACAGAGAGATGTGCGCTGCATGCGTTGGCGCGGACAACGTTGTGGCAGAAACACGGCACTAGAGCAATGCACATTGGCATTGACAACACTGCTGCTGAAACGCAGCACTGGAGCATAGGCCACCGGCATAGATGGAGCAAATTGGCACTGGCGATTTAAAAGTTGAAGACACGGATAACTGACTGCCTGCGTCAATGGACACCTTAATCGCGCTTTCAGGTATACGTGACGGTGGTGTTGGCCTGCAAGAAGCTGTGCTTACGCACAATATTTCGTGCTTAGAAATGCCACACCAGCAGTCAACTTTTATCAAAGGTTCCCAGGGAGGAATTTCTTCTCGCGATTTCTGCCGACAAAAAACACTCAGGGAGCACTCCTTAAACGCCATCTTCCTTAAAACTCCCGCAGGTACATCGGCGGCACGCCACGAATGACGAACTAGGTTTGCCCGAGGCACTACGGGAGACCGGAAGCGACCATGAAGGACTAGTGGCGAGAGGAACGCACCGGCTTTTCTTGGGGTCCCCGTCAGAGGCCGCTAACTTCATGCGGCTTCAGGCGCTGCAGCTGGTCTACAAGCCGGTACTGCTATTCGCCCCCGCACAATGGGAACCCATCAGGGAGACGGTGAGAGTCGTAGCTGTACGCTTGACGTGTCTGTTTGGTTTGGTTTCGTTTATTGGGGTTTAACGTCCCAAAGCAACTCCGGCTATGAGGGACGCCGTAGTGGAGGGCTCCGGAAATTTCGACCACCTGGGGTTCTTTAACGTGCACTGACATCGCACAGTACACGGGCCTCTAGAATTTCGCCTTCACCGCAATTCGGCCGCCGCGGCCGGGATCCAACCTGCGTCTTCCGGGTCAGCAGCCGAGTATCATAACCACTGAGCCACCGCGACGGAAATTTTGAAGGGCCGAAAGGCAATGACAAGAATAATGGCGGACGACCTACCGTGCTTAAGCCGAATGTTAATTAGGTGTGCTATCACTTCGGTTTTGGTTGCAGGCCCTGGTTTCAATGTCAATCAGGCTTCAGACAAAGAACAGTGAGATTGGTCTTAAGCTCCGCTTAAGGGTTTGACGTGATAGCATCCATGGGTCAACACTCATATATTCGGAATTGGTCATTGTAGACGTTACATTCATAGATCGCGAGGAGATCTCGTACCAATCCTGGTGCAGTGGTGCAGCTGTTAAGCAATGCGTCAATGCCGTACGATGGCAGGTGCTGCAACCGGTGCGACTTTTGAAACACAGGTTGCTCTTCGCGAGCAACCTCTCTCTACCGATTATTAACTTTTAACTGCCACCTGCCGCGGTGGGCCGGTTGCTCACAAATCGGTGGGCAAGTTGGGATGACGTTAAAAAGTCACGTGACATAGGTGGCCCATCTGCCATCCAGGTTGCTTGTCTGGAGGTTTATTGTGGATTTTTTGCTAACGGGCAACGACGTCGAATTTTCTGCGTTAAGAAGCAACGTTTGCTTTCTCGGAAACATCGGAAGTGATGCCAGAAACGACTTTACTGACAAGCAAGCAAACGATACAGGCGACAAGAGCTGGCCTATGTCTATTGATTACCGCTTTCTAATGACATACTGACTGAAAACAAAGCTCTTAGACGCGGTAAAAGGCCAAGGAATATAATACAACTGCAACGCATTTACTTTCCCCGATACTGGCGATGACGTTAGTTCTTTAATTACCGATATCTACGGCTAGACTATTCCGCTACCCGCTTCCAGCGAGTGGTCACAACGTACATAATAGTACCGACGACACCATCAAAATTGTCAGCTTCTCCAAAGTAGCGGGACCACAAATATTACGGTCTTCACACAAAATCTCTCAGCGATAAACAAGTATTTTCCAGCCATATTAACCTCAATACGGTCGCAGAAATGAAAGAAATAGACATTTCCTCGAAAAAAAGTTGAATAAAACGGTTCTCAATACATCTTATGGCATAGCAAAGCATGCTCATATGTCTCTCCTGTCTTTACCTTTAAACTTATTGAAGCCCAAGACTCCTGGATTACGCTTTCTAGAGCGGAGTATTTTGGGGGTGTTCGAACAGTGCTTTCTGAAGACCGAATCGAATACGAATAGTGTATCTTTGCTACTAAATCGAATAAGAACAATGTAGGCAGACAACGAATGGTATGCGAATCGAATAGTGAAAGAACCGAATCGAATACGAATCGAATATTTTTACGAATGTTCGCTTCCTGTGCGAATAATTGCGCAGAACGAATAATGGTGCAAAACAGCGAAGGGCTAGCGACGACGGGGTTGCGGTACGGCGCTATAACTTGTACAGTTATAGCTATTTATATATTGGATCAATTAACACGCAGAAAACAAAAGTAATGTTCAACAGTCTTGCAAGGGAACAGCAGTTCACAATTGGTAGCAAGGTGCTGGAAGTGGTAAGGGAGTACGTCTATTTAGGGCAGGTATTGGCCGCTGATCCGGATCATGAGAGGGAATTCACTAGAAGGATAACAATGGGGTGGAGTGCATATGGCAGGTTCTCTGAGGTCATCGATGGCAGTTTACCGAAATATCCCTCAAGAGAAAAGTATACAACAGCTGTATCTTACCGGCACTCACCTACGGGGCACAAACGTGGAGGCTAACGAAGAGGCTCAGCTTAAGTTAAGGACAACGCAGCGAACTATGGAAAGAAAAATGATAGGTGTAACGTAAAGAGACCGGAAGCGGGTGGATTCGGTGAGGGAACAAGAGCGGGTTAATTACACCTTAGTCAAAATCAAGAGGAATAAAAGGGCTTGGGCAGGGCATGTAATGCGAAGGCACTATAACTGCTGGTCCATAAGGGTAACGAAGTGGATTCCAAGAGAAGGTAAGCGTGGCAGGGGGCGGCAGAAAGTTAGGTTGGCGGATGAGATTAAGAAGTTTGCAGGGATATGGTGGGTGCACCTGACAAAGGACAGGGTTAACTGAAGAGACATGGAAGGGGACTTTTCCCTGCAGTGGGCGCAGCCAGGCCGATAATGATGATCATATATTGGATCGAAATTAAATACATGATTCTCATGCAATCTGTATATAAAAATTATCATTCGCGACTGAGGGTCTTGACGAAGAAACAACGCCCCTGCTCAGTAGTTGAGAGGGACGTATGAACGTCGGCCTCCGAAATCGGGCATCAAGGCACGGTTTGCTATACCTGCCTGAGCATCATCATGTCACCCATTGTTGGGAGCTATGTATGAGCATTATACACGCCGGCCAGACGATTGAACCGCATCATCGAGCAGTACCTTTCATCCCGCAGACCGATCACTACAACAAACTGTGCGTTGTCGGCGAAGACCCTTTTTTTAACAGTTGTAGGAAATAACTGCAGTGCGTCTTATTTGAACATCGCTCCAATTATCCGAAAACTAATCGAAAAAATGAAGTACATTCGGTTCGTTTCGAATACTTTTAACGTGCACCATCTGATTCGTTGAACAAATCAGACACGCGGATAGTTGGTTTCCTATAAAATGTTTTACAATAATCGCACACAATTTACAGTACTTTACTGATCAACTTCAATTAAGGGCATATTCAAGATTTGTTGATAAACTGTAGACGGATCTCCATGCAAGGACGTGCCGAGTAGGAGCCGTGGATAAAAACAAGGCGTTTAGTCAATCAAATCATTGCATTTTAATTTAAAAGGCAACTAAAATATTAGGTAAATAATCAATTAACATTTTCAAGTGTCTTGGCATCGACCCAGGTCCCCTGTACCCTTGCAAAACTAAAGTGTGCTCAAAGATTCTTTTGGGCAAGTACTTTCTCGCATTCAGCTACCCATAACTTCTGTTTTATTGCTTGCTGATTCCAAGCCTTACACACGAACCTCTGTGCATAATCCGTCTAGTAAAATTGTCTCCATGTCATTACTGTGCGCGTGCCCAACATATTATCCGCCACTCTTTTGGACGAAGCCGCCCTTGTGCCATTTAAATCACCATCAACATTCAATAACCTTCTCCAAAATCATATTCACAAAGTATGGAGGATCAAACAGATGTTGTCTAATTATTATTATTTGTATAAAAAAACAGAATCGAACAGAGAAAATCACTAGGTCGGTGTAGCACAAAAATGGAGAATTTTGTCATTCCTCTAAATTCTTCTACCTAAGCTCGCCTGAGCAGTATTCATGCCTCTTGTCTTCCCGAGAAAAAGACTCGGGATTGGCGAATGACACACCCCTTAAAATAAAGCTTGCTCAAGTTCTCCTCTGAGGTTTATGCCGGCCGTTCTTTTATTCCAGTTTACCGCGCTCAAGTCATCGCTGCCCATCACGGTGCACGTCCTGACGCTGGAGAAAGTGTCTCCGAGCCGCGTGCTGCTCCGTCTCGAGCACTTGGGTCTTCAGGAAGGAAGCGTGACGGTGAACGTGACTGTGAGTGACTTTCGAGTGGAAGCATAAAGGACAGAAACTGCTAATTTTAAGGCGGAAGCCTTTAATGCCTCATCGTTGTAAGCAGCAGTTGTCGACAGAAATGTCGAAATGGTCGTGACGCCACTGTGCGCGAATTTCAAACGGGGAAAATTGTACTTTGGCTAGTAATCATGCAACCAATCAAAGGGATCGTATAGTGACGCTCCAAGTAAGTGGTTATGAGTTTAGTTAATTGCTTAATCGCCCAATTAGCCTAATTGACGTTCCTAATCAGGCCAGATAAGTAAATAAAACCGAGTAGGAAATTGGTCGAGTTCGGGAATCGAACCCCGGTCTCCGGAGTTCGAGACGAGCATGCTAGTCACTCCGCCATCCCAGCTTTCTTTTTTTTTTGTTCAATGATTTGGAATGAACAAAGGCGCGTCTAGTGATTACGGTGTCTTCGTTCACTCCCACCTTCCTCCCTTCCCGTTTCGGCGAGGTTTAGGTGCCCACCTAGATATGCGAGACAGATACATTTCCTTTCTTCAAAAACCAATTTACTGACGAACAAGGCTGAATGGGCGATGGCGTTCTATAGACTCCCTGGCAGCGTTGCAAGACGCTGTCGCATTTCACTCTTAGAGGCGAAGCCTAACATCTTAACCACACATGAGTGACACAAGCAGCAACTCCGCGCTTAAGGCTTCCGCCTCACCGCACTCTAGGTCAACAAAGTGTCCCCCTGAATTTTAAGTAAACTCCTTTGAAATTAAAAAAAAGAAAACAAAGTTTCCTGCCAAGTCACAAATTCGCGAGTGCTTCCTCCCAGTGTTCTTCATAAGATGTGTCGCCATATACGCTTGAGAGTGAACACCGCAGCTTGAAGTATTTCAGCGCGGTAGCGTTGGAGCGGACGTTATATGCAAAAGCCCTGCGCAGTGCACATTGATCCAGGACTGGTGGACATGAATATGAAGTAACACATTGCGCTGTTGAACGAAAATTATTAAATGTCGAGATAAATTGCGCCTATGACGTTGTAGCATGACTCAAATGTCATTTTTACATGAAAAGTAATTTAGGCTGGAAAGAATACGTGGGTAATTACTTGAGAATCGAACCCATTCCTCTTGCGCTGCGAGTCAGACAAGCTACTTGTAGGCTACTGAGGCATGTTTGTTTTGGCTATGTTTGAGTCGGTTAACGGGAGCCTGTCTTGTGGCGCATCACGTGGTCTAGTATGGCTATGTATGGTAATGAGTGTATTTAATTAGAAAGAGAGAAACTAGAAATAAAGATTCAAATAAGATCTAACGCTGTCGCGTCATGCCTCTTTGGGCACGGCTTAAGTGCCCCTAAGTTTTTGCGCCACCCCAACAAAGTTGCATCGTTGTAAGTGGCAAATTGCAGCGAAGCTGTACTTGCACTTCTCTCTGTTTCACTCTTTAACAGTATATTCAAAGGCTATCGCATATGTTCAGCGCTCTTCAACCGCTGCACCGTAACCCTAACTACATCCATCGTGGTAGCTTCCCCCCTCTTGCGAAGAGTTGATGAGAATGCACGGTATCTCAAACGTCCGACACCATAGGACTCAACTAGCTTTCCATCCCGTATAGATGAATGACTCAGTCGACCACCTAGAACCGACCGTAAACGTATCAGCTTCTCTTTTAGATTCCTATTCAGCACGCTTGACCGGTGTTGGGTGATACTTCAAAAACGCATATTAGTGGAGTAGCATTAAAAGCCTCATCGGAGAAAAACTACGTTGTCGGTCGTAAAATTCGCTGATTGGCTGAAAGAGATTCACGTCGCTAGACCGGAAGTGGCATCATTAGAAACTGTTGACGTCACTTCCGGTAAAGGCATCAGCAGGTTCTAATGCTTTCGCATTGCCGACACAAAAGGTAAATGGGTGTCCCTGTGAATTTTCATGTCTGGAACAGCCGGCCTAGACGAGGGGCTGCAAAAGGCTGTCTTGCGTTAAGCTCAACACCACATAAGCCGTTATTCTCGTCGTAAGCCAAACACATTGTTAGCGTGTGATGACTACATTCAAAGTTGGAAGTCCTCGGCCACGGAGGTAAGACAAAATAAGCGTGAAAGAGGACGTGTAAAATACTAATACTTTTTTTTTACTCACTCTCTGCCTTATAGCCAGACATTCTTTCCATGCGGGTGAGAAGTTGAGCGGCAATTTCTATGCCTTTTACGGTTTCTGATACTGTGACTTAGCTACATACTGCTCGACGTGTGAACACTGAATGAGGTTTTGCGGCAAGGACTGCAATTTTCGGGATCGCTTACTCCCGCATTGCTTCGCCCTTAGACCGCACGGACGTCAAAATTTTGCATCTGATGAGGTAGAATTTGGTCATCTTGATATCGGCGCCATTGCATTCAAGTCACCTGTTCATCTTACAGACACGTAGGTTATTCCAAAAAACCTTTCCCTTCACATTAATCTGAAATTACGGGTCATTGACTTTTGAGTGCAGTTCGAGGTTCTTCAAATTGTTTTCTTTCCCTTAACTATTCCACATCCAATCCTTGCAGGAACTCCTCGCTGGCCACCGGTTGACGGACGTCCGGCCAGTGACGTTGGCGGCAAACCAGTACCTGCCGGGCCCCAGTCGCCATCGCTGGCCCACGCCACAAGCCGGTGGTAGAGCGCGTCTCATTGAAGACCTGCCTATGTCCCCACCTGACTCTGTGTACGACACCGGAGATACTGTTGTGAGACTTCAACGAGGACAGATCGCCTCCTTCTTGGCGCAGCTAGCCGCCGACTAAACGTGTCTTCCTCATACGAGTGCGCACTGTGAGAGTTTCTGAACCGCGAAGAAACTCTTTTTATTTTTTTAGAAAAACTGCTTTCTCGAGGGAGAGACATAGCAGAAGTGGGTACATACATTATTAAAAACAAATAACATTAGTAGCATAGAAATAGATAACACAGAAGTATTAAAACAGGTCAACAGGTCAAACTGTCAGGCAACTGAACAACAAAATCTTCAATTGGCAATAAGCGAAGTGAGCCATCCAATCTATTCCAAATTTCAACAGTTAGAGGGAAAAAAAGGAAATTTACAACAATCTATGTGTGGTTTGAAAGGAACAATGTTTAACTAGGGGGTTCCGTCGCGTTGCACGTGCGCTTGAGGACACAAATGTGAAGGGTGCCTTAATGCCATATGACGTGTGAACAATCTTGTGCAGCATAATGATGCGTTCATGTGTGCGCCTATGTTCTAACGTTTGTAAAGATAAACTGTGCATATGGGAAGAAGGTGAAAACTTCTGATCGTACCGCCCGAAGATGAATCGTGTTGCTTTTTTTTTTTAACTGACTCTAAACCGTCATTGTAATTGACACACTAAATTCGCTGAGATTCTTGAAGCTCTCAGTGTGTAATTTACGTTAGTGAATAGCCAATGCAAACCCACTTCATTTCATGCAAAGTTTACGCGCACCGACCTTTGTTGACAACATAATATTAAAGGGCTCTGGTTGGTCATAGCAGCGTCGTTATTGTTTTGATTATTTTTTTGCAAGCAGCACCTCAATCTGAGACTTGCCTAGTGGTATCTCTAACGAGTTTGCCTAGGGCCGGATCATCCTCGTTCTTGTCCAACAGGTCAACCTTCACATTGAAACCACAAATTGGTAGGCTGGCGCTCTCACGACGAGCATCGAGTGACTGCGGAAGAAATTACCTGACGGCCGGGGATCCGGTGCTGCTGACACGATCTCAGGAACCTTACCATCTCACGGCTTTCCTAATAGAGCCTCGCATTTTCTATGACGCAAAGGCAGAGAGAGCGCTCGCCCCTGCAAAAAAGGCATGCATTCCCCACAAGGTGTCGATACACGTTAAGTTACTACGCCATTATGAGGTTCATTCGGAACTGAGAACGGCTTGGCATTCGGCAGCTCCCAATCTTTCAACAAGGAAAAATAGCAGCGCAAAGGAAACAACGTCGGCATCGGGGAAACATAAACCACAGGACACGCGCTATGACAATCGTTGACAGTCGGGCAAGTGACGGAGACTGAATCTCAACGTTTGTACTGCGCTTTCAACCGCATCACAAATTTTTAATTGCGACCACTTAATAGAGCCGTGTGATGCCTGTCAAAATCAGTGTCTTTCAAATTAGCTTTCATTATCTATGCATAAGAAGATCACATAGAAAATAAGCCGCAAAACTAAGCAATAATTTCGAGACAGAATGAACCGTAGTCAAGGTACAAGTAGCAGGGGCATACGATGGGGTAAGAGTGATCACGAACCACTAAAAAGGTACAACTCATTTTCTTATAAGGCGAAGGCGGCTAAACTACGCAATAATCAGCGTTCGTAACACTCTAGATTTATTCCGCAATTTCGCGAGTACGCTGTTCGTGTGCCCGTGCATCTAAAAATTCTGTACAAAAGCACTTTTGCACGGCAAAAAGTTTATGAGCGCACTTCTTTCATATACTATCACAAAATGAACAAGGGAGGGGAAAACCTCAGTTTGCTAGAGCCAACGTTTCGACAAGGGGACTTGTCTTCGTCTGGGCAAAGCGTTCATCATCGGCAGGGATTATATAGGGCCTTCGCTCCGAGGAGGAAGGCCCCGGGGGTGGGGAAGGAAAGTGGTGTGGGAGGGGATGCGTGTCAGGAAGGGGAGGGAGGTGAATCATCATTCGCTAGGCTGCAATAGTGCAACAACCTATATCCGGGTGGTTTGCAATGAACAAAAGGCTTTGAAGGGGCTGCGACGGGAGGGGGGGGAAGCGCTGGGTGAACCTGCAAAACTCAGATAAAAGGATTAGTCAGTGTGGTACAGGGACATGATAACAAGGGAAAAAAAAAAAAAGGGGGGGGGGGGCTGGCACTGGAAGGAGAAAGGAAGGGGGGGGGATTTTCCAGGAAGGACTAGGCAGGGGGGGGGGGGGGGAATGGCTCGTGTTCAGAGAAAGCCAAAAAGTGGGGGCAGAGGGGGTAACAGGAGTGTCTTGGTTTCCGAGAACTGGTAGCAGGGGATTAGGAGAAAAAGAAAAAAAAAAAGAGAGAGAAAAAAAAAAAAAAGGTGAACAAAGGAAGAGGGTGACAAGGCCGGAAATGGGGTGGAAGATATGACTTGGGAAGGGTGCAAGGAGCGACAATATACTTATGTGAGGTTCTAGGAAATAGTCTGACCACGTGCAAGACATTTGTTAATTTAAAATTATGCTGAACCTGGAATGTACCTGAGAGATTCCAGGTTTCCTCTGGACATGTTGATCCCTGTTGGTTGCAGTGTTTTAAATTTGTGGATTAGGAATGCTTCTCTGTATTTTCTGTCCCTAGTCGATTTGAAGCCTGACTGAAGAATGAACAATTTGAGTTCGTCGAATTTGTGATGGCGTTGATTAAAATGGGTCGACACTGCCTTCTGTTCATTCCGTGTTGTGTCAGCCCGGTGCCCGTTTAATCTGGCACTCATTGTTTGTCCGGTTTCTCCGATATATTGTTTCTGGCAGTAGGAGCACTGGAGCATGTAGATAATATTGGACGATGTGCAGTCAAAACTGGTCTTTATATCGAAACTGAAATCGCTTGCCGTACTTTTAATCGTAGTGTCCCTTTGTAAATGTTTGCATGTCTTGCATCTGGGTCGAGAGCATGAAGTTACTGTCGGTGGTGGTTTCTTACCGAGCCTAGCATGCACCAGGATGTCCCTCAGGTTTGTGTTGCGTCTGTATGTTACCCTTGGTGCGTCGGGAAATATTTTCTTGAGACGGTCGTTACCAGTTAAAATGGGGTGGTATTTCCGCAGGATATTGTTTATGTTTGGAAGCGCGTTTGAGTATTTCGTTATAAGTGCAGGAGGTCGTTGACTGTTAGCTTTTGTTCGTTTTTTAAGAACTACATCTCGTTTCAAAGTGGTTGCTCGTTGGAACGCATTATTAAGGGTTGTCTGTGGATGGTTTCTGGTGATTAGTGTGTTTTTTAGCGAGTGGAGGTGTTTCAGGTAGTCATCGTCGTCGCTACATATTCTTCTTAGTCTCGTTGCCTGTCCTACGAATATACCTTGTTTGCAGTGTCTTGGATGATGGCTAGTGAAATCTAAGTATTGTTGTCGGTCAGTAGGCTTCCTGTAAAGTGTGGTTTTGAGCTTGCTATTTTCTAAATGGACAGTGGTGTCAAGGAAATTGACTTGCGTTTTCGAGGAGTTGAAGGTGAATTTAATGCTGGGATGGAATGAATTGAAATGTGTGACGAATGCCTTCAGGGTCTCAGCCCCGTGCTCCCATATCATGAAAATATCGTCTATGTACCGCAGGTATATGAGTGGTTTTTTTAGAAATGAATTTAGAAGTTTAGATTCTAGTAGCCCCATAAAAATGTTCGCGTAGGTGGGTGCGAAGGGAGTGCCCATGCTTGTTCCAAATACTTGAAGGTAGTAAGAAGAATTGAATTCAAAGTAGTTGAGTGTTAGTACCAATTCAAGTAGCGTGAGGTACACTTCAGTTTCGTGCGGGTGAGGACTTTGAGTTAGAATTTTTAAGAGTGCGTCGATACCTTCATTAATGGGAATATTTGTGTACAAAGCGGCGACGTCAAGTGTGACAAGTATGCTATCTGCTGGGATAATGGAAGCGTCATTCAGAGACTCTATTATGCGGAGAAAGTGCGGTGTATCCTCGACAAAGGAAGGGAGGTGGGTGGGAATATCTGCAAGATAGTTGTTCAGGAAAATTGATAAGTTCTCTGTGGGCGTGTTATTGTTTGAAACGATAGGTCTGCCGGGGATATCTGCGGTAAACAAGTCTTCTGCGGAAACCTTATGGATTTTGGGAAGTAGGTAAAAGCGTCCTGCCTGTTTGTTTAGCGGATTTAAGAAGTGGTAATCAGACTGCGTGATTAGTTCTCTTGATAGTAAGTTTGCCAGTTTGTTCAGAATCAATTTGCAGAACTCTGAAGTGGGATCTGAATCTAATTTCCTATAATGACATTGTCATTATAGGAAATTAGATTCAGATCCCACTTCAGAGTTCTGCAAATTGATTCTGAACAAACTGGCAAACTTACTATCAAGAGAACTAATCACGCAGTCTGATTACCACTTCTTAAATCCGCTAAACAAACAGGCAGGACGCTTTTACCTACTTCCCAAAATCCATAAGGTTTCCGCAGAAGACTTGTTTACCGCAGATATCCCCGGCAGACCTATCGTTTCAAACAATAACACGCCCACAGAGAACTTATCAATTTTCCTGAACAACTATCTTGCAGATATTCCCACCCACCTCCCTTCCTTTGTCGAGGATACACCGCACTTTCTCCGCATAATAGAGTCTCTGAATGACGCTTCCATTATCCCAGCAGATAGCATACTTGTCACACTTGACGTCGCCGCTTTGTACACAAATATTCCCATTAATGAAGGTATCGACGCACTCTTAAAAATTCTAACTCAAAGTCCTCACCCGCACGAAACTGAAGTGTACCTCACGCTACTTGAATTGGTACTAACACTCAACTACTTTGAATTCAATTCTTCTTACTACCTTCAAGTATTTGGAACAAGCATGGGCACTCCCTTCGCACCCACCTACGCGAACATTTTTATGGGGCTACTAGAATCTAAACTTCTAAATTCATTTCTAAAAAAACCACTCATATACCTGCGGTACATAGACGATATTTTCATGATATGGGAGCACGGGGCTGAGACCCTGAAGGCATTCGTCACACATTTCAATTCATTCCATCCCAGCATTAAATTCACCTTCAACTCCTCGAAAACGCAAGTCAATTTCCTTGACACCACTGTCCATTTAGAAAATAGCAAGCTCAAAACCACACTTTACAGGAAGCCTACTGACCGACAACAATACTTAGATTTCACTAGCCATCATCCAAGACACTGCAAACAAGGTATATTCGTAGGACAGGCAACGAGACTAAGAAGAATATGTAGCGACGACGATGACTACCTGAAACACCTCCACTCGCTAAAAAACACACTAATCACCAGAAACCATCCACAGACAACCCTTAATAATGCGTTCCAACGAGCAACCACTTTGAAACGAGATGTAGTTCTTAAAAAACGAACAAAAGCTAACAGTCAACGACCTCCTGCACTTATAACGAAATACTCAAACGCGCTTCCAAACATAAACAATATCCTGCGGAAATACCACCCCATTTTAACTGGTAACGACCGTCTCAAGAAAATATTTCCCGACGCACCAAGGGTAACATACAGACGCAACACAAACCTGAGGGACATCCTGGTGCATGCTAGGCTCGGTAAGAAACCACCACCGACAGTAACTTCATGCTCTCGACCCAGATGCAAGACATGCAAACATTTACAAAGGGACACTACGATTAAAAGTACGGCAAGCGATTTCAGTTTCGATATAAAGACCAGTTTTGACTGCACATCGTCCAATATTATCTACATGCTCCAGTGCTCCTACTGCCAGAAACAATATATCGGAGAAACCGGACAAACAATGAGTGCCAGATTAAACGGGCACCGGGCTGACACAACACGGAATGAACAGAAGGCAGTGTCGACCCATTTTAATCAACGCCATCACAAATTCGACGAACTCAAATTGTTCATTCTTCAGTCAGGCTTCAAATCGACTAGGGACAGAAAATACAGAGAAGCATTCCTAATCCACAAATTTAAAACACTGCAACCAACAGGGATCAACATGTCCAGAGGAAACCTGGAATCTCTCAGGTACATTCCAGGTTCAGCATAATTTTAAATTAACAAATGTCTTGCACGTGGTCAGACTATTTCCTAGAACCTCACATAAGTATATTGTCGCTCCTTGCACCCTTCCCAAGTCATATCTTCCACCCCATTTCCGGCCTTGTCACCCTCTTCCTTTGTTCACCTTTTTTTTTTTTTTCTCTCTCTTTTTTTTTTCTTTTTCTCCTAATCCCCTGCTACCAGTTCTCGGAAACCAAGACACTCCTGTTACCCCCTCTGCCCCCACTTTTTGGCTTTCTCTGAACACGAGCCATTCCCCCCCCCCCCCCCCTGCCTAGTCCTTCCTGGAAAATCCCCCCCCCTTCCTTTCTCCTTCCAGTGCCAGCCCCCCCCCCCCTTTTTTTTTTTTTCCCTTGTTATCATGTCCCTGTACCACACTGACTAATCCTTTTATCTGAGTTTTGCAGGTTCACCCAGCGCTTCCCCCCCCTCCCGTCGCAGCCCCTTCAAAGCCTTTTGTTCATTGCAAACCACCCGGATATAGGTTGTTGCACTATTGCAGCCTAGCGAATGATGATTCACCTCCCTCCCCTTCCTGACACGCATCCCCTCCCACACCACTTTCCTTCCCCACCCCCGGGGCCTTCCTCCTCGGAGCGAAGGCCCTATATAATCCCTGCCGATGATGAACGCTTTGCCCAGACGAAGACAAGTCCCCTTGTCGAAACGTTGGCTCTAGCAAACTGAGGTTTTCCCCTCCCTTGTTCATTTTGTGATCGCCAAGGACCATCTACCGCACCCTCTCTCTACCATGGACTTCTTTCATATACTGTAAGATTTAACTGTAACAATCAATATATCCCCAGATGACCTGTCGGCAGGCTCATTTTGTTTTTTTTTATTTGCTATTGACAATTTTGTTATCGTCAAATTGTTCCATATTGGTTTTCTTAGGGCAGTCTTAATTAACCGATGCGAGTGATAGAAACACGATAAGAGCAAGATTTTCCTACATATCGGAAGTATCGATCATTACCTTCAATATTTCTAATCCGGTACCTTACAGTTTTCCAATATTCAAAATTTTTGTCCAGGAATACTAGACATGATCACGAAAGATGTCTTGTACCCGCTATGGCTTCTCAAGTGCTTTGGCGTTGGGCTACTAATCCAAGGTCGCGGGTTCGCGTCGAGCCGTCGCTGCCGTATTTTGAGGGAGCCGAAATACAAAAATGTTCATGTTTTGTGCTATGTTAGGGCATGTTAAACAGCTGCGTGGGATCTGCGGGGAGCGTTCAAATCAAACAAGGAGTTTTTTCTCATCATGAGCCCGACATCGCCCACTGCGGGGCAAAGACCTCTCCCATATCTCTCCATTTAACCTTGTCATATAAGCCAGCTGCGGCCACCCTATGCCAGCTAATATCTTAATCTCACCCTCCGACCTAACTTTCTGCCGCGCCTTGCTACGCTTACCTTCTCTTGGAATCTAGTCTGTTATCCTTAAAGGGAAGCTGGAACAGTTTTTTGAGAATTCGAGGTTATTCAAGAATTCGAATCTATCGAGCTTCTAGATAAAGCATGCAAAGTAATTTTGCACTAGCATTTAAAATGGTGACATAATCGTCGATTAAAACCGCGACGATGTTTAGGCTGTTTAGGATGTTTAGCCCGAGGAAACTCGGCACTGACGTCATTGTTGCCGAAATTTCCGTCAGCTGCTTACGCCTGCATGCGGCTGACCGTCGCCAGATGGCGCCAAACAATTCATCGTGAGCTTCACCTTCGATGGCGTCGGTTTTCTTCCATGGAATAACCGTTTCTTCGCTGGAAACGTAGTGCCATCCTACGTGACGTCATTATCGGGGCCTCCGCCCGTCGCTGTGCACTTCAGAGAAGCCTGAACGCCGACGACGACTTTATTCGGCGATTACGCCATCATTTCAAATGCCAGAGCAAAACGATTTCGCAGGCTTTACCTGCACATTTTGCACAATCGGTAACCTTAAACTCATCGAATTCTAAAACAGCTGTAGTTGCCCTTTAAGGACCAGCCGTTATCTTGCCTTCGCATTACATGCCCTGCCCAAGCACATTTCTTCCTCTTGATTTCGACTAGGATGTCACTATTCCGCGTTTGTTCCCTCAGCCCATCTGCCCGCTTTTGTTAACGTTACACCTACCATTCTTCCTTTCATAGCACACTGTGTTTTTCTTAACTTAAGCTGAACCCATTTCACTAGCGTCCACGTTTCTGCCCCATAAGTGAGTACCGGTAAGAAACAACTGTTGCATACTTTTCGCTTGAGGGATATTGGTTAACTGCCACTCGTGATCGGAGACAACCTCCCATATGTGCTCCACCTCATGATCAGGATCAGCGGCGACTACATGCTCTAAGCAGAGGTATTCCTTTGCCACTTTCAGGGCCTCGTTACCAAGTGTAAACTGCTGTTGCCTTCAAAGACTGTTGAACATTACTTTTAAGCATGTGAATTTTTCAACTTTCAGTAATGCTCTGCCTGTCTTACATTGATCATGTTTTGAATTTCATCTACTGAGTCACTCTGAAAGGGAATGTCATCACCTAACCGCACATTACTAAGGTATTGTCCATCAACTCTTATCGTGAACTGTTCTTAATCCAGGCCTCTGCATATCTCCTTTAAACAGGCAGTGAATAGCATTGTCGAGATCGTGTCTAACTGCCTGACACCGTTCCTTATTTGAATTTTAGTGCTGTCTTTGTGGAGGACTAGCGTAGCTGTGGACCCGTACAGTCTAGCGCGATTTGAAGGTTATCGCGCGAGCGTCGACCAGCCTAGCACTCCAGGCACCTAGCGGCCGACTTTGGAACAGGAAAAATCATGATTTCGCACTCTCCTCTTCCTCGTTCGCTGTTCCGTGCAACAAGCTTCACCCCCGTGATGAGATCACTACCCTTTCTCTCTATTCTAAGCTTTCCATTGGTTGCGATAAAGTGTGGACTTGGTTACCTCTCGTATCTTGCGGGCGATAACAAAATTGGTGGGAAAGAAAATAAAAAAAAGCTGATAGCCCAGAGGAGGGAGTGACAGCTGCTGAAGGAACAGCAAAAAGAGTGAGGGAAGCTGGCCTGATACCTCCCTCGCCTCGGCAGAGAATTCTGGGCCATGGCGCTGTTCATGTTCTCGGCCGACACTCGCGCGATAACCTTCAAATCGCGCTCGACTGTACATAGATATCTTCCAGTTTTTCTACACAAGACTCTCCTGCGCCTTATTTCTACAATACCTGCATGATTACTGGAAATTCGATTGAGTAGAATGCTTTCTCGTAATCTGTATAGGCTATATATGCGGCCTGATTATACTCTGCGCATTTCTCTATCCCCTTACTGATAGTGTGACTCTAAGGGCTTGCATAGAGCATGTACCATCGGTGTTCCTGCCCCGATTTGTGTGGCAGCTATATATATTTTCTATTCTCGTTCTGCTTTCCTTGTTTTATTGTTGCGAAAGCAACACTACGCGAGTCGCCGAGCCATTTCGCGGAGCTGACGAAAGGCCATACTGCGCATGCGCGAGGAGCAGTGATGTCACCTGGCACACAGCCGGCGCCCGCCACCGTCGCTGCGCGGGTGACTCAGAGGTGCCGCCGCCTCGCTCGCCAGTTGCGCATGCGCAGTAGCGGCGCATAGCTAGCGTGCCGGGGCCGCCGCCGCTGCGCGCTCTCTCCATTGCCTCTCTCTCTCCTCGTTGCTGTCGCAATTCTCCACGTTTAACCAGAGCTAAACAACTGCCAATTTTTCTTTTTTGTTTGCTCTTCACCTGTTTGTTCTTTCCTGATAAGCATCGTAGGAAGCCGGAACAATGTTCGCTTTTACCCTCTTCATTTTTATAATCTGCCCTCCTGCCTTGTTAAGCTAAAAACACGTCATTTCTCTCCTTTGTAATTGTAATTTATACACGAGCTCATTTTCCGACACTCAGACAGAACACCTTGATAAAATCTCAAGTACATGATGCTGCGGCGATTTATCAAGCACAACTGCAAGTTCATTTTTGTTGTAACTTAGCACATGTGTAGTGCTTCGGGGTCTTTATGCCTTAAAATGCCATATTTTTCATACCTAACTGTGTTAGCGTGGACCTGCTCTTTCGGAAGTCATGTTGAGCAGCTGAGAAGATTTCATATTCAGAAAGAGAGGGTTCAGATAACCAGTGACTAATGTTTTGTTTCTGTGGGGTTTAACGTCCCAAAGCGACTAAGGCTATGAGAGACGCCGTAGTGAAGGGCTCCGGAAATTTCGACCACCTGGGGTTCTTTAACGTGCACTGACATCGCACAGTACACGGGCCTCTAGAATTTCTCCTCCAAAGAAATTCTAGCCGCCGCGGCCGGGATCGAACCCGCGTCTTTCGGGTCAGCAGCCGAGCACCATAGCCACTGAGCCACCGCGGCGGCACCAGTGACTAAACGTTCAGGCAACTAGCAATGACAAGTGATTTATATTGCTCAGTAATGTGAAACTGTTTGCTCATCCCCTCTTTTGTGAATCGGTACGACGCGGGCTAGCCTCCAGTCTTCCGGTAAATTATTCGAAAGTAAAAACAAAACACTAAAGGTATTCACTGTAATTCAGTTTAGTATGTGGCCAAACGTCCCATAAAGACATTTGTAAGCTCATCTGTGCAAGCACATTTTCAATACGTCTTTACGTCGCACAATCATGCACAGAAATAACTTGCATGTCAATAACAAGAGGCAATGCTCTAACGCTTTTCTTTTAACATTAACAACTCCATCATAGAATGTTTGGCTAACAAACAAGAGGTATGAAAAAGAAGACTCCCTATTGTCCTAGCAAGGAGCATGATTAAAGTGTAAAGAAAACACCAGGCCTGCAATATAATATTTTGAAATACAATTGCTGTAAAACAGTTCAGCCTAATCGATCACAGAGAAGTTAAAATTTCCCGTAAGAATGAATGTCCGATTCGGGTAAAGGATTAAGGGCAGAAACGGACTAGACATAAACGAATCTGTGGTATTACACGCACAGCAAACCGCAGAACAAAAAAGCATCCAATCCTGCGCAATCCCATGCAACAACAACCTGTCATGCTAATGAATTTCACGAGGCGGTGTTATATTCACCGATCGTTCCGCAGTCACAGCACCATCTCTATCAACTCAATGCGAGGCGATAGCGAATACGACATACCAATTGCTTGACTCTCCGGCTTCGTTCAAACGTACTATTCGTCATTTCGCGTGAACGTGGCTATCATATTCCTAAGTGGCTTCTACTTTGTTCGCCGTCTCGTCTGTCTGTCTGCTTTACATCCCTCCCCCACCCCCCTCCCCCCTTTCAACCGCTCGACGGCAGACAGCGTGAAACAGTGCACTAGACTCCTCAGTGTCAGATAGGCGCAGGACCGTGCGTCGAGCATCTCGGTTTTCGTCATTCCAAGCGCAATGAGGCTCTGCGCATCAGCACTGGCGTGCCTTCGGCTCTCTCAGCCGGCGTGTTTGGTCCTGTTGTACATCCTATGGCCAGTTCACCTCGTCCGAACCGCCAACGTATGCGAGCTGAAGGTAAGCACGTGTGAGTTTATTTATTTGTTCATTTATTTGTTTATTCGCTCCTCAAAGATCCGCAGGCGATATTACATGAGGTATGGGCGAACAAATAGGTATTAACTTGTTGTTTGTTGGTCAACACCTTATTTGCTAGTTAAGCAACACTGAAAAACCAACGATACCTAGAACGGTGTGGATTGCTCGTGCCTTTAGAGGTCGTAAATTCTAATTGCGAGAAGGACACGAACGCAGGAAATGCATGGTGTAGAGGAAGAGCGCCACCTTGTATTTTCTGTGTTTGTGTGCTTCGCGCCGTTGGAGTTCGTAGCATGAACCAACTGTCCCTAGAGCAAGCACTACTGCTTTGCAGGTCTGCCAGAAAAGGACTTCACGACAACCCTTGAAGAGAGTGGCCAAGGGGAAAGGGGGATTGCTCTTTAACAATACATTTCTTCTGTGTATCCCGTCGAACAGAAACCGGGGCCAGTGATCTTTTCAAACTTGTTGTGGAAAGAGTGGCAAACAGATTGAAGATGGCAGAGGAGTCTAACTAACACAGGCGCCGACTCGCTATTCCAACTCAGTTCTATCTAAATTAGCTCGTATTCAGCCCGCTCTAAAACACATTTTCGACTTGAAGTAGACGAGAATGATCGCTTGAAGGAACCTTCTGTTATGCTTGGGCGGTGAGAGCGAGTTGAAAGGTCTGCAATTGCAGTTGTGCCCCTTTCATGTTGCTCGGTAACTCAGATCTGAACGCTAAACCCTCTTATATTAGCGGACCTTATCCTTCCAGTTGAAAACCACCTCAATGTCATTCATGAACGAAGGACACTATATTAATGACACTGGATGAGCACACGTGATTTTCTTGAAATTTTCAGTTTTTTGCCTGCGATGCCAAGCAAGCATTGTTCGCTCTCTGTCTAACCTACACTTATCTGTGCTTAACACCTCATCTGGGCACACTCAGCCATGTTGAAGGTATACAATTCCCGCAGGGATATTTTTGCCTGCCCAGTCATCTGCGCTTCTCGATAAAGCAGAGAGAAGACGGCAGGGTTCAGTATCACGAAAGGCGCAGTTGGAAAGCTTGTTGACGGACATAAATTGAAGATTGAATTCGGCCATGAGGGTTTCCTTTAGGATGCTCGCCTGCGCTATTCACAAGTGGTTACCATCACATTCAGTCCATTAGCTGTTTTGTCAATGATTGACTCGAAATGTATCGTAAGGACACTGCGTGCTCGTTGGAGCTGAGGAACCTTATGATGTGATGACCATACAGTAACCCGCAGAATAAATTATTGAAAGCAAAAATTTAGGGCATTGTGCATTTCAAAAAACGTTGATTGTACATACCCAGAAAATCTATCTTTCTGCATATCTTCTTCTCCCTACTTCCTATGTGTAAATTATCAAAAGCCGGGGTCGGACTGCTTGACTTGATACAGATATGAAATCCCAGCGCTCCTACAACTTCATAGAGCGGTAGGCCGGGGAACGTAACGCGTGCACAGGCAACCTGGATAACGCGGGCGGGGTTTACCTAACAACTGTTGATTCCTATCGACGCTTTCTGCGGGAGACAACATCAAGGCATGTGTTAAGGGTAAAAAAACCTCCCGGGCAATAAGAAGTACAGCGTAGCTCAATGTGAAAGGGAACACGGGAGCTTGCGGCCTCCGGCTTTCCGATGCACTTTCGCCAACTGTCGAGAATGTTTGCGATTAAAATTTGTGTTTAGGCTAGTTGGTTCATAATTGAATCATAATAGGGCAGCTCAAATAGACGACACAGAACACAGCAGCAACACAGAAGACAGGAAAGGCGCTGGCTGCCAACCTGGAAGGAGCCACCTCCACCCAGGCATTTCAGGTTGTCAAGGAGAGTGCCAAACGTGCACCTACCATGTGACTTCCTCGGAAACTATAGTTCTGAGAGGGCATTCGCATTTGTGAGTCTTTCCTGCGAAGAATATTTCCAGGCACTGAGATTCTGCCCCCTCCACACTCATCACTAACCGATGTAAGGGCACTGTGAGAATGGCCGGCAAAAAGCACATGCGCGGCCAGAGAAGTCAGCCGTGCTAATTGCGCGTGAGTCTTTGTTGCCGATTCCCGCCAGAGTTCGGTGCCAGTGCTTCGGGAAGTGCGGCTGCCAAGCGTTCCCATGTTCCCTTTCATATCAAGCGACCCTGTACACGGAGGTAAAAGAGTCCCAGCGACCGTTGCATAGCCCCCGTCGCATGGCACCGTTGCAATGCCTCGTCGTGCTCGCAAACGTGCCCACTTTCAGAACCGATTTGGTAAAGTAAGCACAATTGAGCTGTTCTGGACACTGCCCATCGATCCGGTTCGCATCTCCTTTGAGGATTAGGTTCATCTGGGCGATATTCTCTAGGTACGGTAGATGAAAGCAAGAGTTTCGGTTCTGAACAATTACGGCAATGCCTACTGTGACGCACTTAATATTGATAAATTTGAGAATAAGAAATATGATAATAACAATAATAATAATAATAATAATAATAATAATAAAAGTACCACTGTTATTAAGCTGATTTACATTTAACCCCACAGAAAGGATCCACCGTGAAAAAACTACTTTTGTTAATTTATCCTCAACATAAATTTTCCTATACTACCAACTGCAAAACTTCCAAATTATTCAGGATCTAGTTTTATAGAGTGCAACACGAATTAATATCGTTGCTTTCACTACGATGCATGTCCCTATCTCTCTGCTTCATTCGTCATCTAGTGTCTTCGGTGGTTTGCACCAATCCAGTACCTTGCAAGACCTGAGCAGCGCGAATATTTAACAGTGACAACAGAACGGAAGTGAGTGCGACCACTCGGTCGCGCTTATCTGCTAATTATTCAGTCGAACAGGAGAACAAAATAATATTGCCTGTCAAGTCAACACTGGTTCTGTAGAAATCCTTCTTGCATTCTTTCTTAAACATTAGAGACGTTTTTCTCTCGCGTTCGTAAATGCTTCATGATTTCGCGCACGAGAAGTACAGACCACTTTCCCGTGCAGGGCTGTCCCGAGCACAAGCCGGGGCACATCAATATGCACGTGCTCAGTCACAGTCATCTGGACGCCGGGTGGATTGAGCCACTGGACACGATATACGAGAACTGTGAGTCAGCCTTTGCCGATCACTTCTGTGTTTGCCTCTTCTTTTCCATAGACACTGGAACTGCCAGACAGCTTTGAAAATGCATACCAGTGCTGCATTCTAGCATTCTAACGACAAGCTCGGCTGTTTATTGTTGACCAACGCGGGCTAGCATGGGCACCCAAAGAACGTTTATTTTCGCGAACGACGACTGATATGCCTTAAAGTATGCAGAAGCAGAGGTGAACGATTAATACGCATGTGCGGAGTGGTTGGAGGCAAAATGAAAAGTCATGCAAAAAGTAAAATAAGTACTGGTAGTACTTTATTTTTTTTTTACTCGGTCGTTTTTTATGTCATTACACTTCAGCAACAGGGCTCTATGGCAAGAGTGAGTTAGTACACAGCAAATAACGTGCACAAACATATGCTTCGAGATATGACTAGCGATTTTCACAGACGAACACTTTGTGCTAGTATAACAATGTACAGAAAAAAAACGGCAAAAAAATGTGGAAGGAAAAATTCACAGGCTTTAAACCGAACTAATGCTAAAGATCTGCATCATCAGTGCTCGTTATACATTTCGTACTTTGTCTTCAGTTTGATTCTGCCGCCGTAGACGGGTGTCGAGCCTGCAACCTTGCGCTCGCCAGTGAACACAGGCGCTTCCCTCCTGAACACAGACAGGGGGAATACCCACACCTGAATGACTGTTCCCATGGACCACCCCCGAAAGCTCAAAGAATAACTAAAAAATATAGAGCTCAAGCTGTTCACTTCTTGGTTATGCTATTCAGCTCATTATGCCCCGCCAGCACCTAAATGTCTTTATGGGGACAGGAATATTCGTTTACCACCTCATAAAGGACTTCGACGTGTGCTACAAGCGTTCAGTACACGGCTTATAACCAAGCCCCTTGAGCTGTCACTTCTGACAAAAGCTGTACATCATAGCCGATCACATCTCACTTCAAATAGCATTTTCAGGCGACAATGAATAAATGAATGTTTTTCAGATATCAGTCCGATCATCAATGTTGTTTTCTTCTCTTTATTCCGGTCGTTTTCTTTAGGATCGTTAACAGTTTAGACCGCTTTCTAAAACAGTTGTCTGCATTGCTAACTCGCAGCTTTTTCTAAAATTTTCTCTCAAGCTACCTATAATTTCTTGTTTCCAGGCGAACTTACGATTATTAATCTTGCCCATAGGGCGTTTTTACATGCCAGCTAGCAAAAGCAATAAATATTGGAAAAATGAGTCACCTTGGTAGCACGTCTTCCGCTATTTTCATGTCGACAGATTTTGCCACCGATACTAATGTCGATTTTTTTTTTCTGCATTTCTTGCGTCATGTGCATCATCGAAACGTAGAATGATTTCACAATCACCAGGTTGTTGACTTCATAAATCGTGGCGTGTTAATATCTTTTAACCATTTTTGAGTTTCTTAGAAATGTTTTCTATGCGTATAAAAAATTGCGCCGTGATGCTTTTCGTTGGAAAACTAACGAATTGACTTTCTTGAGGACAGGACATGCCAGTTAGACCGAATAAATATTTGATTTGAATTGAAATGATAAATGGCTCCTGGAACGGCAAAGTACAAACTTACGGCGATACGGCGCAGACGTGCGCATGATCTACAACACCTCGCTGGACGCCCTGGGCCGGAACCCAGACCGGCGTTTCGTGTCGGCCGAGAACGTCTACTTTTCGCGTTGGTGGGATGAACAGCCCAGTGACGTCAAGAACACGGTACGAGACTTTGTCCAATCAGGTATGTAACCATGCTGATTCTTCTGGTGAGGCGGTGTTGCATTGTGCAATCTTCGTATTCGCAATTGCGATTGTATGGTAGAAGAGTGTCGCACATTTTCACCTCTGCGCTGTGGCCTGCGCTTGCTTTGATCATACTGCAGCGGCTGCTTTTCGCCTGGTAATATGTGCACGTGATGGACAAAAAAAATGATAGGGGTTTAACGTAGTTAAACCGAGTAGACCTGCGAAAACAGGTTTTCATTCTTCAATAGGAGAGGGCACTTCAACTCCGCCTTCGGGGTGTGGCATGATTTCTTTAGCTGGTAAATGCCCATGTATACTGAATTGGTAATTCCTACTTAAGATTCATTGATGGCGGCGAGTCCTCATATATCACTACCAGCGCAGGTGGCTGTTTCTATACCACAGCCACCCATCGTGATTTTGCGACCCACGTTGCTTTTCCCGAACCTCTCGCGCAGATGGCACGACGCTTGTCCGAACTTACCCGAGCTTACCCGAGTTACTACCCGAATAGCTACCCGGGTTGCTAGGCAACGGCGACTCAAGGTCGTTTGGTAGCCGCACCGCGACGAGCATACGCGACGAGCCGAGCTAGGCTCCAGTAGTGTTGCTTTCGCAATAAAGACTTCTTAATAATCGCAGCGATAGCCTAATGGTTTAAACATCCACCGACCACCAACCGATTATTCCAATAGGTGATACCCCTCCTCCGGTCTCTTTATCGGGTCTTCTGCTCTGAGATGTTTGGGGCGATGGTTTGGTCAACCAAGCATGTGCAGACTAGACAGAGACAAGTCAACCAGGGCGCTTCTTTCTCAGGCTGTTATAGCCCCATCAGCATCAAATAATCACAATGCACAAGCAACAGTTGAACTCAGCTTAAAACAATTGCATAAGATAGGCCTCTGTTGGAAATGAAGACTGGGATGCCAGTGTCACATACGCTAAGTTAGTGCATCATCCACTCGAAGCTTCAGAGAGAAAAAAAGCTAACACTGAAGTTTTGCTAATGGGATAGAAATACTAAATTGGTTGCAATGTACTGTGCGCATTTACTAATGCCATTTGCGCTCTTCGCCAACCCTTTTCTTATAGTTTCCTTTTTTTTGCTTTTTTCTTCATGTCAGTCCTGTCACTGGAAACCCAATATGCTGTAGATTTCGGTGCCCGAAAGTTGTTTACAATGCGGCAACAAATTCAATGTATAACAGATAGTTTATCACACAGCTGTATGTGTCCTTACTATTCCCTTCTTACTGTGAAAGTAAAAAGTGCGTGCCTTTCGGCCCCTAAATAGTAAACGTTCTTTCTATCAAAAAAACGAGCTGCCTTTTCAGGTTTCCCTTTCATTACTCCGGGAGGTAAAATTCTACACCAGCACAAACTGTCACACGAACGTGTTGCTATAGTAAAGAAGAAACAACTTTGCTTGCCAAGCGTTGCTCTTTAAGGATGAATTGTGCAATACATATTGCATAAACTATTTATTTCACAGCACTTTCCTTCAACAATGTTCTTTGTTGATTGTGTAAATCAAATGCTCAGTGGCCATACTGTTCGTTTTTTTTATTTATTAATAACTTATTTATTACTTATTCTATCTATTTTTGATACTCCTGGCGAAAAACTGCCCCAAGCAGGAGGGGCAATACAGTACAACGCATGACAATCACAACCACAATGAAAACTCAAGAAAAGGATGCAAGCTGTCGCAGCTCTACTCGAACAAGTAATTTCTTGCACTAGCACAATAACTAAAAAAAAACAAAATAGAAGAAGAACCGAACATATGAAATTACAAAGAGGTGGGCAAACTGCTGTGCCAAGCAACAGAAAACGGAAAAACATCACAAAATGAAGGAGTTTTAAATTCCGAACAGAAGCTCGGGGATCGAATACCAGCCACGGTGGTTGCTTTCGTTGGAACAGAGCCGATAATACTCCCCTTCCAGTGCACGCTGAAGATTCGCAGGTTGTCAAATTAAATCCGGACTCCCCCGTCCTCACGTAGCGCAACCTGGCATATGGCGCCTGTCTTTATGTGAAAAATGTTACCTTACAAATCAAGCAATAAATTTTCTTTTCATTTTTGGGCAGGACGTCTTCAGTTCGTGGGTGGTGGCTGGGTGCAAAACGACGAGGCTGTCACTCACTACACGGCTATCATCGACCAGATGACGATGGGACTGCGGTTCCTCAATGACACGTTCGGCCCACAATGCGGGGTGCCCAGTGTCGCCTGGCAGGCGGATCCCTTTGGGCACACCATCACGATGGCGACTCTCTTCTCCAGGGTTGTCATTTTTTTTATCTTGTAATGTTATAATAAACATAGCTCTCAATACCACGTGCACAGTGCGATGTCGGTGTACACTAAAGTTCCCCAGGTGATCTATTATTCCGGGGCCCTCCGCTACAGCGCATCTTTCTTTGTTCTTTCCAAAAGCCAATGCTTAAGATTTGTGCAACGTCTTAGGTGTAACACCTGGTATATAAAAGAAGGAGAAAAATTGAGCAGAGCGCCAGATTACGTCTATGACTTGGCTATAACCCCCCTCAGTATTCTTCGAAATTTGCAATCCTCTCTCCTTGTTGCATGTAACATACACGACTGAAACGGTTTCAAAAATGTTGTTAGCCATCGGTAAGGAATAGACTAACACGTGACTTCCCTCCCTGTCCCCTTCCAGATGGGATTCAGCAGCGTATTTCTTGGCCGACTATCAATGGACATCAAAGAGAAGTGGAGCAAATCGCATAGCATGGAGTTCGTGTGGGACGCCGACAGCCGAAAATACGGCAAGTCTGCTCGAAAAAGCTCCTGTGCGTAGCGAACTTGAGCAGCTCTCCCCGTTCCAGCTTCTCAACAATGAGCTCATTGGCGACTACCCGCGGCTAAGCAGAAAAACGTAGGAGCTAAAAACAATAGGTTCCGGAACTGGTGTGGTTAGCTCGGCATTTGCTTCAGCAGGTGGTTTCTCCAAGTTATCGCCTCATTCTTTTGTAGCTGCTTCTGCGGAGCGATAAAGACGCTAAGGACTAAAAATGAGTTATTTATCATCATTGCCGATAGCCAGGTTGGGTACTCTGAAAAATTTTTAACACAGTTCAGAATGACAATTTCGGAACGAACAAGGCACAACTTGATTGCTGCAAGGCGACCTGTTCGCAAATCTTGACTGGCGTGACAAGTTCATGCGACTGCGACACATGGCTACAGTCTACGCACTTCGAAAGTTATACCCATCTAGGCGGCGCATTTTCAAATATTCTGTCACTGTGAGGTTTCGGAACTGTAACAACCATCAATACCTCAGCCACTGTGTGCTTTGCAGTGTGCAGACCTCTAGCAGAGATGATTTTATTGATGAAAACAGCCAACAGAAAATTTTATGCTCTCTTTAATCCGGTTCTTATTGGTCCTCTGTCGTACTCGGATGCCACAGAAAGTGTTCCACGTGATCCGAGAGTCTGGAGACCTATCCCTTCTCTAATACAAATCAGTCCAGCGAGCGCGTCTTCTGCATTTTACGGTAGGTCTCTATTAAGTTCTGGTGGCTCTATCGTAACCTCAAATCCTAAGACATCACTATTAGTCAGCCAACGTGATCAAGCCATGTAGCCTGTCGCATAAAAATGCTGGCAGTGAAGATATGTCATGTTTGATACTGTGTTTTATGCACATCTGGATCATGAGGACGTTCTCGTCTAGAAAGCACGGACTCTATTTTTACTTTGCTGTGGATATTGTGATAGAGCAGTGGCGATGTCACTAAGTTTCACTACCCGATAGACGATCTCCTGCTTACATGATGCTCGAAAGCACAGACCTTTGGCCTATTTGGTGGATAGCAGACACGTACAAGCGCAAAAAACACGGACGAAGAAAGACTTGGACAACACGAGCGCTTACTTCCAACTGAAGGTTTATTGATTATGCGCTATGTGTGTCAATAAATCTTCAGTTAGAAGTAAGCGCTCGTGTTGTCCAAGTCTTTCTTTGTCCGTGTTTTTTGCGCTTGTACGTGTCTTCTTACATGATGCAACCGTAAATACAAAAAAGTTTTCCCTGTGCAGCCATTTTTCAAATCCCGGCAGCGCCGGCCGTATTGCGGCGCAGGCGAAATACAAAAACGCCGCTGAGTCGTACTCTTTCAGCAATGTTTCAAGAACTCCAGGTGGTCTATATAAATCTAGACACCTTCTATCTATACTCTATATACTCTATACTCTCTAAACTCTATAGTTTAGAAATCCGCATTCCTAAAAGTGGTCCGCCCATTGTAATCGACCAAACCGACGTCCACTGTTGCCGGATGAAACACGTGTCACGCGTTATTGTTGATGCAGGTGGTGAGAGCAAGGGCATCTTCGCCTGGGTTCCGGAAAATTCGTACGTGAATCCCGATGGCATAAGCTTCGATCCTGAAGAGTGCCCGGATACGGAAGTAAGCTGATAACCCTGCCGACCACGCACAAGTAGCGACATTTGAGCGATAGACGATACAATCTGTGTGCGAACTGGCAGTAACAGCGGTGCGATTTAGGGATCAAAAATATCGTTTTCCTCTAACGGGAGTACCGGAAGTGCACTTGGAAGACCCAGACGACGAGAATAAAAATTAAACAGACTTTATATTGTGCGCGAATCTCAGCACAGTGCAGGATGTTGAGGTGTTTGGCCAGGTGAGTTATTCTGACCATAGAACGGTGGGAGAGCGAGTATGCGTAGATTTGAGCACAGAAGAACAGTGAATCGTCAGGAAGGCTCGCATCAACCAGTTAACGGTAAGAGGGAGGGTTGAGGAATTCAAGTTGTCACCAGAGAAAAGGTATTCCACTTTAACACAGTACGATCGCCTTAATGTTAAAAATAATAATGATAATCTCACAAACATAAAATCAGCGTGCGCAAAAGAAGTAGGGTTTAGGATAGCTACAAAGCATAGCGCTGTGGGTGTTTGTCTTTCTGAGTCGTTGTCTTTTTTGGGCTACGTTTTTCCCATACTGGCGAGCTCTCAAACAAAGTGAAAGACACGACTTCATTAAGGAACACCTAGGTATGAAAGCATCCAACCCCATATATAGGATACCACTGGCAAAATTGTCAAAGCTATGAATAAGCGTAAGGTAAACTGCATAAGAAAGTATAATATGAAGAAGATGAAGCAGTCTCTGAACACAGTAGCTAGCATAAAAAAGTGGTAAGGAGGAAATTCGTCATTTGTGAAAATGAGGTGTACGCCTCGATGGAAAGGAAAGTGAGTTTAATTAGTAATATGGATAAGATACTAGTTCCCGAACATTTCAAAACAGATCTTTACAGCAGCCGAAATCGCCCCGATGCTGATGAGAAAGCCAGTGTTGTCAGTATGCTGGACTTCCCTTAGGTAAAGGACTAGGAACAATGGAAAACTTTAAAAGCAATGTAATTTATGAAGGACAACAAGTCATTCGACTAGAAAAACTCTGTACACACGGTATCTCACGTCCTCGAGCGTACCGCAATCTTGAAGAAACGCTAAAACCTTAATCCACAGGAAAGGGGACCGCAAGAGATTGAGTAACCACAAACTGATCAGCTTGCTGTCCGTTGTTAAAAAAACATGTTTGCTAAAATTTTGCAGCAATCTTATATTTCAGCCTACCAAAGAACCACGCTGACTTTAATAAAGACTACTACCCAAACGACCACAATCATAGCACGAATCGGGGAATATAAAAATCCGCAGAATACTGCCAAACCCTAATTATAGCCTTCATAAATTACTAGAAGGAATTCTACGCAGTCGAAACCTCAGTAGCCATGCAAGTTTTGCGTAACGACGGTGTAGAAGAGGTGTATGCAAAGGTACCCGATAAGTGCCAATAGCAGTTAAACAAAGTGAATTAATAAAGTACTAATCAGGAAGGGTGTCAGGCAAGAAGGCACGATCTTTTTGCTATAATTCACCTGTGTGTAGAAGAGATGTTCAGAGATCTGGTTTGGGAATAATTCGGAAAAAAATATGACAGAGAATGTCCACAACATTCGATTCAGAGCGAAAGCACGACCTCTCTTTTTTTTTTGCAGAAAAAACTACTTTTACTGATTTTTCATGAATGAATGACTGAACTGAGGCACACGCATGATAACTGATTCAATTTTCTGTCTCTTTTTTTAGTCGACACGCAAAAGACGATTTTGCTCGGGTCAGAACCTCTGTATTAGTGCTACGTAGAAGACGACGATGAGCGGGCAGCACCGCGGTACTGAACGCTCGTGCTAGGTGCATACACGCAAGAGATGGTTTTACTAGGCTCTGGACGTCCACATTAGATTTTTCGTTCTAATGTTTTCGGGACCCTTAAACAAATTTTGTTGGGTCCCTGAAATTGTCTCTTTGTATTTCATGTTTTATGCTAAATAAAAATACTTTCTTTCTTTCAAAAAAGCATTCTTTCCGCGTGTACTTGAATTGGCCTTTCAACAAACCCTGCCTCTGCGATCGCATGTCGCTTCCGCGGGATGAACCCTTCAGGAGTCCCTGAGTTCTCTTGTACTTATGTGCACGCGATGACTACGCATTGCCACTTCTCAGCTACGGAAATTACTGTAGCTGATTACTTTTAAGCTCCCCCTCAATTTTCTACTTTAATTTTAGCACGCCAGTGTAGAGGTTCACGTTTTGTTTAAAGTCCGTCGGCGGCATCGTCAGCGGCGCTGTGAGCGAAAAATTCCTAGAGAAGGAACCTAGGCGGGTCACGTATATCACGTGACCTTGTGACGTCATCAGAACCTGCCCACTGTGGCAGGTGGCAGTTACATTAATCAGATGCGAGGGGTTGCTTGGGAAAGGCACAAAAATCCCCGGAGAAGAAACCTAGGCGGGTCACGTACATCACGTGACCTTCTGACGTCATCACAACCTGCCAATTGTGGCAGGTGGCAGTTAAATTAATTAGTTGCGAGGAATTGCTTGGGAAAGGCACACTAGGACGCATAAGGTCCACCGGTGCTAGCGCCTGCCATCTTAGGGCAGTGACGCATCGCTTAACCTTACTGTAGAGTTGAAAATTACCAGTTCCTCGTATACTTGTATGAGTATTAAGCTATTAACGCTATCGTATATGCCCTTATACGGAGCTTAAACGTCCCGTCAAATTTTTTTTTCAAGTGAAACAAATTTTTGGTAACAGACAGACGCTGCGCTTTGAAAAGAACACCGAAAACAAGCTAAAGGCGCCTGACCGTTAATGTCAAAGCAGACAGCATGCTTCAATGTTTATTGAGCTAGTGTTTGGTCATTGCCGTGGGAATGCTATGCTGACCTTGTTTCTTACGCAGAAACCATATCTGGTAACGGGGGAGACAACCCCATCTCTGCTTCTCGTCTACGCTCAACATCAGGTAACAAAATTGTGCTAACACTTTTTATCTCCCCGTACCTGGGTCTAGAGATGTAATCCACCACCACCACTAAGCTGCGTTTGGGTGCATTTATCGGGTGCAATATATTTTAATGCACTGAATCTATATATTAAGTGCATGCTAGCAAACGTTGTACTCTTGATATACTTCTAAGAATTCTTCAGAAATTACTCCCTGTATACTTAGAGCATTCCTTTTTACTTAAGTATAGGGATGACATAACATGAAATTAATATGAAAGTAATGCAACATGTGCGAATTACATTTCTAGCACATCCTTGATTCGCTAAGCGTAGGAACCGCGAAAAAACATGTTCAACGCAGCGACACTTCCGTTCAATCTCAGTACCGCTTTCTTATTTAAATTTTTCAGAAGTTAGCGGTTTAAATGCCGATCGCAACTACTACAGTTTGACACCGAAATGGGCACAAATATCAGAAACAGCTTTGAAACTACATCTTATGAACACATCACAGGCGTGCTGTCACGCTGGGGACGCCGTAATGACTAGTTTTCAAAATTATTTCTTTCAAAGCCAAGTTCGCTAGAATTTACTATCCCAATCACAGAGTTCTAGCCGGCTAGTTGGCTCATTTCGAGGAAAGTTAAAAGCTGCGTTCAAAAAAAAAAAGTTAAAATATCAGTGCTGTATTCGTTTCTTTCCTTCTCGGCTTTACGGTCTATCGCTGTTTTCGAATTTTCATGTAAAGGAGGAATAGCCTCAAAAGGATAGAATATATCCCTGCCTGCATAACTTTATTATAAGCTGGCATTACAGGGACCCTGAAATGATTTTGACGGGCATATTCTAGTGCAGCAGATGTCTAGAGGTGGTCGTTGTGGATGTTCGGTTCAAATTTGAAAGTTCTACGTGCACCCTACAATTAGGAATAATTGTTAAAAATCGCCGCTCGCAGTAGCTCTCAATCGATTAGGGCGTGCACCTCACCAAGTGTTCCCTTCTCCGATGACGTCAGTGGTAAGATGGGGCGAGCTTGAAGGCTGCCGCTTCTACCCACTGAAGTCATGAGGGGACACACGGTAAGTTGCGTCCCCTAATCGGTTGCGAGTTACTGCGAGCAGTGATTCTTAAGAATTATTTATAATGTAATGAGACGACTCGCACAATTAGTGTCAACGGCGCTAGCCGCTGGGGCAGCAAACCCCATCTCTCTATATTACAATACCCCCGGGGTGAAAAGGCGCCATCCTGGCGTCCTAAGGGCTCGAGACGATAGCTGGGTCGTAGTAGGGCTTCAGGCGGTCTTGGTGCACAATTTAACGGCCGCGGCGGCGATTGTCAGACGAAGGCGTGAGGGGCTCGATCAGGTAGTTAACGGGGGATGTCTGCTGAGCAACGCGATAGGGGCCTTGGTATTTGCTCAGCAGTTTTGTAGACTGCCCCGCGCTGGAGGAGGGCACCCAAAGCTAAACCAAGGATTGAGGAACATAAGACGGCGGCAGACCGGGGGAAGCGGCGCGGGCGCTTTTCTGACGCTGCTGGTCGTGAGAAGTAAAGGAACGGGCCAGTTGACGGCATTCCTCGGCGTACGCAGCGGCTTGAGAGACGGTGGTCAATTCGGACGAATCGGGGCAGTAAGGAAGTATGGTGTCCATGATGGAGGAAGGCTCGCGGCCATAGAGAAGAAAATACGGGGAAAAACCAGTAGTGGCTTGTGTTGCAGAATTGTAAGCGTAGGTAACGAAAGGTAGAACGCGGTCCCAGTCTGAGTGATCGGCAGAAATGTACTTGGCCATCATATCGCCGAGGGTCCGGTTAAAGCGCTCGGTCATGCCGTTGGTCTGCGGATGGTACGAAGACTTTGTGCGGTGAACGATATGACACTCCCGAACGAGCGACCTCCTCCTGCACAAACTGCTTGATGTGCTGAAGAAGTGTCGGCTGATCGTGGGCAGGACCGCCTACCGCCAAGCTGGAAAGGCTGTCGTCTGGGCAAATTGCACGTCGGGTGACATGACGCTGTTTGCGGAAGAGACTACGTCGGAGACGGTTTGAGGATCCTTTGACACCAGCATTTGAAATGCGTCGTCCTCAATGCCGTTCAGAATGTGTCGTATTTTGTCAGTTTCGCTCATAGATGGATTGAGCCGCTTACACAAGTCAACTACGTCCTCGATGTAGCTGGTGAAATTCTCGCCGTTCTGCTGGGCACGACTGCGCAAATGTTGTTCGGCACGAAGTTTTCGGACAGCGGGGCGGCCAAAGACGTCAGTCAGGCTGGTTTTTAGAGCCGCCCAGGTAGTAAAATCCGCTTCGTGGTTGCGGAACCACAAGTTGGCGACATCGGTCAAGTAGAAGATGACGTTCGTGAGCTTAACGACGTCATCCCACTTGTTGTAAGCACTCACGCGTTCGTAGGAAGCCAACCAATCTTCTACGTCGGTATCGTCCGTGCCGCTGAAGAGCGCAGGGTCGCGCTGACGGATGGCACCGGAACAGACGACAGCGGTGGGAACGGGCTGGGCCGAGGAGTCGGTCGTCGTGGTAGAGCCTGATAGCCTGGGCATCGTGGCGTAGCAAGGGAAGAGCAGGCAGCACCTCCACCAAGTGTAATGAGACGACTCGCACAATTAGTGTGAACGGCCGGTCTTTGTTCGAGTGGTGCTGCTCAGCTGGCCAGCGTTCGCAAGCGCGCTCCCGATGTTGTTGTTGTTGTTGTTGTAGCCTACGACAGAATGGCACATACCCACTCTGGGGGATCGGCCAAGAATCGGGTGGAAAAGGTTGGTATTCACCTGTACGTAGTAAAGGCAAAAGGAAAGCACACGGGAGAGGAACACCGGGGGAGTCTACCACAAAAAGGGCACGGAGAGGATGAAAAAAAAAATCAACAAAACTAAAAACAAATAATAATAATAATAATAATAATAATCATAATGTATATATATATATAAAGGAGATTGGATTGGAGAGAGAGAGAGAAAGAGAGAAAAGAGAATAATTCGAAAAAAAATGAAGCATAAAAAGAAAATACTGAAAGCTTTAGCAAGGTAGTCGATGAGATTCCAGCAAGAAATTTTGAACAGCGTCACAAACAGACCTGTGGCTGAACCCAAGTGTGGTGGCACCAAATGATAGCAAGTGTGGGCTGCTCAAACTGAGGCCAAGTTGCTGTAAGGGCAACTCCAGCAGTCTTCTTCTCAAAGAGGTGAAACGACGACAATGGAGCCAAAAATGATCGATAGATTCAGGCTCACGGCAAAATGCACAGAGGGGAGATAGCGCCAAACCAGATCTGTGCAGATAGAAATTTAGAGGGGGGATGCGGCAGTGCAACCTCGTCAGAGATACTTCTAGCTGCCGAGATGGACAAATTTTCCTGCTCCATGAATATTTCAGATGCTGATATTCCACCGATGTTAAAAGTGTTGTGTCTTGCACACTTAATAACGCTCGACGCCGGAACCTAGATGCTGTGATATACGCTGTAGCCGGGATGATGGGCAACACAGGGCCTCCTAGGGAAGCCTTTGCAAGGTTATCCGCGATCTCATTGACAGTCACGCTGCTGTGGCCGGGTACCCATATCAAGTGAACAAGGCTCAAATGCGAAGGAAGAAGCGATAAAAAAGTGCTTAAAGTGGGACAGTCAACATGCGACGCGAGGGACGAACACAAAGATAAAGAATCGGTAATGACTGCCACTGCAGAAATAGAAGGATCAAGCTTGCGCAGAGCAAGAACTACTGCCAGAAACTCAGCTTCAAAAATAGGGGTGTAATCCGGAAGGCGCAGCGAAAAGGACCAGTCTAAACTCGGACAGTAAATTCTCACCCGTGCCTTTTCGTTGCACTGAGAGGCATCGGTTGCTATTGCAATTTTTGTAGGGAGAGACCTTAAATGATCCTCTAATAGACCATTTAAAATACGGGGTGGTAAAAGTTCCGCGTTTTGAGGAAAAATGTTGTCGAAAACAATGTGGACAGAGGACCCACTGCTTAATGCTGGAAGGATGTTGTAAATCTGCACGTTTAAAGGCTCAAGCAGCCTTTGCACGAACACAACCTGTGGGGTATGAAAACGAGGCCAGTGGACACCAAAAAAGGAGGTCGGCTGGCAACAGAAAATGCTTTGCGAACGGTGAAAATGGGATTCAAAGATTTTGAGGAAAGTCTGCACAGTTAGAAAGTGAAATCGGGTTAACAGAGGAGGAATGCGGGCCTCAAGGTACAGCACATTGGTAGCCACGAATTTGGGGACGGCAAGGCACATCCGAAGCACCTCCCTCTCCAAAAGGATGAGAGGACGAAGTTTGTATGAAGCCGAGCCCGAAAACAACACAGAGCCAAATTCTAAAATTGGCCTAACATACAATACGTAAATCATTAGGAGCGTATCCCTGCGCATGCCGTACCTGTGACTACATAACCTCCGTAACATGCCTGCGGCACGAGTCCCTTTTACAGCAACATGGTCAATGTGAGGCCGCCAGGTGAGTTTGTCATCATAAATGACGCCCAGGTATTTTAGGGATTGAACTTGAGGAATTGGTTGAAATTTGCATGAAAGAGAGAGCACGACAGGATCCTGTAGAGGAAAAACAAGGACGGCACACTTGTTAACATTTAATGAGAGGTGTAAACTGCTCAACCAGAGCTCAAGAGAACTCAAATATGATTGCAACTGATCATAGAGGGAATGTATATCAGGCGCAGCCGCAAAAAATGCTATGTCGTCCGCATAGACGTAAGTGCGAACATGGTGGTGGAGAGGAATGGAGCTCATGAGAATATTGAACAGCACAGGCGAAAGGACAGCTCCCTGCGGAACACCTCTCGTCTGTTTGTACCTCGCTTCGTCAGCTTCGTCTTCTATCTTCTTCGTCTCCTTCGTCGGCGCTAGCCGCTGGGGCAGCAAACCCCAACTCTCTTTATTACAATAATTATAAGGTGCACGTAGAGCTTTCAAACTTGAGCCGAACACCCGCGAAGACCACCTCTACAGATCTGTTGCACTAGAATATGCCCGTCGAAATCATTTCAGGGTCCCTTTAGCTTCGTTTATTTTATTATTTAAATTTCGTTCAGCGTAACCGGTGTTCGCCTATTGCCTAAGTGACGTAGCATTAAATGCCGCAAGCGTCAACCGACACGTGCATAAGAGCACATGTAAGAGTGATGTACAGAAATTATGCATTGTAACCAATTACAACCTGGAACCAAAATGGCGGCCTTCCCATTACCCGGAGGGGTTGTGCTAAGCGCCTAGGCATACCCTACTTTTACGATCAGCAGGTAGCGTGAGGCACAAACTTGGAAGAAACAGCAGACTTTTATTAAAGCCATAGGTTGCGTTGACACGTTTTGGCGGGCTAGTTGGTTAAGCATCTTGAATAAACAGCGCGAACGAAGACGAGCACAAAAGACAAGGAAACGGACGACACAGCGCTGACTAACAACTGAGGACTTGCTCTCAACAAAGTGCTAACTTGCTCAGTTGTTAGTCAGCGCTGTGTCGTCCGTTTCCTTGTCTTTAGTGCTCGTCTTCGTTCGCGCTGTTTATTCAAGAAACAATAAAGCCATAGGGCTGAAACAACAATTTCCTTTAATAATGAACGCGAACCATTCTCCAGAGTTGAGGGTCCTCTATTTCAGAAACAAATTCTCTTCACGATGTCAGATCTAACAATTTCTGCGATCGGAAATGGAACACAAAGCTTGGGTACTCTCCAAGAGGGGAGCGTACTGTTGTCTCATGCCTGCCGACAGCTGTGACGCTTTCCATCGCAGACGAGGGCCTACAGCAATGACACCGTTGCCTTTCTGTCTGGCTGCGACCTGTGCTATGTCAACGCCCACTGCCGGTTCCGGAAACAGGAAGCGTTCATGGCGGAAGCAAACCGGTTGTCTCAAAAGGGCATCAGATATCCTCCTCCTGTGCACCTCGTGCAATCGACGCCCGCCTGCTACATCGAGGTACGCGACCTCTTCATTAGCACGCCATTACACCAGGGAGGCAAACTCCGTGGCCTCTCGTATCTGCATCTATTAAGACCAACATGGAGTTAAGTTTCGACTTAATTCATTGCATGATATTAAGATGCAGTAGGGTGGAATAAGTTCGATCACAATGAATTCTGATATATTAGGGTTGGATTTTGGCGGACTCCGGTAAATTAAAAGTGGATTACGCAGGATTAAGTTGCAGCAGGATGGATCAAGTTAGATAACGGTTGATTCCGGTGGATTTTCGCAAGATTAAGTGTGGGTTTGGTGTTGGGCGCTGGATTAAGAGAGGATTACGTTAGATTAAGCTAGATTAGGGACTTCGCGTGCATTAGGAGTTGATTACAGTGGATGTCTTGCTGTATCAAAAAAAGACAGCATGTCAATAGTCTCAAGTGCCCTCTGTAATTTTTGGATACGAGTGAGTCCTTCGAACTATTGCAAACGCGTGCCTAAATTCAACAGCGCCACCTGTTAAAGCCTTGCGTGGAGACTGGCTTCGTTTGAAAGGAAATGCTTCTATCCTCACGTCACCATCATCAGCCGCATAACCAGCCGGTCAGAAGTGTGAATTATCCGCCGCGGTAGCTCAGTGTTTAGGGCGCTCGCTTACTAAGCCGGAGCTCCATAGTTAGATCCCGGCTTCGGCGGCTGCGTTTCGATGATGCGAAACACAAAGGCGCCCGTATGCTGTGCGATGTCAGTGCACGTTAATGATCCCCAGGTGGTAGAAATCACCCCGTAGTCCATCGCCACTGGCCGGGCCGCTAGTGTTATACACCTTAGGTACGCAAATATTTGAGTGCAAAGAGGTCGTGCTCGGACCCAGGGGCCCGCGTGCCCCGATTTCCTTCGTTCTATTACAGTTCTCCCTCTCTCTCTATCTCTCCCGGAGCCCTCCAATATAGGCCCTCCTTCTCTCTTTCTTCTTTCACTCCCACCTTCCTCCCATCCCTTAATGCGTGTCCGCGTTTCGATGGAGGCGAAACGCAAAAGGCACCCGTATGCTGTGCGATGTCAGTGCACGTCAAAGATCCCCGGGGTGGTCGAAATTATTCCGGAGCTCTCAACTACGGCACGGCCTCACCTTCAGAGCCCGCAGCGCAACACAAGCAGACGACGTCGCCATTCCTCTCGCGGCCTCACATTCCGATTCAAAATACATAATCAGCGACTCGCGAGGGGCCCGTCGGCACGTCGAACAAGGCTGTACTCCCTTCCTAGCCTATCGAATATACCAAAATTGCATACGGGATACGGACCCGGCACACCGTTACCTTATATGGGCCCCTGCTCATCTGTGGTTGGCAGGAAACGAAGCAACAGATGCAGCCGCCCGCCCACCCTCTCACCAGGCTGTTTTATCCTCCCCACCCGATCAGGAACCCGATTTTAATCTGGTGTATACATTCAAAGATATTACAACCTATTAACAAGAAAGTCATCGCCTTTACCCTCACCTATGTAAAGGCCTAAAGAAGGCGGATGAGCGGCTCCTTCTCTGCCTTCTCACCAATGCATTGATGTGCCCGGCAACACTAAAAAAAATTGACCCCTCCTTTAACGGCAGCTGCCCGCACTGTAGAGCGGTATCTTCGGACACCTATCACATTGTGTGGGCCTGCCCCTAAAACCCGGCTATTCCCCCCATCCCCAACCCAACTCGGGAGGACTGGGAGGCAACCCTGCTCGGCTGCCACGACTTACAGGCCCAACAAGCCTTAGTCGGGCGCGCCCGGGCGGCGGCCACCGCCACTGGGGTCCCACACTAGGAACCTCCACCTAGTGCTTGTAAGGATCGGTCCCTTACGGGCTGATCCAAACGCACCTCCTGTCCCTTCCAAATGTTTTCACCACCACCACCACCTTTCTTCTTTCACTCCCGCCGTCCTCCTTAACCTTACGGCACGGTTCGGGTGTCGACCGAAATGTGAGACAATTACTGCGCCATTTCTTTCCTCAAAAACCAGTTTTTGTAAGAACCCACTGTTCACAACTGATCACAGTAATTGGCCATGCAGCTGACTAGTTTCAATATGCAATATATCGCATTAGATCCCTTGCTCATAACTGAGTGCCTGACACATATACATGACCCACACTGCCTCTTTGCACGGCATCACGACCTTTTCAGCTCACGCTGAAATTCTTGTCGCATTACGCGAATGTGAATTTCTTTTTTTCGTAAAATCGATCGCGATTATATTTCGGTTCAATTATCCTAGCGAAGCAACCAATATTTGGCTGCTAACGGAGCGCGAACTGATAGCGCGGGCTAAGCTGTGAATGATAAATAAAGAAACAAATAAAAAAAAACTGAAAAACAGGGGCTGTGTTCAGAAATATTTAGGAACCAAGGTTGATCTGTCAGACGTGGCCGACCTGGGCCATATTTTATGGCAATTAATGTCGTTTTATTTCATTTTCCCGTGACCGCAACAGTGACGAAAGCGATAGAATGTGGGGAAGCAAACGGCCAACCACAGACATGTTCGGTCTCGTTGCTGCGCTGCCGGTAGCCTCTGTTAGGCATGTGCCCCTTGGAAAGCCTCTGGCCCATGTTCAGGTCCGCAAGTACCGGTTCGAACTAGTACTACGAAGCTACTGAAAACGGAAGTGAGAAGCACTCAAAAACATGCCATCCGGCTCGATGAACTGAAAACGGAAGTGAGAAGCACTCAAAAACATGCGATCCGGCTCGATGAACTGAAAACGGAAGTGAGAAGCACTCAAAAACATGCGATCCGGCTCGATGAACTGAAAACGGAAGTGAGAAGCACTCAAAAACATGCGATCCGGCTCGATGAACTGAAAACGGAAGTGAGAAGCACTCAAAAACATGCGATCCGGCTCGATGAACAGGGCCCATCATCCCCTGATTATTACCTAGAGAATCTGGTTACTTCAACAGTGCCCAATGAACAGTGGGCCCTCCTTGAGTCCCCGCCCACACCATGCGACATCGGCACAATTCCGTCGCTCTTCTGGAGGAGAGTTATGAAGGCGCAGGAATTCCACACCGGGCCACGCTCGGTTCGAACACAGTTCATCAATCTATAGTTAAGGGGGAAAGTTTAATTCATACAGTTGGGGCTTTCTGGGGCTCCTCGAAATTACTCACACATAGCGTAGTGTCGCTTCCGCAACAAAAAGTGGGAGTGACACAGGGAGCCCAGACCTTGATAGAGGGACCTCCAGACAAGTTTTTCTCTGAAGTGCGAACTGCCGGCCAGAGAGAAGAAAAGGTTCTGTTCATTCAACTTCATCGCACGTGTCACAATTTTTTGTCGTAGGGAGCCCGCACCTGCATAAGTACAAATTTAGGTGGGGGGATTCCGCACCGAAAAAGTGAGACTGACATCTCAAGCAGCCTTGATTTACATTACCATACCTTTCAAGGGAACGTTCAGTGCTGATTATTCGCGGTATTGAGCAACTAATTACGCAAGTTGTGTGAGATAGGCTGGAACCACTTATTAAGTGGTTCCAGCCTAGTGGTTCACAGAATTAAGTGAGGGGCGGGACATATTACAGAGGTCCTGAGAGCGACATTGCCAAGAAGTCGGCCATTTCGTCCAAACAGACACCAGAATGACCACGTATCGAGAAAAAAAACAGGCTTCTCTAACAGTGCGTGGAATAAAAAAACCTAAGGGAACGATTCAAAACAGTGTTTCCTGTAGTTTCGATAGAGACTGAAACTTAAAGGCAAATTGCAAGGATGACCACCTACGACACATGTCGGAGTTTTGTGAAGAACCAAACAAAAAGCCGAAAACTCTCCAAAGAACATAGGAACGTAATCAGGGCTACGGACGGAATAGCTCCAAGCCAGGTCGCGCGGATATATTCCAATCGCCGCCTTGTCAGACCTCACGGAGGCATCAGTGGAGAGAACAGTGTGATGAGCAAAGTTCCCTAGATGATCAGCAAGACGATTTAGGATAATAACGAGCATATGTTGCGCATTTGAGGGGGAAAATATGGCCGTAATAGAAGTCAGCGCCAGCCTCCGTGTCGCCAGCTCGTTGCAAGGAGCTCAGATCGGCTTGAAGCTGAGCTGACAGTCTCTGCGCAAATGTAACTTGCGAAAGCTGATACCATGGCCATTTATTTGAGAAAAACAGGGGCGGTTTGAAAACAAAAATTGGGATATTGACGCCGGAAGCCGGGTCAAATGACCTGAGGAAAGTTCGCACAGAGAAAAGTTAGAACCGAGAATAAAGACAAAGGGATACGGGCTTCTGTGTAAAGCTCAGCGTTTGAAACCAATTCTGGGTGCCCGAGGCAGCGCCGTAGGGCACGCATTTCAACTGACACTCAGAGTTGCAGCTTGTAGTTTGCGGTACGAGAGAACAGGACACAACCAAATTCAGGTATCAGTCTAATATGGGCCATATAGAGAAATAGCGACACGCCTGCTTTGTGGGTCCGCCCGCTGTGTTTGCGTTGCCGGTCCGTCCAGTCAGTAGAAGGAAAATGGTCTCGCAGTCGCCGCAGTGACCTAGGAGTCGGCGCCACGCTGTCAAATCTTTACTGCCGCGTTCGTCGTGACAACACACGAGAGAAGTGCTTGGAATTTGTCCCGTAAGCAAAGGATCGACTTACTCCACCTCACCGTCCTGCCGTATCCAGTCTAGCTGAATCACACGGACCATGCTCCGCCAATTCATCGCGTCGTCTTGCTCTGTCACTCATCGGCGCCGGTCCTTTAATGCGCCATCGGCGAGTGGCGTGTTGGTGCTAATAAGGGGCTTCACTGGCGTGTGTCGGCCACCACCACTCTTATATGTGCTCCTAGCCTCCGTCAACGCAAGCAGTGACCAAAGGCAAAGAACCAGTAGAAAAGAGAACTAAACGAGCAGTCACCCAATACGGCACACGTTACTTCTTAACAGCATTTATGTCCCTCCGTCATACCACAAAATAACATATACCTTCGCACGCCGTATTCCTTTTCTGGGCTAAGCTATTTATCGCCATAAATTGTGCGCACTAATACCAGGCACATGGAAGGAAATTTTGTTTTCTCTACGTGTTCGAATGCGCTGACCTAATTTAAATGCATGTTATTTATAGCGCCCAATTATCCGCGCTCTTATGCTGTGGCTTCTGGGCAAGAACTGAAGTCCGCCGTTAGGGTGGCGCTGCATATTCTGTGCATATGAATTCTGAGCTGCATCATCATCATCATGAGTCAGACTACGTCCACTACAGGGCAAAGGCCTCTCCTACGTTTCTAGAATTAACCCTGTCCTTTGCCAGCTGCGGCCATCTTACCCCCGCAAACTTCATCCGCCCACATAACTTTCTGCCGTCCCCTGCTACGCTTGCCTTCTCTTGGAGTCAACTCAGTTACCCTTAATAATCAGCGGTTTCTTGCCTTCTCATTACATGCCCTGCCCAAGCTCATCTCTTCCTCTTGTATTCGACTAGGATGTCATTACCCCACCTTTGTTCCCTCAACCACTCTGCCCGCTTCCGGTCTCTTAACGTTACAGCTATCATTTTTACTTTCCGTAGCTTGCTGCGTCGTCCTCAACTTGTTCTGATCTCTATGGGACGGCTAATGTAAGATTAAAAGGGAAAACATTTTTCACGATTCCAAAGGAAATGGTTTTCGATGCCAGCACGGGGTGTTTGAGAAGGAAGTGTTGCCGACAAAACTTTGACACCCCGGATGACGTTTCATGTTGCTGCAAGCAAGAGACAGAACGATAGAACATGGCCGTCGTCATGCGGCCGCGCAGCACTATTCCCCTCTCTTTGATACCCAGGGTGCAGCCTACACGGATGCCTCCTTCGTGGCTCGTAGAGGTTCCTGCGGCTACGCCCTGTACCATCCACACCTCCCCGCTCCTGAAACCCACACCAGCGGGCCGTATCTACACCCTCCGGATGCACTGTCCCTCGAGGTCCTCGCCATTGCACATGCCCTTCAGTCATTTGCTCTCCTTCCCTCTCTTCAAGAGTACACAGTCTATACAGACTCACAAATCGCTATACACCACATACAGAAACGCACCCTAACCCCTTCTCTCTAACAGGAGGTCGAACGAGCGGTCTCCGCACTGCAGCCTTCCATCGTTTTCCTCCGCTGGGTCCCTGGGCATTCAGGGATTGACGGCAATGAGCTGGCTCATCAGCTCGCCCACGACACACTTTTCCGGGCACCGCCGTTGATCCCTTGGCCCAAGCCCTCGGAGGACGGTGGGAGACTCACCCTTCGCCGCATCATAAAAGAGGTCTACCTCAAGCTCCGCCTAGACAAACGCCTTTACCATCCCCCTCATCCATCACTCACGGTGCCGGAGGCTCGCCTTCTTCGGCACATCCAAATGAATGCAGTTATCACCCCGTCTCGCCTCTTTCTCTATCGCTATCGATCAGACTCTTCCTGTCCAAACTGCCCCTGTATCTATGCGGACCTGGCCCATTGCCTCTTCTATTGCCCGGCTGCTCAGCAGTCGGGTTCCTACCGCCTACGTTCTTTATCAATCACCACCTGGCTCGACTGGCTTGGCGCTGAAGGGGAGGAAGCACAGCGACTTCTGGTCGCCCAGGCGGTCGATATGCTCGGCGTGTAACCTATGGCCGAATAAAGGTCTTGTACTACTACTACTACTACCCTTACCGAGTGTAAGACCCCCCAACTGTCAGTAAACGAATGTGGATTGATAATCGGTGAGAAATGAGAAAAAAAGGAGCAAAAAGAGGGAAAGAGAGGAGAAGGTGCTATTGCGTCTACTCTTAAGGTGAAGCTTAAGAGTCCTCTTCATTTTTTAGATATCAGAAATACTACCCAAAAGAAGCAGTCCGTTTGACGATTGTCGTAATTCTGTACGTTTTCGGCATGGCTCAGGTCGAATTCAATTTTTGCTGTATTAGACGCTGACCGATCTCACAGAATCTCCCCGTACTCAACGAATAATCCATCCGGAAAGGCTAGGATATACTACAAACTTTATATGACGCACTGCACACCTCACGGAAAGTATAGATAAGGCGAAGGTATGAATTAAAAAAAACTACATGTAGGGCGTGCAGATTTCCGTGCATTTTTCACATCATACGGATTCTGTTTATTGGTTTATTGGGGTTTAAAGTCCCAAAGCAACTCAGGCTATGAGGGACGCCATAGTGAAGGGCTCCGGAAATTTCGACCACCTGGGGTTCTTTAACGTGCACTGACAACGCACAGCACACGGGCCTCCAGAATTTCGCCTTCATCGAAATTCGGCCGCTGAGGCCGGGATCGAACCCGCGTTTTTCATACGGATTCTGTGAGGCTGCATTTTTGAATGTGCGGCTCACTGCAAAAACCACCTAGCTTATCCAGTTAACTCCTAATTGCGTGCGTTTTCCAAAGACACTGCCATTTTTACTCTCCTGACAAACCTATTCTCCTAGGCACTGCATTCTAAATCCCGGCTCTGGCCACGCTTCACCGGAGACCTGATGCCGTACACAGACGTCCCCGGCCGATCCTGGACGGGATTTTACACCACGAAGCCAAATTTGAAGATGATGGTGCGCTACGCCAACGGGTTCCTTCAGGTATGCAAAGCTCCAGAAACCCTGTGATGATTCGCTTCAGTTCTTAGCGCTTTTATAAAGACCCTGCGTTAACGTACAAGTGCAAGAGAACAAAGGAAATATATCTCCACAAAGTGAAGCTAGGCTGCAGCGGAGGAAGTAGCAGTGGGCAGGCCTGTAAACTATAGAGTTTACTTTGTCGTAACGAAAATCAAAAGCGATGTACAAGTAAAACGATTGTCTTTGTTAAGCTAGCTCCCTCTCTGTCTGTTTTAAGTTTTGCTTTGTTTTTACTCAAGTGAAAACGAACGTTGGATGATTATGAAGGGCATTGTGTTCCACTGCGGATTTTGAGACGAAGTTAGTAATGAACTTCGTATGAGTTACATAGGCTTGAAGTACTGCCATTTTCTGCATGAGAGTCCCGCCATGTAATAACTGGCTGCCTGGGCTACTTTCGGAAACTTAAGTGTTTAGACGGTTCATTAACATCTTGTACAAACACCTATGGGATTAAACAAACCAAAGCAACAACTTAAAGGCACAGTGAGGACAATGTTAATGAGAAAGATGTTCTGCGACGACAAACGGTTCTTTTCACGCTAAAAAGAACCAAAAAGTTATACTTATGTAGTGCCACCAAAAGTTATTTTTATGCATGGAAGTGCAATGAACGTGGACCGTTTTTGCGCGGATCTCCGAGGCAAGGCTAAGCCTCATTCACGTCGAAACTGTAATCACGGAGTCACTTTCAGAGCCGCGCAGTGGATTTTCGCTAGCTGTAAAAAAAAACCATGCAGTCGTCCTTAGCACCCCTTAATACTTGTACGGGTCTCCATAAATTTTTCAGAACACTGAAATCACCAAAAAAACAATTTCCTCGCTGATAATAGCCGCAGCCAGGCATTGAGTGACGCATTGTGCAAGTCGCGCAGAGAAGCTCAAAGCACACCATACGGATTGTTGCCAGAGGCTCAGGCTGCCCACCCGTTAGACTTCGGTATGTGAGGTAGCGCAGAACGGGACAAGGGACAGAGAAAGACGGACACAACATTAGCGCCTCTGTTGTGTGCGTCTTTCTGGGTCCCTTGTCCCGTTTTGCGCTACCTCACATACCATGAGTCACGGTTACCGACTCGCCCAAGTTTCTACACTTAAACTTTGTTCTAATTTTCCTGTTCCGAAAACTTTGTGAGCGCCTGGGCGTACACGGGCATGGTGTGAGTTCCGCAAAGACAGGAATTGGCATTTTTTCGCGGCAAGCCCTCAGAAGAGCACAGTCGTGTCCCGACAACAGACAGGTGCTACCATTGGACTAGCGCAATCGCTCTCTTTATTGCACCACCCTAATGCTTGCATGTGGAATCAGCAGAAAAATTTTAAGGAGAATTTAATTGAAGACGCCCACCCCGGCCTGACTGTAAAAAGGAAATTGCTCCCTATAGCAGTATATAAACTGTACCGTGAGAACCAATGAAAGATGAGGGTGATTGGGGAAGTGCATTAGATTAAGCGAAAAAAGGGACGATTCCGCACGCATGCCCTTGTCTCACTTGTTGCGTCGCATTGTTCTTAGCCTTGATTACTGATTCGGAACGTAAAAATGCAGGGAAGGAAGTGTTACAAATGTGTTTTTTTATTGAGATAACATTAAATTCCTCATCGGTAACAAATAGCGTCGACGGTCGTAAAAGCCGCCCAAAGGATGCAGGAAAGAAACGTCATCAAATTGGAAGAGGCGTCATTTTTTGTAAAGGCGTAACAGCTTTAATGATATCGCCTTACAAATGCATAAGGTAACTATAGCTGTCCCTGTCGATTATTTCCTCTTTACTAGTTTGGTGTCCGTCGTCACTTGATGCTTACGCCGTATCGGCTCAGTTTTTATTTACGCTGTAGAAAATAAAGCCTAAATAGATGTTAGCAATGTTCTCTTCCCTGTCTTCTTTCCACAGTATTTCTGTCGCTCCTGTGCTTAGATTTCGATAGCCCACTTCTTGCTTGGCATGTTTTAAGCTCTCCAGCCAGGAGCCAGTTCATCTTTGAACGAAATAAGTTCCTGCTTATTCTCGCTTCCCCGATGTAACCAATGCCTGAAATCTCTAGCTTCCTGATACTGACAGAGTGTTTATTATAACTAACATTTTCCCCTGCTCAACAGGCCAGCAAGCAGCTGTCCGTTCTTGGAAAGGAAACAACAAGCAGCCAAGTAAGACAGTTGAGTAAGTAGCTCCCATACACGTTTTCAACGATGGTAAATAACTCAAAAGCCGTAAAGTCAACCTACGAAGACAGGCGTTGAGGGTGAATCTCGTCTTTCCTTTTTCTGTCTTTCCCAACTTTATAAAAGTGCTTCTTTCAGTGAAAGCAGCCTCTCTGTGAAAGCCGAACGATGTAATCCCTCCATAAAAGTAAACTTCAATTTCTCCTGAGAGTCTCTTTTAAGCATGACTTCCGCAAAACGCCTTCCCCAAAAACGGCCGCTACCACAGCCGATTTATAGGCATTCTCCTTGAAGGGTCCTTATTTCACCGGTCACGCGTTCGCGGCATCCAGCGTAGCGACACCATGAGTTTACTTTTGCAGGTGAGGCCGTTGCTACATTATTGCACCACGACGGAATCACGTGAGTCACAGCCGACGTGGACTGCAGCATAAGAGACTTCGCGTGAAACAAAGTGCCTTTCCAGGGGAACGTCTACAAGCTTGGTCGCAAGAGACTACGCCGACATACTGTACCAGGGCATCACCAGATGCGAGGCAAGCCGAAACTTCCTTTTCTCGATTGAGCAAAGGCATACTAGAGTGATTCACGATGGGAGGAGTACTTCTCACAGAGTCGCTAGCTCTATTTCGTATTGAGGTATTCTGAAGCAGAAAGAACCAGCCCTTAAGGAAGCAACTGCGACACGACAGCGCTTGCTTTCGGAACGCCTTTGTGTTCAAACATCTTGAATCTGTAATTTCCTTTTTTAACCATTCCATTCGTTAAGAAGGCTTGGATAAAATCAGCTCTGCTCCTCTCAGGCAGAAATACGTCGTCTCGAATCACACACTCAAACTCAGAGGTCATTCCCACGATTATCCTTTGGTCCTCACGTCATTACAATGAACCTGCAATAAATATCATACCATCCCGCACCAGGCAAAAAGTAGCCTCACCCGCGAGTTCGGCCCAAGTGAATTAGAGGGTACGCTTTTGCAATGCCGCGCTGGTAAGATGCACAATGGCTTTCGCTTTTTTAGGGTACAGTCTTATGGCAGCTAGAAAGAGTTATAAGCTTTCAGAAATTCGCTGCGCCTACGGACACGGAAGAGCTTTCCATAGGTAGAACTCCAAAAGGTGGCGCCAGCTGGACGTGTAGCTTTGTTTTTATATGGTAGGGCCACGGTGAAAGGTATGGCACAAGGCACGCCAAGCCACTGCTGCTGGTCACAAACACTGCATGACGCAATTCTCCTGTTCACAAAAGTAGGAAGTGACCGAATCCGCAGACATGATCACATTCCCCAAGTGAACATCGGTCCACAGCTCAGGTGACTGCGCACTGATCCTTCCGTAACGTCGGCTAGGCGCTGACAATGGCCCTCTTGAAACATGTACCTTAATCATACTGAGTCGCGCATTACTCTTTGTACTGAGTTGATGCGAATGTGCGCGTAATGCAGGCAGTGATCAGTGCCAGCCTCGTATCGCTGCTAGACCCGGATGCTCCCAGAGGGGAAGAAGCTGCGAAGTTGATGCGCTTCTGCCACCTTCTCAACCAGAGTGACTGCCTGCACACCTCGGCGGAAAACCAGGTACTCTGCAGCATGGTTGCTGCTCTACCGCCCCACCACCCCGACACCTACCATCACTGGCAGGTGGCGTGGCTACACTTCCCGTGGCAACCACCTCCTGGTTGTCCATTCCTCTGCTCTCGCCGTTGCAGGTGGCGTTTCACTCTGCTACTACCTGCCACTTGTCCCATGCAATAACACGTCACCTCCGCTCTCGCCTTGGCAGGCCCTGCTGAAAAAAAGTTCTATGAGGCAATAACCTCATACATCATTCATCATAGAATATCAAAAAATCTGTATGATGTATCATACAATTCTTATGATATTCTATGACATCTCTATGATGACTGTATGATTTTACAGAAATTTATGGCATTTGAATGATAATTTTCTATGATTTGCATGATAAGTTATGATATTTGTATGATAAACTGTATGAGTTTATTGCATCATAGAACTTTTTTCAGCAGGGGTGGCGTTTCGCTCTGCTACTACCTGCCACCTGTCCCATGCATAACACGCCACCTCCACTCTCGCCGTGGCAGGTGGCGTTTCCCTCTGCTACTACCTGCCACCTGTCTCATGCATAACACGCCACCTCCGCTCTCGCCGTGGTAGGTGGCGTTTCGCTCTGCTACTACCTGCCACCTGTCCCATGCATAACACGCCACCTCCGCTCTCGCCGTGGTAGGTGGCGTTTCGCTCTGCTACTACCTGCCACCTGTCCCGTGCATAACACGCCACCTCCACTCTCACCGTGGCAGGTGGCGTTTCGCTCTGCTACTACCTGCCACCTGTCCCATGCATCACACGCCACCAACACTCTCGCCGTGGCAGGTGGCGTTCCGCTCTGCTACTACCTGCCACCTGTCCCATGCATAACACGCCACCTCCGCTCTCGCCGTGGCAGGTGGCGTTTCGCTCTGCTACTACCTGCCACCTGTCCCATGCATCACACGCCACCAACACTCTCGCCGTGGCAGGTGGCATTCCGCTCTGCTACTACCTGCCACCTGTCCCATGCATAACACGCCACCTCCGCTCTCGCCGTGGCAGGTGGCGTTTCACTCTGTTACTACCTGCCACCTGTCTCGTGCCGAAACATGCCACCTCCGATCTCGCTGTGGCAGGTATGTCTCGCTCTGCTACTACCTGCCATCTGTCCCATGCATAACACGCCACCTCCGTTCTCGTCGTGGCAGGTGGCGTTTCACTCTGCTACTACCTGCCATCCGTCCCATGCCATAACACGCCACCTCTGCTCTCGCCATGGCAGGCGGCGTTTGGCTCTGCTACTACGTGCCACCTGTCCCGTGCATAAAACGCCACCTCCGCTCTCACCGTAGCAGGGGGCGTTTCGCTCTGCTACTACCTGCCACCTGTCCCATGCCGTAACATTCCACCTCAGATCTCAACGTGGCAGGTGCGTTTCACTCTGCTACTACCTGCCACCTGTCCCATGCATAACACGCCACCTTCGCTCTCACCATGGCAGGTGGCATTTTGCTCTGCTACTACCTGCCATCTGTCCCATGCCATAACACGCCACCTCTGCTCTCGCCGTGGCAGGTGGCGTTTCGCTGTGCTACTACCTGCCACTTGTCCCATGCCGTAACATGCCATGTGTCAGGTGGCATGTTATGACGACGACGGCTACAACGCGGAACGCAGGAACGGGCGCCTAACGGCTGCGCACTAAAATCAGCATGCTAGGGCAGCAGTCATGCGCACAACTCTAACATTCTGAACTTCACCGCAGCCTGACGTCAAGCTGAACCCTCCCTGCTAAAGCAACGTGTTCTTAGAGCGACGAAAACTGCCCGCCCGTCATGATTACAACGTCCATCGGTTCGCGTGTACGTTCAATAAAAATGAGAAGTTAGCTGTAAACAGAAAACTGGAAGAGGAGGTGCGCGTTGTGCGACATCAACTCGCTCATTGAGTTTGCCGGTGTAAAACAGGGCCGTGGTAATGAACCGTCGCCTTTGATCCCATTTAATAACTCTTTTATTTGACGCCAGAGAAATAAAACGACCAGTTAAGACGAATACACTCTCTTTTATTGACTCAGTATAGATGCCACACACTGGACCACAAACCGAGCACGCAGTGATCTTTTCTATTATTTTGTTGCACGTTTCCAAAGACTCGCATTAAGGCAGGAGATGGCTACACTAACTAGTAAAATAGAAAGTGATCCGACTAGATAGTTACAGAGTGCCAAGACGCTTTTACATTGCTTCCTTCCCGACAGCAGGGTTTCCTGAAATGAAAATTCACTCTTTTCATATCCTTGCCGATAACGGCTTCAAAGGTCTCTTTTCTTTTGAAACATTCCAAGACTACAGTCGAGAGAAGAGCTTTGCGGAGATGCAATTTCGCCGCATGCACCAAGGTGACGAAGTGTATTCCGCTCATAGTGATGGAGCGAGCTAGTTTCTCCCGGCGTACGCTGCAGTACGGTCATTGCATGCGTTAACTACAGCTACTGACTCATATCTGCACTAACCTAGTGTGCACTAGAGATCTATGATTAAACAAGCAAGCTGTTCCTAATAAATTCTTGACGACTAGAAACAAACAACCTTCAGCTTTCCCGAAAGCTGAAAACAAAAGCCAGTAAAGAGTGCGAGTCTTCCAAAGTCCAGTATAATACGCAAAACGAACGCCTCCTAGATTATCAATGCCTATCGGATCATGCGCTTCCAACGGGAGCAGCACAACGCCTCGTTCACCTCTCACCCGCGACGTGGCGTTCTCTGGCCAGAGCCCTGCGTTAAGTAACTAAGGCTGGACCGGCACACTGTACTTTCCATAGCCTCCGCGGAACAGGGACCTCAGCCAGGATACGCAGACTTGGTAGTGATGTGGCAAAGGCAGGAGACCGGGACAGGAAAGGTCTTAGTATGCCATTCAGCCCTGATGTGAAAGGCATTGAAATGTACGGGAGGCGTCGGCGAAGCTATGTCGTTAGAGTTCTTGTGGGATAACCGAGTGACTTGCATACTGCTCATGGTGCGCAGTTCGGGGTGATAGTGTACAACCCTGCAAGTGTGCCAGCCTCGCCATACGTGCGGTTACCGCTGGCGACAGATGAAGACAGCGTTGTGACCGTCATAGGACCGGGCGGCGCTGAGGTCGAGTGGCAGGTGAGTGAGCTGGCACAAATACTTTCTTGAAAGGCACACTCACAAACATGAAATATGTCTTGCTGAAAGTAGCACTCAGAGGAGGTAGTCTGACTTGGCTTCTCTGAGCTTTTTATCGTACCACAGGTCCAGTGCATCAAAACCCGATGCCGGCACTGGGCGGAAATTTGGAGGTCATCGCATTAACAAGCCATAGGCGACGTTCAGATGAACTGTCCAGAGCTGCTAAACCCATTTATGTGCTAAGAGAGAGGCGTCGAAAGGCGCAACGAACAGCTAGCTTCTAATCCTTTTATTGTTAAGCTACTAATCCTGTGGCTGCAGCTGTAGCTACTAATCCACCACCTGCTAACTTCTAAAATCTAGCCTCAGGTTCGGACCATAGTTTTGATTAAGAGTTTTGTAACTAGAAGGATGAAAAAGCTCAGGTGGCTTTTAGTAAGAGTGAGTCATTCGTACTTGGTCCTTATCCGAAAAAGAGCATTTCGGTCTTTAGTCGCAAAAGACCGTGGTGAGTTCTCTTTTAAGTTTTTAGACAGATGTAGATATGGCCTTTTGAGGAGAGTGGCTCCAGCGCTCTACAGGAAAAAGATTAGGCACCGAGCACCATTTACAGGGACGCGGGAAGAGAGCACGAGCTCTAAAGAAGTGCTTTATCTGACAGAATTCGAATATCAGTTGGTTTAATACGGATGCACAATGTGACCCTGAAAGATTAGGCAGAACTGGTCGCTGATGGTTTAGTAGTTACTGCAAGATATGAAGAAAAACATCTCGCTTACTCAGGGTACCAGAAAAATTAGAGCTCTTCCTGTTTCTTTCTCTACTCCTTCCCTTTGGCGTAAAGTTCGCGTTCCCAATCTTCATTCCAGGGGGGCGAAACAACAATCCTAGCCATTTATAGATTCGAGGAGGTTAGACGGACCCGGACAATTCGTTAAGGAAGACAGTGCTCTCTGTTTCGTGTTATAATTTTCATGAAGACAATGCCCTATGTTTTACCACTTCCATTTTCATCTTCGCGCCACTATTTCAAGTGAACAGCAATTTAATAAGGGCAAGACCTGCAAAGCGGCACTCACTTGCTACTAATCTTTGTGAAGATCATAACATGAGGACATAATACTTGCGTCTAGCAGCCCAAGAATTCCAGTGCGAGAGTAGCCCTTAAGAGGTTCTTGTGAGCTATACAAGCAAGACTACTACTAGTATTGTGTGATACTGCCAGCTATTGCTCCACCGTAGCAACACTTAGAAAGCTGACAAGTGTCACAACGCCAACTCTTAATCACACCACCCTATTCCGCCGAGTGCGTTCCAGGCTATTCCGCTGGCTCCCCATCGGCGCGGGATACCCGAGAGTCTGGGCCTCGCCAAGTCGTCGCTGGTATTCCAAGCGAATTTGGAACCTCTCGGCGCCAGCCTGTATCGCGTAAAGTCTAGGCAGGGCGAGTCCTCAAAGTCGGCGGACTTCCTCGAGATTCAAGAGGAAGTCAACTTCATCGAAAACGAGGTAACCACCCTGTGCACAGTGGGAATCAATATGACGGTCGCTATGAATGGGACTACTTTAAGCTTAACCCAGTCTGAGGCCGCAGCTGTGGCCTATCGGTCTGCGCACCTGCGTCGCGTGCGGGAAGGGCAGGGTTCGATTCCCAGTGCTGCTGTGTACCAAGCGACGATACAATGTAGGCTTTCCCTCGGCCTGGTGCTCGGTTTTGGAGGGGTGAAGTGCTTGGAAAATCGCACCCCACCTTGAGTAAGGAAAACAAAGTGTGCCATGGCGTTCTTTGTCCACAGCTGCCTTTACGCGATAAAAATGCATCATCATCATCAACAACCTTCGTGGTGACGCTGACTACACGAGTGCAAGGCGGGTGCTGCGCGAACGGAAGTGACTGCAAGTGAAATAACTGAAATACAGGGCAGCAGCACTTTTACAAGTATTGTTTAGAAATCTGTGTGTGACAACACATCACAAATACCTCAAATTAATGAAATTAAAAAAACAAAGACGAGCGTCAAAATTTACGTAAATGCATGAATGCAGACGCGAGCTTCAGCTATAGCCTAACACTGCCTCCGCAACACTTGCTGACTATCTTTGCTTTTTGAAAAAAATAAATAATTCGCGGCAGAGCAGCACATGCTGCTCTTTGTCTTTTCACCATCTCAGCATCTCCAGGCAGCGGTTAGATGATGTAAGTGCATGAGTATTCACACAGAGAATGCTTCAAGGGCGTGCTTTCTGAAGAGCCATCTCTGAACGAACGTTGACGTGTTGTCTGCAACGAAAACAACCGCTGGTTCGCTCAGAGGCTTGCATAGCTGAACTTGCAAAACGGTGCGCACCGAGCTGATAACCATACCCGACTATCAACTACGACGTGTTCTTGTCAATGTATCGTTGTCTGGCGTAGGCAATCTGCGCTGAAGTTCGCCATGTCGATAGCAGTGCCAGAACATACGAGCTAGCGAGAAGAGCCGCCATTTTTGATACCGACGTGATGCTATTCCAAGCCACGTGACTGCACTTATAAGCGTAATCTTCCGCGCTCTGCCGAGGCCACGGAGAGCACCTAGACAAGGGATGTTCGCAGCCATAAGCGCGTTTCTAATCGTTCAGACTGTAGTTAGCGTTTGTTGCGGCTCGATCTGCTGACGGCAACACTTTTTAGGCGCGCAGTGGAAAGGTTTCAGCACTGGCAATGAGACATACAAGTGATGTTCACGGCCGCTATAGGAGCTCATCACCGCATGCCTTGACTTAGCTACGTATGATCGCAGACTCTTCGCTGAAGTCTCTCTCCCTCTAGTGCCGCTGTTAGGAGTCTGTTCTGGTAACACCGTTGGTCCATGCGCCCCTGCGTTCATGGGAATCCACGCATTGGGTGCTGGCATCACGCTGGCTTTCCAACGTTGTGCCATCTGCTCACTAAATTGTGCTTGCCTTTCTTGTTTTTGTTGGTGGCCTTCTTGCTGTATTTTGGATGCGATAAAGACAGGGTTAAGTCGTGTTGGTTGGTTCATGACCTAACAAAGACTTAACTTTAAATGTAGAAGCAGATTTTTTTGAATGCGAACGTCAAATATACGTAAGTACTTGCTTGTTCGCTCGACGTAAAACAGTAGTGTAATCCTTTTTCTTTTTAGGTAATAAGACTAGAGACAAAAAACATCCAAAGGTAAAATTTGTATATCAGATAAAAACACACGACACGTCGTCGTCTGCCACTACTACTCCAACCTACCGAAATGAAAGCACTGTTTCACAGTAGCTTGGTTTGGGCTAGTTGGTAAAAGTCCTTCGAAAACATAGCGCAAAAAGGACACGGCCGACACAGAAGTGGACATAGCGCCTGTCCTGTCCACTTATGTGTCGTCCGTGTCCTTTTTGCGCTATGTTTTCGAAGCACTGTTTCCGATCCTTATTTTGTATCGTAAGAATTCATGACTGCTTGTGAACTCCGGATAGAGATACCGCGTCGAGCTCGACGCGGACACGGGCCTGGTCTCCAGGGTTCTGCTGCGACAGACCCAGACGCCCGTGGAACTCCACCAGTCGTTCGCCGCATACGGATTCAACCGGTATCCGGCGGGCAACATGAGCCCACCGGGCCACTATGTGTTCAGCGCCTACACCCCGGCTCGGGAGATGGGGGAACAGGTCACGTACCGCGTCGTCAAGGTGAGAAGATTAACGTACCTCTCAAGTTAAAAAAAAAATGGCTGGGTTGAAGCTAGTAGACGAGCAAAAGCAAAGCCCTGGGAGGAATGGCGCGCCAAGGAAAGACGTGGACGAAAGAAAGAAAACATATACCGGGTGTCCCAGCTAATTCTAACCAAACTTTTAAAAAAGGCGAAGTGTCCTAGTCCAGTGAAACCAACTGAAGGTTGTTCATAGTCGCGTGGCCTAGATTTGAGTATTTTTTTCGTGCTTCAAAGTTAATTGATTAGTTTAGTTTAATTAGCAAACTTTTTCATTATTGACTTCAGGAAGAAAGTGTCAATGAAAAAGTTTTAGCCCGCCTCGAAAAACCGCTAGTAGTGCTGTTTCCATCAAGTTACAATTTACGTAGCTTCATTTATTGGCCTTAAAAGAAAGTTGTCACGTGACCAGATGCTCGCTCACTTCTCTGCCCCAATGTGCACCCAAAATCTCATCGAGGAGAGGACTTCAGAAAAAATGGATGATTTTATTCTGTAAGGCGCGTTTTGGGATGTTGAAGTGGCACAGTTGTCATGTGGAAGCCTTTTCTTATTGTGCGGGTTATAGTTAAAGGCCAGTAAAAAACTACTTTACGTAAACATTACTTTGCTGCAAATGTCTCAGTAAGCAGTTTCTCAAAGCGATCTACAAGTTTTCTATTGACTTTTTCTTCCTCAAGTCAATAATTAAAAGTTAGTTAATTAAGCTTAACTAATTAGTCAACCTTGAAGAACGAAGAAATACTGCAGACTAGGTCACGCGACTCTAAAAAAACCCTCATTTGGTTTCAGACGGCTAGAGTATCTCGTTTTTTTTTAAAAGCTTACATTTAGCTGCGACACCTGGTATACATAAGCGCCACGTCTTTCCCTGCCGCGAAATTCCTCCCACAGCATGTCACAGCAACTTGCCCAAACCTTTACAGCTAAGAATGTTGTGACGCCATTTCTATGCCATCGAATGACGACACATCAGGCAATGCGAATCTCAGCTTTGAAGGTCAAGGCCACTGTCAGAGGTCAAGTGACCACTAGTCATCGGTCATGTGGTTGCTAGTCATTAGCTCCGACAACACCATACAGGCATATCATGGCTATGCGCAGAAAGACACATAGGCAAATATTGTTAGTCTTGGAGGTATGTACTTGGTTTGACATTGGTCAGGCTTAAAGGTCAAAGGCGCAGTGCCAGGCGAAATTCTGAGTTGTGCCTCGAGTATTAGAGCTTTCGCTCTTGAGCCACATTCCCGTTTTCGTGTCGGATTCTTCCGAAACCTGCTCATCCAGTGCTGCTAAGGAAGAACCTTCAACAAGGGCCAGAACTTGTCGGCAGATATGACAAATGCGTAGCTTTGCCACAGTTCTGTGCCTATTCTTAAAATCAGTTTTTTTATACGAAACTTGATCCCGCTGAGAGGGCAATCATTGGTGCAATCGCTTGTGGAGTCAGCTACGGCGTAACGTGTACTGCGCATGCGCTGAAATTTTGACCGATTTCCGTAACAAAACAAAAACTTCCGCCAGCCGCGTCAGGAATAGCGTTTTTCTAACAGGGAAAAAATATTTGAAACCGTTTAGACTTTCTAGTATGTCGTAAACACATAAGTCGAAATTTGTATTTGGAGCATTCATTCAATGCGACACAGGTATAGGCGAGGTTTTATATTTTATTTTTTATGCTCAGCGGGAGTAAAGATTTCAGCTTAACTTCTTTCTAGGCATGGCCTCAGGGAAGCATGTCCTACTAAGCTCAGTGATAAAAAAGAAACCAATTTGATTTCGCTCTCTCTGCGAAACCACGTGTCTACAAATAAAGATAACGAAGAAGATTTCAAAGTGCCTCTGCTAAAACAACATTTGCGCAGGGCCCCGTAGTACAAGAGGTCCACCAGATTTTCAACGACTACATCTCTCAAGTGATAACACTGCACAAGAACAGCCCCTTCATCGAGTTCACTTGGACCGTTGGAGCACTAGACAAACTGTAAGGCCACATACGGATTAAGTTTTCATTTCCTATGCCTAACATTTCTTAAACCTTTTTCTCCGCAAATCCCGCCCCTAAGCAGTGCATCATATCTGTGAATTTGAACCCGGCGACAAAACTTTCTACTTAAACAGTTACCTCTGTGATCATACTTAAGAGCAATAAAAAGCTTTGTAGAGAAGTGTTCGTCGTCTCAAGGCACAGCATGGGAATTATTATATAAAGAAGTGCGCTGTGCGATGTCAGTGCACGTTAAAGATCCCCAGGTGGTCGAAATTATTCCGGAGACCTCCACTGCGGCAACTCTTTCTTCCTTTCTGCTTTCATTCCTTCCTTTATCCCTTTCCTTACGTGGTTCGGCTGTCCACCGCGACATGTGAGACAGATACTGTGCCATTTCCTTTCCGCAAATTTTCCATTTTTAAGGAGGGGACGGAGAACAGACTGATGATGCGTCCTTGTGTCTAAGCTAAAGAGGACTCTGGATTGACCATTCATCATCACCAGCATCATCATAATCGTCTCCCCGATTTACTTCAGAGAAAAAAAATTATCCGCCCTGGTGTGACGCGGCAAAAAGGCTCGTCAGGGGGCGCCACCCGTGTTGGCATGTGGCATTTGTTGGCGTGTGGGCATGTCGGCGGAGTTGGCGGACTTGGCATGTTGCGTGAAACAGCGTAAAATGAGCAAAACAAGCTGCAAACAAAAAAGACACCAGAGGCATTCTATTAGCAAAACCAAATGTGCCGGTTACACCATAATAAAGTATAGGTTTACAAGGACTGTTAGGAGGTAACAATTAACAAACTTTATGTAACATTTCAATCAATGTAAAAAAAATGTATACTACAGAGAGGTAAGAATGCACTTAGCCGCATCTTAAAGTGCATTTATTAGCATTGCTCTAATACTCTTTTATTTGGTGTCGAATTCGCAAATGACAATTAACACCCGTACAACTATTGTCTTAATTTTCGGTAACATAATGACGCATTTCGTTTTTATTTACGAAAGTACCAATTCTCCCATCCATATTGGTAGTGAATATCGCTCTTGCGTGTACACCCAGCATGAGCGGTTCAAACACAAAGATTTAATAATTTGAAAGGCACTGAAAAAGTTAGGACACCTGCGTCACAAAATGACTCAAGCTCCAAGAGATACGAAACTATAATGTGCAAATCACTAATCCAGCCCCTAGTATTATGCACTTCCCCTATCTGGAATCCACAAAGACAACGCGACATTAATCAAATAAAGGCAGTTCAGAAAAAAGCAGTTTTCCTCATAGGCTCTAGGCTCGATAAGAATTTTTCGCCTTCCAAAGCGCTTTCATCACTAGGCATTTAACGAATCTCGGCACGGCGACGTACTGATTCACTAAAGTTTATGAATTTCATTATTAACTCCTCCTAGTCTTTTTCTACAAATGATTACCTAATTCCTCCTAAACCATCTAAAACTAGAAGTCACTATTGCCTAATCAACACGCCTTATTTTGCCGCTTCGGGCACTTTTAAATACGCTTTCTTTACATGCGTAATCAAACACGAATTCTTTGCCTGGACTATTGTACAGCATGCCCAAGTTCTGCGGTAGCTCAAGTTTGCACCGAGTTTGCGCGATGGAATTCAGCGAACCGAACAAAGAATATTATCGAACGCGCAAAGGCAACAGACCATAAAATGTCGAGAAAAAGCCCCGTATGTCAACACAAGCCCTCCCTACGTGTTCCGTGTCCACGTTTCAAACACACCAGACTGCGCAATACAAATAAGCAGCCTTAATATTTGCCTTAATATGAATCTCTAAATATCCTGTCGTTCTATGTGCCGCTTTCATGGGTAATGTTGAAACTTAAGTTCGTGCTACAGCTGAAATGAAATAGAAATGTTCAGAAGCAAAATAGACCTCAGCCTTAACTGCCGCCCATCCCTCATACAAAAATGAGTTATAGTCAGGCTGAAATCAATCATCAGTACCTAATTTCTTTCGAGGTGCTCCAAAAATAAATTAAAATGCACGATACCTAAGCTCTTGATCTTGTACCAGAAATGCAAATTAGCGGCGAAAAATAGTAAGCGGGGAGGGGACATGCTAACGGGCATATTCTGACTTTTGGAATTGGAATGGTGGAATTGATACATGCACGCCTACATCATGGTGTTGGATAGTTGATTTCGCATTGATATATTTCTTTCGCTCCAATGCAAGGTGCAAAAGTGGGCGTTGATGATAAAACACCAAACTTGAGTACAGTCATTGCTAAAGAAGCTGCAGTGAGATGCGCAAAACAAACTTTTCGCACTATTCATCCGCCGCCGTAGGCGCTCCGTATCTTTTGTTTACACATGATTGCGCAAAGGTAACCTATAAAACCACCGCTCCATTCAAATCACGCGTGCATCTGCCATGTCTCGTTAGGTTTGGTCTGGTTTTTTTTATTGGGGTTTAACGCCCCACAGCAACTGAGGCTATGAGGGACGCCGTAGTGAAGGGCTCCGGAAATTTCGACCACCTGGGATTCTTTAACGTGTACTGACATCGCACAGCACACGGGCCTTTAGAATTTCGCCTCCATCGAAATTCGGCCGCCGCGGCCGGGATCGAACCCGCGACTTTCTGGCCAGTAGCCGAGCGCCGTAACCACTCAGCCGCCGCGACGGGTTGGTCTCGTTAGGAGAAGGAGGTCCGCCCTCATGAAATTTCTGCGTGATGTAAAAGCCATCACAGCTGATTACGCGACCGCAGTGTTCTCGCGTGGAACAGGAGCAAATTTAACAAATTACAAATTATTCCAAAAAGCTGTAAGTGCGCTTCTTGCACTGTATAAAATCCTTCTGTAATAAAATCACCAAGAACATTGTTTCCGTCACTTGCTTGCACAAGTATTGCACTCGGTGGAATAGTGAACAAATGAGAGAAGGCGGCAACAGCGTGATCACGTGAGTCGTACAGTGTCGACCGCCCGCGATGCACAGCAGGTGGCGCCCAAGCGGTAGTGAACCTAAAGCCCCGCGATAAAAACATCAAGGGGCTTAAGGTGAACCCAGAGTGACTCTAGATGATCCAGTGAAACTGGAGGCACGCCGAGTGGCAAATGTTATGTTTTGATTCTCTTAGTTCATTCACCTGACGATATCGCCAGATCTCAGGGAGATCGAGAGTTTCGCAAAATTCGGGGAATCCTTCATTTCGCTCCAGGTCACTCGTTCTGTTCCATTAAACTTGTTTGCAGCGGCTATTAACAGTTCGAGCTTTTTTTTTGCATTCAGTTCGCATTGGCTTTTCTATTTGCCATCCCAGGAGAAAATTTTAACTGGTCAAACTGGTTTAAGGAATAATTTCCCAATTGATTCCAGTTAGTTTCCAGTTAGCTCCCAGTTGACTGCAGCTGAAACTCAGCTGGGAGCTATTGAAAACCATCTAGAGTCAACTGAGAAGCTGTTCCCTAAACCAGTTTGACCAGTTACGATGTTTAACTGGGATCGTTCTGTTCCTTGTTATTAGACACTATGTTTTCACACCCACTAATCCAATATTCTAATAGCGATGCAGTATGTACAAACAAAAAAAATAAATGTTTGCGTGTAGACGGGCTACTGGGCGCAAGATTTACTGTAAAGGGGTGCTATTAGTGCATTCAAGAATTTGCCATCCAAACCTCTGAAAATCATAATTTGTCCGTACACAAGATGTTTACATTCATATTTTTCGAAGTTCGCACCTGCTACTCTTAGCATGACATGCCATTTCGACGTTCATATTACCTAGTTTGTACTAGCGCAGTACTTCGAGAATTAATTTATAACTTAAATAGCTAACTATTCTTGCTCTTCGAGTCGTTTTGCGCGTTCTTTGTGTACAACTTCGGACATGGGGTAAGCTCGTGATATGGCTCAAGAACTAGTGCAAAAGGGCTGTTTTCCACGTTTTTTTTTTTTATTCAAGGTTATTGAGTCCGGGCTGGTTAACTTCGTCTGGCTGCGACATAGTCAGCCGATTCGAAACTAACCTGGACACCGACGAATTTTACACGGATAGCAACGGCTGGAGAACCATGCGCAGGACGTAAGTATGCAGAGCTTATGCTTAGGATTTAGCTGCTTTATGCTTGCTCATCATTTCTACTGTTTTTTTTTTTCAGTAAACTACTCTAGTATGTCCATGCTGCACGAGGAGCCTGATGCTATCGGCATCCCACTCGTTTTATCGAAACAGGCCGTTTATAAATAGGCGGCCCTCGGGGTCAGCGGGCTTCAGCACTCTTTTTGAGAGCAGAGGAGTGGAACCAATTAACAGCAGGCATTGAATTACGTGTGATTTATTGCGATACTGGCTGCTCAACATCTTATACGCTTTAATTCGTGGTGAACTTCTCATCCTGTGACGTAACCTGAGGAGGAAAAAATTGTAACATCTCTGTATTTCTCTGAAAAAAAAAATAACAGAAAAACCTTGACACGGAAATTGAAATGCTACATCCCGGTGAGTGGCGGAAAAGCAAGCATACGCACAAATTATCGTGCCTGACGATTCTGACCCACTTATTCATCGACTCTACAGTACGTGGAACGTGACTTCACGCAGAAGTTGCCCACTGGCACTGAATGGCACTGTAACCTGGGTAAAAGAATGCTTTTAATTCATTACTCAAGCTGCACACTGTCCAAGTTTGTGTTCACTACGCTTGTACAGAGGGAGAGAAATAAATCGACCACGACTCAGCATTAAGCGTGGGTGACATTCTGCGACAGAGTCATTAAAGTTAGCTGGTCCAAGGTTAACCAGGCAAGCACGTTAGGGGTGGGGGGTATGAGTGATGTAAGGGATCGAATGGTAACAGGCCAAGCGACAACACAGCCTTCGAGATTTTCATAGGATTCCGGAAGAATGCAGTTTGCAGAAAAAACAGAACAGTAAAGAACAGGCAGGACTCAAATGTGTCTGGCGAAGAACGCGTCACTTGTGGGTGGTGAAATATTTCCCAGGACCTATGTCGATACGGAGAGATTTTGGAATGTTGTCTTACTGAAGATTTAGTTCGTGTTTGCAGTCGAGAGTAGTGTCCCGTGTTAGTGGGTAATCTTTCAAGGCAAAAATAGCAGCAAGCAAAACACTGTGTTCAAGCAAAACACTGTGTTCCGGTCGGCGGATGAGGTCAGAAAGTCGGCTACGATAAGGTGGCTGCGCCTGGCACAGGACAGGGTTAACTGGAGGGACATGCGTGATGACTTTACCTAGCAGATTATGATAGTTAGGATGATATTATGATAATTTTGCATCAGCCCACACTAGTACTAATTCGATGCTGCGCCGACTTGGTATTTCGTTTTAGCCATTGGACGCGCGCTTAGCCCCTGAGACAGGTATGAAAGTTCAGTCATACCTGATGCCTAAATGTGTCTGCTTCTGTTCCACCCGTATCAGCAACAACACTCTCATTCTAACTCTAATTGCGTTTAAAAGCAAACAAAAATCCGATGTAAGTATTTTTTGTACAAGTCTGTCAGTGCATTAGTGCAAAACGGCGACCAGGTTGGTGTAACTTCCAGGAATGCAATGCAGGCGAAATACACCGCATAAGAGGTTTTGGCATCAATGCAGCACCTGATTCTCTCTTGTGCGACTTCCAGAGCGAGACAGCATAAAGATAAGCTGCCCATCCCATCCAACTACTACCCCGTCACCTCCTGGATCTACATAAAGGTGCGTCCGAAGTACTGATAAAACTACTGAAGTATTTTGACCAATGGCTTCAGAGTTGAAATGCGTCCACCAAGGACGTAACCACCTTTTTTTCTGTGTTTGAAGCAACAAAGCAACTTCTAATGTTATTGATTCAAGCTTCATTTATGCGAATCATTAAGCCTGAGGCCCAATCCTTGTAATACCCAAATACAGCTATCTTCCTCAAGGAACTGTGCAGGCTTGAACGCAAGTCTCACAATTACAGCACGCGTACGAAAAATCATTTCATCATCAGTTGCGGACAGCAGAGCATTAGTTACACCTTGCCTCTTCTTCTAAATACAATTGATTAGTTACAGTGTGCAGATAACGTTATTTGTTTTTACCTCACTGAAAGTGTGCATTCCTGTAAAAATGTTTTCCACACTGCGTGTATGTTTTTGCTTCTTTGCCGCAATTGTACGTCCCCTTTTCTACAGTCTTTAGTTAAACATTATATGAAAGTGCAATTTCGCCCTGTTGTTTCTGTTAAAAATATAATTCATTGTGTAGCTAACTATTACGCCAAAGTAACCAAGTTTTTCTACGGGGGCGCAAACCCTCGTCAAGCCTTTAATAGGTTTTTTGGCTGCGCCCCTAGCATCTCTGCGATGTTGAAATAAAGATTACTTACTTGACTTACTAATGAACAGACTTAATTACTCTGAATTAGTCTCCACATGAAAGAGGCAGGAAAGCTAGAGGGCGAGACCGAGAGGCTGGCCTGGTTGCTTGTGAGAAAATTTAGCTTTGAAATAGTGTTTATCTTGGCCATTACAGGGACGTGACACCCTTGCCATTTCATAGCGCCTTTCTGTACTGGCTTTGGAGGATCCTGTATTATTCCCGGACAGACAGCTACTAGCAAGCCAAGCCGCCCCGGTCCGCACGGAATTAATCGCAGAATTCGCCTCTTGCAGGACCGAAACAAGAATCTGCAAATGATGATACTTCCGGATCGGCCCCAAGGTGGATCCAGCATTAAGGCGGGGCAACTGGAGATCATGGTAAATACCTATCTCTCTCTAAAGTTCCCTACGTGTGCGAGTCAGACCACTTCATGCCAACGCGGAAGTTTACGCATCTAACGACGAGTTCTTGTTTGTACGGCGTCATCTGTTATAGCCAGAGGCATGCCTCAATTTACCAAAGACGCGGTCGGCTCCTTTGCATATCGCGGCAGGCTCCGCATAAAACTGGAGATAGCACTAGGGATATGTGGCAAGCAGAAGTTCTATTAACCAAAGGGCGTGAAAGGTTTAACAGCCTCTGCAGCGATTGTGCGGCTGTATGTGAAAGAATTCGTAGAACATAACCCAAGCTATGCTACTGATAAGAGATTAGATTTTTGTGGCTGAAATTGCAAGCGAAGACGCTTTCGCTCTACCTCACTCCATATTTTCCCTCCAGATCTTTTCAGGCATTGCTAAGAGCAGGAACAACTTTAATGGCAGCCTATCTAGTATGATACACCGCCGCCTAAGTTCATCAAGAATCTCTCGAAATGATTTAAGAGAGCAGAAAAACCAAGCAATTAAAGCAAAACCCCCAAGGTTTACTGCACGCAAAACGTCTAGCCTATTCGGTATCCTAAATTTTGGGGGCCTATTTTTCGACATATCAATAATTTTTATTTACATAACCTTTCATCGTTTGCCATGCTGGTCTGTGAAATTGTCTTTAGTTGTTTATATATTTATATACGGAATAACTTTATTTCACGAAAAATGTAGCACCAAAGGAGGGGATTACACAAGCCACTCCTTTTGTTTAAAACGTTGCATAAGGCTCTAGTACGCATGAACATTTGTCGCGTCCGCTTGTCGCGCGTTTTCTGCACCTTATATGCAGAAGTCCATAACAGGCTTCCTATAACCTCAGAATTTAACGTCTCAACCCCTTTAAACTTATAAGGTATCAGTGCTTGAACACCACGACTTTACAGTCCATCATCAACTAGCGCCATCTACCAATGGCGAACTCAGTTGGAATATTTTCACTTGCAATATGTGAATAAGCTACAGAGTACAGTGAAGTGCTGCTGGGACATGCTAATTTTTATTACTATTTGAATTCTCCCGTTCACACGGCATACACAAATACGTACACAACTTTATTACGTCTGCATAAGCTGCTGCTTCGACATAATGTGCCACAGATGAGTAGAGCTTATATTTTGAACCATCTGCGACAAGCCACAAAGAACCGTTCTAAGACAGGCGTGATAAATCGACCCAAAAAACTGTTTTATTGCGAAAGCAATACTACGCTCATGAACGGCCTTTCGCGTAGCGGCGGCCAGTAGCGACGTTTGACCTTTAGAATGACCTCTGACGTCATACCAGGGTGAGAGATGGGCTACCAAGTCGAGTCGTCGCGCAGCGGCGGCCGGTTGCCACGCATGACATTTAGAATGACCTATGACGTCATGCCATGCCTAGTGACGTGATAGCGTGACGTCGTTCCAGGGTGAGAGATGGGCTACCAAGTCGAGCCATCGCGCAGCATTGGCCAGAAGCCACACCTGACCTGTAGACGCGGCGCACTACGTTCCTTCTTTAGACGCGGCGCGCCGCGTTCCTTCCGTTAGAGGTGCTGCGGTCGCTTTCGCAACCTACCAAGCTTAACCAAAGCTAAGCCCCCGCCAATGTTTTTTTTAAGACTGACGCCTACAGGCTTCACGTGAGTGCCGGTGTGGCTCTGGCACGCATGTGCATTCGTTCGCTTCTTCTGCGGGCTTAAGCGTTCTAAAAACTCTTAAAGTAAGCTGAAACATTCACATAATAACCTATTTTAACAGAAATGAGTAAAAGCAATTTCAAGTGACATCCTGAAAAGAATGTACAGCAATGACGTGGAGATATCTGGACCAGCCATGAAATGCAGAAATAATCTTCAGGGAGGGTTCAATTTTTTCCTGCGCTATCGAGGCACGTTCCGTAGAAAAATCTGAAATTTTCAAGGTTTTTCTCCAACACGGTCATGATTCGTGCCTGAAGGGGATACATTGCTTGTGCGTCGATAACTGCCATTTCCGACGATCATAGAATTCCAATTAAATATCCCGAGCACTCAAACTTCGCGCGGTAATTTTTAATATTAGGCGCCATGTGGCTCATCATGGTGGCAGCCACGGACACTAAAAGCGCTTGCGAGATGTTCCATTGTTGCCTATTTATAAAGCTCCTTTCAAAAAATTCAGGGGGCACTTTGTCTAAAGTGCATAGAGGCGAAAGCGTTTTCCGCACCACTTTGCCTCTGTGGCACTGGTGACGTCACCACTGTATGACGTCACACATAAGTAATAATTACTAAGTAATGAAAATTAGTAATTAATGGTTAATTACTGATTATTACTTACTAATTACTAAATAAGTGCCAATTATTGACGCTTAACCTTCGCCTTTAGGAGTGGAACGCTACAGCGCGTTGTAGCGCTGCCAGGGAGTCCACGGAACGCCACCACCCGTTCGGCGCGATGCCTTGCCCTTTGAACGCAACGCTTTTTGAGGAAAGGAAATGGCGCAGTAATTCTCTGTCATCTCGGTGGACATCTGAACCGCCGCGTACAGGAAGGAAAGAAGTGAAAGTGCAAGAAGAAAGAGGGGCCGTAATGAAGAAAATGATAATTGTATTTGAGGAAAGGAAATTCCTCAGTAACTGTCTCACATATCTCGGTGCACACCAGTCAAAAGCGTGACAACTCTGCTGACAAGCTTCTGTTGACATCCTTCTGTCGACAACGGTGAGGCATTAAACACTTTCGCCTTAATAGCCGAGTTTAGCCATGAGATCCAACTACACCGTTTTCTCAGTGTACTTTACTACAACCGCGTGAGGCCTAGCGGATATGTGCGTGAAGCGGAAACACTTGCGCAGGTGCATCGGCGCCACGAGAGCAACGACAACCTGGGTCTACCCGATCCCCTGCTCGAAATCGGTGCAGACTACGGGGGTCTGGTGGCAAGGGGAACACATCGGCTCTTCCTGGGCTCCCCAGTGGAGGCCAGGGGACTCATGCGGCTGCAGGCGCTGCAGCTGGTCTACCGGCCGCTGCCGGTCTTTACGCTCGCCGACTGGAAGCCAAGGCTGGACAAGGTACATGTCCGCATTCTCTAAGTCTCAAATGAGAGGGACAGTAATCATGGTCTGCAACCAAATGCTATCCCACAGCGGTAAATGCGTAGCAAGATGGAACGCAGAACTATTGCAGTGTGTGTCCACATGGTGCCATAGGCAGAATCCGTGAGCAGCATTTATACATTTCGTTGTTCTCTTGTTTGATTCGTAAATCCCCCTTTCTAAGCTACTACTTAAGCTATCCCAGACCAGGACGTTTTTCTTTAACTGCGAATTTTTGCAGCGCATGGCGGCGCTTGGGTGGACATGCCAGTGAGTAATTACTCCCTTGTTACAGATATACTCCACCTTGGGGAATTTCCCTAAACATTTTACCTACTACTTAAGCTCTGTTGAAGCGCTCCATGTGACGATTTCAATAATTGTGTACGTTTTTCGTATGGCTTGCATTCAAAACATATGGATCATATTAAGCCTACTAGGCCTATACAGACAACGCATATGTAAGAATAAAACAATGTACAGATTCCACACGATGTGAAACATGCCATACAGAAATGATATACGAAAACATGCAAAAGAGATATGAAACACGTGCGGAAATTTTTGAAGCCATAGCTTCACTACGCCATGTAAGGCCAAGGTCACCGGGCCGAGCCGAAGCCGCTACTGCGCATGCGGCGTGCGTGACGTCACAGGTGCGCCGCTACCACCGCGAATCCGAAGCCTCGCTGCGCGTGTCGCGCCAAGGCCAAGTCTAAGAGGCTTTGGTCGCGCATGCGCAGTAGCCACAGATGCGCGTCATTGCTCGGTCACTTTATAAACAGAGGATACGAAGTGCTCGTTCTTCAGATGAACTATGAGTGAAGAAGCGGAAAGTTCGCGTGTATACCATAGAGTAACATAGAAGTAAAGAGCGGACACTCCCGTAGGCCCCAGCGGCCGACTTTTGTGCACAGCGCACCTAGCGGACCCGGGGAAACGCACTGGCCTCAGAGATGATTGGCCACAACAGCAATCTTGGAGGCTCTACTTTCATTGCGTCTTGTGCGTTCTCCACTCTCGCGGAGGAGGCGGTGTCACATTGCCCAGCTGAGCAGCCGGCCACCAGCGTGACGATTACGGAGCACGCAACGATTATCTAGGTTTCGACGTGCAACGCTCGTCAAAAGCGTTTGGCTTTGATCGCTTGCCTGGACGCCGCGGCGAACACGTCACCCACAAGCCGCAAAGGCGTTATGCCACGCATCGCGTGCGCTTGGCAAGCGGCAGTGAACCTACTACGTGCATTCTGTCAGGGTGACAATGAGCGCATTAGTCACTCCGCAGAAGGAAGCCAAGACATGCCAAGACCATACTCTTTTTCTTTTTTTTTTATTTGCACGTTCAGTGCCATCTGGAGGGAAACGGGGAAGCGCCGAACTCGGCCGCGAAAGGGCCCGAGTGTCCGCTCTTTACTTTTATGTTACTCTATGTGTATACTGCGACCGACATCAACGGCGACCTTGGGAAGCCACGTCGACGGATCCCGAAGTTGTAGCCCTGGTATAAGGCGAGTCGACAACGAGCCCAAGAAGCCAGGAATGCCAAGCGCGCGACCGAGATGCCGGAACAACGAGACAAAGAGCTTTAACCACGTGTAACCACGTGTACGAAGCTATTGCGTACACACTAGGTTTAACTGGAGCTAAACCACCTCCATTTTTTTTTCTTGAAAAGAGATAATTTTATGGTGCATATCGTGAAGTTCTCAGGGCAGGAGTGGAGAACGTAGGCAACGCCGATAAAACCAGTGGTGCATGTTTATGTTTTTTTGTCTTCTTGAGGCAAGACTTGGAAGAACTTCTCGAGCTTCAAATATCAAGGCATACCTATCCTAATTCAAAGCTGGAGAAGAAATTCTAGAGGCTCGTGTACTGTGCGATGTCAGTGCACGTAAAAGAACCTCAAGTGGTCGAAATTTCCGAAGCCCTCCAATACGGCGTCTCTCACAGCCTTAGTCGCTTTGGGACGTTAAATCCCATAAACTAAACCAAACCTAATTCAAAGGAAACTGATTCGGCGGTTGAGGAACTGACAAGTAAACGTGAACACACGCTTTGTCTTCAGTATTCGCAAGTTACGAAAAATGCGTGTCTCTTTCGTTCACAGACTCCACTACTGGCCAAGGACACTAAGATAAGCTAGCTGGCTCTTGATAAGCAAAATAAAAACCGAACAAGAACCCGGCCATGAATAAGTTGTGTATGGAAGAGGTAAGGGCACTTACCTGTGGCTCCTGAAGAACGAGTGTTGATGATGAACCGTTGCCTTCCATCATCGGTAGCTGTGCAGGTCCACGGTGCAGCACCTCCACCAGATATCACGTAGTGGTGACTGCAATCCGGAGAGCAGGAAGACAGCGAAAATGGCTTCTAAGCAAAACTCTTTATTTGGGCTAACTTGCGCCTGCAAAGAACTGAATGAGTCGGCGGGCGCGTAGCGACAGGCGAGCTCGGCAGTCGTCGAACAGAGTACCCGCCGCTATCGGCCGTACTCAATTTAAAGCTGATAGCGAACTTCCGAGATACGGCGCACGAAGTTGCTGCAACAGTCTGAAGCAAGCTAGATCAGCGCCGCCTGGATGCGATCAATCGATATAAATCAGGTAGCGTCTGCTCGCGTCTTGCAGCTCAAACAATGCGATAAAGCCGCATGTCGGTAGCACGTTCGAAGAATGAATAAACAAACAGTACAAAGTTTAGCGGCGATATCAATGGCCCGTTTTTCACCCCTTACGCTAATTTATTTATTTATATATTTCATGAAACTGCCGGCTCATCGAAGGGCTCTGCGGGAGGGGCATCAGGGAGCAAAAAAAAAAGCACAAAGCAGAACATGTTCAAAAAGTGTAAATCAACGAACGACGTTTTCTAAAGCGTCATTTCTAGTAATGGTAGTTAGTTCCACTCGGTTATGGCATGGGTAAAAATTTGACATTAGTACTGCGCTCAGCAACAGTGCATCTAGTATAGCGCACTTGTCTTTTTCTCACTGACGTCCACGCACTCTTCTCATTTTGTTTCTTACTGGGTGATAATCCTTGTGATGCTTCTGAAAGGTTTACAACAGCGCAGACTATCACATCTCTGGCATTGGATGGTTTCCCTTCAACCCTCACAAAATGAAGAATGGAATGCCGTATTTGCTTCAGATACAACGCATTATGTGTGTGAATCATTGTCATCTTCACCACTGTCGCTTTACTGCTATCCTTTACAACTATCATTTTAAGGAAGGATCCCATAAAAAAAGAGCAACTATTAAGCCATCGATCACCAACGGAGGCTTGCAAATCATAAAAAAAACTATTTCAGAAGCTTCTCAAGACAATGTCAGTCAATTATTTAAAAGATTACAAGCAATACTTTAATAAATAACTGCCTTTTAAGCAGCGAGGAAAGAAAAAAACTTACACGAACACTTCCAAACGGACTGCCGTCAAGACCGCGCTCAAACTCCCTGGTTCTAAACGCGAGAAAGACTAAAGCCGTTATTTTCCACACTCGACATCAGGCGATCTTGTCAGGATATAAGTTTACCATTATAAATTCGATCACAGAAATTGTAGATATGGTCAAAACACTTGGAGTATTTTTCAGCAACAATATGGTGTGGGACGCTCCCATTATGTCGACATGGAAAATGTGTAGGAACGCTAGCAAGATTTTGGTACTTTCTTCCGGCGTCTATAAAAATGATCATTTACAACACACTGTTTCTACCTAACTTAAATTCCTGTTTCTAGGTATGGAGCAATACAACGCCGGGCAACATAAATAAAACACTCATGCTCCAAATGAAAGCTGTTCAGCACGTAGCAAATGTGAATTACCTTGTACACACAGGAGAAGTGTTTGTTCGCTTGCACAAAACCCCATTTCATAACCTATACGAATATTATTTAGTAATGGGACATAAAAAATGCATGCGTTACCATCAAAATTTGTTCTGGAACAATGCTGCCTTGAAGCAACCATTCCAAGATATGCATTTTGCAAGTAATCAATTTCGTGCATTCTCTTCTGCCACGTAGTATAGGGACGCTCGATGTCTGTTGAGTGACAGCGCATCTTTGCAAAAGAGTAGCACTCCTGCAAATCCTTACGATCTGGTATGATGACTTGTACGCTTTCTTGGGTACATGTGCTGAGATACAAAACCATTTTCCAATCTTTCCTGCTTAAATAAAAAATTTATAAACACATTTTCTGTAATAATATGACAAAATTTAATCCTATCGATCTTGTTTATATGCGAGTTTTTTCTTGCTTTTCTAACCATATGTATCCGCAGTGTTAAATTTTACTGAATTCATATTCGTTCTTGCCCACTCAACATGCTCTGTCGTTTTCACTGTATTTTTCCTTGTTAAAGGGGCCTGGACTCCTTCAAGTTAAATGTTTCACTTCGTCCGGGCCTACCCACATCTTCCTGATGTAAATAAAGACGACTTGACTAGATTACCAGCAGCGAAACTTTCTGTGAGAAGCAAGAAATAAATATTTACTGAGATGTAGAGAGAGGGTGGTGTAGGGTCCATACATCAAAAAACTGCAGTCCGAGTTGGCCAAAATTCGGATGTTTACGGACTGGCGCGCCGCCCGCGATCGATAACGTGAATTGTGCTCAGGTTGCAAACTTCGAGATTGTTGATAAAAGGCAAAACAGCCCGGCAACAAAATCAGTGAAACAGGCGGACTAACCAAACTCCATAGATATAAGAGTCGGAGAGATCAATTAAGAGGTAAGAATAAAAAAGCTCTTTTCATGAGAAAATGGTGACATAAGGCAAAAGCTTTTTGAGCCGCTTTCAAATGGCGCCGCCGTCCTTGAAGCACTGAGAGGTATTTCGAAAGAAATAATGGTGTCGGAGCTTACTTTCGGAAACGCGGTTCTGTGTTTAAGGGCAGAAGTTCAGTCCAAATTCAGCGTAGATCAGAGAGCTGTCAGAAGATTAGCACTGAGCTCCAGCGGCAAACCCACAAAGGAGCCAGTACAGGGGGATATGGGCTGGGCATCGTTAGAAGCACGAGAAGATCAGAGTGAAATGTTGTATGAAGAATGCCTGAAGAAACTGGAAGATAGCAGGTGGGTGGCTAAGGTATTCATATACTTACACAGAAAGAGCGTCGACTCAAAAGAATTGAACACCTCATACTCGAATGTGATGATATCCATCCGGATATCGATGCAGGCACAGTCATTCTCCCTGAGACCCTTGTGTTTAGAGACAAAAATGGTCATGTAAATAAATCTGCGCTGCAAGTTAGCAAAAAGCGATTGGAAGATTGGTGGTTCAGAAGCACAGAGGTGACATATTTTTAAAAGGTACCGAATTTTAAGACCATTGTATAATGGAGTTAAATAAAAATTAAGAATAAAAACTGCATGGTGGCAACTGCCGCCTCTCCGTTTCAGGAGGAACGCTCCTATCTTGCATCCATCTATCTGCCAAGAAAGTGGCTAGTGGGCCTAGTCATTTTCTGGAGCGGAGTTTTTCCCTCTGAATAAATGTTTCCTTTCTTCCTTTTCCTTCTTTCTATCCCTTATACAATTCTTTTTAGACAGGTCCATAAATTGCTATCTCTCAAATTTCTAGACTTTCTACAGACAAATTCTAGACAGAAGTATATAGGCAGTACAAATTCTATGGAAAGTCTATAGACGATCTATAGATTTAAGGCCATGCACATTTAGTTGACTTTTGTCTATTCATAGTCTACAGACTACCTATAGACAAAAGTCAACTAAACATGCACGCCCTTAAATCTATAAGTTGTTTATAGACTGTCTATAGAATTTGAATTGCCTATATACTTCTGTTTAGAATTTGTCTGTAGAGAGTGTAGAGACTTTAGAGAAAGAAATTTATTGCCCAGTCTAAAAAAAATTTTGTAAGGAACAGGAAGAAGGAAACGGAAGAAAGGAAATGTACTGTGCGATGTCAGTGCACGTTAAAGAACCCCAGGTGGTCGAAATTTCCGGAGCCCTCCATTACGGCGTCTCTCATAGCCTTAGTCGCTTTGGGACGATAAACCCCATAAACCAAACCAAGAAAGGAAACATTTATTGAGAGGGAAAAACTCCGCTCCAAAAAATGACTAGGCCCAGTAGCCACTTTCCGAGCGGATAGATGGATGGAAGAGATGGAGCGTTCACTCCCACTGGGGCCCTGAAGGTATTGTAATGAAATAATAAAAACGGAGTGGTGGCAGTTGCCACCATGCTGTTTTTATAAGGGTTTCTTTTTTCGTTATAATGTAAGAGCTCTGCCAGAAGAAAAAAAAGCGCATTGTGTTAACTGTACGACGTGTGACACTCGTTCGATTCCAGTTCTCCGCTCTGCGCTCACCGTTGCCCCAGACTGTGCACGTGCTGACTCTGGAAAGGCTGCCCGGGACCCCCGGCCAGGTGCTGCTTCGTCTCGAGCACCTCGCCCTCAAGAAAACGGCCGTCATAATTAACATCACTGTGAGTGTAATTATGTCCTTTCTGCGGTACCGAAGGTCTTGTCAAGACAGTTCAACGAGACGGGTGTATCATTACAATTATGGGAGTTGTTCCTTATTGCCATCTACCTGGGTGCAGCTGAATGTCTACAAAATAAGGCTATGCAGCGGTCGTCAGGGTTATAACCCAGTACAGTATTTCTGACGCCATGTTCAGTGCACTCTGCTGTAGCTGAACGAAACAAAAAGGAAATGTTGCCCTTGATGAAAAAGCAGAGCGCCTCGGGAATGAAAATAGTGAAACGAGCTTTGATGAATCAGGAACGCTTAAGAAGGAAAAGAGACTGGGAGGGACTGACACGTGTGAGTCCCTGCAGAGAGTAGAGTTCGAAGCTCAATAATCATTGCTCAAATTGAACCGTGGCCAGAGGGAACACTAGAACCCATACGCTGAAAATGTTGGCTAAGGGACAAGTCCATTCCGGTTTGTAGCGATTGGTCCCAAATTCTGAGGTGACGGATGCCTGATGGTAGTTGGCTCGTCTTCCCTTTTAGAACTCGGATCAAAAACCACTTGCCATTGCATTAATGAACGCAGCTCAAAACTGGTTTACCAGAGTTGGCTGTCCTAGAAGCAAGAAAACGAGCACAATTTAATGCACCCAATTTTGCATTCCAAGAAGACGAGCCGAGGACTTTAAGAAGAGCGCCGAGTTCTCGCCATGGAGGCATCGGTCGCCGTACAAACTCGCGTTCTCTACAAGCGCACTGTTTAGTCCTCTTCGTTATATATACACTCTAAGAACTGGCACTCTCCCAAAGGAGTAAACCGGTTGCTGTACTCCCTCTAGCAGCTTTTTATACGCCACCTCAATTGCCTAAGGAGCAATATGCATCCTCGGCACAAATTAAAACTGCCTCCGCACTCTCTCTACAATTAAGATGAGTAGGACGATGCCCACTTTCTTTGCTTTTAAAAGGCAGCAAAGCGATACGGTCACCTATACCATACGTCCGGGGTATGTTGTACGTCCTGTACTGACTCCAATGTACGTAAATAAAGAGATCGTCTTTCGAGCGGTAGGAAGAAAGTGGTCCACGTGAGCAAACGCTCTTAAGAAGTACCATTCTATAAACATCAAATACTATCTTTTAACTGCCACAATGGCTAAGAAACAGTAGTAGTTGGAGCGTTAACTTGCAGTATTTTATGCCATTCAGGGAAAGGGGGGGGGGGGCATGCAATTTCATCTCATACCGTACCATACCAAACCACACCACTCCATACAATACCATAGCTCTCGGAAGCGGGCGGAGTGGGTGAGAGAGCAAACGCGCGTTAATGCTATCCTAGTTGAAATCAAGAGGAAGATGTGGACTTGGGCAGGGTATGTAATGCGAAGGCAAGATAACCGCTGGTCCTTATAGGCAACGGAGTGGATTTCAAGAGAAGGCAAGCGTAGCAGGGGGCGGCTGCAAGTCAGATGGGCGGATGAGATTAAGAAATCTGCGGGAATACGGTGGCCGCAATTAGCGAAGGACAGGGTTAATTGGATAGACATGGGAGAGGCCTTTGCCCTGCGGTGGGCGTAGTCAGGCTGATGATGATGACCTCTTTTCGATGCAAACTTCGCCAACGGCAGTAAATGAAGCTCATGTATCTTAGCTTGAAGTAACAACTCCAAACGGTTAGATCTGGCACAGGCGCCCATTATTTGAGAAATCTGTCTTCAGTGCCCTCTGTCATTGTTGCTGATCAACTGCTGATTCAAAGGTTGGTGGTTCGAAGATTGTCAGCCGGAGGAACTGCAAATCTTTAAAGTATTAGCGATAGTGGCCAGAGATGAATGTTCGCTAAAGTCTGAGTATTGATTTATCGTCGTGCGCAGCGACTTCTCAAAGGTTGCCGGCTGGAAAACGTGCAGCCGGTCACGCTGGCGGCCAACCAGTTCCTTTCGCAAGCCACTCGACAGCAATGGCCGACGAGACACAACCATCTGCCACTGCGCACGAGCAGAATACGCATGACCACTCCGGAGATGCGCATGGAACCGGCAACCGGGGACGCCCTGGTGAAGCTCATTCCAAGACAGATCGCCACATTCCTGGCCAACCTGGTCGCCGAGTGAGCCGGTACCACGATTTGTGCTGCCTTGATCTTCAGCTTGGCCGTTTAAAGTTATGAAAAAACCCTTCCCAGCGGTTCGTACGACTGTGCAACGTGACATTCAGCGATAACTGTTACCGGTGTTGAATATGGAGTTCAACGAGCCGGGCGTCCTCTGCACGCAGAGACGCCGTTGCGTACAGAGGGCACCACTCCCTTTTATGCCTCACTTGTCCTGCGTGTTGCGCCAGCGATGTCGATGAATCGGAAAAATATTCTCCTGTCAGCTGCCACTGCAAAATATGCTATTGTAAGTCGAAAACTAAATTTTCAGGCGCCTCATTATTCGGAACAAAATTTGGATCAATAGTGCCGCCGATCGAGTAACCACCGCTTTTGCTATGAGTACAAGATTTGCGCTAACCTGGTGCCTGGCCTCTCCGGGCCAAAATTTTTCAGGGTATTGACCTAGGCTCCGAAGATGACAACGAAAAGCATCTTCACGGATTCATCACTTGTGTTGCGTGCGGTGCTGAGAATGACCTGTCATGAGCAAAATGTGCTTGTGGTCGAGTGACCTCTCTCGTAGTGTATTGTGCACCGACAGACTCTGGACAGCACCGACTTCGTGTAAATAAATCTATATCAGAATCTTCACTGCTGATATATCGGACCCACTTCGTTCAGACAAAAGATTACCGGAAGCATATTTCCTCCCTTCCACCCACCCCCCTCCAAAAAAAAAAAACGTTCATTGCATATATGTATGGCGTGGTAGCTTGAACACTGGTCAGCCAAGAAGCAAGCGCTGTGTGAAAGCATCCAGGTTCTTTGGGAACGAACAAATCATGCATGTTCTTTCTGCTGGGCAAATTTCGCCTCTCCGCCGACAGAAGACTCTGTGACCACAGTACCGCGGTTCATAGGTGTGTGTGCGGTACTAAGCTTCCGCTAGCATCCAGCGCCATTTGCTTGTTTCGCCCGCATCTATATTATACATTTCACCTTGTTAGGAGCCCAAGGAGCGCAAAATATATCTCATACAACTTTTTCATTCTGGCAACAGTTCCCTCGAAAAGTATGAAGAGTGCCTTTATAACTGGCCTGCAACCGTAGATTTGCGCCCCGTTTTCCTTCCTGCAGCTCACTAACAGTGGCGCATGCAATTACATCAGAAAGCTTATGAGTGCGAACATATATCGATATTATTTGCATACAACCTTCAGGAGTACCCCTTTTGTGCATCAAACTCAGTACCTCATGGATTAGCGACACTCTGAGTTGAAGATTATGGAAAGTGCATCACTGCAGTGACAACCTCATAGCAAATAGCTTCCACACACAGGTAAATGTAAGCTGAGTAAACCATGTCTCTAGGCAGCAATGTACACAAGCAGAAAATCGGCGGAAATGACTCCCAAAGGAGTCGGTCATCGTTAAAAAACACACTTCCTGCATTCGCCAATGACAGAGGTTGTGTCACTGTATTCTGATAAGGTCCGATAAGTGATAGCCAGCGCCAACAAGGCCATGAATTTTGACGCGAAAAAAATTCCACCTTACGAATCCCAATTGCTAAATTCATCCTCAGCGTTTTAACTCAATACGATTTTTGTTTTGAGCAATATTTGAGTGCATGCCTCCTTTGAGGTCATGTTTTGTTCCGCAGCAAAATATATGCATTGCCCATAAACTTCCATTTCGAAAAAAACATTTTCTCTCCGTAACAAGACTGATATTCGTAACATGAAGTGAGACTGTGTAGTCTAGCCTCCGATACCAGCGTTCAAACGGTCAGGAAGTCCTCAAAGTTTGCTTGTGTAAACGGCCAGTGGTGGTGGTGCCTTCCATTTCATATTTTCTTCTTTCTACCTTGTAAAATCCTCTTCGTGACGACAGAAAATGATACAGAGATACAGGTCAACCTCACTTTGTCCACAGAATTCCTTGAAACTGGCGATAAAAAATCGCGCTCACCCACATAGTTCAACTCTACATTCGATCCCTTGCCCGATCATCGAGCCCGACCGGACCGATTCTAGTCGCATCTTCATAGCGCTTATGAACATCGGGTCAAAGTATTACTCACCTTTGCGTGAGCCCCACCACTGGAGCTAAAGGCGCTAGCGTTGTTCCTGCACCCCAGATACAACCACATGGCTTCGAGAAAGAGAACTTTATGGAATCTGTTGTCGCCGGTTGCGGTTCTGCACGAGTCCCTCTTCTAATGTAGCGGGCGTGCCCTCAGTACAGGCCACCATGTTTCTGCTGCCCACTTGGCACGTTGTACCAGGCGGTGCTCTTTTTCTTGGCTTCGACGTGATCACGTTAACGCCTCCTTTTTCCTGTTGGCGAGTTCCCGCATTGCCAAATTTGGCCTTTTGTCGCCGCGAAAACTGTGGCACGCTGACAGGGTAAGAAAACTTTTACTGGCCAACAAAAAGAGGGTAGCTAGAGGGCTACCCGCCTAGACGACGGCTGAAAGGCCTGTCGGACGAGTCTGGTTCAGTCCCCGGGTCTGAGCTCAGTAGCAAAGCCTCCCATTGGTCTTTCAATTATGTGTCCCTCACGGAGGGCATGAGGACAAACTCATAGTATGTGGTCCAAGGTGACCCTAAGTTAACAGTTTGTAACCAACGCCAGCTGATGGCTTGGTATCTGGTTAAGGATCTATCTGCTGGAGGAAGTCTAGCTTATCGAAAACGATAGTGCTAAGTAATATCTCTGTATCCCACCATGTGATCCCTGTCTGTGAAGACCACCTCGCTCGGGTTTGACCGCAAGGAAATGGCTCGGGAGAACACGTGGGTCGCCTCATTACCAGGCAAGGATGCATGTTCTGGTGTTCAGACTTGCGTGATTTTTCGGTCCGTTACATGACAGCTTAGAATTGCATTCATCAGGGAGAGACTATACTTCACCTTTGTGCCTACACCCTGTGCGGCGACCCTCCCGCCACACTCTCCCACATCCTTTTCGGCTGCCCTGCTGGTCCTCCCCCGCAGGGACAGCCCGCGTTACGTGCTCTCGTCTCCGGACCCGCCATCGCAGCTTGCTGCGGTGCTTCGGGGTGCCGACGTCATGACCAAACACCACATGAACGTTCCGACGTAGAGTGGGACCGTGCGGTGGTCCAGGGACCCAACGGGGGTCAACACACTTGCCATAAAAAAGCTCACTCTCTCTCTCTCTCTCTCTCTCTGGGTTACCCGACAGTATAGAGGCACTTATTTTTTAGGAGTTGTTTAAGCATCTGCCATGGTCGTTTATTAGTGCCTCAATAACAGATGACAGAGTGGTAGTTCAAATCTCGATTTGAAAATTTGAAGACTCGAGAGGCATGCTTATTTTTTCGTGCGGGCGAGACCGCGACAGCATCATATACGCTCGCGATATCACCCAGTCCACACGAACCCTTCCTGTACCCTCTGCCACCACCCCAAAGCCACTCTCGACCATATTCTTTTCCTCTGCCCGGCGGATCCTCCCCCGCGGGGCCTGGAGCACCTTACCACTTGGGAGGCTTGGGAGACCCTACTGCGCTCCGAGGACCCGGCCAAGCAAGCCATCGCCACCAGCCGGGCTGCCAGCGTCATGAGCCTCCGGGACATGAACGTTTGAGTGCAGTGGGGCCGTGCGGGGGCCCGAGGATCGACGTGTCCAAAACTCCCTTGTTACAAATAAAGTTTTCATCATCATCATTGGCTGAACTTGCTAGCAGCAACCCACGTTGAAAGAGCTGGCAAAATGGAGACTTGACAGAATTTAATTTGCACTGCACAGATATATGTGCTTTCTGCACAGTTCCGCATGTGTCAATGATCTAATTTTCTTTTAACCAGCTTTTACTATCTTACTGAACGGTTACCTCACAGGGTTTACCTCTGCGGCGGTAGCAGCTTTAGTGCGTTCCGTAACAAAATGACTTCTGTGCCACTGGAGAACGTTTGTCGCTGCAGATTTAGCAGTGGGTTTAACTCACAGGGTTATACTGTGACAGCTTGTTCATTCCAGGAGGTGCTTCAATTCCTGAGCGTAATGAACACTACCACAAAAACATAAATGCTAAAAGGAAACAAGCGCTCACTTCTATGGCTGGACTACCCCGCCGCGTGCCCGATCTGTGGGGCCATGCAGTTTCTGGTGTAATGCAGGCGCTATTGATATATACAGATGGCGCCTAAGCATGAACACTATTGTGTTCATGCTGAGTTGTGTATTGCGTTGCTATATTGTGTTGTGTAATAAGTCGAACGGAGCGGAGGTGCTACTCTACCTTACGCACAAGGCAGGTAGTGACAGCAGCAGTTACTACCTTGAGACTCTGTACTTAGCGACCCGACCTCACCAATGAGCCAGAAACTGCCATAAGCCAGTCACGAACTGAACCCAGAGATAACTTAGCATCGCATACCCCGCAAAAGCCGCTTCTCAAACATTATATTGGATAGCCACCCACCCACCCTCTTGTTATCAGGGTCTACTCATGTACTACTGATTTCCCAGACAATGCTTTAGTAGTGAGCACTTCGCCCTGCTGCAGGCCAGAATCATGAACAAGGCAGAAAAAGCCTGGCAAATGACATCAGTGGCCCTTTCGTCACAGACTGCTACTAGCAGTAATAGAAGACAAAAATAATTCACCCGCATTTATAGCAGCGGTAAAAAAATTGATCGAAGAATAACCATTATCACCTCCCTTTCGCACGCGCAAAGTTCTCTTCCAAGCAGTAGCCATCCCTCCAGACAAGCCTACGTAGCGAAGCCTGCTGAATGATCACACACACACACACCTGTTATCACAACTCCAGACAAAGGGACCCATGCACGTGGCTTTTTGCAACAATAAAACACGGCTCACAACCTGCTTAGCTCAGTCCCGACAGGTTTATTGTTCTTAAAAGAATACAGTCAGCACTCCCATTATTGCCGGCTCTGCAAGTGCCGGAGTGAAGCTCCATGAGTACGCTTCACATCAGACGATGACTTGTCCAGGAAGGGTACCGCAGTGCAAGCGTTGGTCTACTAGGGTAATACGTCAACTGGATCACTCCAGAAGGCTTCTGTGAGTAAGCTTCACATCAGACTCGATGACTTCTCCAGGAAGAGTGCATACTGCAAGCGTCAGTCTGCTAGGGTAACACGTTGTCAAGCCGACCTCCCCTGAATGTCGCTGTGAGTAGGCTTCATAGCAGACTCGATGGCTGGTCCGGGAAGGTATGCACTGCAAGTGTCAGTCTACTAGGGTAACACATTGTTGCCCCGGCCACCAGAGAAGGCTTCTGTGAGGAAGCTTCACATCAGACTCGATGACTTCTCCAGGAAGAGTGCATACTGCAAGCGTCAGTCTGCTAGGGTAACACGTTGTCAAGCCGACCTCCCCTGAATGTCGCTGTGAGTAGGCTTCATAGCAGACTCGATGGCTGGTCCGGGAAGGTACGCACTGCAAGTGTCAGTCTACTAGGGTAACACATTGTTGCCCCGGCCACCAGAGAAGGCTTCTGTGAGGAAGCTTCACATCAGACTCGATGACTTGTCCGGGAAGGGCACCCCACTGTAATATATCAACACACGGAGTAGGTACATCATGACATTGCATGTCGCATGGTAGAGCTGGTCGAAGGCGCTGGAGAAATTTCCGGCCACCTTTTTTTAGGGAGGATGTTTAGAGCCCATTTACATTGCACAGCATATCGGTATTTTTATTGCTTGAGTACCCGAGTTCCTGAGAAATGCATTCCAGCCCTACAGTCGTAGATATTTCATTCTCATAAGATGGGTCTCTGCTCACTGCTCTCGTTAAGTAGATATGTCATACCACTTCCAAAAACACTGCTTTGTTGCCTTATTGTTAATATTGTTAACTACTGTCCTTTTCAGGACTGTTACAGTGAGCTGACCCAGGCATACAGAGCCTCTCGCCAGCTCTACCCCCCGCCCCACCCCTCCCTAGATAACAGACACGCAACACTCTGGCGCAGATTACAAACACATACTCTCCCCTCGCCCCTTACCCTAACCCACTATCATCCCTCCTTCCTTACCCACTATCATCCCCCCCCTTTTTGCTTTTCCTCCAGAGGTCAATCATCCTTTGCAACAGTCCCCCGAGTTACCTAACAAGCAATACCATGAGCACTAACTTAGTGTCAATATATATTTATCCCTAATTCTTCCCAGTTCAGCTCTTTCCCGCTAATGTCGCTGTGAACACGCGGCGCACAGTAGTGGAGAGCTCGAGTGTTCCCGCCTGACACCTTCCTTAAGTGAGATTTTATGCCTTTTCCTGCGAGGACTATGCTTGCCGTGCTACTTCTGTATTTTCCTGTAACTTTACATATGCCTCGCCTACACCTTCATTCGCTTCAATCAGCCTCAGTAGGTTGGTATGCCGGGCTTAACATTCCAAAGCAGCTCAGGCTAAGAGGGATGCAGCGGTGGGGGGCTCCAGATAAATTTGACCTCCTAGGGATCTTTAGCGTGCACTGACATCGCACAGTACACGGGCCTCTAGCATTTTACTTCCATCAATATGCAACAGTCGCGGCTGGGATAGACCCAACATCTTTCGAGTCAGCAGCCGAGCACCACAACCACTGAGCCACTGCAGCAGCTAACAAAAAAATCCCCGTTTGTACGATGAATGCACAATATTTCAGCGTGGCTTAGTGGTAGCGGCAGTTGAGCCTACCATCATGCCGATCAATAACAGCTGTGTGAGCAAGTGCTCATAATTGATGAATGCCTTGCGATGAGAGAAATGTGAGGTAGAGTCTCAAATGGCCCATCATCAGCCTTGCCAAAAGACACCGTTTTGCTGCTGCCACATGACCCCCCCCTTTCCCCCGCGCTCTCCCCTGAGAGCTGCTCATTTTTACGACTTATAATTTACCGGTTTATCGGTCGTGCTTTGAGGCAGAGAGTAAAGGTGCCAGTCGACAACTAGCACACAGCACAAAGAACAGCGCCATTGAGGGCCCTCTCCTGACCTTTACTGTGTGGCAAATGTTCCCGAGCCAGCGGCTATAGCCAATATTCCGAGTAGACAGAAGCATTGCCAACTTTTGGAGATCTTTAAATCTCTAATCGAAAACAAGGCTCGTTGAACGCGTACTTCAACCGGTTAGCACATGCAAGACTCGAGACCGCCAACTGCCTGCAGACACAACATTATGGAGAGGCGCTGCGGAATGGCATTCCCGAGTGATATTCCCGAGCGGGCCACTCCTCGGCCACTTGGATGTTAAGGGATTAGTGATATCTGCTGATACTTTTTTCTTACTGTAGTGACGCAAAAAAAAATGCGAAGAAGATGCGTTGAAAGAAACTAGGCATTTCCAGCAAACTGTGGTATACCTCTCTCCTATCATCTTCACTCAGCTATCCATACTGACTTCTGAGCCACAACCGTGACGCACACGTCCAAAATGAGTGTTCTGAGGCAGGTGAGATAAGCCTTGCGGAATCACTCGTAGTAGGTCGTGTTCTTTGTAGTCGTTGACTCTGGAATGGCGGCCTGTTTCACTAGTTTTGTCCATTATATGTTCAGACCTAGGCTACATCTCCCTTTGCTTAAACAGTTCCGTACCCTTCACTATTCCAGAGTGGGTGCGCAGAGTCCACTCAATAAATCTCACTGTTCTCCAGTCTCTGGATAGAAATAGCCACGGTTCGTAAAACTTTTTCGTTCTGCGAACTATTCATATTTTATTGTGAATTTATTATTACCACATACAGGTGTCTTCTGCCTATGATCAGACCAAATAACCGTCACCCAATAAGCGATTCTCATTCGCTGTGCATGCAGGCAGCTCGCTCCTGTACACTAATTCCCTCATTTGCACTTTTCCCCAACTCTGTTCGTCATTCTCGGCCATCCTTTAGAATTCCTATTATTCCTAGCAAAAGTCTGCTAACAATGCGCTAGAGGAGTTATTGAACAAAAAAGGCTAGAATCATGCCCGTCTTCCATAAAGTAACTGAACTGAACGAAACAGTAGTCACCACCATGCACTGCGCATTAGCAATGGGAGGCTGCTCATTAAAAAATTTAATTGCTGCCTTTCCAGCTCGGGTAACATATTGTCGCCGTGAATGAGCCATCAGGCCCACTTTTTTGCCACTTTCGTTTAGTATGGTCACTTCCTATTAGTATTCAATCGAACATAATCAATTTTCATTACATGCAGCCTCTTTTAGAATGTTCCCTCCTTCCTTAAAAGCAGCATACGCTGGCGTGAAAAATGCTGTAGCCATCCTGTAATAATGCACAAGTTATTTTTACCCACGCAGCACGGTACAGATGATGTCAATGTTCACTGGAGCTTGCAATTCAATGGTTAAGAAGAACGTCAATTTGGGCTAGATGGTGCATTATTTGAGACAGAAATGGTAATAGCGCTGCAATAAGACGTACACAAGAAAGACTGACACAGGACATGCGCTAACTTCATCTGATTTTATTTACTGCAAAGCCAGCAAATATATGGAAAATTCAAGGCAAGCGCAAACAACACCGATACAACAGGCATCAACAAAAGCGTTCAAGATATGATATCTCATTCTTGAAAAGGCGAACCGAGGTATCACTCACGCAATCTAATCCCCTCTTCCTAATGTGGAATGCTTCCAAAAGCTCCCTCGCCTTCGTATCTCCACTCCTGCCCAGAATCTTTATCTCCCGAAGCCGTAGCTCACACTTCTTGCATTGCTGGCATCTTTTCTGCCCCGGCCCCCCATGTTCTGCCGCACGATTACACACGAAGCACTCAGCGCAATGCACCTCCTAGATTTGTTAGCGATCTTGCATGCTCAGCCGCGCGGTCATTAACGCACCGCCCCGTTTGGCCCACATAGGCTTTTCCGCAGGTCAGTGGTATTTCATACACCACACCTGTGCAGCACTTCACGTACTGCTTGCCATGCTTTTTGTTGCAGGAGCTCTTTTTATCGCTCCCAATGCGCGCGCATAGCTGGCCAAGCTTTCGTGGGGCAGAAAACAAGACCGGCACGCCATGTCGCTTTGCCACTTTCTTCACATTGTGCGCGACCCTGTGCACATAAGGCACAACTTCTGGACTCACGGATTGTTTGTTCGGCTCAGTCGACTTGTGAAACATCGCACACTTGACTTTTCTTAGGAGGGCTTCAGCAACTGCTGTGATAACCGTGCATGGGAACCCCGCCGAAACCAACCGATCACCTTGCGTATCAAAATTCGTCTGCATAGCATGGTGACATGACTTCACGAGAGCGGATTCAAGGCAGAGGCGAGCAATGGCGCGTTTTACAGTTTTTGAATGTGCTGATGTGTAAGGCAAAAGCTCCTTCTGGGCTCGAGGGGAATAACGCCAACAAACATGATCCTCGCCCAGGGTAATATTAAGGTCTAAAACTGTAAGCACCCCCCTTTGGGTAGCTCATGAGTGAACACCAACCCCCTCCCCTCTTTTTGGAAGTTGGCTAAAACTGTGCTTACAGCATCCGTGTAGGTCAATTTTTTTTAAAAAAAAACAAGTAGAAAATCGTCAACATACCTAAATACTTTTAGTACTCCCTTCCCTGTTTAACTTAGTTCTAGGGCGCGGTCAATAAATGCTAGAAAAATGTTAGTAAGAACTGGAGCTACGCAGGATCCGATGCAAATCCCTTGTCTTTGGCGGTAAAATTTCTTGTAAAATGAGACAAACGTCACACCAAGATAAAATTCAAGCAACTTGAAAAAATCACAAATTGACACGCTTGAGGAATTCTGGAATCCAACAGCACCGCTACTTTCTATGGCTTCCCTCACGCAAGTGAACAAGGCATCGTGGGGCACCGAATAAAACAAGTCTTCTACATCAACAGAAAAAACAACCAATAGAGGCATTTCCCTCCAGAAACCTAACAACATCTTTTGAACTTTTTGTAGCAAAAGGATCATGAACACTAAGTGAGCTCAGATGCTTCTGTAAGAATTTGCTAAGAGCCACCTGCCACGTACCATTCTCACTGACCACAGTTCTGAAAGGTATCGACGGTTTGTGCGTTTTTGCTGTAAAAAATACAGAAAGAGCATTGCATTTACTGTTACTGATGTCGTTTGCCAGCCTACCTAATTCTAAGTCCTTACATAACAAGATCGCCTTCCCTTTTACCCTCGTTGCGCTAGCTTTCAAAGGAACAAAGTTCTTGGCAATCGCTTCACCTGCTCTTGTTCGGAACTTTTCTTCGGGGAGCACCACGAAGCCACCATCCTTCTCGGCTTGGAGAAGCCGGAGGCTATGCTGTCTAAGTAGGACACAACTTTTGCCATGGGATCCTTGCCTGGTCCAGTTGAGGAGCGACTTGTAGATCCAGTCAGTGCATCCACACCATTACCTTGTTTTCTTCTGCAGCCTTTCCTGCGATGCGTCTGTTTTGAGCCAGAAACTCATGTGCTTGAACCCGTGGTTCATGGCTGAACTTCGGGCCATGGTTCAACGTGTTTCTTACGTCGCTGGGAAGCTCTACTTCCCCGATGACAGTCACACCTTTTCCGCTGGCTTCTTAGTCCTCTGTAAGGCAGTAGACTGCAACACTTCGTTCAGAGTGTGAGCCCACCAAAACTCTGTCAATCTTCCTGTAAGGCGACGAATCGCTCGAAGATTCTTCTCCGCCAGCCACCCCGGATCCAGGTTGTAACATAGAGCCCACACATGGTCTTCACATCTTCTAATTTGTCTCCACCGCTCTGTTTTCAGAAACTTGCAAATGCGCTTTTTTTTTGCGTATTTGTATTTGGGTATTTGCGACCACCCGTAGGGCTACTCAAGCGCATTTGCAAGTTTCTGAAAACAGAGCTGTGGAGACAAATTAGAAGATGTGAAGACCATGCCCGGGCTCTATGTTACAACCTGGATCCGGGGTGGCTGGCGGAGAAGAATCTTCGAGCGATTCGTCGCCTTACAGGAAGATTGACAGAGTTTTGGTTGGCTCACACTCTGAACGAAGTGTTGCAGTCTACTGCCTTACAGAGGACTAAGAAGCCAGCGGAAAAGGTGTGACTGTCATCGCGGAAGTAGAGCTTCCCAGCGATGCAAGAAACACGTTGAACCATGGCCCGAAGTTCAGCCATGAACCACGGGTTCAAGCACATGAGTTCCTGGCTCTAAACAGACGCATCGCAGGAAAGGCTGCAGAAGAAAACAAGGAAAGGTGCCTCCTTGATGGTGTGGATGCACTGACTAGATCTACAAGTCGCTCCTCAACTGGACCAGGCAAGGATCCCATGGCAAAAGTTGTGTCCTACTTCAGACAGCATAGCCTCCGGCTTCTCCAAGCCGACAAGGATGGTGGCTTCGTGGTGCTCCCCGAAGGAGAGTTCCGAACAAGAGCAGGTGAAGCGATTGCCAAGAACTTTGTTCCTTTGAAAGCTAGTGCAACGAGCGTAAAAGGGAAGGCGATCTTGTTGTGTAAGGACTTAGAATTAGGTAGGCTGGCAAACGACATCGGTAACAGTAAATGCAATGCTCTTTCTGTATTTTTTACAGCAAAAACGCACAAACCGTCGATACCTTTGAGAACTGTGGTCAGTGAGAATGGTACGTGGCAGGTGGTTCTTAGCAAATTCTTACAGAAGCATCTGAGCTCACTTAGTGTTCATGATCCTTTTGCTACAAAAAGTTCAAAAGATGTTGTTAGGTTTCTGGAGGGAAATGCCTCTATTGGTTGTTTTTTCTGTTGATGTAGAAGACTTGTTTTATTCGGTGCCCCACGATGCCTTGTTCACTTGCGTGAGGGAAGCCATAGAAAGTAGCGGTACTGTTGGATTCCAGAACTCCTCAGGCGTGTCAATTTGTGATTTTATCAAGTTGCTTGAATTTTATCTTGGTGTGACGTTTGTCTCATTTTACAAGAAATTTTACCGCCAAAGACAAGGGATTTGCATCGGATCCTGCGTAGCTCCAGTTCTTACTAACATTTTTCTAGCATTTATTGACCGCGCCCTAGAGCTAAGTTTAACAGGGAAGGGAGTACTAAAAGTATTTAGGTACGAGGGGGTACCCAAAAGAAACCGGACTTATTTTTGTTTGAACTTATTTGTTCACATTTTAAGCACAGACCTTCAGTCTCCTTCAAAGTATTCCCCACTTGCAATGATACGCTTGTCGAATCTTTCATTCCATTTTTCAAAACATTGTTTAAATTCATCTTTTGTGATGCTTGACAGTGCCTCCGTCGTTTTTTTCTTCACCTCAGCAACATCAGCGAAACGCTTTCCATTCACCTATATTTTCATTCTAGGAAACAAAGAAAGTAGCACGGGGCAAGGTCGGGAGAGTATGAGGGTTGAGTAATGGGGATCATGCCATTTTTGGTCCAAAATTGTCGTAGAGACAGGGCTGTGTGAGCAGGGGCATTGCCATGATGGAAAAACCAGTCACCCGACCGCCACAAATCTGGCCGCTTCCACCGCACACTCTTGCCCAATCTTTTCAAAACATCCAAGTAGAAAGCCTGGCTAACTGTCTGACCGTGCGGAACAAATTCTCAATGGACGACTCCTCTCACGTCGAAAAAACAAATCAGCATTGTTTTGAGGTTTGGTTTCACCTGACGAGCTTTCTTGAGGCGGGGTGAATTTGAAGTTTTCCATTGGCATGATTGTTGCTTTGTTTCAGGATTCGATTCAGGAACACTTCAGTTGTCCCCATAGCATCGTCCTTGTACGTCTTTCTTAATATTTCAAGAGTTTCCATTCAACTTTTTCCGAGCAAAATTCAGAATTTCACCGGTACCATAGAAGCTTTGCCGACCAAAAAATTTAGTCCGGTTTCTTTTGGGTACCCCGTCGTATGTTGACGATTTTCAACTTGTTTTTAAAAAACAAAAAAAAATGACCTGCACGGATGCTGTAAGCACAGTTTTAGCCAACTTCCAAAAAGAGGGGAGCGGGTTGGTGTTCACTCATGAGCTACCCAAAGGGGGGGGTGCTTAAAGTTTTTAGGCCTTAATATTACCCTGGGCGAGGATCATGTTTGTTGGCGTTATTCCCGTCGAGCCCAGAAGTAGCTTTTGCCTTACACATCAGCACATTCAAAAACTGTAAAACGCGCCATTGCTCGCCTCTGCCTTGAGTCCGCTCTCGTGAAGTCGTGTCACCATGCTATGCAGACGAGTTTTGCTACGCAAGTTGATCGGTTGGTTTCGGCGGGGTTCCCATGCACGGTTATCACAGCAGTTGCTGAAGCCCTCCTAAGAAAAGTCAAGTGTGCGATGTTTCACAAGTCGACTGAGCCGAACAAACAGTCCGTGAGACCAGAAGTTGTGCCTTATGTGCACAGGGTCGCGCACAATGTGAAGAAAGTGGCAAAGCGACATGGCGTGCCGGTCGTGTTTTCTGCCCCACGAAAGCTTGGCCAGCTATGCGTGCGCATTGGGAGCGATAAAAACAGCTCCTGCAACAAAAAGCATGGCAAGCAGTACGTGAAGTGCTGCACAGGTGTGGTGTATGAAATACCACTGACCAGCGGAAAAGCCTATGTGGGCCAAACGGGGCGGTGCGTTAATGACCGCGCGGCTGAGCACGCAAGATCGCTAACAAATCTAGGCGGTGCATATCTTTCGCAGCATTGCGCTGAGTGCTTCGTGTCTAATCGTGCGGCAGAACACGGGCCGGGGCAAAAAAAGATGCCAGCAATGCAAGAAGTGTGAGCCACGGCTTCGGGAGATAAAGATTCTGGGCAGGAGTGGAGATACGAAGGCGAGGGAGCTTTTGGAAGTATTCCACATTAGGAAGAGGGGATTAGATTGCGTGATTGATACCTCGGTTCGCCTTTTCAAGAATGAGATATCATATCTTGAACGGTTTTGTTGATGCCTGTTGTATCGGTGTTGTTTGCGCTTGCCTTGAATTTTTCATATATTTGCTGGCTTTGCAGTAAATAAAATCAGATGAAGTTAGCGCATGTCCTGCGTCAGTCTTTCTTGTGTACGTCTTATTGCAGCGCTATTACCATCTGTCTCAAATTGCAATTCAATGTTTCCGCACAAGCAAAGCTGAGATCAAAATTTACCTGCATGGCCAGCTTTCTCGACAACAGTGACGTGCACGACTTTACAGTAACTGCACCTTGGGATACTGCCAGCAATAGTGCTCCGCGAATAGTACACACACCGTTCATGGACCCTCACCTTGGTATTGGTAGTTGAGAATCGATTGAGGATCCAGCGGCGTCTCTGAACGGATGGTGTGGCTTGGGAGCCGGACCTGCGAGAAGCAATGTGACATTAATGCACCGTACTTCAAACGATAAGCGATTCTGGTGTCCGCCCAGTAAAAATGAACCACACGGCTCCCCACATATGGTGGCACCACTGAGACCGACGTAGTCTTCGTTGCCTCAGCTGACTAATCGCGTATCAGAAGCTGCAGGCGCGATGTAATGATTTTTAGTCCTGTGTGAGAGGCTTCTTTTTGTAGCCATGGCCTTCAGGGCGTATAAATTCCTTTTCGAACAGGCTGACGGAAAGAGAACAATAGCATAAGCACAAATCATAGTATACCACTTTGCCAACCAAACCTGAAGCTTCAGAGGGGCCCTGAAGGCAGGATTTCCATCCCCGTGCCTGGTTATAATGGTAATCTAGCCCTGTAATTAATTAGGTAGCTACTTCCAGTTACAGCTGTCCATAATTCGTGCCCTTTTTAAGCTTGTGGCTACACAGCTTAGGAGTGCAGTAGGATAAAAACATCTTCTGATGACTATACTTCATTACCCAAAAGGCTCGGCGTAGGATACATAAACTCGTGCCTCCACCTGAAAATGCAGCCCCGATACAGACATCCAACAGGTTTGCGGCCCTCCAGTGGGATGACGACGACTGGCCAGAGCTTTCTGAGTCCAATCCGCCTGCAGCCTCTGTTCAACTGTCTTACAGAGATAAAGTGCGCAAGGATCGCCGTCGCCTTCAGGCTACAAACAATACCAGCATGCTGGAGCCACTGCCTGAGGACATGGCAGCAGTTGACGACCAAATCGCACGCCTTTTAGCCGAGGTTTCTAAGCTACGACAGCGCCGTGAGCTGCTTGCTCGTCGAAGACCAACAGCGGAATCCAACCCCGCGCCACTGAGTGCTGCCGCACCGTCGACTACGTCCAGCCCTCACGCATTGTTTGCTGACTCTACCAGGTCTTCTGCTGCACTGCGGGATAATTCTACAACATCCCTCCTCCGATTTATGGTAACCCAGTTATCTAACCTGACATCCGTTCTTTTACAACGCTTGGACGCTTAATCGAAAATGGCGAGTACACGTTGTTGCGGCGTGCTCCAGTGGAACTGCAGAGGCCTCTCCACAAAGGTGGGAGAGCTCAAATATCGACTTCGCATGAACAAGCTCCAGGTGTGGGCCCTGCTACTGCAGGAGACCAATGCCTTGCCATCCATTCCGGGCTTTAATGGATACATGTCTCCATCAATGACCGACCGTCGTGTGCACACTGCAGCCCCTCCAGGAAAGGCGGCGGTATATGTCGATACGCGCTTTCCTCAAGTTCGCCTCTCTCTAGAAAAATGGTGCACCTCATATCAGGAGGTAGTTGCAGTGGCCGTGAAGTTTCCCAAGACAACTGTTGTGGTCGTGTCATGCTATGTAAGGCCCGCCGGTGGAGCTTCCTCCCGCATTAATCTGGGGTGGTTATTAACTCTGCGACGACAACACCCAGGGTGCCCTATTTTAGTCGGTGGTGACTTTAACGCCCCTCACCCAGACTGGGGATACCCCACTTCTAGCCCCCGTGGTAGGCGTGTGCGGGACGCCTTCGCGGATGCGTTGCTTGTATTACTCAACCATCCCGATTCAGCAACGCGGGCTGTGCACCATGCTCGCAGTCCAACGTATGCTCCGGACCTTACGTGGTGGTCCGGTCCCGGCACTCCCTCGTGGCACCTGGAGCCTGACTGCTGGGGTAGTGACCACCACCCTATCATCATCGGTCTTCATCCGTTACGAGCCCGCCGATTACGCCGTAGGTGTTCTGTGGTCAATTGGGACACCTTTCGCACCACGCTCGAAGATCTCTCTGTGCAGTCATCTACACTACGTATGGACTGCATACAAACTGCGCTCAACAAGGCTACAACTGTCACCTGGACAGACGTCAATCGTCCGGCGCCGGATGTGGGTCTGCTTAACTTGTGGGCTGCTCGCCGACAAGCGGAGATGGCAGCTTCCCGAGACTCGACTTCTGCACAAGCACGCACAAGGCTGAATTACCTTACTGCCAAGGCTCGCAGATATGAACGTGATCTATCGCGAAGGCAGTGGCATGCGTGGTGTGACCAGTTTTCAACACAGTCATCGAATGCTTCTTTATGGCGAACATTTCGCGCTATGGAACGTGGTTCTCGTCGTCCTGACGCAGCGGCCACAGCATGCTTCGCTGCTAACTTAGCTCCGGATGATTTCGCAAGAGAAGCAGCGCGGAAGTTTTTTCCGAAGTATGACGTGTTGCCTCCAAGGACCGCAGGAGCCTCCTTGGCTGGCATTCCAGCATATGTCGACAGGCTTCCATCTACAGCCGACGCCGAGGGTATCGCAAGCCCATTTTCCATGCCCGAGTTGCTTGCAGCAATAGATGAGGCCCGTCGGAAGACTGCACCCGGCCCGGACTCCATTCCGTACGAGGTGTACAAGAACATGAGTTCCGCTCTACTGCCTCAACTCCTCGCCACCATCAACAAGGTATGGATAGAAGGCGTCGTACCAGAAACTTGGAAATCGGCTATTGTGATCCCCATCCCAAAGCCAGGGAAGCCGCCGACAGACCTTGGTAATTTCCGGCCTATATCACTTACGCCCACTTTGTGCAAGCTTACTGAAAAGATGCTTGCCACACGCCTGTCGTGGTGGCTTGAGCACCACGGTTTCTATCATCCCGCCCAAATCGGCTTTCGAACGTCCATAGGTACAGAAGATGGATTGGCTGTCTTGGCGTCATCAGTTCTAGCATCAACACGCAGCCACAATGTGCGTACCGTACTGGCCATGGACGTTGAAAAGGCGTACGACAATATCAGTCATGCTGCTATCCTGGAATCACTTGACATGCTGCATTTCCCCGTTAGAGTGCGCAATTTTGTGAAATCCTTTCTGGAAGGCCGACACTTTGCCATACGCCTCAGTGGTGAGGCCGTCGGATCCTTTGTGCCTCTTCGCGGCGTGCCCCAGGGATCGGTACTATCGCCAACATTATTTAATATTACTTTTATCCCCCTTGCTTGGCGCTTACATGAAGTGACTGATATTAAGTTTTTATTGTACGCTGATGACATCACTGTGTGGAGCACCCACCACGACCTGTTGACTCAAGCCTCCGCCCTACAGTCAGCCCTAGATATAACGTCGACTTATGCCTCTTCAATTGGTCTTCAGCTTTCAGTGAGCAAAACTACGTATGTGTCTGTTGCCAACCGCTGGGGACGCCGTAAACTCGCTGCGACACCAATTCGTCTCCATCTATCCGGAACTCCACTTCAAGAAAGTTCGATAGTCAAAATATTGGGCTTGACGATTCACGAGTCAGGAACAGGGACTGCTTGGCTTTCTCGAGCTAAAAAGCAAGCGATTCAGGCGTTAGGTCTGATTAGACGAATTGCTCCTAAAACAGGCGGCGCCCGCTCTCATGTTGCAAGGCAGTTGGTGCGGGCGGTTGTGCAACCGCGCCTCGTGTACCAAGCCCAATTCCAGCATTTGACGAGGGCTCAGTGGGATCGCCTTGAAGCCGTAAATCGAGAGGCAATGAGGGTCATCACTTGCCTTCCCCGCATAACCCCGATCGTGGCGCTCCAAGAACATGCGCAGCTGAATACTCTAGATGAGCTGGTGCAGCAAAGACGTGATGCTCGCCGGCTTAAGTCTAACCTTACACACGCAACGTGTGCACTCAGGGCGTATGCTTCCTCGCACTCCATTCGACAGCCGCCTCCGCCAGTTCTCCCTCCCTGGCATTTTGTGCAGCTAAGCGATAATAAACCAACAGATCTACGCCGGCCATCATCTACCCTCGCGGCGGCGTCGTTTCGCGAACGAATTACACAAGAAGACGCCCATCTGCCGCATGGCTCCATCGTTTTATACGTTGACGCAGGCATCCAGGCTTGCGAAACCACTACTGCAATTTACTGCCCTTGCAAGCCTGCCCTCAACAAAACGTCTAGGTTTCGCTTCCCAGAACCCCCTTCCTCCTTCTGTGTGGAGATGCTTGCCGTTCAAGAGGCACTATGCTCAGTGGCCGCCGTTCCCCTACTACCTACGGCTCGCATTGTCATCCGCACCGACGCTCTTCAAGTCATACGCCTACTACGACGCGTCAGTCGCACCCCAGGCATTTGCCAGGACATCCATCGTCTCGCGGCACGCATCCCGCAGCCAGTCCGAATACAGTGGGTCCCACGAGACCTCCTGAGTTCGCAAAGCCGTGCAGATTCTGCGACCCACCTTGTGACCCCAACTTCGTCTTCGCCTCGAGTCCTAACACTGGATGACACCACCCTCCTTTTAACAAAAAAGGAACACCTCCGGCGCCGCACACGTGCTCTAATCCCTCCGTGTGCGGTAACCCTCCCCCGTGGTCTTACCCGTGCAGAGGAGGTTGCGCTTCGGAGGATCCGGGTCGGGGTTGCCCTAACTCCAGCCGTTACACGAAAGTGGCCGCAATTTGAAGGTGTATTTCCCCGCCCCGGGTGTCCAGTCTGCAAGAACAGAAATCTTGAGGCCGACATTCACCACCTGCTGTGGGTTTGCCCGGCGCTGAAGCCTACAAGAATTCGGCACCTGGCGGCAGCGGGTCTTTCGCCCGAGAACAGTGCGTCATACACCGCTTGGACACAAGGACCTCATCATCGTTCACTGCTCGATTTCATTAGATCAGCGAACCTTTACTCATTCATTTAGGCATCTTCATTTATCATTACATGCCGTTTTATGCCCTGAGGCAATAAACATCGCATTAAAAAAAAAAAAAACATCGACTTTAACAAGACGTGCCTTCATGACAACTGCTCGTAACCATGACTCTATCTACTTCTGTACAAGCCCTCGCTGTCCCACGTTTTGTTTTCCGTATGGATCTTCAACCGTAATGAGTGAGTGCATAATGTCCTTGTATCCCATTATATGTTATCTGCACCCCTTGTACCTCAATAAACCTAGTCGTCAGCTCGCTCCTGTACACTAATTCCCTCATTTGCACTTTCCAACTCTGTCATTCTCCGCCATCCTTCAGAATTTTTTATTCGTTCCTAGCAAAAGTATGCCAACAATGCGCTGCAGAAGTTACTGAACGAAAAAGGCCAGAATCATACCCGTCTTCCATAAAGTGCGTGAACTGAATGCAACAGTAGTCACCACCACGCACTGCGCATTGGCAATAGAAAACTGCTCACCAAAAGAGTGAATTGCTGCCTTTCCAGCTCGGGTGACACATTGTCACCGTGGATGAGCCATCAGGCCCACAGCAAACAATTGGCTCGCTAGACATCATGGCTGGTTCGGGGCCCTTTCGAAGGATCAGAACTGTATAGTATTAAGGCACAGCATGGCGTGGGATGGTATGGTATGGTATGGTATGGTATGGTATGGTATGGTATGGTATGGTATGGTATGGTATGGTATGGTATGGTATGGTATGGTATGGTATGGTATGGTATGGTATGGTATGGTATGGTATGGTATGGTATGGTACGGTACGGTATGGTATGGTACGGTACGGTACGATATGGTATGGTATGGTAGGGTATTATATAGGTTCCATAGTTGATGGCTCAAGATAATTTCAACCACTGGCGGTCCTAACGTGCACCAAGGTGGCTGTGCTGGTGAACAGACACCCCTCACCATCACCTTCTAAAATTTTCTGAGGTACTTGGTTCCTATAGAACAACCTTCTTAGGCTTTTTGCAAAACACCGTCTAAAAAGAACACTCCAGCTGCACTGCGGGAGGGGGGAGAGGGGGTGACAGAAGATGTACAGGGCCAGTGTACGAGATCACCTGCCTACACCACACCTTGTAAGCCGGACCTGCGGTCAGTAGTTAACATTCCTGCGTCGCCTCCACCGATAAGCTCGCCTTCGACAGCACCTACACAGGCATATCTACAGTTGTCTTGACCTGCTAGCCATGGACTGAAAGCTCAGAGGGCAAGAGGATGGTTTTTGCACCTTGGTGATTAGCTTAAAAGTCTATGTACGAGCAGCACGTTTCTAGAAGCTGTCGCCCCATTAACCTATGTTTCTCTTCAATGCGAAAGTGTTGCCGTATGGATCGTAGAAGCTGCAGCAAGTGTTGAATGGCAAACCCCATTTCTTAGGCACCGTTTGCTTCCCAGCCGTATCCGAAGTGCCAGCGTCTGGCCGGAGGGAAACCTCCGCCAAGGACTTCCAGCCATGGATAATGGCCTCCAAACAGAAGCCATGATATATATGTCGCCCCCGATAAATTGCCTGAATAATCAATCCCGAGCATCACAACACTTAACTGCGTCCACTGCAGGACAGACACCTCGTCCACTGGCATCCAGATAACCCTTTCTTACTACTACATTCTGCGTAAGTCCATCGCTAGTGCCGTACTCTCACTACGTCGGTCTCTTCTGTTTTCGCTTAATTTTTCCTGAAGCATGAACAAACAAGCCTCGCAACAGGTACTTAATAACTCAACTACCATGAATTTTTCTGATCGAAATCTTATTTCTGCCAAAAGCGCTTGACAGCACAATCGGACAGGTATACCTCCTACCAAGCAGTTTCATTACATACGAGCCATGCATTCTAACTCGAATATTCACCTCGTGATGGTCCCCTGTATACCAAAACTTCGGCAGACATCTAGGACTGCTTTCTCTGAGAATGCGGAAGCATTAAAGTGCTGAGTCATGCTACATTTCAGAATGCCTATAGCCATGCCTATGCGTACTTTGAACAAACTTTATAAGCATTCAGTTAGTTGTATAGCACCGAGTTATCATGCTACGTTGCAGAAGTGCTGAATCATGCGTAATGAATATATCTACGCTACTTATAAGTTGCTGAATGACACTATGCTGCAAAATAATTTGTGTCATGACTATGCGTCATGACTACGCTGTTTTTAGAGAGGTGAGTTATGCTACGTCGCAGAAGTGCTGAGTCATGCTACTTTGTAGAATGATTACGAGTCATGCCTATTACAGCGCGTCATGACCACGCGTACTTTGTACAAACTCTACACATCTTACCTTACTTTAAGTGCTGAATCATGATACGCTGTAGAAAGACTACGAGTCATGACTTTCGGTGGTGATAGTACATTGTTTCATTATGAACATACACGTTTGCTTACATGTGCTGCGACATCGTACATGGGCGCACCGCATCATCCCATTTTCGTGCCACAGACAGCAGATGCTGGCATTTGTGCTAATTGGACATAATGCTTTCGCAATAATAAAAGCTTCTATGACGCTTTCGCAATAAGAAAAGTCTCAAATTGAAATTACAAGACAAATAACATGCAAGAAAACCCATAAGTGCTTCCGTTATAGCGAGCGAGAACCATTTCTCTACAATGAATGCTTTGCTCAACCCAGTATGAGTGATTACACACCATCCACAAGGTTCCACCAAGCATTGCTTCAACAAGGCACCGGCAATATTTTGCAAGAAACCCAAGCCCACTTAATGTTACCAGATTCATGTCGGCTTGGGTTTCCAAAAATCATCCTGGAATTCAGCGCAGTTTTCAATTCAGTCCTGCACAGGTGCTCACTTCAATGCACTAACGCGAATCATAAAAAAATCGCCAGTCACAATTAAACTTCAGGCGTTTCTTCCAAATGAGAGGCTAGAGTTGCATGTGGCTGACACCACAGTGGCTCAGTGGGGTTCAGTGGTGACAGAGAAAGCCTGCCACATGCGTACCTCACGTAAATTATAGTAGGGAGATAGTTCAGCAGCTCCTAATGAAAGTCAACTTATTGCTTTCTTACAGAGGTAAATGCTGTCGCCGCGGAGGTCCCATCAGGCCGGCACTGGCCGCTTTCATGAAGCAGACTCGATGACTCATCCGTGCCAACTCCGGACAAAAGCACTGCATGGATTCGACACAACCGCAAGGAAGAGAGCAATGGCTCCTGAAGAACCTTGACAACCAGACAGTACAACAGCTCACATTAGTATGAAAAGCGCATTATTTAGAGGCACGCACACAATCTTTGATCAGCAAACAAGCACAGCCAAGTGCCGTGTAACATGATGGACCCAGCACTGTGCTTGATCGTGGCGCAATGCAAGGCATGCAACTCGCGCGCAGTGCGATATGCTGTGATTGGCTGTGATTGGGAGAGAAACCTAGCGTGCAAGGTGCAAAAGTCATGGACTATTGCTGGAAAAGTACATCGGGTGTGCCAGCTAAATATATAGTTTGGAAGTACACGGAGAGACCTAGTAGAGCGCTGTTCATAGTCACCCTAGTGAGCAGTATTTTTCTTTCAATAGGTACTGAAGAAAAATTAGTTGACATTTTAAATATTGGGTTCAGGTATAAGATCCAATTTACAACGCTTGGTTTGGTTTGGTTTGGTTTGGTTTGGTTTGGTTTGGTTTGGTTTGGTTTAGGGGGTTTTACGTCCCAAAGCGACTAAGGCTATGAGAGACGCCGTAGTGGAGGGCTCTGGAAATTTCGACCACCTGGGGTTCTTTCTTTAAGGGAACAGGGTAGGAAAAATTTTGAAAAAAAAATGTTTTTTTGTTTTTTCGATATTTTGAATTCCCAATCTTTCCTCCACGATTCCCAATGGGTCGCTTGCGTGTGCAAGAATTATTTACACCGAAAAGTGACCTTTTCCGAAACCTAGGAGGTGACCGACCACGCCTCCTTTCACACCTATGCGAGATCTGTATGTCTCCTAGGTTTAAAAAGAAATGAAAAAAAGGCCTGTTTTCTCCATGTTTAGCAGAATAGTTATTGCTCGTCTGGCAACAGCAATAAATACCTAGTGTTCCGTTTTTAGCCTAAACAATCCTCAGATGCTGACGGTATCTCTCGCGACGCGCGTTTTGTTTCTCTTTCGGGTTGCTTTCACGGTCAAAATTGGTTTTTTATTGTTTCGAGGCTACACTCTAAGTCTTCATGGTATGGTGAAGATGAAGAAGTTATATCGAAAGCGTTACATTCACAGGAATCAGCATAAGTTCGTTCCTCATAGCACCAAGTCCCCGCAACGCATTCCGACGCTGGACGCAGCGGCCGCTACAAGCGCGTCTTCTTCAAAGCTGTCACACTCGGCAGCACACATGGATGACCTAAACACAAGTTTCTGTGACTGTGGCTATGCTCTGATTGACACTGACATGCTGTCGTGTGCCATCGTTGAAAGCTGTGCGTGTAAGTGTATGGTAGGGATGTGCAGCTGCTCGAAAACGCAGCATGAAGAGCTGGCATTGCTCTCTCAACTGCGTAAGGTGCTCTTATTCTCATCAATTCCAAACGTCAAAAAAGACAATGTCGGGCTTCCATGAAGTCAACGTGAGGATTGTGTATGTCTTACGATGCACAGGAAAAGGTGCAGCTGCTGGGAACGACGACTGTACTTTGCATACAGGGCTGCACAGCTAGTTACAAAAGAGGCCCGAAAAGCAAGGCAGCGAACGAAAATGAGAAAGATTGACTCGAGGTGTTTACGAGGCTGGTGGCTATTTATCTCATACATTCGCATGCATTTATAGCGTGCAGAGTTCTAATAAAACGCTTTTATTTACTTCAAAGCTACTTATCTCCAAATGTCAATTTTCGCAACGTTTGCCCCTTTTTCTCTGGAACCGCAAAATCTAGAAACACCATTTTTTGCAAACATTATTGCAGCGTAGGGGGCAATTTACTGAACCAGAATTATAAAAATTAGTTCAAGGTATTTTATTTCAGAAGCTATTAATTGGCCATTTTAGCCTGAAAAATGAGTAGGTTCGCTAAAAACAAGAACAAAAAAATCTCTCCTTATTACAAAATACTTCTCGTTCAGTAAAGAGCACGTGGAGAGCTCATTTAAATGATACCAATATGATTGTTCTAACCTTAGCAGATCCTGAGAAAACGGATCACAATCACAGCCTAAAATACATGGGAGGTATAGGGCCTACCCTGTCCCCTTAACGTGCACTGACATCGCACAGTACACGGGCCTCTAGAATTTACAACGTGCAGGTCACCTTGAAAAACTGTTTGCTAAAATTTTTGCACCAAGCTGCCATTTACGCAACTTAGTTTATGTGCCTTAAAAGAAATCCCCGAAAAAAAAAACTGCCATGCCACAGATCCTGGTGCATATCTCTCACCCAGTCCATGCTCAAACTACAGACAGGGACAGCGCTCCAGAGAAAAGCTGATGTGGAGGCGCGTCCTGGGGCGCTGGAGTAGCACCGGTGTCACAAGGTAGCTACCGTATTTCATGGGCTCTTTTAAAGCCGCTAAAAAGGGTACGTAAATGGCCTTCGAGTGCCAACATTTTGGCCGGCTCTTCAATGCGATCCAAAACTTCCGCATTCCCTTAATCGTGACAACAGGGTAGGTCATGTGACTCAAAGCCACTCATTTGGTTGTACTAGATAAAATACTATACTATCTTTTTCTTTTCAAAAAGGGACAGTTGGTATATAGTAAAGTACATTTAGTACAAGGCAGAATATTTCATTAATGTTAACTTCTCAACGAGTATCCCTGGTTCGCTGCTCATTATTCACCGGTAATTAGCCATAGATAATTTTGCCGCGAATCTTTGTAGCGTTCGTTTGTAGTATTTGTTTGTTCATGCTTCGCGCCGCTTTATCGCTTCGTTTGTGAGGCAAGACGCGCCTTTATCTCGGTTGATCGCATCCGGACGGAGCCGATTCTAGTTTGCGCCAGAAGCTTCTAGTAACTTCCTAACTTTTATCTCGAATGTTCACTATCAGCTTTAAAAAGAGCACGGCCGACAGCGGCGGGCATTCTGTTCGACAACCGCTGAGCACGCTAGTTGCTATGCCGCCGCCGAGTGATTCAGTTCATTGCGGGCGCAAGTCAGCCTAAATAAAGAGTTTCGTTTCGAAGACATTCTCGCTGTTTTTCTGTTGGCCGGACTGTACTCACCACTGCGTGACAATATCACACTCCACTCTTTCATAGAGCAGAATTTGTTCTCAACCGAACATTGCGCGAGGAGACACGGATCCCTCAAGTGCAATGACCTCACTCGCTAAATAATGCTAGTCGGTTTACCTTCACTGCCCGCTGATGCAAACCTTTTTATTGTGGCTTAAGAGATGCCATTGAACCTCTCCACACATGTCTACCAGAGACAAGGAAGGACCTATCTTAAAAGCCAAAGCCGGGTAGTCCCTATTATTTCTTTAAGTAAAAAGAGCTTCTGTTATCCACGGGCTATTCTTCTCAGCTGTCACAACCATCATCAATCTCGAATTAACTTTTCCAGAGACGTTCGACATGTGAAGCTCGTGGCTGCTAAAACTACCAGGTTGCATGATGCTGCATTTTCGCACGAGAAAAGCTGTGACCGAACAGCTCCCAGAACGGGTTGAATAACGAACACGTCTCCACGACAGGTCACGTTCTTTAAAAGCCCATCAAGATGACTCACATGCTATGTTAGCTTGCAATCATGAAGTAACTAAAAAATTCAGGGGGGCACTTTGTTGACCTAAGTGCGGTGAGGCGAAAGCCTTAAGCGCGGTGTCGCTGCTTGTGTCACTGAAGTGTTGTTAAGATATTAGGCTTCGCCTACAAGAGTGAAACGCGACAGCGTCTTGCAACGCTGCCAGGGAGTCCATAAAACGTCATCGCCAGTTCGGTTGCGTCGGTTAATTGGTTTTTGAGGAAAGGAAATGTATCTGTCCCGCATATCTCGGTGGACACCTAAACCTCGCCCTAACGGGAAGAGAGGATGATGGGAGTGAACGAAGACACCGTATGGACTAGACGCGCCTTTGTTCATTCCAAACCATCGAGCTGGCATGGCGGAGTGGTTAGCATGCTCGTCTCGCTCTCCGGAGACCGTGGTTCGATTCCTGAACTCGATCAATTTCCTACTCGGTTTTTTAAGCATGAAATGCTTTTAGCCCCCGTTGTCGGCAGTGTGGTGACGTCACGCCGAGACCGAGAGCCATCATCCGGGCACTGAAATCCACTCATCCGGGCACTGAAATCGAGTCATCCGGGCACTGAAATCGAGTCATCCGGGCACTGAAATCGAGTCATCCGGGCACTGAAATGGAGTCATCCGGGCACTGAAATCGAGTCATCCGGGCACTGAAATCGAGTCATCCGGGCACTGAAATCGAGTCATCCGGGCACTGAATTCCAGTCATCCGGGCTCTGAAACGAGAACATCCGGGCACCGTACGAGACTTAACGAGATTTAACGAGACTCTCTAAGCCCTCCTACGCGACCGGCATGCAAGCAACGGTTGGTCTCCAAACGAGTCACAAAAAATAACTGCTGCCAGTGCCTTCTCAATGTTTATCAAGATATCAGTCGCGCTGTGCGTTTGATAATGCACGGAATTATAATTTCCGATTTCTAATAACGCCTGCAAAAAGCACATAAATGCCACGTACACTTCGTTGTCGTACGTGATCTCTTAGGGGCTTCGCGCATCGAAGCAAAGCTGCGCAGGTGCACAGCGGCCCGGGGGAGAAGCGCTGCGTTCAAAGGGCAAGGCATCGCGCCGAACGGGTGGTGGCGTTCCTCCCTTGCTTTACGGTGCGGTTCGGGTGTCCACCGAGATGGCAGAGAATTACTGCGCCATTTCCTTTCCTCAAAAAACCAAATGGCAAGGCATCGCGCTGAACGGGTGGTGGCGTTCCTCCCTTCCTGTACGGTGCGGTTCGGGTGTCCACCGAGATGACATTAGGCCCGTAAACATTTCATGCTTACTCTACTCTCGGTTACGGGAGAGGCAGAGATTTTTTTAAGCTCCCGTTGTCGGCAGTGTGGTGACGTCACGCCGAGACCGAGAGCCCTCATCCGGGCACTGAAATCCACTCATCCGGGCACTGAATTGCAGTCATCCGGGCACTGAAATCCACTCATCCGGGCACTGAATTCCAGTCATCCGGGCACTGAAATCCACTCATCCGGGCACTGAATTCCAGTCATCCGGGAACTGAAATCCACTCATCCGGGCACTGAATTCCAGTCATCCGGGCTCTGAAACGAGAACATCCGGGCACCGTACGAGACTTAACGAGATTTAACGAGACTCTCTAAGCCCTCCTACGCGACCGGCATGCAAGCGCCGGTTGGTCTCCAAACGAGACAAAAAATAACTGCTGCCAGTGCCTTCTCAATGTTTATCAAGATATCAGTGGAGCTGTGGGTTTGATAATGCACGGAATTATAATTTCCGATTTCTAATAACGCGTGCAAAAAGCACATAAATGCCACGTTACACTTCGTTGTCATACGTGATCTCTTAGGGGCTTCGCGCATCGAAGCAAAGGCGCACAGGGGCCCGGGGGAGAAGCGCTGCGTTCAAAGGGCAAGGCATCGCGCCGAACGGGTGGTGGCGTTCCTCCCTTCCTTTACGGTGCGGTTCGGGTGTCCACCGAGATGGCAGAGAATTACTGCGCCATTTCCTTTCCTCAAAAAACCTTGCGTTCAAATGGCAAGGCATCGCGCTGAACGGGTGGTGGCGTTCCTCCCTTCCTGTATGGTGCGGTTCGGGTGTCCACCGAGATGACATTAGGCCCGTAAACATTTCATGCTTACTCTACTCTCGTTTACGGGAGAGGCAGAGTTTTTTATCTGTCCTGACTAGAAAGGTTAATTAGACTAATTGGGTAATGAAGCAATTAACTAATCTCAGTCCCGTTTACCTGGAGCATCATACCATCCCTTTAATTGGTTGCATGGTTACTAACCAAAGTGCAATTGGCCCTGTTTGAAATTCGCGCACTGTAACGTCACGACAGTTTCGACCAATTGAAAAGCGTGACATTTCTGTCGACAACTCCTGCTTACAACGATGAGGCATTAAAGGCTTCCGCCTTAAAATATAAGGTAAACACCTGAAATGTGAAGTTATCACGTAAGTGGCCCAGCGCTGTCGAACCTCGCAACCCTGAAACCCTAATCACCAAATTCAGGCAACATCTGCCCAGTAGTGCAATACCTGCTCGCAGATTCTTACCGACTGGTACGAACCGGCGTTCATACAAAGGCGCTCCCCTTGGGGCCTCGTTTTCCTCCGCCGACATTGGGCTTGCGTTCGGAACGGAAAACGTAGCTTGAAAGTGGGACGTGTGGACGGCCTTTCCCTGCAGTTGAATGGACGATGACGTTAGCATGTGCTGCCGGATGAACCATTGGGGCTACACACTGTTCTCGGCTCAAATCGGCCGTCAGCCGAACAGTCAGAATAAAACCTGAGGGACTGTGGTTAAGGGCACCAAGTGCTTACCGGTTTATAAACAGCTTGTTTACAGACTAATAATTTGGCAAATAATAAGTGCTGAACCCGACTCCTATTCAGCTCTACAGTCCCTGCTTTGAGCTGCGCTCCCACAACATTTGTAGCAAGGCAACAATTTAAGACTCGAAGATGATGCTATGCAAGGTCAACATTCTTTAGCACAAGTTCCTATTAGGCAACTAAAATAGAGCCCTGCTGGAAGTCTTAAATCGCTATTTTGTAATAACGAAAATAGTATGAAGTAAAACTCCAGGAATGTGAAGGTGTCAGATAAGTGGCTCAGCACCTCCCAACACTGAAACAATGAAACACGTGACGTTCCGAGGAGATTGCGCACCTCCGATTAAAAAAAAAAAGAAGTCAAATTTCGATAATGTGCGCCTATGAAGAGGAAGACAGCACATGCTCTGATAAATGCGTGAGCGTCAAAAACGTTTTGCTCCACACAGGCTATAGAGAGCCAAACTTTACTGATTGCCCTCATCTACTATTGCCTGCCTAAGAGCTGTGGCGTAGAAAAAGCGGCTTCCACTTTCTAAACGCTTTGGCCTGAAGATCCCTTGAGCTTGGATTACTCGTTCGAAGAGCCACACATTTGAAATCACTGCATTATGCACTATATGGCATCTTGAGTAAACCTCACGCTTCTTAAGGTTAAAAACGGGGCAGCAGTTTCCTTGCATACAGTTTGCTTCTTAATGTGGAGCATTATGCAAGACACCCATTATAAAATTAGCTCTCCTGACCGCAGGGTACAGGTTTTCTTCGCAGGGTACAGGTTTTTTTTTTTTAAAAAGGGGGCAAAAGTTGAAGCAGTCCGATTTCAGTCTGAAGAAGCGAACGCTGGAATTTCCACATTGGCGCCTTTTTTATCATTCACAGCTACCAAGTATTTCCTGCTATCCCAGCATAACACTCACCAAATATAAGGCCACCTGAAACACAGCAACACTTTATGAAATGTTCAAAATCTCTTGTTTTGCCTCAACACGCAGGGCAAAATGAGAGCGCATGGGTGACAAAGAGACGCCCCTAAAAAATCAAATTATTACAGCCCCTTGCAATAAATGCACATGATGATGGCTCCATGGAGATCGAGACAAACTTAACAAGCCTACTAGAATAACAGACACTGAAACCAGGGTGAACCAGACACAGTTTTGTTACATGGCCCACTACAGTCATGGAACTTTTACAGCCGGGCACCTGCCTATCCGATTCCCTGCTTTCATCGCAAATTTCCTTCTGTTTTAGTGCAACATTTCTTGGTGTCCCGCTCAGCCCTGTTAATGGACACGCACCTTGGTAAGACTCACACAGGCCACAGCGAACAGGTTTGATCATTATAAGAATGTGCTGTACGAGTAGTCCCTTTTATTGTATTGTATTGGGTTTTGAAGCCCATAAGCAACTCAGGCCATCACGCGCCATACATACGGTATAATCTCTTTCAAATGCTGGGTGCCCTCGGTGACAGTCGTTATCCGGACAAGTTCCTTTTGACCGTCGGACGACTGCGGTGCCAAGGTTCGCCGAAATTACTATGCAGGTCTTGCCTTTCATATCTGATCACTATTAATTTTTTGTGGGTTTCAAACATTTTGGGGCTGCGGAGCCCCAAAATGTTTGAGTCTCCGGAGCCCCAAAAGGTTCTATGACATCGGCGCTGATGAGGTCTGTACAGTTTTTTTTATCTTTTTTGTTTTTGTATTTTCAGTATATGCTATAGAACTGTAAATTAAGAATAGAGCTTTAAGGTAAGCAATAAACTAATATTTTGCATGAGTCCATGCAGAAGGTCAGAGCATAACAAACTGCCACACCTGTAGTCTGCTCCTAAATACCCTCTTCACAATGTAAGGCTAAAACTATTCTGCAAAAGAGGAGTGACTAATTGTAATACCTGAACAATTACGCCTAATCTAGGATGCAACGTCTCTGAATCTTCACAGTACTGAAAATGTGGCATGTAGAATTTTGCACCATTTTCTCAGCTCCACGATTCTCAAGACATCAATTTCAATTGTGAGGAAAGTGTGGAATGTTGTTCTGTATTCTATTACGCAAATATTGAAGGTGCTTTTGCGTGTGTAGTGAAATCTTTCATGTAGTTCTTCTCTACCAATCACATCAAGTGGTTAAAACTGCCAATAGTAACCAAAAGGGAGTGCTTTTGATGATAGCATAAACGTTCAGAGCAAAATCGTTGCACGCTTAAAATTTCATGGACAGTAAGCAAAAATGTTGCGTTTTCCTGTGCAGCGTTGTCATCCATTCTCCCCTGAACCTCCCCTATATATATATATATATATATATATATATATATATATATATATATATATATATATATATATATATATATATATATATATATATATCCCACCGGATCCCACCGGCGGCATGTGGTTGTTTTTTCTTCTGCTTTTCTAATCAATTAGCTTTAATCGATAACATATTCAGCAATATTCTAAATTGTCAACACCACAAAGTAAATAAATAAATTAAAACTCCCCTGTGCCCCTTGGTTTCTGTGGCTGTTGGCTTCTCTCATATTTATAACGAGCCCCTCATTCTCTTACCCTTGTTTGCATAATTGCTTAGCGAGGGCCTCGGTTCTGGCAGCCTTGATGCCAAAGGAAGCATAAGAGGGTTCTCACACAGCTTCCACCCTCGCCGTTCGATGACGTTCTACGTCACACTAGCGGTAACTCAGGACGTTCTACGTCCGCCGCGCTTACGAACGTGGGTGGCGCTGATGAACACTCTCAATGTTAGGTTATTTGTAAACATAAATACCCCCGAAAGCAGAAGGTTTGACAGCCGTCGCCGTAGCTCAGAGGTAGAGCACCGGACGCGTAATTCGGGGGTCGTGGGATCGGATCCCACCGGCGGCATGTGGTTGTTTTTTCTTCTGCTTTTCTAATCAATTAGCTTTAATCGATAACATATTCAGTAATATTCTAAATTGATCAACACCACAAAGTAAATAAATAAATTAAAACTCCCCTGTGCCCCTTGGTTTCTGTGGCTGTTGGCTTCTCTCATATTTATAACGAGCCCCTCATTCTCTTACCCTTCTTTGCATAATTGCTTAGCGAGGGCCTCGGTTCTGGCAGCCTTGATGCCAAAGGAAGCATAAGAGGGTTCTCACACAGCTTCCACCCTCGCCGTTCGATGACGTTCTACGTCACACTAGCGGTAACTCAGGACGTTCTACGTCCGCCGCGCTTACGAACGTGGGTGGCGCTGATGAACACTCTCAATGTTAGGTTATTTGTAAACATAAATACCCCCGAAAGCAGAAGGTTTGACAGCCGTCGCCGTAGCTCAGAGGTAGAGCACCGGACGCGTAATTCGGAGGTCGTGGGTTCGGATCCCACCGGCGGCATGTGGTTGTTTTTTTTTCTTCTGCTTTTCTAATCAATTAGCTTTAAGCGATAACATATTCAGTAATATTCTAAATTGATCAACACCACAAAGTAAATAAATAAATTAAAACTCCCCTGTGCCACTTGGTTTCTGTGGCTGTTGGCTTCTCTCATATATATATATATATATATATATATATATATATATATATATATATATATATATATATATATATATACTGCAGAAAGGCTTACTACTACGGCAAACTGAAACCTCATTACCTCGGCACCTGCTTGCACACCCCCACAGGTGTGCAAGTGGCCTCAGTTTGCAATGAAGTTGTTTAGAAGAGCTCTCATTCAATTCCGAACATGGCGATGCTGGAAAGGCTGTCTACAACAAAGGCTGCGAAAAAAAAATTGTTAGCCTATACCTTATATAACAGCGATAGCCTCACCCTCGAGCGTTAATACAACCTTTCTTACTACATGAAAAACAAAATTTCATTCCGGAAATTATTTTACAAAGCTAATATTCTTACACAGACCACTAATGCAGCACTACCTAAAGTGCCCACTTTGCGCTGTAAAGTTACTACCTGTATCTGAGCTCATTTTGGTTTTTTTTTTCAGTCACATTCACCACGTCAGTCACTAGAAGAGATTGCATTTTAGATCAACTGCACACCATTGGCTAGACATGACCATAACTTATACTCACATGACACGGCGCGCTCCACCACCAAAGAGGACACTGATCCAGCGCCTGTGACTGCGAGGGAAGTAAGTTAAGCAACTGAATGAGGGTTTTTTTATTGTTAATCAGGTTCAAAGTGAGAATTGAATGCACGCTTCTTAATTGCTGAAAATGTGAAGACGAAAGGGATCCTCGAACCAAAGTCACACGACGAAGTGCTGTACGGTACTCTTTTCGCGACCACACCTATAAAAAGTCCAAGAAAATACTTTTCTTCAAAAACATGCAACAAGCTGCTGAACATGGTGGTAACAGAACTATCGGAAATAATTGTACTTAAATTCCCCTTAGCATCTAATTGCACTGACCTAACTGTTAAATTGCAAATTTATGTCCCCTGCACCGCCGCCGTGCCTGCCCACATAGGTTTCACTTGTTTTGAAGTGCAAGCAGTGTGCGTCGTGTATACAGCTCAAAAATATAAAGCTCTCAAAAATATAAAGCTGCTGAAGTTTATGGGTTAAGGGGGGGTTAACGTACCAAAGCCAATCATGCTATGAGGGACGTCGTAATGAAGGGCTCCGGAAATTTCGACCACGTGGGGTTCTTTAACTTGCACTGTCTTCGCAAGCACGTGGGCCTTTAGTGCACAGTAAACGAGCCTCCATCGAAATTCAACTGCCGTGCCCAGGACCGAACCCATGTCTTCCAAGTCAGCACCTGAGCGCCACAACGACTGAGCTACCCCGGCGGCTCCAAAAGCTGGACAAGTGCCCTTAACTTCAATTCTTCATTATATAGCAGTCTATGAAGCCACCAGTGCATATACCATTCGGAGCCAACATGCACCTCGACACTTCATTTAAAAAGACAGTTGTACACAAGCGTACGCCCACCCGAATCTAACTAGTGGGATTTCTGCACTCCTGATTGCACCTTGTATAACGCTTCTCTCGGCTTAACCGCTCGCATATTCATGTTGTAATTTGATGCTTATGGAGGCAAGTGTTGGTCCACCGCTAGCTTGTTATTTCAGAAATACAAGTATCAATATTGCCATTTCTAATTTGTCTCAAGTTGTAAAAAAATATTCTGCACTACAGATGCCATTCTGCTGACGGAGGTTTTGCTCCTGGTACCATTTATGCCGAGTGGCTTGTGCATGTTCTAAAGAATTTCGCCAACTGCTAATTTCAAAAGTACTTATATCTAATTTTAAAAAATGGTTTTTTGAGATAGATGACCGCTTTTTTGGCATAGCATTGTCAGTGACCTAGTACATCAGAACAATTGAGACGTGCTAACTATGAGGCTGGCTAACTAATACTGCATAGTTAAATTTTTAACTAATATAGTGTTAGGCTCCTGAAATACACGAAAGACAAAACGTCTTCCATATGTCTCGGAATAGCTCCAAATGACTACAAACATCTTGCACTGCATTCAAACGTCTTATAGATGTCGACAGCAAGAAGTTTCGTTTGTGACGACTCTTAAACATCTGCAGTAAGACGTTAGCTGTGCAACTCCTGTGAAACGTCCGTAGTAGGATCTTGTCTAGAACTGTTTCTAACACATGGAGCTTAAGACCACGTCAAAGAGACGCGCCTAGCAATCAGCTCAGTTGACGCCATGAAATAAACATGTCGTAAATCACAGCATGTAAATTAGACGGCTCTGCATTACTTCAGTGTTCCTGTTCTTGATGCTTTAAAAAGCAGGCACACCAGTGCGAAGCCCGCTCTTCGTACTCAAACACTGAAAGCGCGTTTTCTCCTACGAAGCCCGAATCACGTTCCGCCACTCATAAGGCTGGATTTAGGTAGCATATAATGGCTCTGAACGCCGACGGTAGTTACGCAAGCGAAAAAATTTGCTCCATGTTGTGAATGCCTCTGTTACGCTTCGGCTAGCCGGCGGCAGCACGCGGCTTGACAAAGCGCAGCATATGCTGCCATTGCTGCCTTCGCCACCTTCGCTCGGCTTACCGCCGCCATTGCTGCATTCACCCAGCCCGCTCGCGCGCAGTTTTCCTTGCCTTACGCAGCTAACTTGGTGTCACTCCGCATGGTCGCGATGCAATCTACAGGCTATGTCAACGTTGTTTTAACAGCTTCAAGCGTGTCAGCATGGTTTTAAACGCTTGAAGAGAAAAAAAGTAACAGATGCCATTTGTTTTGGTTCTATGTTGTTGATTTGTTTATTTTCAAGTATAGAAATTGAGTACTTAATTTGGCCATTTGGCGCAGCAGTCGCCAGCGGTTGCTAGCTACGCGCGCGATGTGAAGCTGTGAACGTTTCTCAGCGTGCGCTCTTTGTTCCCCGCTGGTTGGCGCTTCATGCCACTGCATTTCGCAGTTTCCCGTTTCCTCGGGCACCATTTACCACCAGCGTTGCACTGAGATGAGAGCCTTGTTTTCCGCAAAAGTAAATAACCTTCCATATCTCTTGTGTGGTGAAAGTGTCCGCCTTGCTGCACCTGATTGAACGGTCGGCTAGTGTGTCGCTCCTTTTGTCTACAAATCACAAAACAGTATCAGTCAGTGTTTTACATACGAAAGTGTTAAGTGTATAAAAACAGGGCGTTCGCATGCTTTTGTTAATTGGATACAGCTAGGCTGCTCTCGCATGCGAGCTGCTTTCTTTACCAAGGCGGGGAAAAGGTGAACGTGACAAAGCTTCAAACCAACCAGCTTTGTTTAAACCTATGTTGTAAACGCGCGAATTTTTTCCTACATATTGACTTAAGTCTGTGCTCGACTGCATTCTGGCAGGATTCTGTTCTTGCCAAGGACTCTCTTATGGCCACCTGAGTGCTCCAATTCTCCTTGCTGCGATTGCCGTCAGTGAAATTCGCGTCGAAAAGGTTTTGGTTGTCTTAACTGCGAAAAAGAACCTGCAGTAATAATTATCATGAAGAAAACAAGAAGCCCATCGTGATGTCTGTGTGGCGTTCGGCTGCTGATCCCAAATTCGCAGTTTATTCGATGCTGGCCGCGGCGGCCGTATGTCTATAGAGACGAAATAGAAAAAAGTCCGTGTGCTGTGCTCAATCAGCATGTCTTAATTAAAGAACCCCTGGTGGTCAAATGGCGAGGATTATATCAGAAGTTTCTGTATAAGTACGATGGTCCCTTCGTCGTGTTGGACCAACTGAATGACACGAATTACATCATCGCCAAGGTGACGACGGATGAACACCATTCCCGCAAGACACAATTCATTCATGTGGCCCACTTGAAGTGCTGCCATCATCGATCTGCCTGACTTCCTCGAGGGCGAGAATCGCCTGCATCCGGGGAAATTGTTACGCCAAGTAGCGGCTCACTCCGGAGTTCGAGGAAGAAGAGGGAGGGGCGCGCAGACTGATCGTGGCTCTGAGACGTTTGCGGCAAGCTGTGTTCCGTCGAGCTTTCACATGTATTATCATCCGCTAAAGCATGCAGCCTACCATCCTGGTTCTGATGCATTCTCCGGAATGTACCGACCGAATCAGCCTTACTACCAGAATCAAAGCGGCCCCTTCGTATTGTAAAGTGACCGCCTGTGACGGATCTCATTTTGGTTCTCGGTCGCACTTACCACGGCAGTAACTAGAAGAGGTTGGAATTTAGATTAACTGCAACCAATCACATTTCCCACAGAACCTTTAATAATCTAGCAATGCCATTATAAGCACCAGGGATAGCGAATGAAGCTGCATATACTCAGATTAAAGAACCACTCGCATCACTTCCTCACACTGCAAGAAATCTCCATATTATTCATTGCATTCAGGCTTTCCTATAGTACGGCAGGAATAATGAGATAGCACAGGAAATATACTGTACAATGCGTATTGCACAGACTGCACGTCTCAAAATATTATAGCGAACACAGACAGCCATCGTTTGTGCAAAGATATCTCGGGCAGGAAAGCTCCTTACATTTCTGGCCCACTGAAAAATTATTCACTGCACCGCTTTCATTTCAGATTACAGCCGGGGGTTAGATGCGGTCTCTGCCAAGAATTACGGCTTTGTGAGCACCTGTAGTTAGCATCTAGAAAACATGTTCACAGACATCACATAATGGCAGCCGTGCGAGCAGATTCAATTCACTGCGGATATATTTCGAAAACTTCTCACTGAATTTCAATGACAAAAAGATGATAACCCTATGACAAAAAGATGATAACCCTGAGGACTGCCAGAACATAAGCCCATAAAAAAACTTAGAGAGCGCTGCAGTCTGCTGCACTAAAGAAACGCGAAAGCATTTGCGTTTGAATGTCACCAACTTTTTTAGCAAGTCATCATTGTCACCTGGCACTAATGTCACCCTTGGATGACGTCAGCAACATTTTTTGGAAGTCATCGTTGTCTAAAATCAGTACATGTACTCAACACACTACACCATCATATAAACCACAACTCGTTCACTTCATGCCTCTCAACTTGCTTGCACCAGCGACCCTTCATCGGTTATTCGTAGTGTGCCCGCCGGGCATGCAGACTGCCTAGGTTCGAATCGAAAAGCCGGCGAATTTCTTTGTTGCGAATAACGTCACTTGAGGGCTAACAATTTCTGTGGACACATTTTGCGGACAACTTCCAGAGACGGGTTTTCGTTCACATGAAGCATGCAATAATTTCTCATTAATAATCTTTAGAGCAGGAAAGGAAAAAAAAAACCGACATTGTGAGTGGCATACAGCAAAACTACCCTTGTCCCAGAATTTTAAACGAAACATTGCAGTAATTATGCTGACATCTTTCAAGAGACAACTGACACCACACTCCCTCTCAGCGTAAACACCATAAAAAAACACCCAAGGCTGGCAGACCACATGCACTCCCGCCTGTGCCTCAGCCAATTTTGCTCTTCAGTCCCATTCGTAATAGTAAAAGAAGTGGATTTTAGCTCGATTGCAGTGCCTTGACCAGGCAGGGCAATAGCTTTTACGTACCGGCTTGGGATGGCAGCCATGTGACGACCGGTGCCTTGCCTGCAAGGAAGAAAGTTATTAGTATAAGGCCCTATTTTAAACTTATGTCACCTCTGCCAATTCAAGAAAAATTTTCAATTAGGTGAAAAAAAGAACTAGCAACAAATAGAAGTCTCTAGCAACGCCAAATATGTAGGAGGGAAAAGCAGTGGGGCTCTGCTCAGACCCACTTTTAGCATGTGGCATACCCTCCTGGTTCGGACAGGAGCTCTGTGCGTCCTTACCGAAATAGCTTATCGCCCATTTCCGCTTGTGCGGGAGTGATCAGAATATATATCGACCCGGCTTACCTCTAGGGCTAAGGATCGAATGCTAAAAGTATAGTATACAGGTTTACGTCCCAAAGCGACACACGTAATATGAAGGATGCTGATGTGGAGGGTTCTGATTGTTTTTCCCACGAGTTTTTTTTCTTTAATGCACTGATATTCGATGGTACGTGCGTCTTGAATTTTTCCACCATCGAAAGACGGCCACCGCGCCTGATATTCAAATCATGTGCTCGTGAACTGAGGACTTAATACTAAATGGCCAACTCAGCTTCCTTATCGAAGAACCAGCTCACTAATTTTCGCCCTACATGACAAGCAATGCCTGACAGCCTCAAAATTGTCATGCACCTCTTAAAAAACATGGAAAGGTTATGCGCTAAACAGAAACCGTCCGGATTGTCTAGAGAAATTGTTTTGCAGCCATTAGTGGTCTATTAGTGCGAAAGTACTCATACGCTCACCAACATCGACCAAGAATCTTGTCATCTTTGGACCTTGCGTCGTTGCCTAGCAACACCGATGCCAGGTTAAGTTAAGACAGACAGTACATCAACAATCTTGACTGGGAGTCTAACCCACGACGGTACGAACAGGTCACCTTGAAAGGTCGTTGAGCGGGAACACGAGGCTATCGCAGCAGCCTCACATTAAACTGCGCATTCAATCGCACTGTGTATTGCACATCGTTGTCTTCAACTTTCGTCTGCGGACTGAACAGATCGATGAGAACGTAACCTGAGTCGCCAGATGAGCCAACGAGCCAGCACAGCAAAATCATGAACCAATCAGACTAAATGCCGATCAGGCTAAACACTTCCTTTCACACATCTACTCGATATAACTATGCTAAACGCTAACCTCTTTTTCTAATTCTTATATACTACGACTTTCAAGTCGTTGTACCAAAGACATTAAATATGATATGTTAGGCTGAATACCACCTTCTCTATTCACTGAGGCTTATGACGTTTGAAGATTTAGGTGTGCAAATTCAGTTAGCCGTCCAACAATGCAAGCTGATTCGTCCTGTCTGGCATGGTAGCATCGACAATAGTGTCTACGTATCGCTAGATAACTGTGCACTTATGAAAATTTGGCTGTAAGATGGCACGGTTCACACTTATGTCCTAGAAAATTGAACATTGAAAAAAAATTCTGGCTTTTAAAGACTTCTGAACTTAATGAGTTTCACGGCGCAAACACAAAGTGTTGAATATAACTTAAAAGAACGTCTTCCTGGGCAAGTTTGGTAACTGTTCATCTCTGGCTACAGGCGCGAAAAAAAGACACAACACAAGGGAGAAAGACGGGACGAAGCGCCACTCACAACGGATTTATTAGAAGAAAACATGCACAAATATATGCCGTCTTACATGCAAGGAATATGGATTCCTCGCAAGGGTATGGATTCCTATGATTCTTACATGCAAGGATGTGGATTCCTTGCATGTAAGACGGCATATATTTGTGCATTCTTTCTTCGAATAAATCCGTTGTGAGTGGCGCTTCGTCCCGTCTTTCTCCCTTGTGTTGTGTCTTTTTTTCGCGCCTGTATCCAAAGATGCTAAATATAAATTCATGTTAAAACTTCATGAATAAATGGTGCAATTCTTATTCCCTTTAGGTATCCCCAAAGATGCTAAATATAAATTCATGTTAAAACTTCATGAATGAATGGTGCAATTCTTATTCCCTTTAGGTTTCCACCGCTGCAGCCGGTTCAGTGCAGAGTTGTGCCCCTTACGCGGAAACGGTGGATGATTGGAAACATTTATGCTCTTGGTGCTAGTACAATCATGTGCGTTCTTAATGCGGCCCGAACGCACGCTACAGTAGAACTTCTTGACAAGTGAATGAACCAGACAGTACATAAAAAACGGCAAAGGAAAAAAAAGCGGCATATACATTCGTATGCTGCACACAAATGTTCACAGGGAGTGACAGTTTCATCCGGCCTTAAGATGCTTTGCAATATTTTTGTTGCAATCGCACTGCGATTAATCCAGTCTGCTATAAGCTGCGGGTTTATGGGTTTATGGGGTTTAACGTCCCGAAGCGGCTAAGGCTATTATAAGAGACGCCGTAGTGGAGGGCTCCGGAAATTTCGACCACCTGGGGTTCTTTAACGTGCACTGACATCGCACAGTACACGGGCCTCTAGAATTTCTCCTCCAAGGAAATTCAACCGCCGCAGCCGGGATCGAACCCGGGTCTTTCGGGTCAGCAGCCGAGCACCATAACCACTGAGCCACCGCGGCGGCATACACCTTGGCAATTACTAGACAAATAAAAGGAAATGAAGGAGGGGAGGGATGCCCTTTGCGCGAATGCACAGCAGACATTTCCAGCCAATAGCATATCTAACCTTTCTGGCGGCTGCTTCGGCTCTCCTCTGTTTCGGCTCCCTTGACTTGGCTCTTCCTGTCGGCACGCCCCTTTCCAGGTCTCATTCTGCGTGCGTCGCCCATTTTATTTCTACTCTTGCCATACACATTATCAAAACACTGACTGAACCCATAGCCAGAGGCTAGTGTGGGGTTCAGAAACAAAATACATGATGGCAATCACACAACACTTGTGTAAAATGAAAAGCACAAAAGCACGGTTACCGGCCAACAGGAGTGGGGGAGGCCGAGACGCTGTTGAAGGTCGCGACACTGGGCAGCCGTAAGCAGGCGCTGCAACAAATAATGTACGCCCATTCTCAAGCGAAGAGTGCAGCATGCTCTAGCGTACGAAGATTCTTTTTCGCAAAGAAGTCTCACATATCTCGACATAAATGCTTACTTCACGCAAAGTTCACTCAGCGGAGCATTTCGTATATACCACAGCTTGTTTCAAATTTTTGGTGCCTTTTTTTTAGAGGTGAATGCCGCAGATTTTCACCTTTGTTTTGGCTGCAACTTCCTCTTATTTTCATATACCTGCTTAGGCTGAAGTACCAGCAAGCTTAGAAGTGAGCTTAGCTGCCGCAACAATTCACCACGCACTAAATGACTTCTCACCGATTACCTTAAGCTGCGTCTCTCCAAAAAAACTTACTGCGTATGTTTGTCCTCGAGAACACAGTCCTGCAGTTAGCCACTACAGGAGCAATGATATCGTATGGTATGGTATTGGTTTAAAGTGCTTAAGCTCAGATAGCTATGGGAGATGTCGTAATGAAGGGCTCGGATCAACTTCAGAGACCTCTGTTCTAGGTCGTAATTTGCCAATGCGAGTACAGCTAGAGGCCACGTGGCTACTGTAGCAAATGTGGTCCTTTCCGGGTTCGATGTCCTTTTCCAGCGTTGCATGATGGGACACTTCCGACAAGTCGCGATGCTCCAATTTTTATACCTTCCCTTGTCGCATGTAACAGCAACAAGTTAGTAACAGTGGATGGAATCTCTTTTATAAAGCTACAGGGTTAAGGCCGACGGTCAGCCATGCACTCACGTGGGGGGACACAGATGCCTCCACACGCACCCCCGGTGGTCGGAACGGAGCACGTGGTCCGGAAGCCAGACCTGCAAAGGCATGATTCTGGAGCTGCTGCAAGCTCTTCCAGTTCGGTCACGGTGTTGCCATAAGAGCAAATGTTTTGTGCCCTTTTCGTTTACAGCAGGGATATAATGTGACAAGAATTGGCTGATTTAAAATTTGGAGCTAATAAAAAGGAACTAATTTCACATGATGCACGCCTCCGCATTTGAAGTGAGCTCCAGTGCGACTCCACGATCAGTTTTTGTTAGTCTTTTGTACAGAAATCAGCAAAAGTATGAGCCCTCCTGCCTCGTTTTTCCAAGCTAGCCACTCCATGGCGGTGTTGCCTGTCGACACCCTCCTGCTGTGTCGAGGGCGCCGTCAAGTGGCGCCCCCATGGAGAGCGGCAAGCTTCGGAAAACGAGGGAGGGGAGCTCTCACGACTATGCAAGTGCGGACATAAGTAAGCAGAGCATGCGCTATTTAGTTCTAGGTGTAATCACGACTACCACTTTGGAAATGGACATTGTTCGTCCATGAGAGAGGGCACTCATGTCCACTTCCAGCACGCATATACCATAGCTGGCAATTTCAGTTTGGCAATGCGTGAAAAATAGGAGCCGATGGCATGCTCCATTTACTTTGGTCCACACTGGTACTATCAGTACTATCAGCGCCAAATGAAATGCGAACAGTGGAGCGCGTGGCCAAGGGACCCGTTTACTACGTCTGCTTGTCCCAGTCAGAGATAGAGGCACTCATCCGGTTGGCGATAGTTTTGTTTTTGTTTCCATTGACGTTCACGTTCTCGCTTTGCCACTGGAGTGCCACATTCACGCTTTCGACCGACCTGAACTTGCTCAGGGCGATTTCACTGGCTGCACCGGCTCTGGCCCACATGGGTGAAGCGTGCGCTCTTAACTCCCTGGCGTGCAATGCTCTGATTTTGCTTCCATCATCTGCCCATTATCAGCGTCTGCTTGCGATGCGAGCAGGGAAAAGAGCAATCGAGTTGCTGTCGGTGCCCAATGCGACAGTTCTTGACTCGCTTCTTTCTGGTAGTGACCACAACTTTGTCGCCTCCAGAAACGCTCAGATACCCTATATGCAATCGGGCATTCATGCGTCAGTGTGCGGCTGTAAAAGAGAACACGAATCCTTGCTCTTTACCCTCGCGGTGTACAGCAATGCATCACTGAAAAGGAAACAATTCGTCCACTGTCTAAAATTACTAAAGTTTTCCAGGCATTCTGGGGTCAGGTACAGCTCCGAAACTTCCCTGTGAACACTGATAGCAGGTTACCGGTGAAAATGAAGGCCTACTTATTGTAGACGATGCAGCAGACGCACCCAACATTATGGCTCGTCAGATAAAGTACACTTTTCTGCTGTGTGCCATCACGTCAACCGTTAGACGCCATCTACACGAGGCTGTTCAACGAAACTTGTATCATCGCAGAAGCCAGCGGTCTCAGAAGCAACTTGTGTTTGAACAAGACCATGCATCATGGGCTAGGGAGAACTGGCGCAGCTTGATGTTCTCTAACGAGTCAACGTTTTCAACTCACTGGGACAAGCGTCAGCGAACTTGGAGAGCCGGTGACACCAGGCATGCCTCTCCTGCCATATGCGCAAGTTGACCCTTTTTACTTGAAATGAGCCTTTCGTTCCTTTTTTAGGTCGATATTTATTCGTTCAGAGCGCAACCAAACGCTAACACGCATGGGTGGAAGCAAAACTGAACCTCTGCAGGCCATGCAGCTAAGAGCACCAGCTTCACCCACGCGGTCCACAGTCGTGGCCGCCAGTGATACCGCTTATTAAGTTGAGGTCATTGGAAAGATTGCACGAGGTACTCCAGTGGCAAAGCGAGGAAACTAACGTCAAAGAAAACCGAAACATAACTATCACAAACCGGCCGAGTACATTTATCTCTGATAGCGACAGGAAGAAGGCGTAAATTGAACCTTTGGTGACACGCTCCTCAGTTCGCATTTCATTAGACGCTAATACACCACCGCTTTACGAGGACTAAGCTGAATTGTTTACAAACTGAGATCCTGAAAGCATGTTCAAAATAAGGATGAGAAGGTGCAAATCATTGCCAGCAATGACGTGGCGTGCCAAATGTTTACAAGAACAAGCTCCATCGTGCTCCACACAGAACCATAGCCACTGGGAGATTGAATGTTGGCTTTCTGGCTCTGGTAACATTGTCTCCGTGGTCGCACCAAGAGGTGCGTTTAAGATGCTGCTGATCAACTTCTCACATTCTACCTTTGACACTAAGGCGTCAATGGCGAACCGATCAATATGTTGAAGGTTCACAAAAGAACCAAGTCGGTAGGCATGCTTCATATTTATGAGGCCAGCTAAACCGACGCATCGCGGCTGTAGGCGTGGATGTCAAAAAAGTAGCAAAGCTGTTCTCCCACTTCTGTCGCTCCTAAATGCTCGGCTGTCCCGGTTTCTTTTCCTGCCAGCTATACATTTCTGCAATGGCATAAAGGTGCAAAGCAGGGAGACAGTCTCGCAACACCTTTTTATCATAGCAAGACTGCAATTTAAAAATTGAAGTGCACGCATCAAATAACTCATCATAATTCCTTTTCAACAAAAACTATAAAAAAATTTCAGTTCCAGCTGCCCATTTTGGCTAAACTACTTTCTCCCTCAATATATGAACCAATATAGGGACCACTATATGAACTTTACATCTTGAAGGTGCACTGAAGAGGAATCAGAACTCGTATTTTTATCGCTGGAACTCGATCTACACGTTCAGAGCGTTCTTGGAATTCTTGGAGTTCTTGGAGCGTACTTGGAATTTTTGCCCTGTGCGGCCAATTTCCCTAATTCAAATCGGATTAACATCGGGCTCCTGCCTTTCTTTAATTCCCGACAAACGTAGGGAGAAACCTTTCACCTACTCCCGTGGAGGCTTGCCGCTCTGCCATCGGCGTAATGACACGTAGTGATTGGCAAAAGCAAAGAGTCCACGCGTATTTTTATTTCTGTGGGCCTAATTTGGAGCTATGTAGTCTCTGACTAGACCTATTTATTCACGGAACCCTAAAAGAAACAAAATAAAAGCGAAAGCAAAGTCGCCACGCGACTGGCCGAAAGGCACTGCATGCGTTGGTCGACTCCTCCCACCGTCTGCGAGCAGTTAAATATAAAAAGGTGGAAGCCAGATGTTAATCCAATTTAATTGGGGAAATCGGCTGCACAGGGCAATTAATCGAAATTTCTAAGAATGCTGGGAACGTGTAGGTCGAGTTCCGGCACCAAAAAGACGAGTTCAGATTCCTCTTCAGTGCACCTTTAACTGGTCCTACGTCAGTATGTGGGGTACAATCTCTGCGTGGATGTTCTCACACGGGCGTAAATTATTTGATTATTCTAAAATATACTTTCACAATACGCTCAAATAAAGATCACCTACAGTAGCGATTTTTGTGTTCTGTGCATCCATCCTGGGTTAAGCTTTGCTCTTGAACATTTGCGTTAGACCTTTTACAGCCGCTTCCAGTATGTCGTCCCATTTAGGCTAATTTCATTACATCCCACCTATCAAAAAATGTTCTCTTCCATAAGCAACAGACTTCGATGGTGGGAAAGTGCTTTTCTCAAAAGAAATCCTGCAGCCATTCACGTGCAGTTCTTACATTAACTGCAAGCGATGTGGAAGATGCCCAGTCGAGTACCCGGGCAAAGTTAAGGTCAGAGTTTCCTCAGGTAATTACTGTGCCAAAAACTACAAACATTCTTTTTTACATTGTTTGCCCAAGACTAAAAGCTATACGAGCTGAAATGCCACCTGCGCTCAAGCCTACGTCTGTTAGTTACATTCATCACACAGCCATTATTATGCTTCAGCTAATTTCACCAGCTGTTATATAATGAGCGGAACATCAAGCGGCTCAGCAACTTCGGATGACGTATTCCCCTTCCTCGCCGAACATTGTCCTTGTCCTGCATTGCTTGTAATCTCGACAACAGTAACTTCAAATCCTTTCACAGCATTTTGACATACTGCTATCCACCTTGAGCTGCAACACTGCCTCCCTCAGTCGTTTCTGGATACTTAACCTGTGACCTGTGGTAAGCTGATACCTCTGGATGAGGCCTTTCCAGTTAATCGTACACTTGAAACGAACAGCGTGGCTTAAGAGCCGGACCTTTGGGCAGGTACAGTCCAACATGTGTATATCGAACTAGAAGGGCATCGCTATGTAACTCGATATACCGACAATTTGATATATAAATAAGAAAAACAGATCCATATCTGTAACATAGAAGCAAAAATAAACTGCATGCTTGCTGGTGACCCGCTTCTTACAACAATACACCACTCGCTATGTGGGGCTAGTGGTAACCACCATTTGAAATAAGCCACTGCCTATCCTAGGTTGTCCAATCTGGTTACCACATCTCTATAAATAGAATAATCACTAAAATTAAGGTGCAGACGGCTTCTGCAATATCTTCGGCAGCAAAATGAGCGAAGCACACCTGCGGAGGGCTGCTGCTTGCCTTCAGTTACATGGAGTGCAAAATTATGGTTTATGGTTTATCGGGTCTTGGCATCCCAAAGTCACTCAGGCTATCAGGGAAGCCCTAGTGAAGAGCTCCAAGTACACAGACCTCTAGAATTTTGCCTCCATCGAAATTCGGCCGCCACGGCTAGAATCAAACCCGCAGCTTAAGGGTCAGCAGGCGAGCGCCATAACTGGAAAATGACTTACGAGAGATCAAAGGCCAAACTCAAACATACCCTGAACGTTCACATCACCACATTTTCACAGTGTGTGACGAGGCACGCTGTATAATCGAAGATTATGCAGCGAGGATTTGCTTTCGAACATACTCCAATATTAGTAGCTCATGCCTGATTCCTTGAGTGGTTACCTATAGTCTTATTTGAGCAGTTAGCCTTAATCACTTCGAAAATTATATTTTATTAACACTCAATTAAGTTACAATATTGCATTACACTCTTATATGCAATATAAAAATTCTCCAGCGAATTTTGCGTGATATGCTTGCTTCCTTCTCCGAGTTAAAAAGGACCATAATGGCGATAATTAATACTAATGTCAACTTCACTGTTCTGTGGCTTCCTTGCTCTGAGTTTAATTCAATGTAAAATAATCCATGCTATGTTTTTTTAATTTTGGAACAGAGAAAGAGGATGCCATCTCTGATAAAACTAAGCAGTGTCGTCACATTTATTTCCTGAGGACGTGGAAGTAGTGAAAACAAGCCACCAACAACACACTCCTTTTTATTGTTAGCTGTTGGCACATCCCAAGAAAATGATAGCGACGGAGCTTCTAGGTGCTTTTAGAGACACACTCTCTGCTATTTATTTTGGCTGTTGCCGCCGCCATCAACCGTGAAAATTGACCAGAGACACTGACACACAAAACTCCAACCCTTCTTAGCGACAAACTCTTCGACGAATGCATGATGATGATAGATGTGGGACCAGGAAAATCTCTGACCATGCAGCCCTAAGAAGAGGGGTTATGTTTACGAATAAGCCGTCGAAATGGCCCACATGCTTTTCCCTTTTTAATCATCAAAATTATGCCCGCGGCCAGGCAACGACTGCCAGATGACGCAATCTTGCTTGCGCATCCTTACCGCCTGGCGCAAGAAGTAGCAGTCATGTAGAGGCGCTGCCTTCGGCGGGCTCTTGTTCATGGCCGCCATCAGGCCCACAATCGGAACGGAGGGCGTAGTTTGGAAGCCGTGTAGGTGCAAGGGGTTCCACCCTACAGAAAAATCAGCGAAAACCTTAGCAAGTGCTACGAGCTGACTAAATCTGGCTGCCCTGTTCTTGGCTTCAGTTGCCATGAGCCACAAAGTCAAAACCATACCTTGATCGTGGGGGGCGGAGCGAGTACCAACTTCTGCCTGCAAGTCTCATGAGCACCTCCATTCTGCTCAGCGGAGACTGCCGCAGCAACTAGACTCGGTGACTTTTCCGGGCCCACATCCAGAATGAGCACTGCATGCGCTGCAGAATCAGCACGAACATTCATTAAATTTTTCCACAACAAGACTTACCTTTCTCAGAAGATATAAAAGAATTTGTAGAGCTAAGCTTATCAGGTTAGCTCACTAATCAGCGAAAGCTGCTATTATAGCTTTGTTTAAGCCAACTGCATTACTGACACCTTCCCATATTCGTCATTCGTCATTTGTTGCCGATTCGACGGCTGAAATGAGAGAAACCGCTTTACTAGTCGCATACCAAGCACAAGAGAGCCTGAAAGTCTTGGGAATTGCTGCACTCAAGGGAAAATATTGAAATTGTTTTTCAGGAAACGAAATGACGCAATAACTGGCACATCTCGACCGAGACACCCTAATCACCGCGTTAAAGGGATAAGGGAGGGAGTGAAAGAAGAGAGGATGGAAGGTGCCGTAGAAGGTTATCTAATGTGCACTGACATCGCACAACACAGGGACGCCTTTTGTGCTTTGCGCCATAGAAAGGCGGACGCCGCGGCAGGGTTCGAACCCGGGTACTCCTTCTCAGTAGGCGATCGCCTTAACCACTGACTCGCCAAGTAGGATGCATTAATTACGACACTTTCCGAATTCCAGCTACGTTCCCCGCGCTGATGTCCTCAGGTTTAGGTGCTAATTCCCCACTGACGGCAACCAGCAGCAGTTGTAGGAATGTTGGCGCCGCATCTACTTTGATTAGGAGCAATTTCGTGGCTAATAAAACATTTCTTCCCGGTGAGAAAGGCATTCGCTATAACATGGCGCTAACCTCTAATCTAGCCTGAACTAGTATACCTCTTTAGTACCACTTTAAAGCTGTTTTTAGGTTTTGTTCAGTGGGCTTCAGTTATATGCTACCCTGCGCACTCTTCGCTGCCAGGAGTACAGCTTGTGCACCTTCCTCGAATAAAGAAAGAGTAAAAATTTTTGGCTTGGAGGAAAAGAAATGACGCGCTCTTAACTATATCGCATATCGCAGTGTACACGCGAACCGCGCCATAAAGAAAGGATAAAGGAAGGAGCGAAAGAGAGAAAAAGAAAGAAAGAAAGAAAGAAAGAAGGAAAGAAAGAAAGAAAGAAAGAAAGAAAGAAAGAAAGGAAGGAAGAAAGAAAGAAAGAAAGAAAGAAAGAAAGGAAGAAAGAAAGAAAGAAAGAAAGAAAGAAAGAAAGAAAGAAAGAAAGAAAGATACGAAAAAGAGACAGAAAGACATGGATTGAAAGAAAGAAAGAAGAAAGAAAGAAAAAGAAAGAAAGAAAGAAAGGAAGAAAGAAACGAAAAAGGGACAGAAAGACATGGATTGAAAGAAAGAAAGAAGAAAGAAAGGAAAAGAAAGAAAGAAAGAAAGAAAGAGAGAAAGAAAGGAGGAAAGAAAGAGAGAAAGAAAGAGAGAAAGAAAGAGAGAAAGAGAGAGCGAAATAAAGAAAGAAAGAAAGAAAGAAAGAGAAAGAAAAAGAAAGAAAGAAAGTAAAAGAAAGAAGGAAAGAAAGGAAGAAAGAAAGAAAGAAAGAGAGAATGAAAGAGAGAAAGAAAGAAAGAGAAAAAGAAAGAGAGAAAGAAAGAAAGAAAGAAAGAAAGAAAGAAAGAAAGAGTGAAAGAGAGAAAGAAAGAAAGAGAGAAAGAAAGAGAGAAAGAAAGAAAGAGAGAAAGAAAGAAAGAAAGAAAGAAAGAAAGAAAGAAAGAAAGAAAGAAAGAAAGAAAGAAAGAAAGAAGGAAAGAAAGAAAGAAAGAAAGAAGGAAAGAAAGAAGGAAAGAAAGAAAGAAAGAAAGAAAGAAAGAAAGAAAGAAAGAAAGAAAGAAAGAAAGAAAGAAAGAAAGAAAGAAAGAAAGAAAGAAAGAAAGAAAGAGGTGGAGGGAGATCTTTAATGGGCACAGACATGGCACAGCACACGGGCGCCCTTCCGTTTCGCCTCCATCGAAATGACGGCCGCCGCAGTAGGATTCCAACCAGGGTACTCCGGCTCAGTAGACGATCGCCGTAACCACCGAGTCCCCGCGGCGGATAAAAGCAGAAAAACTGCGCCGCCCGTAAATATGGAAGCGCAAGCGCACGAAGACCTGAGCAGTATGGTTCCTACTTGAAGGTTTCAATGTCGTTCGCCATTTACAAATATTAGGAGACTGACCGTTCGGTATCTAAAATATGCTAAGGTCTCCTGTCGGTAGAGTTAGTACTCGGGCTAGTTGATATTTTTTACGCTCAGTTTTTCAGCGCAACGGCACAGGGCCAAAGAAAAGAAGCAGGAAGAGAAAAAGGACAAACACAGCTCCTGGCGGCTTCGCGAATCGTAGCGGTAGCACGTACTCAAAAGAAGCGTAAATTGGTCACGTGAGTTCAGTTTATGCCCAATCCATGACTGCACATCGCAATTTGGTCCGTCGTGAAAACCCAAAATAAGGCTCTAAAAGGACCATGATAAATCGTAGACTTATAGCGAACTGAGCTGAACCATACTTACAGTACTCCTCGAGCTCAACGATCTGTAGAAAAAGACAACGTAAAAAATAAAGTTAACATTCGTTCTTTGCGGTAGCTTCGCAAGAGGCAGCCTTTGAATTCAATTTTAAATAAATTATATTGTTAAAATGAATTACATACTTCACTATGTAAATAAGCTCTTGTTGGTGCTACTGTTGAATCCACAGCAGAATGCACAGCTAAATTTCTAAACCAAGGCTATAACATACAACAGCTATTGCTAAAAGATATTGTTAAAATGCATTACATACTTATGTAAATAAGCTCTTGTTGGTGACACTGTTCAATCCACAGTAGAATGCACGGCTAAATTTTTAACCCAAGGCTGCATGTAACAGCTATCGCTAAATTATATTGTTAAAATGAATTACATACTTCATTATGTAAATAAGCTCTTGTTGGTGACACTGTTGAATCCACAGTAGAATGCACGGCTAAATTTCTAACCATAGACTGTATGTAACAGCTATCGCTAAATTATATTGTTAAAATGAATTACATACTTCATTATGTAAATAAGCTCTTGTTGGTGACACTGTTCAATCCACAGTAGAATGCACGGCTAAATTTCTAACCCAAGGCTGCATGTAACAGCTATCGCTAAATTATATTGTTAAAATGAATTACGTACTTCATTATGTAAATAAGCTCTTGTTGGTGACACTGTTGAATCCACAGTAGAATGCACCGCTAAATTTCTAACCAAAGACTGTATGTAACAGCTATCGCTAAATTATATTATTAAAATGAATTACATAATTCACTATGTAAATAAGCTCTTGTTGGTGACACTGTTGAATCCACAGCAGAATGCACGGCTCAATTTCTAACCCAAGGCTGTAACAGCTATCGCTAAATTATATTGTTAAAATGAATTACATACTTCATTATGTAAATAAACTCTCGTTAGTGACACTGTTCAATTCACAGCAGAATGCGTGGCTAAATTTCTAACCCAAGGCTATAACACCTAAGGCTGTAAAAAAAATTGAATTATAATTAAGTTCGGAAGCGGTACAAAGGATATGACGGGTCCCGTAGTAGAGGGCTTCGGATTCATTTATACAGCTCGGGAATAATTTAGACTACTTGTATAATCTGAGTGCACAGGATGTCTGTAAATGTGATTAAGCAGAAACGAGGTTTTCCTGACAGGCATACCACATTTTCGATATGAGTTGAAGAGCACCGCATTGGAGAGGAATGCAAGTCCTTAGTACTAATTCTCACTGCAGAGGAAGGCGCTATGGCAGGAAAGAAGAGGGAGTGATTCCTCGATAAGCTGCAGAACATCCACAGAGACGTGGTGGGCACAGTACGACCAATGCTGACTTTTTCACGCTTAATGTCATGCTGAGTAATGGATATTTATGGTTCTGAAGGAGTCTCTAAGGAGTAATGGTATCTTACGCTACCGTGCGATATGATATGGTATGCGGGGCTTGATCTCATAAAACCTGGCACTCTGTAGTGGAAGGCACTCATCCCTCATCACTAGGAGCACTCCACAGCGTCGTTTCTCATATTCATGTGAAGAAATGGGTTGTAATGTGGAAGTAATGGCAATCGCATCACAGTAAGTTCAAATGGCTTACCATGGAAGCACATTTACTCCTCTCTAGCTGACTTTTTCGTCGCATTAGGGCGTTCACTCAACCCTCTTTGTATTTAAAGACAATGACTGTTATCCCATAAAGAATGTGGCAATGTGACAAATACAATTATTTACCTGACCTCTGGCAGGGACACTTCCGAAAGCTGTGACGCTCCAGTTCTAACACGAACTTGCACGAAGCTCCCATTCAATTTCATTACTAAACACGACGATAACTAGATAGATTGCTTATAACATACGCTACATGAAAACCCTTCTAGGAGCACTTGCTGCTGGGCTGGTTGGTTTTGGTTCATAATTAGTTTTGAGGGGCAAAAACAGACGAGACACCTAGGAAGGCGCTTCGTCCTGTTGCCTTCCTATGTGTCTCGTCTGTTTTTTACACCTAAAAACTATTTAATCGTGAAAACCCTTCGCCGACCTATTACTTGAAGAACAGTGACATTCTCAGTAGCGAACGGTCTCATGACATGAAAAACTGAGTCTCATCCTAGAAATTAATTTTTCAAGCTAATATTCTTACACGGACAAGTAATGGAACGCTACCTGTCAAAGCGACCACTTTCCACTAAAGTGGCCACCTGTGCCGGAGCTCATTCTGCTTTTTAGTCTTATTCACTATGACAGTTTAGAAGCGGTTAATTTTAGACGAACTGCCCAGCATTGGTCAGACAGGGCCATAACTTTTACTCAGATGACACGGCCCGCTCCGCCTCCGAAGAGGCCACGGGCGCAGTGCCTGCAAGGTAGTAAGTTGAGCAATTGTATAAGGGGTTGCTGTTATTGATCGATTAAGTTCGAAATGAGAATTAAATAAAAAAAAATACACGGTTATTAGTTGCTGAAAACATGAAGAATAAAGGGATGCTCAAATCAAAGTCACACCACTAAGTGCAATACGGTGCTCTTTCCACGACCACAACTAGAAAATTTCCAAAGTTGCCGAACGTAGTGGCAACAGAGTTATCAGAACAAATTTCAATTAAATTCATCTTAGCATCTAACTGCATTGCCCTAACTGTACCCGAATTTGTACCCAAGCTGTACCCAAGAGCAAATTTGTGTACCCTGCTTCGCAGCCGAGCCTGCCCACATTGCTTGTACTTGTTATGAAGTGCAAGCAGTGTGTGTCATATACTATACTGCTCAAAATATAAAGCTGCAAAAGTGCCCCTACCTGATATTTTTCAATACATAGCAGTTCATTAAGCCACCAATGCACGTATCGTTTGGAGCCAACTTGCACATCGACACAAGTGTACACCTACCCAAATCTAACTGGCGTGATTCTCGCATCCCTAATTGCACCTCGTAAAATGCTTAACTGCTTGCACATTCATGTTATTTGATACTTATGGTGGCATTTGGTGCCCATTTTCATCTGTAAAACTAAAGTATCAGTAACCTTCATCGTCTACGGCTAAGAGGAGCCAAAACAAGGTGAATATATTCAATGGTTCTGGTATGCAATCGCACTTCTTTTGAGTAAGAGGCTTGTCTAGCATGGCAGGAAAGTAGTTCACCAGGAGGAGGAAACAAGATTAACCAGAATTCCTGAGTGTGCAGCTTGTTTGGGTCTTCTTCGTGGCTGCAGACGATGATGATTTTTAATAAGTTTGGTGCAGTTGAAAGTATTCTACTCAAGGAAAATATGAAAAAAAAATGGACAGTCAAATGTCACCATGCACATCAAATTACAGTATGAATATCCAGCAGTTTAGCTGAGAAAAGCCTATATTACAAGGTGCAATTAGGAATGCAAAAATTAAGCCAGTTAGATTTGAGCGGGGGTACATTCAGTATTGGCAGTTTTTTTTTTTTGCACGTGCCCAATGTAGCGTAATAGCCCAACATTTTGAAAATTAGCAGCTTTTTTACTAACTCGCGAATGCAGCATGTATTTTCGCAAACAGCATGGCACCACAATGTCCACCATTTCAATGATGAAGATTTTACCTCTGCTGATTTTTTTTCTGAATTGCTAGTTCGAAAAAAAATTCAAAAACGGCTAGCTTGCCCTTCCAGAAATAACAGCATCTTATTATTGCAGTTTAGTTTGTCTCATGCTGTAAAAGAAAATTCTGCAATTCAGATGTTATTTAACTGACAAAGATTTTGCCCCTAGTACTATTTTTTCGAATTGCTAGTGGCGTGTACAGCTTCTAAAATTTCGACGACTGCTAGCACCTTACTTATTTCTAATTATAGTTAAAAGTACTTAGGTATATATATATATATATATATATAATTAAAAGTACATAGGTATATATATATATATATATATATATATATATATATTGTGACGAAGAAGACGAAGCTGGCAGTGGCGCGGGACTGATCGCTCGCGCTCGGCCAGCGGCCATTAAATCATCTCATAGCCATCTGTCAGCCCGTCTCATTCGTCGGCTGGCCGTCACGCAACATTTTACAGGGAGTGCGAGTTTCATACGCCCTCAAGGTGCTTTCCAATGTTTTTGCTGCAATCTAGGTGCAATTTATTCATTTTGTTATAAGCCGCAAGAACTAAAGTACGCTTACTCTCAAGCAAAGAGTAGAGCATGCTTTGCCATACGAATGTTTTTTTTTCCCCGAAGATGTCCGCCCATTTCACTCAGCGGAGCATGTCATTGAGACCACAGATTGTTTCATATCTTTAGTGCGTTACGAGTTTTCCAGACTAGATTACCGCAGAATTTCGTCACCTTGGTTACAGCTCTGACTTCCTCTTATGTCCATATGCCTGCTTGGGCTGAGGTACAAGCTCACTTCAAGTGAAATAAATAAATATGATGCCGCAACAATTCACCACGTATTTAGCGACCTTCTCATCAATCGCTGTAAGCTGTGTCTTGCAAAAAAAACTGTAAATAGAAACTAACTCGTATTTTAGTCCTCACAAAGAACACAGTGCAGCAGTTAGCCTCTACATGAGTAATGGTATCGTACTATGATACAATACAGGACGGTATGCGGTAGTTTATGGTTTGGTTTGGTTTGGTTTTATGGGGTTTAACGTCCCAAAGCGACTAAGGCTATGAGAGACGCCGTAGTGGAGGGCTCCGGAAATTTTGACCACCTGTGGATCTTTAACGTTTATGCTCCCAAAGCTCAGATTCTATGGTCTTGGGAGACGTAATGAAGGGACCTCAGCTGCGGGTCGCAATTTGGCATTCTAATGTGATGCCAGTAGAGCTAGAGGCCACATGGTTACTGTAGCAACTTTCATCCTTTCCTGGTCCGATTGTGGTCCTGTTCAGGCGTTCACTCTTCTCGAACGCGTTTGGTACTAAACACAATCACCTGCATTAAGTTGGGTGCAATCGGACAACCATTATTATTTCACGTGACCTCCTCTTTCGACGTTGTATCGCTGAGCAATTCTGACAAGCCACGACGCTGCACACCTTGCACATGGCACATATAACTGCAACAATTCAATAACAGAGGATGGAAGAGTTTCTTTAATGCTATCGGGCTAAGGCCCTCGGTCTGCCCTGGACTCACCTCGGGGGGTAAAGATGCCTCCACACACGCCCTGTTGAAGGCGGCCGGAACGGATCACGTGGTCTGGAAGACAGACCTGCAAAGAGGCGCTTCTAAAGCTTCTTCAAGCGCTCCAAACACCACAAATGATATATGTTTTGTATCACTTTGTTAGTGCGAAGATATAAAGCACCAAAAATTGCTTGATGTAACATTTTGAATGCAGAAAAGACCTAATTCACGATGTACAGGGTTGGTCAAAAGTTCCTGGGCCACAGGGTCCACATTTGAACAGTGAAGTAAGGCAGTTACAACACCCCTAAAGCTGAAAATACCTGTAGATGACAGAATCGAAATCGTTCTAACCTATGATAACCTTGATAGCTTTACCGGCATCTAAAATGCCCGGATATACCGACGAGAAGCAGCACCTGTGGCCTGGCAATTTTTGACCAACCCTGTACGCCTCCGCGCTTTACGTAAGTGCCAGTGTGGCTGCAGGAACAGTTCTCGTTTGCTTGTCCACAATGCTCCGGACAATAGCAGAAAGGCTTTGTCAGGTGGCGCCCCCGTAGTGGCAAGCTTTGGAAAACGAGGAGGGGGGTTTGACTTTTACCCACGACTGAACAAATGTGGACATAAATAAACTGACCACGCTATTTCGTTGTACGTGCTATGGTGACAACCCTGTTGGAAATACACACTGTTCATAAGAAAGCGCACTAGTGTCCACTACCAGCATACATATACAATAGAAAGCAGTTCAGAATGAAGATGAGAAAATAAAAATCACTGCAAGCAATGACGTGGCATGCCAAATGTTTACAGCAGGAGCCTCCATTGCTTTCCACACGAAATCATTTCAACTGGGAAATAAGTCTCTCACCCCACAAAACTAGAATGCTGGCTTTCCAACTCTGGTAACATTCTCGCCACGGTCGCACCAAAAGGCGCGTTTAAGACGATGCTGATCAACTTTCTAAATTCCGCCTGTAATACCGATGCGTAATTAGCAAACTTAGAGCATTTCGAAGGTTCGCAAAAAAATCAGGCCCATAGGCACACTTCAAACCTTCCATAAGCGGGACGTCACGGCTGCAGGCATGAATGCCAACAAAGTAGAAAAGCTGTTCTCGAGCTTCCACCGTTCCTAACTCCTCGGCTGTCCCCGTTTCTTCCCATGTGAACTACACCCTTTTTGCAACAACATCAAGGTGTAAACAGTGCTGTAGAAAAGTGCCATTTGGTAGGTTGGTTTCTGCAACACCTTCGGCAGCAAAGACCGCGAAGCACGCCAGGCAAAGGCCGCTGCAAAGCTCTAGGTACTGCATTGCCTTCAGTGGCAGTATGGCATGCAAAATGAGTACGAGAGACCGGAGGCCACCCTTTCAACGCACCCCACGTTCACCTCAACATGTGGTTTCACAGCACTAGGGGAAGTAATTTTAGAGCTTCGTTAGGAGAAGGGCCACTTGTAGGGACTCGATGAGGCATTCGGTATATCGAATAATCGGCGCGATGGGGGGCACGGGCGTGGAAGTAGACAGGGACAAGCCCTTGTCCCTGTCTGCTTCTATGTCCGTGTCTTTTGTTGCGCCCCTGTGTCATCCTGAAAAGTTATGAACCAACACGCCCAAATACAAGTACTTCTGAGTATACTATCGCTCTTTGCACCCTTCCCACGTCATATCTTCCACCACATTTCCGGCCTTCTCACCCTCTCCCTTTGTTCACCTTTTTTTTTCTTTCTCCTAATCCCCTACTATCAGTTCTCGGAAACCATGACATTCCTGTTACCCCCTCCGCCCCCACCTTTTGGCTTTCTCTGAAGTCGAGCCATTCACCCCCCCCCCCCCCCCTCCCTTGTCCTTCCTTGGAAATGTCCCCCCTTTCCTTCTCCTTCCAGTGCCAGCCTATTTTGTTTGCCTTGTTCTCATTTCCCTATACCAGGCTGACTAATCCTCTTATCTGAGTTTTTCAGGTCCACCCAGCGCCAACCCCCCGTGGCAGCCCCTTCAAAGCCTTTGTTCATGACACACCCCCGGGATATAAGTTTTTCCACTATTGCAGCTTAACGAATCAAGATTCACCTCCCTCCCCTTCCTGACACGCATCCCCTCTCACACCACTTTCCTTCCCCACCCCCGGGGCCTTCCTCATCGGAGCGAAGGCCCTATTTAATCCCTACCAATGATGAACGCTTCGCCCAGACGAAGACAAGTCCCCCTTGTCGAAATGTTGGCTCAAGCAACCTGAGGTTTTCCCCTCCCTTGTTAATTTTGTGATCGCTGAAACTGGAGCTCGATATACTGGGAGCCTTTCCTATACTTTTACACATGATTTTCAAGCGGTTAATTTGTGTTCGATGTAGCCAAAAATTTTTGAAATCTTAGGGCCTGATATATCCGGGCTCGACTATAGTAGGATGAGATTAAAGGAAAAGAGCCTTCTAGCCTCTATTGTATCCCGAGTGAAGGAGAGAAGCCAATGAAGAACTGTAATATTGCGGCATACTATCTAAATGTACAAATGTTGTAAAAACAAATGATCAAGGAGGTTGGGCTAAGATGAAGTAAGAGATAAAAGTAAGCGTGAAAGCAGAGAGCAATATTCAGCCTACAGTGCTACCAAAAAAAGCGGGCGATCCCAGAAGTCAGACGCTTTTGTTGCTTTTTTCTTGCGATTCGTAACCGACAAGCGGTTCTGGTGGCCTGGTTTTTCTGGCGTGACTTCGCAGGACAGCTCATTCGAGCGCACGCACGTCCCGTTGAATTATAAATGAGCCTTTAGAAGTATTGTAGGTAGCGCCCGCATGCATTGCGGCACAGTTCAGAACTAGCAGGATGGGTCGGTTACTTCTGACCTCGACAGGACATGCGTCGAGGAACTTGCGTACACACAGTCTGCTAAGCGAAGTAGAGTGGAAGCCACAAGCTTTCTTGCCAATGTCTGTGTGAGAAGTTATTGTTTGAGAGCATATGCACACTTCCTAGCCATCATTTAGAGCTTGTAGATTTCACTCCAAAAACTAAGGAGCCTTTAGTGGCACAGTGTGCCCCCTGAGGTTTCTGTTTGCCTTCACGAATGGGTCGACAAAAATTTTGCATGAAACCCCCATAAAATGAATTAACACGTCGAATTTTATGAGAAGCTGTCATCTGAACGGCAGAAATTTTGTAAAGCTAATATACAGATTACAGTTTTCCTTATGGCAAAAACTTTGCAGCCGCTGCTTCAATAATTTTACCACAAGAAATATGGTCCATTTTGCACAAGCGTGGTTTTAACACAAACAGGAATAGCTGCATAAAACACTTACAGACGTGGTTAGAACAGAAGAAAGTACACACACACAATCTAGCTCTATTCATGGGGCGTACAGCATAGAGGAATGTCCTGCGATTTTCCTCCACAGAGCATATAACAAAAAATTGGCAGAGGCTTAGCTTGGTTAAGCCCGGTAAGTTGAGAAAGCAATAGCCCTGGCTGCGCCTGGTTTGCCTGGTGGTGTGTCTTGGTAGCGCTCCTAGTAAAGCTTACGTTTATCAAAGTCTTGCCCATTTGTTTTACGTCGCATTATACTCACCACACGAGGGACCCCACGTGCTGGGAGATTTATGCGTGCCTCGGTCGCCAAAACTAGCGGCTGACGCTAACGGATGATTGTCTAGAAGCTCCGAGCTACACGGCCAAAGCCGGCGGCCGAGGTTGCGCATAACCGATGGATGGGATGGAATAGAGTTGAAAATGGAAAATGAAATTGAAAATTGAAAATGAAATTGAAAAATGAATGGACGGATGGACGGACGGATAGGAGCGCCCCCTTTGAAACGGGTGGTGGCAATTGCCACCATGCTCAACTTTTCTTTAGTTACTTTAGTTTTTGTTTTTATATTTTGTTGGTTTTAATTTTCTATTCTTATTTTTATCCTCATTTTTCATTTTTGATTTTTATTTTTATTTTTTTTTTCCGTTTTTTTATCTTGTTTATTTTTTTATTCTTCGCAGGTGCGCGCCGCACCGTGGTTACGCTGGGGCGACCGCGATGAGACGAGTTGAGGCTGTCTCTCTCCGTCTGGCGTGACGTCATCACAGCACAGGTCACGCTAAAGGTCAAACGTGGTTACATCGCCGGGACGGCGCTTAAGGGCTCAAACGGTGAGCAGTATTGCTTCCGCAATAAAAAGCACACAAGTAGCAGCACTTGCGGAAGTGACAAACGAATTTGCAGTGTTTTGTAGGCACGTGGTTTGAGCGATAGCTTACGCATGCACGGCTGATTTCAGTTCACCAAACAGGCACATTCAAGCTGGTTGGTTGGTTTGGTTTGGTTTGGTTTGTGGGGTTTAACGTCCCGAAGCGACTAAGGCTATGAGAGACGCCGTAGTGGAGGGCTCCGGAAATTTCGACCACCTGGGGTTCTTTAACGTGCACTGACATCGCACGTGTGATGTCAGTACACGGGCCTCTAGAATTTTTCCTCCAAAGAAATTCAACCGCCGCGGCCGAGATCGAACCCGCGTCTTTCGGGTCAGCAGCCGAGCACCATAACCACTGAGCCACCGCGGCGGCTGGTCATAAACTAAACAACCCAGCGCCGTGCCCAATCATGAGCGGAGAGTGGCACATGCAGCTCGTGCTGTGTGGCTGGGCTAACATTTGAGGATTATGGAGCATGGATTAACTACCGAACACTACATATATCTTACGTAACGTGGCAGCCGCGCTCAGTTTCGGTGGTGAAAGAAGATGATACCCCAGAAGTCTCAAGCTTGCTTGCTGACCAAATGCTCGGTCCAGGTCTGTTTTCGGACACCCCAAGTGACCCAGATTCAAATTAGCCACAACGCCCTTTACCCTTGGTGGAGGCTGCTGTACCTTCCCCCTCTCATCTTGAGCTCCGTAGCCGCACCTTTGCCCCGACGTACGGTATGCCTAAATCACAATCCACACAACCCCCATTCCTTCGCCTACAAGACGAAGACAAGTCCCCTTGTCGAAAAGTTGGCTCAAGCAACCTGAGGTTTTCCCCTCCCTTGTTCATTTTCGGATCGCCAAGGACCATCTACCACACCCTCTCTCTACCATCGACTGTTAAGGTGAGCTTCAGCAGCGTGACCCCAGCATCTTCAGCGGCGCCGACGACCACGATGACGACGACTGGTTGTCGTCGGACCAACATGTCAGCGCTCGTAAAGGATTAAACATTCCACAATATTAAACGTATTCCAGTATTTGTAGCTCATGCCGAATTTCTTATTGAACAGTTATCTATAGTTTTATTATTCACTAGCAATCAGTAAGCTCTACTCACTTGGACAATTGTTTGTCATGAATTAAAACTCAAATTAGTTAAAAAATATCGCATTAAAACTCTTGTGCAATAATTGTTATTCTCCAGCAAACTTCGCGCGATAAGCTCGCTTTCTTTTCCTAGTTTAATGAGATCTCTAATGTGAATAATGCTAATTAATGTCAAATCCACTCTGGCTTCCTTGCTGTCAGTTTCATTCGGTGTAAAATAATCCATGCCAAGTTTATTTCTTCTTGACCAGAGACAGTGGCCAATGTTGTCACAATTACTTTCTAAGGACGTGGCATATGAAAACTAGCCAGGAATAACGCTGTGCTTTATGTTTTTAGTTGCTGCCACGTTAATTGCTGCCACATCCTCAGCAAATGATAGTGACGGTGCTCCTTGGTCCTTTTAGAAATGCGCTCTCAGTCCTATATTTTGTCTGTCGCCTCAGTCATCAATCATGAAAATTTTCCAGACGACACACTTGGCACACAAAACTGAAGCGCGCCTTTGCGGCAAACTGAAGAATGCACGACAGTGATAGCTGTCGAGCTAGGAAAGGCTGTGACCATGCAGATGTAAGACGATGGGTTGTTCAAAGAAACGCGTGTTCTCTGGAAACAAAGATAAGACTTTCCGGGAGATAATGGAGGCCTTCCGTATAAGGAAGTCGGCAGATGTATGCGTGAGTTTCCTTGCTCCTCCTTGACGCCGAGGTTCATTATCTTCAAAGAGCACTAAACTATGATAACAATTAGATTCGTCGTGATGTAACGTGTGTTATTGCCTGTAACCTTTATAACCGTGTTCTGACTGTGCATGTAACCGTTGGTTTTGTCTATATATTTTGCGCTTTTAAGAAATTTTGTCAGTTGTTAGTGAGCACTTGTGCTGTCGTCACTCTGTCTCCGTCCCTGTCCTCGTGGTGTTACAGCAGTATGAATGGGTTATACGAGGGGGTACCCAAAAGAAACCGGAATAATTTTTTGAATCGGCAAAGCTTCTATGGTACCGCGTTTTGCCGCTAGGAGCGCATAGAACGAATATTTCAGAGTCAGTAAGCCGAGTGCCGTCGCTGAAGAAGGCCAGACTAGTTTAGGCAGAGTTTTAGAGTGACGGCTGTTTTGTGTGAGCGTCGTTTTTGCAATGGCTGATGTTCGTGAACAGCGTGTGCCGGTGAAATTCTGATTTCTTTTCGGAAAAAGTGGAACGGAAACTCTTGAAATATTCAGAAAGACGTTCAAGGACGATGCTATGGGGACAACTTAAGTGTTCCTGAATTAAATCCTGAACAAAGCAACAGTCATGCCAATGGAAAACTTCAAATTCACCTCGCCTCAAGAAAGTTCGTCAGGTGAAACCAAACCTCGAAACAATGCTGATTTGTTTTTTCGACGTGGGAGGAGTCGTCCATTCAGAATTTGTTCCGCAGGGTGAGACAGTTAACCAGGCTTTCTGCTTGGCTGTTTTGAAAAGATTGGGCAACAGTGTTCGGTGGAGGCGGCCTGATTTGTGGCAGACGGGTGACTGGTTTTTCCACCATGGCAATGCCCCTACTCACACAGCCCTGTCTCTACGACAAATTCGGACCAAAAATGGCATGACCTCTGTTCCTCAACCCTCATACTCACCCGATCTTGCCACGTGCTACTTTCTTTGTTTCGTAGAATGAAAAAACAGGTGAATGGAAAGCGTTTCGCTGATGTTGCTGAGGTGAAGGAAAAAACGACGGAGGGACTGTCAAGCATCACAAAAGATGAATTTAATTAATGTTTCGAAAAATGGAATGAAAGATTCGATAAACGTATTATTGTAAGTGGAGAGTACTTTGAAGGATATTAAAGGTCTGTGCTTAAAATATGAACAAATAAGTTCAAACAAAAATAAGTCCGGTTTCTTTTGGGTACCCCCTCGTATTAATGAATAAGCCATCAAAACGACCCACACACTTTTCCCTTCTCAATCATCAGTTTATGCCGCCGTCCAGACAAACCTAGCTAGATAATACAATCTTGTTTGTGGATTCTTACCGACTGGCGCAGGAAGTAGCGGTCATGTGGAGCTGCTTCGTTCGGCGGGAGCTTGGTCACCGCTGCCGTCAGGCCCGCAGTCGGAACGGAAGGCGTAGTTTGGAAGCCGGACTAGTGCGAGCGCCCCTTCCCTGCTGCTGAAACCACGAAGCAACGAAGACCTTAGCAAGTGCTGCAAGATGAATCAATCTGGCTACACTATTATCGTCTTAAGTCACAGTGAGCCAAAAAGTCGGAACCGAACCTTGGGGGATTCTTTCAGCAAGGCTCAAAGCAGCTGCGTTCTCCCCAGCCAAGAATGCTGCAGCGGGCCCAGGATGTACATGGGCTGCACTAGACTCGATGACTTTTCCGGGCTCACTTACGGAATGAGCACTGCACCAGCACTGCATAGAGTGAGCATTGCATGAGCTGCAGCACCAGCACCAACATTTATTAAACTTTTCGCACACATTCTAGAAAAAATTAAAACTCAGTGAAGGCTGTTATAGCTTTGTTTTAACCAACTGCGTTATTCTTACTTTCCTATATTATCTTTTTATCCCTTTCCTCTCGCCCCTTCTCTCCTCATTCTTTAATGTAAATGTGGAGTGGAAGTTACTCTCCACTTTGGCATGGCTGGCAGGTGGCAGCCGTTCAAATGCATTTTAAATAAGTTACACTGTTTCAGTGAATTACATATTTAACTAGGTAATCAAGGTATTGCTGCTGGCTTTGTAGATTCCGCGGCAGAATGCACGGCTACATGGCGAAGCCAATCCAAAAACAGCTATTCCTGAAAAAAAATTCACCGCCCCGAAGCGACACATGGGCTACGAGGGACTTTGTCGTAGAGGGCTCTGGATCCATTCATACCGTTCCCGAATCATTTACCTAGTCTACTTATAAAAACTGAGTGCAGAGGATGTCTTAAGTGTGATAATGCATAAATGAGGCCTCGTGTAGAACTGCCAGGCTTTCACTATGAACTAGAGAGCAGCTTCTTTAGGGAGGAATGCTAGTTCTTAGCGGTACTCACAGCAGAGGATGGCATTACGTCCGAGTAGGCAAATAAGCACACTGAGGGGCTCCTCGAAAAGCTGAAAGTCTTCCACAAGACCTAGATAGCAGTGTTTTGGAGAGGAATGCTGCTTCAACAAAATTCACGAGTTTTAATCGTGTGCAAGCCTATTCTCCAAAGCTTTTTGCCCACTGTGCAGCGCAGCATTTACAAAATGCCTGAGCAGGCCCCAGTGGGCACGCACTGCAATGTCCATTGCTGACTTCTTTGCTACGTAACGTTAAGCTGCCCAATAGATATTTATAGCCCTAAAAGAGCATCTAAAGGAGTAATGGTATCATACTCTACGCATGATATGGTATGGTACGTGCGGTTTGATATCCCAAAATCAGATTTCATTTCATTTCATTTATTTCATGCACTGAAAGGACATGAGGGAGCGAGAGAAAAAAGCTGCCTTACGGGCAGCTTGACAAGCTCATACCCCCTATTACATATGGACAAGGGCAGACACAGTACATGCGCGAAACATTAGGAATTACATATTTTGTCAAGCCATTAGAGTAATTAGCTAACAATTATTATCAAAACAAATGACAACTCTATACATACTGTAATAACATGCAAATTTGACAAACCAGACAGTGGCAATTTCCATTACCGTGTAAAAAAAATGTCGACATAATACACACCACTTTCACACAGAGATATACACATTATACGCCCCCAATGAACAAAATCTCTGTACAAAATTGTTTTAACTTCTTTTCTCCTCAGTAGCAGAAAGAGACAGAGTTGGAAACTGTGATGAATGTTCGCTATCTACACGGCGAAGACATCCGCACACGTCCCATGCTGAGCAACAGCCACTGAATGACTGTGTGGGACATGATGCGAGGAAGTGGCAGTTATGGCAAGACAATAGGCGCCTACATTATCCTGCAGCAGTCAAGGTCTGCAATTTTATAATCAGTATTTTGTAGAAGGAGCCAATGGGTCGCCTAAGACGGCGACTTTACACCAAACATTTTTTCCACCAAACAACTGTCCCGAAGAGCTGTTTGGCAATGGCTGCACTGTTGGAACGTACTTCACGGGTGTGGATGCTGAATACACCGATTAGATATGCAAGACATTTTTTCCACAAATGGCAGATGGATTTAAGCAGTATGTGCAGACAGTCACACTGAGCTCGTTATATTTGACATACCAGCGGAAACTGGTGGAAGGCCTGAAGCATTCCCCCTGTATTGCAGTGGAAAGGTTCCTTAGCACTTGATGTGGGTTCTCTAAGAGAGTTAAGCATATTTACAAATGAATGGTAGATGGGGTGAACAAAAAAACAGTATTAGTTTACTTAGTTTTGCTGAATTTGTTGAGGGCGTGGAAGGGTAGATGAAAATTGTGGCGGAAGGCAAGCCGGCTGCATGCTCGTTGTAGCATAGCTCGTCAAGTTAACAGGCAGCTGTTATGAGCGTTCCGTGGCTGTTGTCTTTTTTAGAGCTCTCTCCTTATTCTAGATTCCAGATATATCCGATAGCCAGTAAATTTCAGCTACCCAGTAAGATATATGTCGGCGACGCGATTAATTCGACCACAGATGTGGTTGCCACCTTTTCATGGAATATATTTTCATTATCGAAGGCAACACTTCTTGGCGGCATCATGAGAAATTGCATGATTCCCCAGAAAAGCCAAGACTTTTTGTGGCATCTGCGCATCACCAAAGCTACAATTGCTGAACTGAAAGTTATTGATCTAGTGAAAAAAAAAACAGTAAACAAAGCATACATCACTAAGTCTCAGTGGACGTCTGACTAAAATTGGGATCATGAAGTACATGCGAGTGTTCCAAGATTCACTTCAAAAACTTTTCTTTATTTGTACCGAAACCTGACGGCGCCTTTGCGTTCCACCTACATCAAAACTCGCACTTAAGCACATCCTTGCTGTTCTGTTGTATATTAAACCATACTAATGCTACATGAGGCCTTCCCTACACTAATCCTTGTACAGTACCTGCAATAATACGGAGCACGCTTTGGCGATAAAAACTTCTCAAGCCTTATGTAGCAAAGTACTTTACAGATATGCTTGCACATGCCGCTAGTGCCCTCGCGTATAACTGATGGAACTATAATATCTTCTATCAGCAATGCATGACATTCAAATTAAGAGGCGTGCTCCGCAGCATAATTGAGATCCTCTGGCCACATGAACCTAGTTTCTCTGCAATCTATGACACATTCACTAATGGCAGGTGTGATTCGTCATGCAAAACAATCTTACTTTTGGTTGTCAGGCCGGGTAGTCTCCGTCGTTGTTGTGGACACTGCACCAGCAGAGAAAAGTGAATGCTTTTTAATAACCAGCTCTGGTTTATGCAGCTCCACTTGTAGAAAAATAAAAGACAAAAGCCTAAAAACCGCCTAGCGGTCCATTCGAAGACTTTCTTCCGGAGACCATTGCTTACGTATTTTGTTTGTTGTCGTTGACGGATATCCACAGCACATTCCACCGCGACGTAAATTGCTACCTTTAGTTTACCTGACTATTTTTTCAAAAAAATCGCGGTATTCTAGCGAAGGAAAGACTCCAGAACCACAATTTGATGACCCCTGATCATTTCACTCTTCCCACACACAGAGCGTTTCATTTTACTTTATAAGCGTGCATATGTCGCGTTTTCAGTTTCTCGTCAAAAATTGTAAGTGGGGACAGAAATACACAAGTGAGATTGTTTCCCTATGAGGCAATTAACTGAAGACTTAAACCGCTCAACATAGGCACCCCACAGCTTTAGAATTGTACCTGCTTCGTCTGTAGCAGGCATTCAAGATTACCTCATAACAAGTTATATTTGAAGACACCTCATACATCTGGATGCAGACGTACAGAGCGGAGGCACAATGGCGGCGGAAAGGTGTGTGACTGCAATGCTGCGGCGGCACCTCGTACATCTCCCACCGAAAAATAAACAAAATAAGCGCTCTTTTCACGGAAAGATCCCATATAAGGTTTGCGTAGCAACGGTCGCTTTGGGTGTGGCCATGCGGTGTGTCATGGCACTGCGTCTAGCCCAACTTTCTAACTGCTCAGCCGCTTGCGCCATCGCGTTGTTGTAGCAGAGGTTACCAAGTGAGTGCAATTGCGACCCGCCACGCTTACATTAACGTCTACGAAATTAAAACATGCTCGGATGCCATCTCCACAATACGGTTCCTTTCTTCTGCATGTCTCTCACCCAAAGTTCCTACCCATTCAGGAAATTAGGCAAATCCCGAAGAGCAAGACGCTTATTGTAATATCTGCGGCAACTGGCCGTACATCTCTCATCGAAAGGAGAAAGACAAAGATGTGTTCCTTGGCCAGCGGTTATTTTCCGTGTAAGGTTGTGAGGGGACACTGCAGTTGCCGCACCGACTGTGGCCATGAAGATACGCAGCCGTACATTCTTCTAGTGTTTAAGGCTTCCACCTCTCACCACGTTTTCCTCATGTTCGCTTTAGTAATTACTAAAATCCTCCGAGCTGCAGTTCGTTTCTGCAGCCTAGCAATGTTCTTGGGTGCATTCATGCGGTCATATTCGAGTAACAGAGGAAAGCAGCTATAAAAAGTGGGCTATAATAAATTAAGCAATATATGAAAAGTGAGAAGAAAAAAAACGCCAGCTAAGCCTATCATGTGCCAAATACAAGGTTGAATTGGACTTTTGCTTTCCACAGTCAATGCTTGATTGAGAGCCATAATAAACATGCAATGTCCGCGTCTCTAAAAAGCAAAAAACAACAGAAGGGCTTAAAAAACCGAATCCTCACCAATAAATGAGCAGGCTCTAAGAGATATTCTTTTATACAGACATGGCTAATTCACATTCCTCGCCTATCCGAGCTCTCTCCGTGAGATTACAATATCTTTTGCAGTCGGTATGTCTTGAAAATGGCACACGGTCGTTTCGCTTTGCATGAATCAAGAGTTGTGCATAAAGCAACCTCACTGAAGTGCTCTAGTCACAGTGACACGATTTTCATGAGCATGGCTTTCAAAAGCTATTCAATAAACTAAGCTAGGGCTCCCCTTTGCGACATGCCTAGTGGTCTAGACGACTGCGCCTTAAAGAACATTACTTTTAAGCCAACTGCCAGCCATTGTGCGAGTGTGACGATCCTCATGGAGTGTCTCCCGAACGCCGATGTTTACTTCGTCATGTTGCATTAGCTCCGTTTCCACAGGCGCCGTATTGATGAGTGGCCAAAGGAACAGAATACCGTAAGCAGCCAACTTGGTATTTTCCTGCGTGACTGTCGAAGACCTCAGCGGGCTCCACGTCCTCAATCACTTTGCCCACCCTGGCGCCGAATTCATGCATATTGACATTTTCGCCGTCTTCCTGCTGTCCGGAGTGCAGTCACCACTACGTGGCAATGATGTATCGTGTTGTAGTATAAACCGCTAGTGCGAATCTTTGTGCCCTGTTCCGCAATGAAATGCGTACTTGTTGTCCCTGACAAAATTTCATTTGAAATGGAACTTATTTGTCCCACCACTCGATTCGAACTTGTGTCAAAACCGAAACGGACTCCGGGATCACCGCTTGGATGTGGATGGTAGAGAAGCGTATCCCAAGCTCCATTTCCATTTAAATAAGCCTCCTTGACATAACAATGCAGCAGTCTATCCCTGCAGGGCCTGCATTCTATAAGGATCCCTTACCCATTTCAAATCCCTTATATTTCTGATCTATTTCGTCCCCTGCCAATGGGCATGGTTATTCGATGACGTAGACGTCGCTTTGAAGCCTCCGTGGAAAGCGACACCCCCACTGGCTCACTGGCGACTGAACCTCACCACTGGCTGTATACGCAGCCAATGGTCAGCCAGTGCGTCACAACATTTTCGACCGATCGGAATTCTTTCGAGACGCCAACAACTACGGCTGTTTCTCCACTCATGTAACATGTAACTGTGTGCTCCATGCAATGGCTCAAGCGGTCACTGAGCGACAGGAGGCCGTACTTGCCGTAGTTTCCGGTGTATAAGACGCGGCTTTTTTTTTTTCCAAAATCTTGCTGGTGCGTCCTATACAAGGGTGCGTCTTATACGCGAATTTTTCATTTTTTTGCGAGTTCAGAAATTACTCAGGTTCATGCTCAAGCTTTTTTCACTGAAAAAAAATCGCTCCCAATGACGCGGTTGTAACACGGTTAATACTTCAATACGGGGAAAGCCGTGTGCGACATTATCAGGTGAGCTTTATCATGAAATGGTGGGGATGACGACTTCCGGGATCGCAAACGCGTGGCCGTTTCGGAGGCCCCAAGCAAAAGTAATGTGAAATGCCAAAAGATGGCGACAATCTCGCTTCTCGCCATTGTCAAGACAAGCCGGCGTTCTTTGTTAGCCACCCTTTGCAACTGTGCTTGCTCTGTGTACGTAGTACGTATGTAGTGCGGAGAGAATGTTAAAGCCACGTAGCCTCCAGAAATGGGCGAACTTTTTGATAGCGCATCTGAAGATAAAGACTTCGAAGGTTCTAAGTAGAAATAAACTGTCGTTGTGAACATATGGAAGAGCCCTTTCGTTTTTTGTTTCTTTTTTGCTAAAACTTGGGCGGGTATGGCGTGAGTGTTGCCTTTTTCGATTACTTAGCGTTGCTTAAGAATTTCTCACAGATAAGTTGCATTTCGCGATGGTCGCTCAAGCGTGTTTAATTAAGCCTCACTACCCTAACTAGGTAAACTGGGGTGCGTCTTATATACAAACTTTTTCGATGACAGCCTGCGCATATGGCGAGTACGTCTTATACAAAGGTGCATCTTTTACACTGGAAAATTCGGTTACACGAAGACATCAGCGGCCCCGCTATCTCTGCAAGCTCAGAAGGCGGCGCCACTCACTCAGGTCGCATGTAGCTGTCGGGGAACGCCGGATACCCCGAAGGGGTCGGGACGCACCAGACTCGATGACTTCTCCGCGCCAATTCACAGAACGAGCACTGCATATCGAGACATTGTACGCGTTAGAGCACTGCCTGGGTCACTGCATCTTACAATAAACCATTTAATAAATTCTCCTGGTCGCGCATTGTATTCTGGCAATTTTAATCGCATATACAACAATTCTGGACATAAGCATTTTTGAACAGGAACGAGTTTAGAAGCGCAATTTTTCACATATTAAAATATCTCTCCACAACAATCAGTGCATTCGCAGAACTCCTGTCAACAGACTTGTATTTTTATCTATTAATGTTTTTGTGATCGTCAAAAGCATTCCCCATTGTTTGTTTCTTAAGTAATCTTCTCCATGCGGGCAATGGAAAATTTTTCTCAGATTAAGCATTTTGCCGCACACACCCACTGCGATAGCTCAGTGTTTATTGCACTCAGCTGCTGACCGCTAAAGATGCGGATTCGATCCTGGCCGCGGCGGTCAATTTTTGATGGAGGCGAAATTCTGGAGGCCCATATACTTTGCAATGAACCCTTTTGACCCGCCGCTGTGGCTCAGTCGTTAAGGCGCTCGTTTACGGCCAAGCCGGAGTACCCGGGTTCGAACCCGACCGCAGCAGCCACGTTTCGATGGAGGCGGAAGCGGAGCGCAAGGCGCCTGTGTGCTGTGCGATGTCAGCGAACGCTAAAAAAGAACCCCAGGTGGTAGAAATTATTCCGGAGGCCTCCTCTTTATCTCTGTTCTTCCACTCCCACCTTCCTCCTTTCCCTTGCGGCCTGGTTCAGATGTCCACCGAGATATGAGAGACCGATACTGTGCCATTTCCTTTCCTCAAAACCAATTCTTATTATTACTATCAGAGATCATTTTGCCACAAGAATAGATCATTACCTTCGATATTTTCATAACAGTACCTTGCAATTTTCCAGTTGTCAAAATTATGTTGAACACGTATGGGCAAGAACGCTAGATGTAGGTCCATAGAAAGATAAATCCCTTCGAAGCACCTAATCACATGTCTTCCAGAGACATTAGGGTTATGGTTTATGGGGTTGAACGTCCCAAAGCGACTCAGGCTATGAGAGACGCCGTAGTGAAGGGCTCCGGAAATTTCGACCACCTGGGGTTCTTTAACGTGCACTGACATCGCACAGTACACGGGCCTCTAGAATTTCTTCTCCAAAGAAATTCTGCCGCCTCGGCTTGGATCGAACCCGCGTCTTTCGGGTCAGCAGCCGAGCACCATAACCACTGAGCCACCGCGGCGGCCAATTATTGTCACTGGAAAAACGTAACGGCCATCAGTAAAGCAGCCGACTTATTCATTCTAGTTATTCTAAAGTTCTCTTTGTGCGTGCCACGTTGCTTCAACGGATGCTCAGTGATAAAAGGTCATGCTTACAAGGAATGCTCCAAAAGTGGTGCCACCCTGTTCTGGTCCCATGTAGCTTTCGCGGAACGCAGCACACGGCGGTCTCCGGGTGCACCAGACTCGATGACTTCTTTAGGCGCAGCGACCACTGCATATAAAGACACTCCATGCTGTGAAGCACTGGCTCCGTCACCGGCCTCATACGATGGACCATTTCATGAAGTCATGGGGTCTTTCTGGTTATTCTGGACAATTGTGAGCGAGTCATCCAAAGCTTCCCATGTGGGACCACCACCGCTGGTGTCGCTAGTTGTTCCCATCATACTATGGAACTTTAAAATTATTCAAGCCCAACGACGTTCACCGAACTGTTTGCATATTCATACTCAGGGACGCTGCCAGAACTTTATTTACATATTAATACACAAAAAAAATGCAAGCACTACCTGCTTACTAAGCGAAAAAAGCGAAATGTACGAGATAAAATATTAATCATAAAGATAATACTGCAAAACAAACTATGACATGCGCCAGCCAAGCCATCAGCTCTGAACTTTTGCGCCGACGTCAGGATGTCGCTCCTGGCACGTAACATATGTCAAATACATCTTAAGCGCTCACATCAGCAGCCGTTAGTGGAGTCGCGGCTGAAGTACAAGCTGTTCTTTATAATATTCAAAGCATGTCCCATTTAGGCGAAGTTCCAGTCCTAGAATGAACCTTACTCACAAATCACTACCAAAGCAATAACGACAGTGTTTCCGCTGATTCAGAAACAGAAGGCGCTCAGAACTGCCGCAAATGACTCCTTGAGAACTGGTGACCACGGGGTTTCATTTCCTTACAATTGTGAAAGTCAAGGTTCTGGCATGCCGAAGCTTCAAAGCCAAAGCCTTCTGGAGAAGATCGAACAAAAAATTGTCAGGGTTTTAACTTGATTAAACATATTATAGCGCAAAAGCATTCCCAAATTGCCATGGTCAAATTTTGGCAATGGCCGGATCCAAATTTGGAGGTCGCCATCGTGTAAGCCACACTGAATTATGATTGGACGTCGATTTTGGTGCAAATCGCCCAAGGTCAAATTTCAGGGGTGGCCTGGGCCAAGTTTTGTAAACGACCCGGGCAAACTTGGAGGTAGTCTCGTGTAGAGCACGCTCAATTGTGGTTGGACGTCCATTTTGGTCCAACACGGCTAAGCTTTAATATTAACTAGGGGGTGGGTGGGCCAAATCTTGGCACAGCCCAAGGTCAAAGGTTAAAGACCATGCCAGTATGGTGGACGAGAGTGGTCATGGTCCATCTGGTAATCTTTAAAGCGTGCTGACATTGTACGGCACATATTCGGGCGTCCTGCACGTGGACGCCTCCGAAACGCGGCCATCGCATTCGAGATTTTATGCCTTTACTCGAGCTCAGCAGCCAAGCGCAATACCACACAGAGCCACCACAACCGGTAAAATATAGTTAAATGCCACCACTAAACCGCGACAAGGAAACGGATGAAAATTGGCTTTGAGGAAACGAAAAGAACAGTAACTGGCCCCCTTCTTGGTGGACACCTCAACTGAAAGGATTGAAATTGCGGGGCGGAGAAGCGGCAGCTTTCGCAAGCTATCGCAAATAGGGAAGGTACGAGTGACCGCTCACTCCCGAAATCACATGCACGGCATGTCTGCGTGCCTGGATTGGTGCCTGGGACCTGCCCAACACACGCCGCGGTGGCTCAGTACGTGGTTATGGAGCGCTCAGCTACTGAGTGGGAGTACCCGCCATAGTGGAGGGCTCCGGAAATTTCGACCACCTGGGGTTCTTTAAAGTGCACTGACATCGCACAGTACACGGGCCTAGAATTTCAAGTCGCTGCAATCTGCGCGACCTGCCATAGTTTCTTCAGAAAATAATTGGTTTTCCCCTACACACAACGCCGGCGCCGGTATTGAGGCAGCTCGCGGAAAGCCTTCCGTGGCACTGCACTAGAGGAATCGGCTACGAGCCCGAGCCGTCAGGCCTGTCTGGTTTGCGCAAAAGCGCGTGGTAATGGCACGCTTGCGACGACCGAGCGTAAGGACCTTGTGCAGTTGCTGGAAAAGTTGGCTTTCTAACTATGAAATGTTATGCGACAGCACGGCTTTTTGCAGGTGGACACCACCGCCACCTACCTCAAAGCGCGATTGAGGTGTCCAGACCAAGTTATGCACCTTTCCTTTCCTCAAAATCAACGGAGTCTACAACACTGTCAACGCCAACGCCAATAAACTATACGGAGGCCTATTGCTTTAGTGCCGCGTTTCTGAAGCAACGCTATCAACGCCAACGCATGCAGCGCGCATCTCTCAGTACCGCCAGGTATCCGAGCGCGACTGACATGTCCACTTGCCTAAGCAGCCAGTATGTTTGTTATATCAAAATCAACACAGTCTACAAAGTTAACCCCAACACCATGCAATGAACGCCAGTGGCCTTATTTGCTTGTGCCGCGTTTCTGACGCAACGCTAACGCCAATGAACGCCGGTGGCTCTATTTGCTACAGTGCAGCGTTTCTGACGCAACCCTGTCAACGCTAATGCATGCAGCTCAGATTTCTCACTACCGCAACGTAGCTCAAAGCGCGATTATCTCAGAACGAACACAGTATGCAAAGTTGTGAACGCCAACGCCAATGAACCCAATAACGCCGGCGGGTTATTGTTCCAGAGCCGCATTTCTGACGCAACGCTGTCCCCGCTAACGCATGCAGCTCAGATCTCTCACTGAGAGCACGTAGCTCAAAGCGCGATTTACGTGTCCACTGACGCAGGTAGTTATGCTATTTGAACACAGTCTACAAAGTTTTCAACGCCAACGCCCGCGTTTCTGACCCAACGCTGTCAACGCTTATGCAGGCAGCTCAATCTCACTACCCAGGTACGTAGCTCAAAGCGCAATTGATGTGTCCACTGACCTAGGGAGCCAGTTATGGAGCTTATCTCAAAATTAACATCTACAAATTTAACGCCAACGTCAATGAACGCCGGCGGCCTATTGCTGCAGTGCCTCGCTTCTGTCGCAACGCTGTAAATGCCAACGCATGCAGCTCAAATCTGTTACGACCGCCACGTAGCTCAAGCACAATGGGCGAGGTGCGTTTCTAGACTCGGAGCAGAGGATCACGAAACAGTCGTCTGCTACCGCTACTTCCGGTTCCCAATTTCTGCCCCTGCTAGCTTGCTTCACGGCATTCGCTGTGTTATCTCGCTCTTGCCCTATTTTGTTTGCACTGAAACTTCGCTGATTGTATTGCATCATCATCGGAACCAAAGCGCGACGTCGACTCTGCTCTGGATCGTAGTGTGTCAGCACGAAATACAACCAAAATAATGTAAATGGTAGGAGACTTTCTATGCGTATGCAGTGCGTTGTATTGAGACGCGCTGCGGCGTACAGTGGTATGTATGGATAGTTTGCGTGCCCACTGGCAGCTTTTACATGTTGGGACGAAAATACATCTATCGTCTGCTAAACTGCGCACTTTTCGCCCATTCGTTGCTTTCCGTGCTGCGAAAAAAACAAATGTATAATTACCAACGTGTACAAGTATTTCAAACGCACATGCAACCCACTGTCGTGCATATGCAGAACAGCTGCCAACGGTAAAACACTCCTTCCTACCTTTCGTTATTGTCAACACGCCTACCTTTCGCTGTTTTCTTCTGCTCTCAGGACGCGTTCATACAGAGCACGAGCTGATCTTACAGTGATGTTGTGCCATAAGCGATGTCGCAGCACGAATAAATGAGAATAAACAATCCATGCATGCACGGCAACTCTCTCAGAAAAAGGCAGTGCGGGGGAGAAAGATATGGGAGGACGCTTTAGCTTTGCCTTTGAGAGTTGAACGCCACAGAGTTGAACGCCTTTGAGAGTTGAACGCCAACACCATATTCACTAGACGCGCCTTTGTTGAGGTTGCGCCATCGAAGTCGCCAAGTGGTCGTCCCCATCTCGCATTCCGGAGGCCCTGTTTCGATTCCCTACCTAGACCAGCTTGCTATTTTTTTATTTATTAATCCTTCCGGGATTTTTTGCTCACGGCCAACGCCTACGACGCCACATGAGCCTGATGCTGCTGAAGACGCGCGGAGCGGCAAACCAGGTAAGCGCTGCCAGGCGCCTTGCCGAAACGCGCGGCACTCAAGTTGCAGTCGTAGTTCGACGGCACATCGTTCTAGACAAACCCGATGCCACGAACGCAAGCATAGCTTCCGCGCCGAAAAAACTGGCTGCAAGCCGCAAGCTTCGTGGTGAACGCACTTTGGATTTGTTCCCCAAGTTATTCGCCAAGTTGCGTTGCTCACCGCGTGATTCCTGCGTCCCCGCACGGCCCCACTGCACCCGAACGAGACGAGCGGGAGGCGCTGCCGTCGCGCGCTGTTGAGGCAGTGGCGTATAGATTGCGAGGAGAACGGAGTGGTGTTAGTGGGCGCCGCCTGATGGCGCTACGAGTGAAGAGCAAATGTAGCTGAAACGTACTTTGCTACTCGCTTAACTGCGATTTCAGTAATTTCCATGCTCAGGTCTCTAAAGCACCCTTCTAAGACACCTTATTAACTAGACGCGCCGTTGTTCATTCCAAACCATCGAGCTCGCGTGGCGGAGCTAGCGTTCCGTCACGCACTCCAGAGGCCCTGGTTCCATTCCCCAACTCGACCAATTTCCTACTCGGTTTTATTTATTAATGCGTCTTGGATTTTTCGCTCACCGCCAACGCCGCGAACGCTGACGACAACACCGGCTTTTCTGTGACACGGGGCCCTGAACGCTGTTGCGTTAAAAATTTGTAATAGGAAGTAGCTGGCACACGGTTTTCCTCGGGTCCATTGCGTTCACTTCGGAAACGCACCTCACCTATTGAGGCGTCCACTGACCCAGGGAGCCAGTATTGCGCCTTTCCTTTCGTGACTGGGAAGCTTCACGCAGACAGTGGGATTTTGCGGTTCCCGAGCTCGAGCAGCGTTCTTGCGATTAGTCTGATGGACGCTGTGAGGTGGTGGTGTCAACGCGGGCATAACGTGCCCCGGCTTGAAATGCCAAAGGCCCTGCTTCGATTCCCACCCTCGGCGCAGTTTCTTTTTAAGCCGTGACTCCGAAAGGCGGACAAATCTGCCGACGCGTCTGTCGACACGGCTGCCGACGCGTCTGCTAACGACAGTATGAGGCATTAAAAATGAACCTATAGCACGCCAAGCGTTTCCTCTGATGGACGCTGGTAGGCAGTGTTGTGAACGCGGGCCTAACTTAACCCGGCGGCAGTAATAACTGTCTGCGTTAAACGAAATTAGCACTGTCGTTCATTCAGGATGCGAGCGGCATGAGGGTGAGTGCGAAATGGCAAGGCGGCGTTCGAAACGCGATGTATGTATACGTTCCGCGAAGACTCGAACATGCGTGAACCATTTCTGTGAACAATATGCCACTAAGACCAGACGTACGCTGCACAAACCGCCTGCAGTTATGTCCGTACTACACCTGAGTTTAGGGTAAGCAGCTACGCGCGTTCACTAAGACAAAACAGCCGCGTGCGCTTGCTGTGCCCAAGACAGGAGAACGCCACTCAGTACCACTCAGTAGCGAATGCAAAGGATGAAAATGCACAGGTTCCCGGTATATGGAAAAACGAAGGTACGCACTTACCAGAGGGAGTCGCTCGAAGTTGGATGGAGGAAGCCGTGCTGGTGGGCAGCCTCTACTTGTCCATTCCCGGTAAGCCTAACCAGGTCTAGGCCGAACGCCGGTAACAAATTAGCGATGCCAGTGAACGACAGGATTCGACTAAACGCGTTCGATTACGTGGCCAGGGTATATATACCGTTCACGTGGGTATATACAGATGAGCGACATGTCATGACGATGATAGCACAAGAGAGGGTCAAGACCTCATGATGATTATACACAGAAAAACCCCACTGCAGCTCTCTTTTTAATCTTGTCGGTAAAAAATCCTTGATTGTTCTTCTATTTTAAAAACTTTCTATGAGTATGAGCGAGAGCCCACAGTACAGCAAACGGAAACTTTTTCATCGAATGTATAATTTCTAAATTTATAATAGAAGGACTACAGTGCCTAGAATATACTGCCAGTATTCTAGGCACTATAGAAGGACATTAACAGAATTAGTCAGCCATTCCAGGGAGGGACCCTCAGTCCAGCAGCAATCTAGTCGTAGCTGGTCGGCTGGTTGTGACCGTTATGGAGGAATAACTGTGTCACTTCACGATGGACACCGCAACCGAGTCGTGAGGGGACAAAGCTGGAAGTGAAATAAGAGAGAGAGAAAGAGGTGCCCTAGTGGAGAGTTCCGAAATCTCCCTCTCACCACCCCAGGTACGTAACCGCGCGGGTAAGGCGTCCACTGAGCCAGGGAGCCAGTTATGCACTCTTCCTTTCCTTGAAATCATTATCGGAGTCTAAAACCTTGTCAACGCCAACGAGCACAATGAACGCCGACGTCACAACACTACAAACCACCGAAGAGATCCCCGCAGTGGACACCCACCTCCTGCATTTGTGGGAGGCGCGCCGGAGCTTAACTAAACGGTGGAAAAAGCAGAAAACTAATCGCAAATTACGCGACCGCATAGTCAAACTCACAGAGCAAGCTGCAGCGTATGCTGCCGAACTCTCAGATTCAAATTGGATAGCACGCTGCGACGCCGCAGCTCATCAGATGAGCTCGAAGGGGACGTGGCGTCTCTTTCGCAGTCTAATCGACCCCTCTCAAACGAGAGGGGAGACGCAAAAGCAGCTCCGGCGGGCTCTGCAAGGGTATCAAGGTACGACGGCGCAACTTGCGGACACTCTGTGCGACAGATATCTTTGTCGTACGGAGGACCCGCCTGAGCCTGAGTACATGTACTCTGGCAGGCCTAATGAAACACTTGATGCCCCTTTTGAGTTGCACGACCTTAAGGCGGCCTTAGCAAAAATGCGCCGGGGTACGGCTCCGGGACGGGATCACATAACAGTGAACCTGTTGGCGAACCTACCGGACTCAGCCTACCTCCATTTATTAGAATACATCAACCAGATCTGGGACGGGCGTCCACTCCCTCCCGAGTGGAAAACGTCACTTGTGACGTTTATCCCTAAAACAGGTAAGGCCGTGAATACGGACAACCTGAGGCCCATATCACTGACCTCATGTGCGGGCAAGCTTATGGAGACGATGGTTCGGGATCGCCTCTCTCCATACCTGGAGAGTAAGGGCTTCTTTGCAGTCACCATGTTCGGGTTTCGCCCCCACATGTCTGCACAGGATGTCCTTCTCCAGCTGCACAGGGATGTATTACGACCCACAACTATGCAACACAATGACAAAGCCATCCTCGCCCTTGATCTGAAAGGGGCTTTCGACAATGTTAAACACGGAAGCATCCTGGCCAACTTGAGTTCTACCGATTGTGGGGCTAGGGCCTACGCGTATGTAAGAGATTTCTTGACTAATCGCCAGGCCTTTCTTCGGATTGAGGGCGAGGAATACGGCCCTTACATGATGGGAACACGGGGTACCCCTCAGGGAGCGGTGTTATCACCACTGCTGTTCAACATAGCTATGATGCGCCTCCCAAGCCAACTGGCCCGGGTGGAAGGCATTCAACACGCGTTATATGCAGACGACATTACAATTTGGACCACTGAGGGGAGCCTTGGGGACATGGAGGCCCGCCTTCAGCAGGCCGCTTCCATAGTCGATGCGTATGCTATTGACTGTGGGCTCCAATGGGCTCCAGCGAAATCAGAGCTTTTGCATGTCAGAGCGAACCCAAAGGATAGGACAGCAATTCACATCTCTCTGTCAGGAGGTCCTATTAGAGAGGTGGAGGAGCTCCGTATTCTGGGCCTTTTCATTCACCACAGACTCAGACCGGACTCCACCATTCTGAAACTCAAGAGAGTAGGCGAACAGGTAGGGCGCATGATCCGCCGCGTTTCCAACAAGCGGGGCGGTCTGCGGGGCAGGGACGCGCTTCGGCTCGTCTATGCCTTCGTGACTAGCCGGATCCTCTACGCCGTGCCATATCTCCGCACTACTAAGCAAGACGAGGCGCGAATAGACGCCGTCATCCGCAAGGCAACTAAGCGAGCCCTGGATCTCCCGGTGGCTACCTCTAATGCCAAACTCAAGGCATTGGGGGTGCTAAACTCCTACCAGGAGCTGCGGGAGGCCCACCTCGTGAACCAATACACGCGGCTCATGCAGACGGCCCCTGGGCGCCGCCTGCTAAACCGCTTACACATCCAACACGACTGCACTCCAGAGGAGGCGGAGCGTATCCCAGTACTGTGGCGCCATATGCTCTGGGTCTCCCCGCTCCCCCGTAACATGGACACCGACATGCACGTAAACAGGCGACAAGCGCGGGCTCGGGCTCTTGAGAGACAACACGGCTCCCGACCTGGTGTATATTATGTAGACGTAGCAGGCCCATCGCCCACGGGATGTTACACGGCCGCTGTCGTTCACCAGGAAATGCACGTTGATGGACTCTCTTTTCGAGCCCCGAATTCAATGCGAGCCGAGGAAGTAGCGATAGCGCTTGCTGCCGCCCACGCCAATTCGAGAATCATCATTACGGACTCCCGAAAAGCATGTGATCATTACTTGGCAGGGGATATCTCCCCCTTAGCTGCTTGTATTCTAAGACGGACTGCCACTGATCCAACACCCAAAAGAATCATTTGGGCTCCTGGCCACCAGGGCTTACGAGGTAATGAGGCCGCTGACGCGGCTGCCCGAGCGCTTACTCACCGGGCTCCTCATCCCAGCTCTTCTGGCTCGGAGACTAACCAGCCGCTGCTGCGATTCAAGGAAATTATAACGCATTATAGCGACATCCACCGTCTTTTCCCGGCCCCTGCAAAGGGGCTGAGTAAGACGGAGGAGCGAACTTTAAGGCGCCTGCAGACAGGTACTCTACTCTGTCCTGCAATCTTAAAGCATTACGATCCTAACACGGATGGGCGATGCCCACACTGTGGGGAGACCTGTGATATCTTCCACATGGTGTGGGCATGTACTCAAAATCCCCACCTCCCCCCTTCCCCTACCCCTTCCAGAGAGGCATGGGAGACTGCCCTTCTCAACTGCTCCTCGCTTGAGTCCCAAAGGGCTCTGGTGAAACGGGCTAGAGACGGGGCATTGTCATGCGGTGTCCCGGACTAGGGACGCCGACCATGTAGCGGGGCCACTCTGTGGCTCCCAAACTCTATTTCAGTAATTAAAAGTTTTCACCACCACCACCAGTGCCGCGTTTCCGATCTCGACCGCAAAGGGATCTCTAGCGTGCACTGACGGCGCCCAGCGCAGGGGCGCCTTTTGCGTTCCGCCTCCATCGAAATGCGGCCGCCGTAGTGAGGTTCCGGCGGTGTTGTGTAGCCAGTACAACATTCTCCCAGGAGCAGAGGGTGGAGGTGTGATTGAGATGAGCGCCGATAACATGTGGGCATTCCCACGGTAGGGTAGAGGGTGATTGCGGGGGTGTTGAAAGTGGTGAATTGGGGTGGAAAGAAGGTTGGATGAAAGAAGCGAGCGGAGTGGACAGTAAGGTGTGTGTCTGGAGTTGGTGGTGGTGGAAAACATTTATTTACACATACACTACTGGAAGTTATGCATGAGCTGACCCAGAGGGGGCCAGTCCTTACAAGTACTAGGTGGAGGTCCCTAGTTCGGGACCCCAGTGGCGTCGGCCGCCGCCCGGGCTCGCGCGACTAAAGCGCGTTGGGCCTGCAGGTCAGAGCAGCGAGCAGGGTCGCCTCCCAGTCCTCTCGGGTTGGGTTGGGGTGAGGGGGGATAGCAGGGATGGAGGGGCAGGCCCACACCATGTGGTAGATTTCCGAGGACTTCTCCGCACTGTTGTCGCCGGTGCGTGCTTTAGGTGTAAGTGAACGTATGATTTTTGAAGCGAAAAGCTCCACTACCCGCAGCACAGCCGCGCTTCGCGTGAGCCGTCGGAGCCAAGATTTGCCACAGCTCCGCATGCGCGAAACCGAGTGGCGTCACACGCGGCACAAATAAAAAATAATTAAAAGAGAAACAGTCCGCCAAGAAACTCTCATATCTCGGTGGACACCCGAACCACGCCGTAAGGGAAGAAAAATTAAAAGAAAATTGACTTTAAGGAAAGGAAACGCCTGCCTGTGTCATATCTCGGTGCATGAAATGAAAATTGGTTTTAAGGAAAGGAGTGTAAGCAATGTAAGGCCAAAGCGGATCTCAACCATATTCTCTGGAAATGCCCTTTTGCCCCCCTGGAGGGACAAAAAATAAAGTCACTTGAACAATGGGAGGCTCTCCTACTCAGCTCCGATCCGGAGACTCAAACAAAAGTCGTCCAACTGGCCGAAGACGCCGCCAGGAGCCAAGACCTTCTGGCCGTCGTTTAGGCGGGGGGCCTATATGCCCTTCAGACTGTTGGCAATAAACGTTTTACAATCCAATCCAATCCAATCCAAGGAAAGGAAATGCCTGTCTCTCATTCGTGTACACCCGAAAGGAATGGACACACAGTACAGCACCGTATTCACTACACGCGCATCTCCTCCTCTGCCTCTGTGCAGGCAGTGTGTGGACGGCCGAACGCCCTCCGCTGCCGCGGTGGCTCAGTGGTTACGGTGCTCGGCTGCTGAACCGAAAGACGTGGGTTCGATCCCGGCCGCGGCAGTCAAATTTCGATGGAGGCGAAATTCTAGAGGCCGTGTGCTGTGCGATGTCAGTGCACCTTAAAGAACCCCAGGTGGTCGAAATTTCCGGAGCCCTTCACTACGGCGTCCCTCATAGCCTGAGTCGCTTTAGGACGTTAAGCCCCATAAACCAAACTAAACCAAGCCGAACGCCTGCACCGTTATCGTGGTGCTCCCAGTGCATTGTGCGCCAACTGCGACAGCCATGGCGTCAAACCACAACTGCAGCTTTTCGCTTGTATATCCATGCTTAACAAGAGCTAGGGCAGAGCAGGGGCCAAAATGCGATTAGGTGCGCTAGTTCGGTTTTTTCACATCGGTTCCGGTGCTCAGACCCAGCGTTCACGGATGGCAGTTGTTCAAATAGCGATAATGGTTTAATGTCCATGTATGCGAAATTTGTCATTCTCTGCATTCATAGATCCCTGGGATTCTTCCTACTACTGGCTCAGTGGTGCAGCGGTTAAGCGATTCGCCAGTACCCTGCTATTTCAGCATGCGAACGATTTCACGGCTTTATCGTTGGTTACAATGTCAGTATTAAAAACACCACAAACCGCTTCTGGCAATAGCAAACAAGAGTATGAGTGAAATGCCTCCAAGGCAACAGCGATATTTCCTGAGACTGATGCAGCTTGATGACACTTTTCATTACGTCCCGGGAAAGAAGCTGGTACTGGCTGATGCTTTGTCGAGGATCCAAGGAGCGCACAAAGACAAGGCTTACACAGAAGACGTGGCCATTCTTGCCATGGGTGTGCTATGTTGCCTCATCAGCGGCTATTTTTATTTAGGCCTGCCTAGATAGTCTCCGCACCACAGAGTTGCCAACCTCCGAGCTTGGACGAGACAGCCCCCTGGCGTAACATCTCCCTTTCCCGTAATAGTTTATGCAAACTAAACTTTCTGCAGTCACCGTGGTGGGCGCAGTTGTGATCGGAGGTCCAGCCAGCGGTAACAGAGGAGGCAGTCAGGCGCCATCGAGCTACCGTGACCAAAGGCGTGGTTGTTCAGAGAGGACACAAGAAACGCTGGCGTGTGGGCGGCTTGTGGCGACGGCGTCGCCGTGAACAAAGGCAGCTAAACCCCTTCGCCGGTGATGCTGAATGCGGCACTTCTCCCGCACTGTGCTTTCCCGCGCACCGGCGGAGGAGACATCGAGCGGCGGCGACGGCGGCGCCAACCCACGGCCCGCTTGCCCCTGAGCAGCCCGTCAAAGCGGGGGTGGACAGGGCTAATTCGTCCTTCCCTCCTGAAGAGTTCACCGGTGCGAGCCGTCCGGTCTCGTGTCTTCCACGGTCAGGATCGCTGCATAGCAGCCAACGACCCTTTTGGCGTGGTCGGCCCGCGGGGAAATCGCAGTTTGCGACTGCAAGGCGCCAAGGTTCTTCCTTGCCTGTGTGTGTTTCTGCGGGGTGTGTACGGTCACGTGGTGAGGGCGGAGCCTATGAAGAGGCTAGAGACCCATTGGACGCTCAACCAGTTATGATATTAACTAGCTAGGTGCCTGAGGACTGTCAACGTTATTTAAGCCGCAGTCTTGCGTGTGTCAGCGCTTCTTTTCTGACTCTTGGTCTCCTAGTTATTTTGTAAATATGCAAAATAAACCTTCAAGTTTGCTGATTCTTTTGGAGACTTCTCTCCGTAGTCTGAGAACTGCATCGCCATGCAATCAAGTCCTCGGTCCCGATCTCCGATCACATCAGCGCATCTTCTTGAACACCCGGAAGGCATTTCCCTACCCTGATGACCTTCACTGTAAAGGCTGTTGACCTAAAGTCATTTACCATAATGCCCCTCAACCTAAAGGCCTTTATCATCACCATTGTCATTAATGACCCTCATCATTATTTAGCATTCATCATTATTTAGCTATTAGTATCACTAGCTGATACTGTTTCGTCTAATGTCCTCGCTTCAATGCCTATCATCATCCGTTACTATTTATGATCTACTGCTGACGGCATGACAGAACATGGAGGCGGCGTCATGAGGTTTTTAGTATCACTTTTCTTAGTCAACTCCGGCGGGTTTCGTTTCTGATGAGCCATATAATCTTTCCGAATTTAAAAGGCGCCCGTATTCTGCGCTATCTGAGAGCACCTTAAACATTTCAAGGCAGTCAAAATTATTCCCGGGCTTATCTTCCTTCTTTCACTCCCTTCTTCACCCACCTTCTCCTATGGAGCATTTCGGGGGCCTACCGAGAAGTGGGACAGTTACTGCGCCCTTTCTTTAGCTCAAAACCAATTTTCGTTTCCATTTTTCGATATAAACGCACCGTGAAGAAAGGGGTGAAGAAGGGAGCGAAGGAAAGAGGATGGAAGAAGGCGTCGTATTTCAGGGCTCAGGAACAATTTTGACGACGTGGTGCACAGCATACGGACGCCTTTCGCGTTATCAAAACTCTCATGTCACATCAGTTTTGGAGCCATGTGAACTTCGCAATTTGTTTTACAAAGCCTTCTCTAGCCCTGCGACGAGCAGCCTCTCTCTAGCCCAATGCTCTAGCCACTGCGACGAGCACGCGCTAACTTCTGTGTTACACCATTGCTAACCGTGTTGCTAAACCGCAAAGGATGCGTCCTCTTGCGTCCTCTTTTGCTGTGCCGGGTCTCCGCACGGCGCCGCCAGCTGGCGCCACGTGCCACAGGACGCGTGCGAAAAGCCGCCTCGGCCCACTGGCGCACTGGCTTCACATCGGGATCAGCTGTCACCTCCCCGTCTTCAGGTTACTTCCTTCGCGGGCAACGCCAGCGTTATGCTTCTTGCCTGCTTCATGTACCTTTTCACGTTAGTCTTGTATGGCTATCCGCTGGCAGAGGCAGGAAACAAGTGCGAACTAAAGGTAAGTCGGCAAGCATACTGCATCTCCCGTTTGCGCTGTACGAACTTTCGGTGCGAAAAATATCTTCGCAACAGGGCACATTGGACGTTGCTATGAGTTCTGCCTGTTCGCGCTGAAAATTACTGCAATGAAAACATTGGAAAACTAAGCTGCTCTAGGGCACAGAAGATGCGACATTCTGGACGAACAACACAGAGAAGACGTCCCTGCTTGCGGCACCATCGAAATACTGGTCTTCTTGTGCCCTCATGCAGCGCAGTTCTTCGCTATTCAGTACCACCAGCTGGCTCATGTTCTTCTGTCGTTACCCTGACAAGTGCGCCCCATTAACTAGTAAGACAGGGTTCGACAAAAATTATCGCCCACTATTGAGGGTCAGCTGCTATGGTTGCCGCAAACTCTCCTGTCCTCACTTATACCACGGACATACACCTAAGCTGAAGAGTGGTTTAACGGGGCTTCAACGCTTGCGTGCCAAAAACCGATCAGCTCTTTATGCACTAATTTCGGTCCTCAGAAGATGCAGCACCTGTCGGAGGTCACTGGTGGATTCAGAAAAGCCGATCGGTTCCAGAGGTCACACGAATTCCTGACCACTACTTTCAGTATGTAGGGTACAAGCGTCAATACGGGAAAAGTAAGTTGTCCTCATATCAGCACATGAGGTTAGAGTGGCAGGCTTCTCGCTGAGACATGCCCAGGAATTCTGAACAAACGAGTTTTTCAACGGGAAATTGTTTATCAACGCAATTTTTTTTTCATTTCTCGTACGATTTCACTATAACAAACAAAATAACCACAGGCTTGTATTTTCTTTTTGCTATTAACATTTTCTCTATCGTCGAAAACGTTCCTTATTTTTATTCTATGGCAGTCTTAACTACTCGATGTGAGAGATGGACTAAATTAAAAAGAAATGCTTTGCTACTAATCGGAATAATGGACGATTGCCTTCAATATTTCCATAACAGTACCTTGCAATATTACACAGTTGCCTCACAATTAAAATGGATGCCGAAGAATTCTGAATATGCGTGAGCCTTTTCCATTGCGCAGAACGAGAGAACCATAAGCAACTTTCCACCGAGTAAGACTCACTGGTTGTTGGCTACAGCCGGTCATCCTCTCTGGTAGATGGTGTGAGCTGCACTGTTATGCGTACATGCAGTGCTAACAGGTGACTGTAGGATGTTGGTTGGTTGGTTTATGGGGTTTAACGTCCCAAAGCGACTAAGGCTATGAGAGACGCCGTAGTGGAGGGCTCCGGAAATTTCGACCACCTGGGGTTCTTTAACGTGCACTGACATCGCACAGTACACGGGCCTCGAATTTCTCCTCCAAAGAAATTCAACCGCCGCGGCCGGGATCGAACCCGCGTCTTTCGGGACAGCAGCCGAGCACCATAGCCACTGAGCCACCGCGGCGGCCTGGAAGATGTGGTAGGTAGTCTGTGGTTATGGGAATAACAGAATAGGTGGAAATTTAAGGATCATCTGAATTGCAATCAGTTTTTTTTTTCGCGTGCCATAGACCATGCGTGCCATGTATGAGTTACATACGCAACGGAGATCTCAGGTCACTTACCGAAAAGGAGATGTTCCAATAAAATTTGCAAGGCTAGTCAGTTCATTCTAGAGTTCTTTTTTTTTGTAAACTGCTGCGTAAAAAGAACAAGGAGCGCGCCAGAAACGCTAAAGACACACGCAAACACAACTTCTCACTTTACAAGGAGAGACCTCCTATTAACAAAGTGAACAACAGCTGACCACAGAAGCAACAAATAAGAATTAGAGCACTCACAACCAAAAAATTTAACGGAAGTTACTAAAGTAGATCAAAAAAGTAAGGAACTTATATACACGAACAAATAAACAGCAAATTTCAGCAACCTTAACTTAGCACTAAGTGACTCGATGGGGCATTTCCTTGTTTTAATCACCAATGTGTTCCATGATGTAACCGGCGGGAAGTTGGCAGCGAATCTGCCATAGAGAGAATGAGAGCGATAAATTTGTTAATTGAGAACCATCCCCATTTGCAAACTGCGAAATTCTGAAGCTCCCCTGGAACCCCTGTTTCAAAACCAGGAGTTCTGATTCGGCTGAAATTCGCAGGTTAGCACAATGTCCCGCCACCTTTGTCATTCAAATGTACTCACGAAAATGGAGAAACCAAAAAGTATGGCGCCACCAAAATCTGTCTACGAAGCTTATAGACGGCGCCACAATCTGCTACCGTGGGCGAAGAGGCCACAGAAATTCGTTTGGCTTCGAACTGGGCTGTGTGTGTGTGTGTGTTTGTGTGTGTATGCGAGCGTGTGTTTGTGTGTGTATGCGAGCGTGTGTGTGTGTGTGTGTGTGTGTGTGTGTGTGTGTGTGTGTGTGTGTGCGTGCGTGTGTGCGTGCGTGCGTGCGTGTGTGCGCGTGCGCCCGTGTGTGTGTGTGTGTGTGTGTGTGTGTGTGTGTGTGTGTGTGTGTGTGTGTGTGTGTGTGTGTGTGTGTGTGTGTGTGTGTGTGTGTGTGTGCGTGCGCGCGTGCGTGCGTGCGTGCGTGCGAGCATGCATGCTACTGATAAAGCTGTCGTTTCGTGCAAAAGACTATTATCAATATGTCGTGTCTGCTGATCAATTCCGTCACTTTTGTAACTTTTGGTAACCATCCCTACTAGTACAATCATCGACTCGAGGCATCCGGCGAAACGGAGAATTACGACAGTTTTGTAGAGTATGTCGAAACCGTGGTGGAGGGTTGGTTTTGTTTTACCACACCCCGTTCCCAGTCGGCAGAGCTGGCTGGAAGAGCAGAGGGCACACTGCCTTGCTCGGTTTCTGTAAACCTCCCACCTCAGAATGTGGGACACGCCACATGTCGTTGCCCGCTTCATCCGAAGGGCCCGGCGTTGGGCCTCGGAAATCAGCTGATTTAAAAGGGCCAGGCATTGAAAACATCTGACAAATATTATGAACTACGCGAATTCCATCACTTACCGTCGTTTCCTTTAAAAAATATGGTTAAAAAACACTGATTTATCGAAAGAGATATCATTAGGTCGTAATTCAGTTTAACGAATTTTGTTGATTCCCTTAGGTCTTTATTTGATAAAGCTCATCGCAGATACAGAGGCAGTAAATCTAGAGCAAAATTCCAAACTGCTCCATCATCTATACCCGTGTAGCATTACGATCGCAGGAATTTCAGTCTCTTTTCCCGTTACGGTTTGCTTTTAAAGCTTTCAGCAGGGTAGCTAAACACTTTGACCTTGTTTTGAGATACATGTCGGAAAAGAGTTGCAATAGAATTAAAGATATTCTATTTTCACGCTTTGCATCACAGGTTATATGAGGGGCATTAATAGGAAGGAGAAGCGACCCATAATCACCAGCTCCGGCTCTGGGTTAAGTTCACAGGTGGCCATCAGTCACCTCCGCTTCTTATTGCTACACTCTAAACCAAAATTAACCTATATGAGACTAAAAAACAAGTAAGCATCCCTTTAACGCACTTCCTTTTAGGGGGAGGGCATGCTGGACATACCCTGTGGTAGCCTTCCATCACAAAAAATAAGGAACAGTTACGGTTAGCAGCGAAAATCAATTCCCTCTTCAAAACTTGCGAAGTTATAGTCGTTACGAAGATTTTAACCGAGGTTTCAACATCCCCTATTCGCTAAGCTCAAGAATTCCGGTACCGTGTGTTCAAAAGCCTCCAACAATCGCTAACTGCATCGAGTTACATCGTTTTGCAGCATGTACCGTCTTTGTCAAACGTAACCAGGCTGCATGGTTTGCTTCTAGCTTGTATAGTGGAGCCCTTGTGGCTTTCCTAACGATAAAAAAGCGCTGGAAGGTAAGAAGACCCCCAGTCCTTCCCTTTAACGACCATTTCAGCTTCAGGGAAGCTGTAAGCGCTCCACTGCACGAGCTAGAAGTAAACCATGCAGCCTGGTTACTTTTGACAAAGACTGTACGAATATGCCTCCGCTGTCAAGAGTAAGCATTGCGTACATTTTGTGACCGAAGTTATCCCGGGACTTGGGCAGCATATCCTGTACCCCAAAAAAAAAATTCGCTCTGGCTTAGCTTGGTTAAGCCCGGTAATTGCGAAAGCAATATCCGTACCTACGCCATGGTACAGCTGGCAGTGCAGCTGGTGGTGGTGCTTGTGGTTAGACTTGTGGTGATGCATCGGTTATACAATCCAATCCAAGCCAATTCAATCCAATTCATCCACTACAATCCACTCCTATCCAATCCAATCCAATGTAATCTACTCTAATCTAATGTAATCTAATCCAATCCAATCTATCCAATCTATTTCCGGAGCCCTCCACTACGGCGTCTCTCATAGCCTTAGTCGCTTTCGGACGTTAAACCCCATAAAACCAAACCAATCCAATCTAATCTAATCTAATCCAATCTAATCCAATCAAGGCCAAATGAAGGTCAATGGTGGTCACCGCCGCTGCGGCACGGCAAAGACGTGAAAGTGCAAGTAGTATTGCTTTGGTGGTCACCGCCGCGGCACGGCAAAGGCGTGAAAGTGCAAGTAGTATTGCTTTGGTGGCCACCGCCGTAGCACGGCAAAGGCGTGAAAGTGCAAGTAGTATTGCTTTGGTGGTCACCGCCGCGGCACGATGGTGGTCACCGCCGTGGCGGCACGGCAAAGGCGTGAAAGTGCAAGTAGTATTGCTTTGGTGGTCACCGCCGCGGCACGATGGTGGTCACCGCCGCGGCGGCACGGCAAAGGCGTGAAAGTGCAAGTAGTATTGCTTTGGTGGTCGCCGCCGCCGCGGCACGGCAAAGGCGTGAAAGTGCAAGTAGTATTGCTTTGGTGGTCACCGCCGCGGCACGATGGTGGTCACCGCCGCGGCGGCACGGCAAAGGCGTGAAAGTGCAAGTAGTATTGCTTTGGTGGTCACCGCCGCGGCACGATGGTGGTCACCGCCGCGGCACGGCAAAGGCGTGAAAGTGCAAGTAGTATTGCTTTCGCAATAAAAGAATCGCGCTGGAGGACAGCTTGCTTCCTTTTAACTCCCATGTACGCTAATTCTTGTTCAGTGTGCAGTGGGTCGCCTCAGCGCTGCGGACGCTAGCCCTTCCCGGTACCAACTCGCATGCCGCTTGTCTCGCAGGGCTGCCCCAAGCTGAAGTCTGGCTACATCAACGTGCACGCCATCTGCCACAGCCACAACGACGCCGGGTGGCTGGACTCAGTGGAGGGCATATACACCACCAGTACGCCCTGCGGCGCTCCCTGGTGCCCCGTCGTATCTTCGTAAAGCGCGGCATGCTATCTACACCCTAAGCAGGAAAGAATAAAAAGGGAGTCTAGCACTAAAGGACAGATTACTCCCTTTTTATTCCCATATAGGCGTATTCGTGTTTAAGTGTAGCGATCAACCAGAAGTGCGTTCGAGCGCGTCAACAGAGGCGTCACTGAGCGAAACCACGGGCTATCTGAGAAAAAAAAAATCTAGGATTCCTCACCCAACCTGCGAACTTTGATCAAAAGTATTCAGGCCAGGTGCTTGCTTTTCAGCTGTTTACACCATTTTCGACACCTTTAAATACCGAAAGGTATTGAAAAGTGAAGATGAGGATTCTCCTTACCCAACAGAGACCGAAAGCTTCAGCGGCATGATACATTGCATGGCCATAAAGTGAACTATGTGTCCTATATAAAATTCAGTGAGGGCTGTTCTTGCACCGCTGGTCGAGGCTGCTACACAACGCATGTGCATTTCCTCTCCTCGTAACCTACTCTTGCTCACAACGTTAAGCCTAAGCCACCCCTCCCCGTGTCTGGCGTCCCCTGGCGACGAGTAAACAAACACAAGCTCTCAAGGGGGTCACACATGCGAGGTTGAACTGAAAATTGTAGCCCTTAAATTCCTTCGTTTTTTTCACTCTATGCAATGTGGCATCAATTATCTGTGCCCCACTGCGAAGCGATGCGGAGGATACGGCGTGTTGTAGCATTCGTGGAGCTATTTTTGTCTGTGCGTTTCGCCCCAGCGCTGTACCCCTAAGAACAGCTTAGCCTTTGCAAGAAAAATGTTTTAGACAGTCTACAGAGTGTCTATAGACTTCTGTCTATAAAGTCTTTAGACTGTCTTTCGACAAATCCTAGAGAACAGTCTATAGGCAACACAAATGCCATAGACGGCCTATAGACAATGTATAGATTTATGGCCGTATACACTTTTAGTAGATTTTTGTCTATGGACAGTCTATTGCTATTAATAGACAAAAGCAATATCTATAGGAAGTCAACAGAGTCAATAAAAATTCTATAGACTGTCTACAGACCATTTTTATAAGGGAGTCGCCAAGGTTGATGGCACTCGCCCGCCTGTTTGTTTGACTATTTCATGGTACGAACCCATAACCGGTCACCTGTGTGGTTTCGGTACGCAGATGTGCGAGAGATCTACGGCACGGTGGTGGAGGCGCTGCGGCGGAAATCTGACCGGCGCTACGTGTCGGCCGAGAACGTTTTCTTCTCACGATGGTGGAGCGAGCAGACAGCTGTCGTCCGCAGAAGGGTCCACGACCTTGTGCAGTCGGGTAGGGATTTTCCTTCACGGGTTTTGTCTGTACGTCCCCAGAGGTCGTCCACATGAAGAGTACTCGGCATTGATCGATGTAAAGGGAGGGGCAGATTTTTTTAGCAAGCTAGGGTGAGGAAAGGTGTTCGTTTGTAGTTGCTGCCAGTGGACTTCTTCCGCTTTATGTAGCCAGTGGTGGGCAGGGGCAAAGTTAAATTCTGGACTGCAAAGCAATTATAAAACCAGTTTTCAACGAGGAATAGTATACGAACGCAATTTCTTCATATATTGCAAGATTTCACTATCGCAATCAATATATCCGCATATCTCCCCACAGCATGCTTGCATTTTTTTTTTTTTGCCATTAGCGTTTCTGCTATCATCAAAAACGTTTCCCATTGGTTTTCTATGGCAGTCTTAACCGCTCGATGCGAGCGATGGAAAAACTTTAAAAGAAAGAGTTTGCTACATATCGGAAGAATGGACCATTGCCTTCAATGTTTTCGTCCCAGTACCTTACGATATTCCAATATTTAAATTTTTTATCGAAAAATACTGGGCACGTTCGTCAGACTGTTTTTTAGTTTTGTGTGATTTCATTGTAGGTAGACGATGCACATTCTACCTAGTAGCAGAAAATGGTGCCACAACGTTATGGAAATGTCGCCAATGTTTCATAATGTCGTGCAACATACTCCAACGTTGCAGCAACGTGCCCGTAAGTTGGTCAGGATGATATAATCTGCTAACATTGCAGCCATGTGCTCAGAAATTGATTCGGATAACATACCATCTGCACTTGCTAGAACAACGTCGAGAAGAAATGTTGATGCAATATAGCCAGGAGAGGGTTATTATAATTTTTGAAACATAACAATAAAACAACATTACACATATATTTGAAGAACAGGGTTCCAGAACTTTTCTGGCTGTTGTTACAGTAAACATTTTTTCAACTAGCAGCACTTTGCAAATAAACCTCTTCCATTGTGCCTGCCTTAGACTGCATACGCAGCCCCATTATTTTGTCGCAAAGCTTTGTTTATTACCCATGCGCCACTATCACCCTTGGTGCACCCATCAGTGATGGCTATACAAGCTTGACTCCATGCTATCCATTCAGAGGTGAGTGTATGAGTTTTATGTTGTACTGTATTGTGGAGCTCAAGTGTTGCCCGTTCTCGTTGGTCATTGCAAGGCGTTGCAATATGTTGTGAAGCTTGCCAAGTGGCAGGCCTGCATGCTCATGCAGGGTTGCTGAACTCTTCAAGAATGTTACACTTATGTTACGAAACATTGAGGCAATGTTGTACATATGTAAAATGTGAACACAACATCACGGAAAATATTGCAGCAATGCTTTTGTTCATATGTTGCTGTTGTGTCCCCTTATTGCTTTTGTGTGTGTAACGACCACTCGCATCCTCCTCCTAACGACCACTCAATCCTCCTCCTAACGACACTTGCCCCTCGGTCGCACGCTGTCGCCAGATGCCCCCCCATGGTGCGCCCCCGCACCCTCCTCCTGTTCTGGGAAGCCACTCCCTCCCGTGGACGCTTCTCGGCTCCCCCCTTTCTTCGGGCGGCCAGTTCGGCTCCTGCCTCGGTCGACGCTGGTCGCACCCTCATCGGCTTTAAATAAACGAAGTCTAAAAGTACCGTGTGCGTCTTTCGCTGCATTCAACACAGCGACCGGACACGACAGTGGCGACGAGAAAGTGGATTCGACCCGCGCTACGCAACGCTATTGACAAGCCATGGCTACGCGAGGGTTTCCCAATCAGATACCAGAGTTCAACGGCTCATCGTGGTCATCGTGGGTTGGACGCCTTCAGTTCTACTTTGAAGCTAACAACATCACAGACCCAGCCTTGAAGAGGGCCAACCTGCTGACGCTGTGCGGGGAGCAGACCTACGATACTGTCTGCGCCCTTATTCAGCCAAGCACACCAGCGGCAGTGTCTTACGACGACATCGTAAAAGCGCTGCAAAAGCACTACGACCCAAGGCCATCCGAGGTCTACAGCCGGGCTCGCTTCCAACGACGAGATCAACTGGGAGGAGAAACTGTGAGCGCCTACGTAGCCGCGCTCAAGAAGCTCGCTGCCGACTGCAATTTTGGAACGCTGTCGACAACAGCTACCGGGCAGGAGGGAGACGCAGCTTCTTCTGCTAACACCACCATGCTTCCCTTGGACGTGATGTTACGCGACAGATTTGTGTGCGGACTGAGTGACGAGTCACTGCAGCAGCGCCTGTTCGCTGAGAAGGACCTCACATTCAGCAAAGCTTACGACATCGCCGTTCGAGCGGAGAGCGCCGGTCACCAGCAGAGAGGGATTCGCCGGAACACCGAGCCGGTACACCAGACAAGCAACCAGGTGCGCAAGCCTTCTGTTGTTGTAAAATCGGTCAGAAAGGCACAACGCTGCTGGCGGTGTGACGACCAACACAACCCCCAGGGATGTCGATTTCAGTCAGCCACGTGTAATTTTTGCCACAAGCGAGGGCATATCGAAAGAGCATGCATTACGAAACGGAGACTTGCCAAGATAAAGTCACCTTCCCAGCCTAATCACAGCGTCAACGCCTCAGAGAATACGCCGCTATCTGATCTCCATGGAGCAACATCAGCAACACCATCTGTGTTGTACGACCTGAACACCATGAATCTCGGCACGCGACCGAAGATTTTTACAGAAGTAAGCGTACATCACCAGCTGATTAAGTTCGAGCTGGACTCCGGCGCAGCCTGTACTCTGATCAGTGAGGACACGTTCCGAACTTCATGGCCATCTGACGCACCCGCCCTGCAACAAGACGACACGCACCTGCGAACGTGGTCAGGACAGAATCTGCCACTATTGGGCTCTGCCAACGTGCAGGTTAACTACAACGGCCAGACCCATACGCTACCTCTGCTTGTTGTGAAGGGCACAGGATCAAGCCTTCTAGGGAGAAACTGGTTTTCTCCACTAGGCGTGATGATATGCGGCATACACCAGACGCCGAGCCAGAACATGGTTAGTAAACATCAAAACGCCGATGCGCTAAGCCGTCTGCCACTAGACGCAACTGTTGACGAACCATTTCCACCAGGAGACGTTCTGATGTTCGAAGCACTGCCAGAACCTCCGCTTACAGCAGGCACAGTTGCAGCATCTACGCAGAAGTGCGCAGCTCTCCGGCTAGTTACACAGCTGTTCAACAAGGCAACGTGCATAAACTCAAAGGGGACAACTTCGACGCTTACCGCAGGCGAGCTACAGAGTTGAGCACCCATCGCGGCTGCATCATATTTGGGTCCCGAGTTGTGATGCCGAGAGAACTACGCGCACAAGCTATGTCTCTCATCCACGCCGGACATCGGGGCATCGTTGCAATGAAAAAGTGTGCCAGAAGCTACATGTGGTGGCCTGGCATTGACAACGACATCGAAACAGTGGTGCGAGAATGCAAGCCTTGCCAGAGCAGCCGGAGCGCCCCGCCGAAAGCTCCTGTCCCAGAATGGGAAAAGCCAGACACACCATGGCACACACTGCACATTGATTTTGCAGGACCAATTGAGGGCTGCACTTTCCTTGTGGTCGTAGATGCCTACACAAAGTGGCTTGAGATAAGGCAAATGGGACAGACGACTTCGGCAGCAGTCATTGACAACCTCCGATCACTATTTGCAACGTTCGGCCTGCCGCGCAAGGTAGTGTCGGACAACGGAACACCGTTTGTGTCTGCGGAGATCCTCAAGTTTTATCGCGACAACGGGATCTCATCAGTTACATCGGCCCCCTACCACCCAGCGACAAACGGACAAGCCGAGCGCTACGTAGCCGAGCTAAAACGCGCCCTTGAAAGAGATCAGACAGGCTCGCTGCAGCGCCGCCTTGCGCGCTTTCTCTTCAAGCAGCACACGACGGTTCAGAGCACAACAGGCGAGACCCCCTCGAAAATGATGTTCGAGCGTGAAATGCGAACCCAGCTCACAGCCATCCTCCCCGAGCCAAAGGCAGAGACGTTCCGGGAAGAAAAAGCAATTCCGCGCTGCGGCACGCTTAATGAGGGGCAGCGCGTCCTCGCCCGACAGTTTCTGAAAAAGCCACGCTGGGAGGAAGCTACAATTGTCAGACGCATAGGCCTGCGCTCTTGGCTCGTCAACATACATGGCACAGTAGCACGCCGACATCTCAACCAGCTGCGTAGGTTTACGACGCCGTCTGAGAGCTGTCCGCCAGCGGAGAGAACACGTGCACCATCTTCCCACATAGCCTGGCACCTCTTCCCGGAAGAAGAGACTTCGCCCAGGACAGACCTGGGAGACACAGCGAACAACAGCCAGCCTACAAGTGTTTCTCCCCCGAGCGCACAAAGCCAGCGCGCCTCCACGCGTGAGCGCCGACCCCCTGCACGATACCAGGCAACTTTCTAAGGGGGAAGGAAGTCTTGTGTCCCCTTATTGCTTTTGTGTGTGTAACGACCACTCGCATCCTCCTCCTAACGACCACTCAATCCTCCTCCTAACGACACTTGCCCCTCGGTCGCACGCTGTCGCCAGATGCCCCCCCATGGTGCGCCCCCGCACCCTCCTCCTGTTCTGGGAAGCCACTCCCTCCCGTGGACGCTTCTCGGCTCCCCCCTTTCTTCGGGCGGCCAGTTCGGCTCCTGCCTCGGTCGACGCTGGTCGCACCCTCATCGGCTTTAAATAAACGAAGTCTAAAAGTACCGTGTGCGTCTTTCGCTGCATTCAACACAGCGACCGGACACGACAGTTGCCTTGATATTGCCAAAGGGAGACACTAGCCACGTTAATACAACCTTAAAAGGTTATATTGGTGCGATGTTACAGCAGCAATTCGTGCTACTAGGGCTGTGCCTCCTTGATCGTCCTCTGTCCCGGTTGCTCGGTGTGTAAAAACTCGAATGAGACAGCGTGAACGCCTTCACTGCCTAGAGGGGAGGAGTCAGTTCATTGGACGAATGGGGGAGGGGGCGGTATTAGAATTTGTTGGGCCTTCGTGTTGATGCGGCTGTGGGAATATTGACGGATGGCAGACGTAGAGTCAGATACTCTGTTGGTTGCTTCTAGCTAGGCCTATGGCGACCTCTTCCGCCTATTCCGGTAGCGGGGTTCCGTAGGATGCACAGTTTAATATTATCGTAATTACGTCGGTTCCTACAGCCGCCATGGGTTAATGAGCTTGGTATGTGGTCGCGTCGGTACAGACTGGGCCAGGTCGTGGGAGCATTCTAGACGTCTTGCTCCGGAGTGTTGCGGGCTATACTTTTAGTATCGGGCTAATGAGTAGTTTGTAGACACTAGAGGGAATGTCTGCATTAAGGGTTCATTGCTGGGGAATGATATCGATGGGCAGGCTGTCTAGGCCTATCCTGCCTGCAGGAGCGGTGGCGAGTAGAGGTTGAGGTGATAACGATGGTAGTGACCCAGATGCAGGAGCTGCGACAACAAATAAAACAAATGCAACGCACCCAAAAAATTCAGCAAATCTAAGCGTGACTTAGAACCGAAATCGAAAAGCGAAATACCGGAACGACCTAGCTCGAAATTGCTCTCAAGACTTACGTACCAAAGACGTCTCAATTAGAGATAGGACGCTTCACCAGCAATCCCAAAGAGAAGGCCTAGAATAGAGTCGTACTAGAACCAGCCCTCATCAGAGATGGGGAATCCGATCACAATACCAATGGATATTATCACAGTCTGGTAGTGGAGCTGTCGACATTACAGACACAAGCCTTGCACTCTCCAACAGTACTATCAAACCACCTCCCGACATAATCGCGCTCCAAGAACACAACTGCCCCGTAACCCAACAACAATGCAAAGCTTCTCACACAACGAGGGCAAAGAGGTATGCGACTGTAGCGAAATCTCACAGCGTTACAACACAATCTTGGACGGGAGGAGAGGGGAGGAGCGTGCTCGTTTTAACCTACTCCGCCTCTCAAGTTAGCGATGACAGTGATGGCTGCTTAGCTACCACGGCCGACGGTGGCTGACAGCTTTGGTCACGACATTAGTGATATGGGCCATGCTACAGTATGCAGGCTTCAAGAGAAAACTGTTGAGCAAATTTTTGGGGAAAGAAAAAGGCGGAAGCGAATTATTCAGGTTTAATTACTTCGCTACTACCGTGCGTTCATAAAGTGAATTGTTTCGGGACGACAACGCTCCGTGCAGTGCACCGCATTATCCGATGTGTTTGTCCTGTTGAACAAAGGTGGGATTCACGACCTCTTCGAGTGTAAACAGATGACCCATGATAGCTGTCGTAAGATTCGGTATACGAGTAGAAAGCGCATATCGTACGCGACGTGCAGGACAGCTTCAGTTCGTCGGCGGCGGCTGGGTGCAGAACGACGAGGCCGTCACCCACTACACGGCCATCATCGACCAGATGACGCTTGGCCTCCGGTTCCTCAATGACACGTTCGGTCCCGACTGTGGAGTTCCCAGCGTCGCCTGGCAGGCGGACCCCTTCGGACACTCTCTCAGCCAGGCGGCCCTCTTCGCTAGGGTAAGACGAATTGAAATTATCAGGAAACAATATACACCTAGCTGGGCGTTAAGTCGTACGTGAAGTGCGTGTTGCGGGTGCTCTTATCAAGTAATAAACAACAGTTTCTCAATGTGAGAGCAAGATAACGTATATAGACAGTGCATCCTGCAGATTTTGCTATCTGTGACGGGAACTTGGAAGTTAGTAACGACGCTTAAGAGGACATTGAGGTAAAGTGCTATGCATTTGCCCTTTGCAACCTATGCATTTGCCCTTTAACACCCACCCATACACACACTACCCACATACACGCGCGTATGGCATCATCCGGAACACTGTACCAAGAGCGGCTGCATCACAATTTGAAATGAAAATCGGTTTTTGACGAAAGTAAATGGCGCAGTAACTGTTTCACGTCACGGTGGACACCTCAACCGCGCCTTAATGGAAGGGGTAGAGAGTCTGGGTAGGCATGCAATTCAAGATGCATATGTCATCGGTTCGAATCCCTGTCGCAAGCTAGCCTGAACCTTGAATAGCACATGTAAGCTATACGCAACATGATCGCATGACACTACCCGGAACGCTGTACGACAAACCATTGCATCACAATTTTGCTACGAATGCGTGAAAACTGGCGCCACCTGGATTCGGCCAGTGGCGAGTATATACGAGGTCTGTTAGAAAAGTATCCGACTATTTTTTTTTTTTTTTTTGCGAACACCCGATGGATATGAAACAAGCGCTCTTGCATCAGCCTACCTTGAACCTTCGTGCGCATGCACGAATTTTTTCCCGCCTGCCGATAGCGTCAGTCTCTGGGACGCAGCGTTTGAGTGAGGCAGTGCGCAGTGCTCTCGTCGGTTTTTTGTTGCAAGGAAAATGGCGGAGCAACAGGAGCAGCGCTACTGCATCAAATTTTGCCAAAAACTGGGCGACAGCCAAGTGGAAACCATTCGAAATATTCAGACGGCTTTCGGTGACGGTGCGATGAGCAGCACACAGATTAAGCAGTGTTACAATCAGTTTAAAGATGGCCGCACATCGGTGGAGAGAGAGTCACGCTCCGGTCGGACTTCAACATGCGAAAATGACCAGGTCCTTGCCGAAGTGAACGCTGTGGTGATGCGGGACCGTCGTGTTATTGTCCGAGAAATTGCGGAAGAGGTGGACATCAGTAATTTTTCTGCACATTCCTTTATCACCGAAGATTTGTTCATGGAAAGAGTTGCGGCGAAATTCGTGCCGAAGCTGCCCACAGTGGAACAAAACCAGCTTCGTGTTTATGTCTCACAGGACATGCTGGATTCCAGAAACAGTGACCCCGACTTCATCGACACCACAATCGCTGGTAACGAGTCATGGGTGTATGGGTGCGGCCCGGAAATCAAATCCCAGTCGTCACAGTGGAAGCATTCGACGTCACCAAGACCAAAGAAGACCCGCGAAGTGCACAGCAATGTCAAAGCGTTGCTGACTGCTTTCTCTGACTCCCTCTGTGTGGCACACCACGAGTACGCACCCCACAGGGTCAAACAATGATAAAAGAGTGCTACAGGGATGTCCTCCGTCGCCTACATGGTGCTGTGCGGCGCAAGAGACCGGAGTTGAGGTCAACAGGAAAGTGGCGCATCCATCACGACAATGCTCCTGCGCATTCCTCGCACTTGATTCAGACTTTTCAGGCGAAAAACCAGACTACTGCAGTTCAACAGACTCCTTACTCTCCTGATATGGCCCGCTGCGACTTTTGGCTGTTATCCAAAATCAAGAGGCCATTTAAAAGTGCGCTGTTCCAGACAAGAGAGGACATTATCGCTGCAACGACAGCTCGGCTGAACTCCATTCCGAAAGGGGACTTTTCGGAATACTTCCAACAACGGCAGCACCGCTGGGAGAAGTGTGTGTAGTCCCAAAGAGACTACTTTGAAGGTGATTAGGTTTCCAACACTCTAGTTATGCCAGTTTTTTTCTTCGGCCAAAGGTCGGATACTTTTCTAACAGACCTCGTACATAAACGAACAGCGTTTATAAGATTGTCTGAAGTGGCGAGTATACAGAAACGAACGACATGTATGGGATTCTCTGACTGGCGGTGTTCGACTTGTTATTTGCGACATACGGCCAATTGATGACGTCACCCTTTTTTCCTTACCATCGCTGTGATTTTCTGGGCCATCCCCGAATACACACACTAGCATGCCCACACCGCCGGCTTTCTTCGTAATAAAACTAGTAATGCTTTCGAATTAATATTAAGGGCAACGTTACGAAATGAGAAGTCAGATCATTTAGAGGACAAGCATACCCTTTTTGAAATTCAGGCGTGAGGTTCTTACGGCAAGTTACTGCGAGCAGGTAAACGGTCGCAAGCTTGAGCGACGTCTGCTTCCAAGCATGCGAGCTAAGAAGGCTTAAGGCAACGCTCCTTCGGCATATCTAAAAGCTCTATTCGGTCACCCCGACCAGTACAGTCGTTCACTCCCACAAAACTGGTTCAGCGGATGTCTTTGCCTTTTCTATAGAATACGTATAGTTAAGAATTTATTCTTACAACCCCACACCGAACCACATGCTACTTCTTTTCTTCTTCATAATATCGCAGCTCGTTCTCGAATTTCATCAGAAGATCTGCGAACCTTTGCAAAGCTAAGTCATTTGAGGAACAAAGCTTTCGCGTCAACAGCAGTAAATATTTATCTCACGAAGTATTTAGATTACTATATGCTAACAACCTGTAAGAGCTTGAAAACGAACTAACAAAAAAATGTGAAGAGCCAACAAGCTCCAACGGCTTCGTGCATGACGGTAAGCGGCTGGGTTTAAAGCACGCGTGTGCTGAATTCCCGGAAATGTATAGAGCCACGATATGCCGACATTTAATTAACCCCAACAACTAGTTTAGGCTCCTTCAATCACTTTATTTATTTCTGCAACTCTGCTTAAGATCGCTCGTATTTAAAGCATCAGGTAACCAGCCATAATGAAACGAAAATCTTGTGTACAAAACTTCGCAACAACTTTTCACTTACACACCCAACAATTCAAGGCAAAAGCATTTTTGAGCGGGAAACCTTTTATGAATGCAATTTTTTCACATACTGTAAGATTTCACTATAACAATATATCCGCAGGTCACCAGATGCCAGTCTTGAATTTTTGTTCTATTAACGCTTTTGCTATCGTCAAAAGCGTATATAGGAGTCTTAAAGGTGCACTGAGTTAAAGTTGCAGCGGGAACTCGATCTACACGTCCCCAGCATCCTTATAAACTTCGATTTATTGCCCTGTGCGGCCGATTTTCCTAATTAAATCGAATTAACGTCTTGCTCCCGCCTTTTTTTCAATTCCCCGCATACGGTGGGAGGAGTCGACCAACGCATGAAGTGCCTTTCAGCAATCGCGTGGCGACTTTGCTTTCGCTTTTATTTTGTTTCTTTTAGGTTTCCATGAATAAATAGGTCTATACTCCGTTTCATACATCAGGTGCAACGCTGTCAAAGCTAGCGCTCTTTTTTGCGCAGCCTGCATCCGTGATAGAAAATAGTGCGTTGCTTGTGGTGAGCGAAAAATAACAAATGCATTGCCGACAGGCTTCGTGGGAATACATTTGTCATGAGCGTGACAAAAACCGATATTGCGAATTAATCGGTCGAGATCTGTGATTTTGTATTTTGCGTGTGTCGTCTTTTTCCATTTCACGTTTTCGCTGTCCCCGCTGGCCGCCGTGTTTACTCTTTTTGTCCGCCTCCCTTTTACTTTTGAGAAAATGGCGTCCAGCTCAGCGGCGTGACGACAATTTGGACCAATCTGAAACGCGGACAAATACGCCTTGCTCGTCGGTAAATTGGTTTTTGAGGAAAGGAAATGTATCTGTCATATCTCAGTGCACACCTAAACCTCGCCGTAACGGGAAGGGAGGAAGATGGAGCGACGCGTTAGACCGCACGGCCACAAAACAGCGCGGAGGGATGCACCTCTCTTTATTTTTTTCTGCGGACTACTTCCGTAGCCTTCACCGCGTTGCACATGATGTATGAAACGGAGTATAGTCAGAGGCTACATAGCTGCAAATTAGGCCCACGGAAATAAAAATACGCCTGGACTCTTCGCTTTCGCCGGTCACTACGTATCACTGCGCCGATGGCGGAGCGGCAAGCCGCCACGGGACTGAGTGAAAGGTTGGTCCACTCCTCCCACCGTTTGCGGGAATTCAAAAAAAAAAAGGCGGGAGCCCGACGTTAATCCGATTTAAATTAGGGAAATTGGCTGCACAGGGCAATAATTCGAAGTTTCCAAGAACGCTCGGAACGTGTAGATCGAAACTACAAACTCTAAACACTAAATGCCTATATGGGAGTAAAGAAAGAGTAGTCTTCTGGCAGGGAGTTAGAGGACAGCTTATTCCTTTTTTACTCCTTTCCGTTTACAGTGTACATATCAGAAGAGTGGAATATTAACTTAAATATTTCGACATAAGTATCTCAGAATTTTCCAATTTTAGAAATTTTTTTCCGAAACTGTTGGTCATGATGTTGTACCTCTGCCTCTTCTGCGCAGATGGGCTTCAGCGGTATGATGGTGGGCCGCGTTTCAATGGACACGCTCAAGGAGTGGAAGGCATCGCATCATATGGGCTTCGTCTGGAACATGGGGCCGCAGCAAGAAGGTACGCCCAACGTGCCAACTTACGGCCGCCACAAAATTCCCGCATAAAACATCCGTTCAAGTTCGAAAAAGATAGTATGCCATCGCACGTCGGCATTTATTTCATCATTCGCCGCGGAATTCTATTTATCAAATGGGCTGTACACCCACGGAGCACCACAGCCGCGAACGGGCTCTAGTGACTGTACCAGGCAGTTTTACGGTCACCGAGGTAGCGTTGCAACGCAAGTGACCTTGGCCTGTTATCGCGGCACCGTCGCACTATGCATACATATCAGCACATAGAGTCTATCTAAACTAGTTGAAGTCTACTAACAACAAAAACTTCTCCCTTGAAAGATCACTTCGCATTCCGGTCCTGCATATCGTGGCCAAAACGCTCGCCACCCTAAGAGGGCTTGCAGCACAAGTAATACAGGGCATGTGTTGAAAAATAGACTTAGGTTTGAGTGTATTTGTTCTCCTGGTCTTTCTGCAGAGGAGCGATAGCTTCTGTTTTTACATCTAGCCCTGCTCTTTCATTAAGGCGACTGCTCCTTCTGAGCTCTTGCACTCCTGTAGACCGAAGTCAGTGCAGAAGTAAGCTTGAAAAATTTGCGGACGCCTAGTGAATGCCCAGACTGGGCCGCGATAGCACAAGGAGCTGCCAAGATGACGTCACTTCCGGTCATCACTTCTGTTTGGCTGCCTCACGCGGTATGTGATGTCACTTTCGCTCAGTCATGGCGAGTCATAAGTTGATATTTCAGACTTTATTTCAGCATCAGACGAAACACAGTCTCATGCAGGGACAGAAGCTAAAGGCTAATGGTGCCTGACGAGGCCTCTGACCCTACACAGATCACAGCGGTACAGATACAACAAGCATCTTAGAACCAAAATAATAAATCGTGCCTCCCAGCGGTAGTCACAAAAGATAAAAAAATACGCAACATTTGACACCTGTACATAAAAGTATTGCATATACAGGTGCACACACAAACAACAAATCACACATAATCGGACGTTACACAAATAACTTGAACAAATTAGCACAAATAACTGCTGTACAAAATAATACATAAATACATAATGCACTTTTTAAATTTTCAGTGAAAACTTCATAATACTGTTTGAAAAGACACAAAAGCAAGACACAAGCAACTGAGTCATTACGAGTTATACAGGGTTTTGGGTTTCTTTTATGAGACGACAGTAAAACATGAAAAACACTGTTCAATTATGACTATATTTAATTTGACAACATAACAATAGCTCCCTAAGTTGGCATTTAAATGCTTTTAATTTGCATTCAAAGTTTAGCTTGCCTTCAAATTTGTTTAAGATGGTAGGTATTTGATACGCCATTGTCTGTCTTCCATAATTTGTTCGGATTTTTGGTGTACGGTGTTTTCGGTGCCTCAAAAGGTATTCAGCGTTTTCGGAGGCAATAATTCCGTACAGTTTCTCCTGGTGTATTACTTGCAGTGCTTTGAAATAATACAACTGGTCTGCCTTTAGGATGTTGTGTTTTTTAAATAGAGGAGCGGTTCTTAAGTCCTGTGGAATGCCACGAAAATAATCGAGGCAGCGTAGGATTTTCTTCTGTAAAGTAATTAGCTTAGTATAATTGTATTGTGTAGTAGTGCCCCAAACCATTAAGCCGTAGGTCAGTTTGGAATAAAAAAGTGAGTAATAAATATTCTTTTTCAGCCAGAGAGGTATGAGCGCAGATATTCTGTAAAGACATCCAACTGTGCGGGCAAGTTCATGGTTGCCATGACCGCGCATCCCGTGTCACTGATGACATCATCAAATGAATGATGACCTCATCAGGTGGGACACACGGCAGCGACACTGCCAAATGGCCTGACGTGCTGCCTATGCTCTCGCATTAAATCATATATATACACTACTGAGGCTGTCGCGGTGGCTAAGTGAATATGGCACTCAGCTGCTGACCCCAAAGACGCGGGTTCGATCCCGGCCGCGGCGGTCGAATTTCCATGGAGGCGATATTCTAGAGGCCCGTGTACTGTGCGATGTCAGTGCACGTTAAAGAACCCCAGATTGCCGAAATTTCCGGAGCCCTTCACTACGGCGTCTCTCACAGCCTGAATCGCTTTGAGACGTTAAACTAGTGATGCATGCACATTGTGCTTTCGGCGCGCGCATTTCGAGCGCCCTATGACGCAACCCACGCAGGTCAACAGAACCGCAGCGGAGACAACGACGAACTGTTCACGTGGGTCCCCTGGAGTTCCTACTCCACCCCGCGCGCGCTGTGCTACGAGTCGTGCCTCAAGGACGAGACGGTGAACGGGATTTTCCCCACGCACTACTTTTGGCTTTGCATTTTTACGTTTAACGACGTGCCGCTCAGGATTGTTCTTGGTCCTCGGCTCCAGACTAAGCTCCGACTGCGATGTGCGGCCATTTTTACGGACATTACGTGCTTGTAATAAGTAAGACTTAATCGTCTCTGATGCCAAGGTAGTCTTGTGCTAGACGCGTCGTTCTCTTCAAACTGTGCATACGGCCTCGCAGGTGCCGCTTTGCCCAGCAAGGAAACCTTGAACATGGTGCTCTAGAATGTTGAAGGAAACATGTCTGGAGCCTTCTACGAATACTGTACTGCATGCTTTGTTGTCTGCCGTGTTGCTTTCGTACATCCAAGGTCTTTAACCACCGAGTACTTACGGCTTCATGTCGCTTTCCATTGCAGACAGTACCGCTGACTACTCCGACCTTCGTGCTCGGTCACGCACGGGATCTGGTAAGCGCTGTGATCTGCACTTTGTTCTCAACACGCGATGTCTACAGCTTCCCTTTTCCTCTTAACCTTCCTCACGTTCGGGTAAAATTTCAGATGATCTCCGACGCGGTGGCTCAGTAGTTATGGCGCTCGGCTGCTAACCCGAAAGACGCGGGTTCGATCCCGGCCGCGGCGGTCACATTTCTATAGAGGCGAAATTCTAGAGGCCCGTGTACTGTGAGATGTCAGCGCACGTTAAAGAAGCCGAGGCGGCTGAAATTTCCGGAGCCCTTCACTACGGCGTCCCTCATAGCCTGAATCGCTTTCGAATGTTAAACTCCGTAAACCATAAACACCTAGAGATCATCATAACTGGATTTTCCGTTAAACATTAACGACTGGAACATGTTACCCGAAGGCGTTTTTTTTGGCGCAACAGCGGGGATCTGTTTTAAGAAGTTTTGTGTCGCCCTCTATAATGCCCTAATGGCACTCTGGGTGCTGTCCGATTTCTGCCCAAGATTAAAAGCGAATGCCTAGTGAGTGCGTGAGTGACATCTCTATAACAGCTACTCGCTGTAAAAAATGGCATGACACTGCAATTCATACACCCATTACCATTAATGTGTGAAAACGGCAGCGTGAAAACTATACGAGGGCCACAAGAATACGGAGAAAATATTCACCAGCGCTAGTCGCAGTTTTCGCGCTGACTTCTCGACAACATGCGCACCAACTATACCGGCAGCATGCTCTTTTGAACTCCATGACCAATATGGGGTGATCAATGCCGAGTTCTGAAAAGCTAAAATCTCTTTTGGACCGTGGTAACTTATTAAAACCTGCGCCGTTGCACAAACCAATGTAAGAGGACGCGGGTTAGAATCCCGGCCGCGGCGACCGCACCCTACGGTAACGAACTAAAAAAGACAACCGTGTGTTGTGCGATCTCTATGCACGCTGAAGAACTACAGGCGACCGAAATTAATCTGGAGTCTTGCACTATGACGCTCCTCATAGCCGATGTGCAGCCCTGAAACGTTAAACACAACACGCTGTACCATAAGCCACGAATCTTAGACGGGACTTCTGGACACAAACACCGGACTTTGCCCTGTCATGCACGTTTGTGTCGTCAGAACTACATATAATGGGCAGCGGCGAACGTGCAGGAGGAAGCTTACGGTGGCAGTGTGGTTCCCTTGATGCTTGGCGACGACCTGACCTGGGTCAAGGCGGTCGACCAGTACGGAGACGTGGATGACCTGCTGCACAAAGCGAACCGGATGGGCAGCTGGCCGCTGTACATGCTGCTCGCGCTCGCCACGGGTCGCAGCCATAAGCCCGTGCACATCGTCTACTCGACGCCCGCCTGTTACCTGCAGGTGGGTGTGGGGGCTTCGAAGTTTCACAGCGGTATCTATTAGTGCGATGTCCTGAGGCACCGCTCTGGCCCCTGCCCACTATGTATGTTTCGGGGAGCGACTGTTATGACCGTGCAGCAGCCGCACCGGAGGTTTGTGGAGTCGCCACATTGCTCTCTGGTTGTACCACCACGTGATAGTGACGTCACAGCTTGCTGTAGTATGTAGCGTGGCTGCCGCCCACAATGTATGTTTCGAGGAGCGGCGACTGCTATGACCGCGCAGCAGCCGCACCGGAGGTTCGTGAAGTCGCCACATTGCTCGCTGGTGGCACCACCACGTAATAGTGACGTCACAGCTTGCTGTAGTATGTAGTGTGACTGCCACAATGTATGTTTCCAGGAGCGACTGCTATGACCGTGCAGCAGCCGCACCGGAGGTTCATGGTGTCGCCACCTTGCTCGCTGGTTGCACCACCACGTGATAGTGACGTCACAGCTCGCTGTAGTATGTAGCGTGGCTGCCGCAGGGCTAGCGGCGTTCTCTATCGACAACAAAGGAGAACGCGATAATCCGTTGTATAAAGCTGCTGGCGTGGCACGAGGCGTAAACAGTGTCAGTTCTTTATGGCAGGGGTAGGTTTTTAGCATTGGATGTACTTGTGGGATTTCACGGCATACGTAAGTAGAGAATGTCATAATAAAAATCTCAGTGACGTCACCACGCCGCAATCACGTGAACGCTTCCTGACCAGTGAGATTGAAGCATTAGTGCGTTCACCAGCTGCCCGACTAGACTGCGGCCACTGTGGTGTTGTCATTAGGCGACACCTCTGCGATCACGTGATCCTCTGCTGAGCAATAATAATAAAGCGATAATTATCAGGGCCACCTGATAGCCAATTAGAATGAGATCACAGTGGTTATATGTGATCTAGGTCCCTTGACTTGAAACGATGCTTTGCCCTACTGATTCTTTTTTCCTGTTTTTAATCAGTCATCCCCGCTTTTGATCCAATGATAGGCGAATAATTTTCGTCTCTGGCTGCCAGCTGTGATGTTTGTGGGGACGCCTACGTCCCCTGCGTTCGCTTTCCCGCATTGCACACCCCACTGTTGTTAGCTTCCCCCGAAAAGCACTCCTCTCGGTTAGGTTACTTTTAACTAACAGGGGAGGGCGCTCGCGTCGCAGCGACACCAGCGCCACGGATGGCGTTTTGCTGCGCGCGCGCGAGGGATAGCTGGCTCTCTTCTCCCTGGGACCGGGAAGCAAGCGGACGTTTCGCTCGCGGCTTCGCTCTTCGTCGACGGGCGCCTCTTGGTCGGAACTTGCTCCCGCCAAACCTGTCCCGTCCGGCCTCGAAGTTTTCCCTCTGCCCTACCGTGGGCGAACGTTCGCTCGTAACCGTGCTGGTGAGTCGGACATCCTCGATTCCTCAGTGTATTTTGTTGCTAGCTGGCGTTATTGTTGTTTCAGCAATAAATGCCTTGTTTGTGTCAGCCAGTGTGTCGTTCCTTTGTTCCCGCAGAGCACGGCCCGCCGTGGTCGGCGTGCGCTCGGTAGCGCTCGCGACCACGGGGTGGGGTCCGCGCGGTTTTGAACTGTGTCAGCCGCGCTTAAGCGGTTAGAACGTGTTTATCTCCCCAATTTAAACCCCATATGTTATAGGCACCCGCCGCCACTAACAAAGAGATGTCGAGGCGTAGGCTGTGTTGTGCTGTGCTTAGCAACTAAAGCCATCATGCGCCAAACTTAAGGTTTAGTATATCTGCTTGGTGAGGAGGAACTTAAAGATTTTCAAAATACTGTAACTTGTTCAGAAGCTTTGTCGCGTTCAAAAATGAAAGTACACAGAAAATTTCGACGAGCGAATTTTCTCTCTGAAGTAAGCCAGGGTTGAATGGGATGTGTTTTTTAAAAAATTGTGGCAAATTCTTTTCCCGTGGTTTCTCGAGTTTCGTACAATACAATATGTGATTTGTGGTTACCAGATCCCGGCCGCGGCGGCTGAATTTCGATGGAGGCGAAATTCTAGAGGCCCGTGTTCTGTGCGATGTCAGCGCACGTTAAGGAACCCCAGGTGGTCGAAATTTCCGGAGCTCTTCACTACGGCGTCTCTCATAGCCTGAGTCGCTTTGGGACGTTAAACCCTATTATCCTAACCTAACCTAACCTTTTACATAGTTCACATTAAATTTCTCTTGTTTTGTGTGAATTAAGCAGTGTGTGAGATGACTATGTACAATGCAAAAACGATGCAAGATGATTTCGAGGAAACGTCTTGAGGAGTAGGAAGAGGGGGGAAAATGAAGTTCGGGTGCACTGCGGGGAACCGAACCACAGGGAACAAGTAAAGCGCGTCCCCACAACATTAAAGAACCCCAGGTGGTCGAAAGTGGCCCATAGCCATCCTCATGTGCAGATTTCGCACGTTCAATCCTACATCCCATAAAGGAAACACGACAAAATCCCACTTTAGAGATTCCCCGTACTTTATCTTTTGTCCACATGTGACGTTATCTTGTATGTATAAGTGTACACTGGTGTCCTTCTGGGACTGCTCACCCGTCCAAACCCCAGTCGCAGCCAGCCCCTCTACAGCAACCACTGCATCACCTCTGAATCATCACCCACTTCAAGACTCCTAAAGCTAGCTCGGTGTTGAAATAAAGACGTTGTATTTGTCTTCTTCCTGTAGAGCGTCGTTGTTGTTGCTGTTGTTCACCTCGTAAAATGGCGCATACCCACACAGGGTGATCGGCCAAGAAGAGGGGTGCATAAAAAGTTTTGTGATCAATTTTTTTTCTTGGGAAAATAAACTGAGTAATAAATAGAAAGAAAAGAACGCGGGGGAGCGAAAAGCCAACAGAAAGCAGAGACCAAAAAGAAACGGGAAATGCATAACGCACGCAGGAGATGGACTCTGTGAGATTTGTAGCAAAGGGATTAAAAAAAAGTAATAATTGTAATAGGACAAAAAAATGATAATGATAAGTAATATATATATAATATTTTTAAAGTAATATATAAACAACACCTCAATAAAAATTAGTAGACGCTAAGTACTAACTGGTAACACTGATTAATAGTTAATCGTTATTAACTAATAGAAAATCAACACTCCTGGAAAGTTTGTGTAGGCTAATTAATATTTCATAGAACATAACTCTTAATTCGCACTAATTTAGCACTTGGTGTGCTTAAGTAGTGTTAAAAAGCGTCCTTCAGGGATCAACTTATTCCCTCTTTTTCTTTCTCCAACTACTCTCTTACCTCGGACGGTGTCGTGGCGTTTACGGGTCAAGGCCCTTCGCGCCACAGCGTCGCAACCTTGGCCACGCTTCGAGGATGATCTGCTGCCGTACTCGGACAGAGAAAACCACACTTGGAGCGGCTACTATACGACCAGGCCGAGCGTCAAGATGATGGCACGCTACTCCAACGGATTCCTCCAGGTACGCGGATTGATGGTTGTCGCAGTTATTACCAGGATGTTACTTGTGCCTATACCAGCAGGTAAGATGACCTATTAAGACGTGCATTTTAAGGGACAACTATATTATTTCTTACTCTCAGTAAGTTCACGTGTTGGTCTTTTCGTCGCCTTGCTTCGGTTTTTTAGGTAACAAAATACGCACTGAACAATGCGAAGGCATTAGAAGTCCCATCCAACCACGAATCCGACGTGGACACGAAAAGTGGCGACACAGAACTTCATGACGTCGCAGAATCAGCCAATAGATAGCCAAATGTAGTTGAGGGCAGCGAATATATGATAGTAAAGAGATGATAGTCAACAAGACCTCACTGATTATTAGTAGACGCTAAGTACTAGCTGGTAACACTGATTAACAGTTAATGGTCATTAATTAATAGAAAATTAATATTGCTGGAAAGTTTATATCGGCTAATTATTATTTCATTAAATATAATTAACACTTAATTGACACTAATCAGTACTTGGTGTAGTTAAGTAGTACTAAAAAGCACAGGAAATGCTTTCTCATTAACCGCACGTAAGGACCTTAAGTGCAAACTGTAATTTTTACTGAGAAATTTGGAGTTACAGACGGAATATCTATGGTAACACTCGGCGATTCAAAGTCCAGATGTCGATGACAATGTCGAATGCATTACGTACATTGTGACCGCCGACTGGAAGAGGGTGGTGGTAAGGTGTAGCCTGAGAGATGTGCGATGGAAAGCACTTGACGTCGCCGCGTATGGTTAGTTAAAACGGCATATCACAAGCTCTGTATGTTATCCGCGATTTTTACAGCTTACAAACTGGTGTATGAACATGCGAACTGAGGCGGAGGAGCTGAGATAGCAGGAGGTTTTGGCTTTTACTTTTGCTCTTCCTTTCTTTCGCTCTGCAACCAATGGTTTGCCTTTTGGACGGCGCAAAGCGTTTCCGACAAGGGGATGTTTGCTTTGCCAGTCATCGGTGCATGAAATTTTTTGCCATGATGGTGGCTTTTGTTGGTCGTAAAATTTGATTTCCATATGAGTTGACCGGGGCAGCGTGTTTGCCCCGTGTGGTTTCGGCTTCCAGTAGAACACGTTGTTAGGCTTGTTGGTACATTGCATTAAAGGTGCACTAAAGAGGAATGTGAACTCGTCTTTTTACCGCGGGAACTCGATCTACACGTTCCGATCATTCTTAGGAACTTCGAATCATTGTCCTGTGCGGCCGATTTCCCTAATTTAAATTATATTGAATGGCCCGGCTCCCGCCTTTTTTTGAACTCGCCCTTGACGGTAGGAGGAGTCAACTAACGCGTGGAGTGCCTTTCAGACAGTCACGTGGTGGCTCCGCTTTCGTTTTTATTTTGTTCTTTAGATTTTCGTGAATAAATAGATCAAGTCAGAGACTACACAGCTGCAAATTGAGCCCACTGAAATAAAAATACGTGTGGACTCTTTGTTTTCGCCGATCGCTACGTATCACTCCGCCAATGGCAGAGCGGCAAGCCACCACGGGACTGTCTGAAAGGTTGATTGACTCCTCCTACCGTCTGCGGTGAGTTCAAAAAAAGGCGGGAGCCGGGACGTTTAACATCCGATTTAAATTAAGGAAATCGGCCGCACAGGACAATAATTCAAAGTTTTTAAGAACGATCTGAAAGTGTAGATCGAGTTTCCGCAGTAAAAAGACGATTCCAGATTTCTCTTTAGTGCATCTTTAATGAAAATAACAACGTGTCGTCTTCCGAGTTTCCTGTGTGCGTCTTCTTTTGGCTGGTGTTATTCTCCTTATCAGTTTAGTGGTTTCGCTAAGCTTTTGCTCTACTTCTTTCATGTAATAACGACATCAACGCCATGGTTTATTGCAGTTTTATATGGTTTTTGTATGCAAAGCCAAAATATCATTTTCACTCAGTTTAGAGGTGGTTGGACAATGTCGACCGGTGATCAGTATTGGATTCTTCTTTTACTTTGATACACTGTACGTCCGCGCGTACTTTAAGATGACATGTAAGGAGATGTTTTCGCTCACACCCATCATTTGAATTTTTCGATTGAGTTTTTGTAATAATTATCGTTTTGCACTGTCAATTTTGGCAAATTTTATAAGCCACTATCTAAATCACCTGGCGGCACACAAGTTGTAGAATTAATTGCATACGGTGGCGTCAACCGGGCGATTTGACGGTGACTTGGGGCTGAGGGCTGCAACTATGGCCTGGTGGTCAGTGAAATGGCAACTGATGCACTCGACCTCCTCGTTTCCCAGTTGATTGTGAAATACCAAATCCCATCGAAAGCCCCGTTGTGTCGTGACTACCACATGCGGATTTGCAAGGACGAAGCTCGACTTAGACCGAATATTTTCAATGAATGTAGAATTCTTCATTGCATCTCTATTCAAATTTCCCGTCATGAGTTCCGATCCTTTGCTGGTGTAATGTGGGATCTTCCGAATGGCAACTTCCGCCGCTCGTTCAAACGTTGTTTTGTGGGCTGGGCGCTGTATACTGCGACGACAACCACCCAGAACGGTATCTCTATGCCACAAGCTTCGCAGTGTTCATAAACTTTCTCGTTTACCTCAAGAGGAGTTGCAATGACTTCCGGGCGAACAAGGGTAAAACCCATGCCTCTAGAGGAAAACAGCGCAGGAACAGAGACACGAGAAAAGAAGACGACGATACAGACGCTGACTAGCAACTGAAGGTTTATTGCACGGAACACAAAAAATATACTCTACAAACAACCAGGAGCACGCATGATCGACGCCAACAACACTGATAAGATGTCACAATCAGCCATGATGTTCAAGAAACGATATCTCACAGTCATGAACGAAGACGGATGGGGTGCTTACGCATGTGTCGCGGTTTTTCTGAATATTAAATGCTTCGCTAATTTCCCTGGTTAATCTATCTTTGTGACTGTACATCTTTGTGTCGTTAAAAAGTGGAATACATTGTTGGGCAGCAGGCGCGGAGGTGTTACTACCACATTCTTTGTAGTGCTAGGCTAGGTTCGAGGAAGGGGCCCCTTTCAAAGAGGTGTTGTGTTCACGCAGGCGGGAATTCAGGCATTTTCTCGTCTGGCCTATATAGTTCTTGCCGCACGTGAAGGGAACCCTGTACACCACACCCTCAAGATGTACCAACACGCTCAACTCGCCGTTTTACCATGCCTCTAGCTACAGAACAAAATTAACAATAAAGTTTGGAGTGCTTAGGCAGGTGTGCAACGCCTCTTGTCGCTTCAAGAGCAGAGGGAGAAGGGTTGGACGGACGTACGTTCTAAAAATCATAAGAAACGAGTGCGCTCTCACGCTTGGAAAGGATGTTGCTTACCCTGCGTAGGATCGGCCGGCATCCCCATCCCCTTGTCCCCACAGTGCACCTGCGCCCTCTCTCCTCCGCTTGGAAACTGACGTTGGATTCCCGTTGAAGCTTTTGCCCTCACTAAGTATTCAAATACTCAGTTGAGTGGCAGATCTGTAGGATGGAGTTGAGTGGGTAGAAGTTAAGCACGAAATGTTTTTAGCTTCAGTTGTCGGCACGCCGTGGGTGATCTTGGCGCCAGAATGGCGGGAAAAAATCAAGCCGAACCTAAATGAAATTCGGTGAAACTCAGTCTGCCGCCGAACTCCTACGGACTGCTCTGCCGCCGGAGCAGCGCATGCGTCAGCAACTGCCTCTTCCTAGTCCTGTGGTGGGCGTAGCCAGCTGCCAGCGTCATGCGCATAAGACCCTACGCTCTCTCCGGCAGCCCGAGCGGCACACTCGCAGTTCTTGTAACATGAATGGGAAGCGCAAGCGCCGCGCCTAGTGTGTAATCCGCACGCCCGCGGGAAAAGGGTCTCTTGCTGCGCATCAAGGCACCCTATCTCGTGCGGGACCATGGCGCCATCCTTCGGCGCGTTCCGGAACCCGTTGTAAATATTGAGGGCGGCGGAAAGCAGTGATCCGAGATGTGTCTCTTCCTCTTTTTTATTTGCCATCTTCCTTCCTTTTACCTGGAAGTGTTATTCATATGCAAGCATTCTGATGTAGCGCCCCGCGACTCAACACGCGGTCATAGCAGAAACAATAATCATCATCTTCCGGATGTCTCCACGCTAGTTCCTGTTTGCAGTGCTGAAGTCCAACAACTTATTAGTCGGGACACCCAGCGCGGCAGTCGTTGCCGGGTACTCCACACTTGGATGCTTTAACGAACAGTCCGAGGATGCGTATATTGGTGTCTCTAACACCACGAAGCGCACCTGATTTGGTTTCACAGATTTGAGGCGTGGCAAGTACGAAGGTGCCACCTGCACCAAAAAAATCAAAAAGCAAATGGAAGCTAGGCAAACGCATGGCAAGGGGACCGATGAGAATGCTGTGGAAAGAACACATAAATTTCAGTGACACGAAGGGTGCTCAAAAAACTACTGCCACAGAATTCGTGGCAGTACTTAAGGTGTACTCTCTGCCTTCGTAGCTCTGACGAGGTGGCACCGAGGGTGTGACTGAGTGGGCTCAGCATCTCACCCCTGGAGATGAGTTTCATAGCGTTGCAAAGAGTTGCATAGTTGCATAGCTTAGCTTCCGTTCGTCTGCTCACCGCTCTTGAAAGTCTTGTAGGTCAACCCCCCACTCTTCCCAGCTTGCAACAAAAGCATAAGCGACATATTTTAGTTTTTCGTTCTTCCAGAGAGTTTAGTAGATCTCAACTTTGTTTCGTGTCGCTTGTTTTCGTGCAGTGTACATGCCGCTTGCCCAAGACCCGATAGTAAATAACACATTATCGGGTTTCTTCGGGCAGCGCCAATATCACCGCTCTCTCTTACGCAGGCTTGCAAGCAGCTGTCGGTGCTCGGACCCGGTGTAGAGGTCACCAAGGTGCGAGTCCTGCGTGAGTGATGAGCCAGCTGTTGAGACCGCTCCGATTATTGAAACCCATTTTTGTTTAACGTAGAAGTTATATGCAATGACTTCTGCACATGTTTCTGTGTAATGTGCGCTTTCTTTTCTAATTACACGGGATTGTAAGAGTAGGTATTTGGATCATCACGTATTGTGCTGCTTGTCAAAGTCCATTAATGATTATGACTGCTTTTTACTTGCATGAAGCAGTATCTTATCGGTGCATAAATTCCGCGCGGCCACCGGTGCGGGTATAGACCAGCTGGTAATCCATGGGCACTGTTGTATGTACAGTGCTAAACGCATGAGAGGACGACACTACGTTCTTCGTCGAGTCACTCGTTACGGCCCAAATCGAATCAAAGCACAAATGCCTGAGAAAGAGGAATGTTCTCTTCTTTATAAATCCTATCACTGCCGAATACCTCAAGTCTGCTCACTGAGTACATGATAGTGCCACTTTTTTTTCTGTACTTTCAGAGGAAGCGGTAGCGCTACTGCAGCACCACGACGCCATCACGTAAGATCCAAAACTACCGCGTCTCGAAAAACAGCCGAAACGCAGCCAAAGCGATAGTGAAAATCGCTATCGTTGTTATGAAAATTCTAAAATTAACGAATCTAAACAACAGAGAGTTTTAGTATAGCGTTAGCATGATAGCGGACCTAAGGGAAATTACGTTAGCGTGCCGCAAGCAACCTATCCCCACAGGCAGTTTTAGTATAGCGTTTTGAAAACGTTAAACGCCATCTGCTTGGCATGGACGCGAACGGTCCTTCTAAAATGGTCGACACTGCCGCTAACTTGCCAAAGAATAATTTTCCAGGTTTTTTCAACGAATTATTACGGCAGCTCATATTTTCGTCTGCAAAATGACTTCGAAATTAAAATATAAAGAAAAAAAACGTAAAACAGTTGCGCCATCTAGTCAAGGCAATGTTCATCACGTCTAATGTTCAAAAAACTTTTGTAAGTTTATATTAAACTCGCTTTACATCATTTAAGTCTATAAAACACTGCCAAAAAGCTCCAAATCTATTTTTATTTCATTCTGGACGTTCCTGCCGTCTCGGCTGCGTTTCGAGTAGTTGCAGACGGTAGCAGTGTAGCTGGAGGTCCCATTAGGCTTGCACGCTCCAGAATCGAGAGCGTATCTCAAAAACTGGGCTGAATTGCAGCTTAAAGTTTATCTTCGAAGCAAGGTAAGTCATAGCGAAAAGCAAAATCACCAGTAGTTGCCGATAAATATGCCGACCGGAATCGCAAGGAATGCTGAATCAGCTGAAGCGGGCGGCCCTCGCTTGGAAGGACACCGCCATGTTTTCACGCTAAGGGCGCAAAATCCGCAATTGCCGCAACGCTAACTTCTCAAAACTGCGTTCGTACGCTAACGCTATTTCCTCGTTAGCGTTCTGCGCATGCGCACTCTGGACACGCTATTCCGCTATGCACGCAATTACGCAAAGTCCGCAATACTAAAACTCTCTAATTTCTCCGAGACCGCCCTGCTTGGGTATGTCAAAATAAAGCAGTTCTAATTAACGTACCCTTTTTGGCAAAATTAACGAGGCAACAGGGTTTGCCTCTCAGCCTTACAATGAAGCTTTTACGACGCCATTAAAGAACAAAATATCTCTAAAGGTGATTACAAGGGCTCCCCTTACCTTACGCAGATTTAGAGTTTAACGGGTGCCATAACTGTGGTCCATCACATGGCTAAGAAACAGACCCCGTTGTCTGGTTACTTTTGGCACATGCTACATCCGCAGAGCCGATTTTTTTTTCTTCGAACGTGCCATTATGTCCCGTTAGAAGTGTATAAAAAGTTCACTGGTTAAACCACCTTATCTTTGCACCTCAACGAGTAATACAGTTATGATCAATCTGAACCACTCTATTAGTTTACTAAACTCCTTCATTTATCCTGACCTAAACAATTTATCCGTTCTCGCCGCCTTGCTTATGCGCCTCACAGTGTTTATGTCAGAAAAAAAAGTATAGACGTTCAATGCGACTGTTGCGGCAGAGTATGCTAAGCATCAGTGCTTCGCCGCTGCCGCTGAAAGGTTCAGACCGTGCGAGCGGGTGACGTGATCCAGACCCTCAATCACCATGTGACACGCTGTAACCCCACTACACCCCCGCGAACCAGTCCCTCAATCACAGTATGATGCGACGTACCCTCTCCACTCTTCCTCACACACCACCCGCTGCCTCCCACTCTCTCTCCGTCTTCCCTCTATCTCCACTTTGGCACCAGCCAACCAAGGCTTGAGACCGACAGATTTTTGCGACAAGGGGGAACGCGTTAGAACAAGTGCGCTTTGATTATGCACTGCGTTCGTCCATATGCACCTTCATTGTTTCTCTTCCATGATCTCAGCGGCCTCACTTCAGGCCACGTCAATCTCATTTTCGGTATTTCACGCAAAAGCTCAGTTTTCAGGGCTTCCATTCTAGATATTTTGCAATTAAGGCTTGTATGGTTTCCTAAAAGTGATTTTTCTTGAGCTTTCATTTCATTTCAAAAACCGCGCTTTCACTTCATAAAAATTGTTCGGATACAATTTTGTTATAAAGTTATAACATGTTGGAGATACTAGGCTGGCACGGTAAGTCAACTTCCAAAGTGTTGCTCCATGTACTATAGTTGTTATCACGTTTTTTGCGAATATACAATATACAGGGTCTGTTCTAAAAGTAGTAGGACTCGTTTTTTTTTAATATAATTTGTTCATGAGAATAGTACAAACGATTAGAATTTTTCAAAGCGGCACCCTTCCGCACCTACACGCTGCTGCCAATGAGTTTTCCAGTTTTCGTACGCCTTCAAGAACGCCTGGACCGAAATGCTGTTTTGCTCCCTCGTCACGGCCTGTTGACCCGCCTCTACCGATCCGTGATTTTTTTCCTTGAGCGTCGATTTTATTCTCGGGAATAAAAAAAAGTCTGGCGGAGCCAAGTCGGGGCTGTAGAGGGACTGAGGCAGCGTTCCCGCCTTGTGCTGGGCAAAAATCGGGGTCCTCATTCACTCGATGAAGAAGATCCTGGCAGATCGCTTTCCGGTTGGCCTTTTGCTCCTCTGACAACACTCCCGGCACTAACTTCGCGCACACTTTCCTCGTGGCTAAGTTTTTTGTCAGGATCTCAAAAACTTGGGTTTGTGAAATGCTCAAGCAATCTGCAATCATTCTGATACTCATCCTACGATCACTGTTCAGTAAATGTTTCACTCGCTACACATTTTCGTTGGTCTTGCTGGTCGAAGGGCGTCCGGAGCGGTCGTCGTCTTCCACTCTTTCCTTACGTTCTCGGAACAGCTTGTGCCTCTCAAAAAACACCTGATCTACCCATGGCAGTGTCGCTGTAGGCCTCCTTAATCATGTCGTGAGTCTATTTGCCCGTTTTCCTCAACTTTGTGCAAAATTTGATCGCGCATCGCAGATTCAGTAAACGCTCCATGATTCTACGTGACGAGACGTTTCGACATGGGTTCACAGTACAAGCGACTTGCTCTCTTCAACGGCCTAGAGCCGACTGCCGATTTTCCCCAGCATTCCCAACATCCCCCTTCAATGATCCTGCACGCGCAGACCACTTCTCGTCCACCTGTTCGCCCAGGAAAAAACCAGTCCTACTACTTTCAGAACAGACCCTGTATATAGGCAAAAAAAGTTGGCGCCTCTGTTCGCTGCTACCACACCCACGATCGCGCTCTCGACTCCTTCCTCGTCATTGTCGACTAGTGATACCGCACGATCATTATCATTAGAGTTGGTTGAAACTGTCCACCCCTTATATTCCGTCACAGCTTCTCGCTCTTGCGGTAGAAACTACTGCTGGAATTCTGGAGCCGAATTTTCAAAGCTGCTTACTCGTGCAAACTAGTTCACGACTGACCTGCTCCTCCAAATCCAACACACTATACTGAAACGCGAACAGCCCCGCCGCGGTGGCTCAGTGGTTATGGCGCTCGGCTGCTGACCCGAAAGACGCGGGTTCGATCCCGGCCGCGGCGGCCGAATTTCGATGGAGGCGAAATTCTAGAGGCCCATGTGCTGTGCGATGTCAGTGCACGTTAAAGAACCCCAGGTGGTCGAAATTTCCGGAGCCCTCCACTACGGCATCCCTCATAGCCTGAGTCGCTTTGGGACGTTGAACCCCAATAAAACCCCAGGCACCTGGTGCCTGATAAAACAGGTGGCAACATGTTGTGAGTCAATGTGCTGTGAAAGAAAAGATCAGAAAGCGCGTCATCTGTGCAAGTTTCGGTAGCATCGCTATGAAGAGTGCGTCTGACGGCCTTCCGGCTCCTTTCAAGGGGCACCTCGGTGAACGCCGTGGCCGCCGACTACGCAGCCCAGCTCTCGGACGGCATCGCTGGTTGCGAGGTTGGTCTCTTTTCTTCTCCCCGCTTACGCGACGCTGCGCTGAATTGTAAATTTGTTCGTTTATTTCTCTGTTTACTTTTCTCACAGTTGAGGAAAAAATTCTCGTATTCATGGGGGCCATGTGCAATGGCGTTGTTTACGTAAAGGTGCAAACAGCATGGGGACGAGCACTTCTCATGTATGGGTGCGGGCTGTACATTCGTTTTTGTTTTTTTCGTGAGCGGTTCCGTTATGAACTGATCATCTCTATAATTATACTTTTTAAGCTTGATATAAAAAAATGGTCTTAACGCTCGCACCATTTCATATTGTTTGCACCTGTCCAATCAGCACCAGAAGTTTATTGGATGAGATTTTCGAGGGACGAATTTTCGGCGAAGTCACGCCTCCAATTCGCCTGAAAAATTTCCTCAAACCTTTGTAATGTCTGCTTACTCTGGTTGCTTGTGCAAAGCCGCCAGCCCACGGCCTTATTACATTGTTTTCCACGCCAGCCTTAAGTCTGCCGCCCGAGACGCGTGGAAATATGGGACGGTACGAGTGGAGGCCCATGCTCCATCCGCTGGTAACAATTTCAGGCGACTGGGTCGCTATAGGGTGTGCACTACAGTGTACATTTGTTTCTGAGAACACGCATCTCGCTTCCGAGGTAGCATTCCACTGTGCACAAGTATAGTGTACTACAGCACAGAGTGATCAGTGCAATGCTGTATGTGGAGCAACGTACAAAGAAATTAACAACTACGCTTTATCGAGGTGTCTTGTGTATAGCGTGTATAACCTTCAATTCAATTCAATTTATTTCACATTTGTAGTGCACAGAATGCGAAAATGCTTTTTTGAAACCATTGGCAACGGCTAGTTCGGGTCCAAGTACACAGAATGCAAAAAGACAAATTCAAAACGACGAACTTATGCAAAGTGGTATTAACAACCAATCAACATTGAAATAAAAAAATAACACTTGTATAAAGCACCCGGCACTACACAAAGATAGCATTGAAACACGCAGTGAGAACACTGAGACATTGCGCTAGATATATAAAATATATAATTGGAGAAATTATAGGTGGAAAATAAAATTTCATGCCATGTCAATTACTTCTGTTAAATGTGCACGAATACGAGTGCACGAATAAGAAAAGTGTGTATATTATTTGAAGATAAGTGGGCGGGCACATTTACGACATAACTCACTCACGCTCACTTCAAACTAAGCTGAAATTTCATACCGTCACAGGTGAGCATGAAGGAGCTCTAATGTTTGTGTGAACTGACATTTTCGGTGCTCCCATTGACCACGGTTAACTGTCCTGAACTTGAAAGAGTGAAAGTGAACCTTGTCCACATGAGCCCAACGCTAAAGTCTCAACTTTTAAGAATGGTTTCTATTTCCGTTCTTGGAAGCGTTGCGCTAAAGAATTAAATTGAAGCTGGCTTTAAATTGAAGAAACATTTTCACTGGATTTTCCAGCGCACCTTCTCGCTGTGGACATGTTTAAATACATAGCAAAAGGGCAGTTGGTAGAGCGTATATACATACACAATGGTGGAGTGAATGCTGATGACGACAAGAGGTGGAATGAGGGCCCGGACATGAATGAATGACCTAGAGCAAGAGCAACATAAAAGAAGTAAAAGAGTATTAAGCACCAGCAGGCAGCTTCTGTTGCCTCGACAAAGAAACCATCTGCAGAGTGGCTGAAGCAAGGCTCATGAGGCACCTTGCCTTCTATGCTGTACTTATCACCATGCTACTTATTGCTTAAACTCGGAATCGAAATGTGTCTCATGCAGAACCTTCAATGCTACGAGGTATAAAATATTTTCATGGCTGTCCCAGCCAGCTGGTCATCAGACCAAAAAAACTCAAGGCGATCCTCGGTACATAGTTTGAAGCCAAACGTTCTGTGTGTCCGAGGCTGACAGGCGTAAGTTTGTTACATCCGAGGTAAACTTAGGTTCTTTACATCCCAGTTCAACAGACACTCAGTTCGTTACATCCCATGTCGATACATAAAAATTCGCTATATCCGGTGTGACATACTGGGGTTCATTATATTCGAGGTTAACGCACGAAATGTCATTATATCCGAGGTGGCATACTCCGAATTAGTATGCTAGGCTCGTTCGTTGTGCGGTGGGCCGGTGGCCGTATGCCACTGCCCACTGAAAGACGGCGGTCGTTGTTTTCACTTATTAGATCCTTATTGTGCTAACGCATGCATAAAGTTGCTTAACGATGGCCGGCATGTTAAGTGGAGCGCTCTGAGCCCAGTTCGACCATGTTGCGAAGGCACTGGCCGCCAGCGTCGTACTTTCTAATTCAAGACGACGGTCGCAGGAGGTGATCAAGTCAGCCGTGTCTCACCTGACCGTGGACCCCGATCCATCGGAGCGCACCCCGAATAACTTACAGCCGCAGCCACTGACCTTCTGTCACCGCCTCAACGAAAGCTACTGTCCGTACAGCGAGACCCACTCTGAGGTGACGGCGCAGCCCTACTTTTAAGCCCCTAGCGCACTTGGACGAGCCTGGCTCGTCATAAGCCACCATTTATGCCTTATGACGTCCTGCTTGTCATGTTTTCTGTCACTCTATGTCCGGTTTAAGGTGAGTAGGGAGCGTTCAAAGCATTTTTTTTTGTGTTTTGCGACAGACGGCAGCACGGGTACTAAAGGATCATTTTGGTAACCATTTTGGGACCATTAGCATTTTTGTTTCGTTTTGCGACAGACGGCAGCACGGGTACTAAATGATCATTTTGGTAACCATTTTGGAACCATTAGCATTTTTTTTTTTGCGACAGACGGCAGCACGGGTACTAAAGGATCATTTTGGTAACCATTTTGGAACCATTAGCATTTTTTTTTTCGTTTTGCGACAGACGGCAGCACGGGTACTAAATGATCATTTTGGTAACCATTTCGGGACCATTAGCATTTTTTTTTCGTTTTGCGACAGACGGCAGCACGGGTACTAAATGATCATTTTGGTAACCATTTCGGGACCATTAGCATTTTTTTTTTCGTTTTGCGACAGACGGCAGCACGGGTACTAAACGATCATTTTGGTAACCATTTTGGAACCATTAGCATTTCTTTGTTCGTTTTGCGACAGACGGCAGGCAGCACGGGTACTAAATGATCATTTTGGTAACCATTTCGGGACCGTTAGCATTTTTTTTTTCGTTTTGCGACAGTCGACAGCACGGGTACAAAATGATCATTTTGGTAACCATTTCGGGACCATTAGCATTTTTTTTCGTTTTGCGAGAGACGGCAGCACGGGTACTAAACGATCATTTTGGTAACCATTTTGGAACCATTAGCATTTCTTTTTTCGTTTTGGGACAGACGGCAGCACGGGTACTAAATGATCATTTTGGTAACCATTTCGGGATCATTAGCATTTTTTTCTCGTTTTGCGAGAGACGGCAGCACGGGTACCAAATGATCATTTTGGTAACCATTTCGGGACGATTTTCGAAAAAAGAACGTGTTCGTTAGAGGGTTTGAGCAAAAAAAATGGATGTGTAGTACCATACCAAGTAGATGGGAGCTTGGATAGTGAAACGCTGCACAACCAGCTGCAGGCTTTACAAAACACTAAAAACTTCTCGAGGCGATGCAGTATGTCTTAGTAGCGAACGCTCATGCGAGCACTGAAATTAATTTCTGATCTATAGTCGGATACAACTTAAGTCTGCAGTGAAGCTCCGCCCACATTCAGCCTCCGCGCACAGAATTCCTCCACGACAAAAACATAGTCCGCTGCTTAAACGTTTTTTGTTACGTAAACAAGAAGTTTTATCACAACAAAAAAAATTATGAGCTCTAGAATTCTTATACATGGATTGTCTGATATAGTCAAACATTAAAAAGCTGATTTTGTTTACAGTTGCGATTGGGCAGCGAAGTAATACAAGACGCCGCGAACCGCAGCCCAGTGTTAGCAACTGCTGTTTTTTTAAGTTGTATCCTACTATAGGAGATAGGATCAATGCCGAAATAGAAGATACGACGCAAGCGAAAAAGGATTGCATATGTCTGTTCATTAACTAAAATATTAAATGACATGTTTTGTATTTATTATGAGCAGATAGTAAAGTGCACCCTAGTGTTCGTAATTTAAAGTTAGTACAGAATCTATGAACTAAAAAGGTATCAGTACTCCGTGTGTCACATGTTCCATATATCATAATGAAAGCAATAAGATAAGCTTGATTCTAAAAAGCCAAATACTACTGCGTGTGCAATTTCGGTTCACAGGAGAGAGCATAATGAAAAGGCTGTGATTACTGAAAACATATTTGTGTGTGGTTGGTGGACACACCTAGCTTAAACATCCTTGTGTGATAATTTTCAAACTCTATAATCTAAAATTGTCAACTATCATGATAAAAATTTTAGGTTCTTTTTTCCCCGCACGAGACTCGGGACGACTTAATTTATTTACTGCGGAAGTTGTTTTACATAAGCTTTCGTAGAACAAAGCATATTTTCTGTTTCCTTTGAGCTCTATTTGTTGTGTAGTCCACTGTGTTCACGGTCTGCTGCGTGGCTCGCAGTTTATAGTCATCGTATACAACCCGACAAGTGTCGCCGTATCCGTGTACATCCGGATTCCTGTCATCGCAAACGCGACAACTGGCTTCGCTGTAACGGCAGCAGAGGACACCACCGTCGACACACAGGCAAGAATTCTAATCTTCTGCATTATTTTGTAATGTAAGAAAACAAAGCAAGCTGCACTTGCACGAACTACATAGGAGAATATACCATCAGAGGCAAAAGTAGCCGACCCCCACCCTCCAAGTTCCGATTCATGCCACTCTGCGTGTGGGCGCCGCCTGACAAAATACTTCTGGTGTCGAGACCGGCGCAATGGACCTGTTTCGACGCCATAAGTGTTTTTTCAGGTGGTGCCCTCACGCAGAGTGGCAAGGTCGAACTTGGGGGGGGGGGGGGGGGGGGAAGAGGGTGTCTGTTAATTTTGCCCCCGATAGTACGTGATGAAATAGTCGCCGCGGCATATCCGCAAGCTTGTAATTCACATTTCGACAAGTTTTCTAGCTAGCTTCTGACTTCTAATATTATCATCTCCGTTATTATCATCTCCGTATTATCCTCGCCGTTAAGAACAGGTTCGTGCAACAGTGCACATAGCGACTGCAACAATAGTGTTGACCATCTTACCAATACATGATTCTCCTGTGTGAATAATTAGGATGATGAACAAGATTACCAGCATATTCAGAGGCATGTAAACAGTCTCAGCATAATATAGTTTTCCAAAGTTTAAAGGAGTATTTTTTTAATGAATTTAAGCGCACAACAACACACACACAAGCAGAGGAAACACACAGGAAAGGCGCTAACTTCATCCCAATTTCATCTGTGTATTTCCTCTACTTGTATGCGTTTTATATTGCGCTTAAATTCATTTAAAAAGAGCTATTCACCATCTAGCCCAAACAGAAGTTTTGTTAAAGGAGTATAGGCACCTAATTTTTTCGCATCTTTTCATTTCTGTAATGATGAATAAGACATTAGTACAGCTGGGTAACCACGGTTCATTCACCTGCAACCGCCGAATAATATATATAATTTAATTTCTCGGTGAAGTTTGAATGTTGTAGTTTTTTCATGCATCACGCGGCCAAAACCTACCTCTCACTTCACAGCCACCGTTAGGTTGATGAAACTGAAACCGAAATATTATGAGAGAAGAAATTATAAATTATTTTGTGGTCCCAGGGAATAGCACACGGGGATCGACGTCTAAAAAATAATTACAGCAAAGAAAACATGCAAGCAAAATTTTGGTGTCTAATTCTTTATGAATCGCATAGATTTGAACGCATTCACTCTATTAAAACACACGTCAGTTGTTTCTATAATGTGACCTGAAGATGACTATTCGCGTTTCGTCCGCAGTTGGTCCCGCTGCCTTTGTACAGAAAACCACCCGACGACAACGCTGCCTTCAATGCCACGGCAGCACTGGTGTTCAGGGCACTTGTCGACCCACTCGGATTCAGCCTGTACCGGGTGGTGCACGCTCCAAAGAAAACTGCGCCTACCCCGGAGAACTTCCTACAACTGGACAGGCCTGGCTACTTCATAGAAAACAAGGTTAACGCAGTACATACTTACGCCATACATTGAAAAACAAAACGAAATGTCAGGACATGTTAAGTGTAAATTCGTTTTAACTATAATTTCTGTAATTACTATTGCCAATCCCTTTGTAATTTAGGATACTTGTTTTGCCATAAGTAGAAAACAAGCAATGCAACTACATACACTACGTTACATAAGAGGTCTCGCACAACGCCTCCACTTTTCAATGTATAGGTGCCGTCAAAAGTAAATGGAAGGAAATATTCACAAAAAAAACTTAATCATTGGCTCCCCAATTCATGCATCCTTAAATACATATGTGCAGCCTAATTATGATTTTGAGAATTTCACTGTGCACCAACAAGCATGGACCATTATGCTTTAGATTTAAAGAAATTAAATTTTTTTCACAAAGTCGCCTTCCATTTACTTTTGACAGCGAGTGTACATTTATTTTTTTTAGGGTGCACCGAGTTGGTAAATTTTGCTCACCATTTTTTAAACCTACCTTCCTCCTCTTGTTTCATATATGATGCTGCAATGTCTGTTGCAACTTTGCCGCAATGTCTCCTTCAGCTCAGGTTTTAGTTTATTGCTGAGCTGTATTGGTAGCTTCTCGGGAACGAAAACTACTGCTTTTGTAGCAGATTTTTTCGCTCAAAGTCGAGATCCGCAAAATAATTTGCAATATCTGGTGAGGATATTACGAATATGGAACTCCCTCCTTGGCCCTACTCGGGACCTGCTATTGAAAAAAAAATTGATTGTTATATATAACTGCCATGTTTTTACTGTCGTGTCCTTGGGCTTTCATACTATCTCGTAATGTTCTACTTATTGTTTTTATTTTTTCGTGCATATTTTAGCTGATCCTGCCACAGCTTCATGCGAGGCTGCACTGCGCAAAAAGCTCTTAGGCGCTCCTCGATGGATTGTTTGAATGCGTTAGTAGCCAAATAATCGTTATATCCGAAGTTCACACACTAAAATTCCCTATATCCGAAGTGGTACACATAGGCTTGTTGTAACCGGGGACCAACACACAAGTTCGCTACATACGAGATCCAGACACAAAAGTTCGTTTTATCTGAGGCGATATAGTTAGGTTCGTTATATCTGAGGTTGACACACGAAAGTTTGTTGTATCCGAGGAGGTATGCTAAGGCTCAGTATATCCGAGGTTAACACAAGAATGGTCATTATATCCAACGCGGCATACTAAGTTGCGTTATATCCGAGGTAGTATGCTATAAGTTTGCTCGTAGCTCTGTGGGTAGGTTGGCACGGTGAGCATGTAGTTACCACCTGCCACTGGCTGCTGACAGTCACGGTTTCCGCTTGTGCCGACGCTCCTAATGAAAATGCAATAAAATAAATATAATACATGTTCAGAACTAATGCAGATGACCATGCAGAATCTAAGTAGAACAATAGGCTTGAAGGAGTAGCGGAGAAATTGGAGCGGCGAGAAGCCAGACATGATAGTGCCATTTTCGAGTTTTGCTATGGAGACCAAGGACGTCGAACCCAACCTGACGAAGTTAACTACGGGGGACAATTATGTAATGCTGCGCTCAAACTCAGCTAACACAGTTTTTTTTTTTTCTGAATGTAAATCGGCTCCTTGCCTTTTTGTGACTGTGTTACGTTTCTTTTTCAGAAAAAAAAAAAGGATTATTGCTGAGAAAATCGCAGTTGCAAATGACCCATTTTCTCCCCAACTCGATTCAAACTCGAGAAGTCAGCGATGAAAAGGACTCCGTGATCATGGCCTCAAAATTAATGGTGATGTGGTATTGACTCAGAGATCGACAAAGGAGTATTTATCTTCATTGCAGACACATTTTCAAAACAGCGTATAGAGGTGATAGCTGCATTTCGTTATTTCTCCTTTTCTTGCTTATAAAAGCTGCCTTTTCAGTTCAAGTAGCCTCTTTGTTATTAGAACATTGTATCCCGTTTATACAGGACAACTTCAGATTGCGCTAGGGGTGTCACTTTGACTGCCAATAGGTTGCTAATCGGACAAGCCCAGAAATCTAGACAAACATTCCTAGTTTGCGCGGCTGTCACCATGTACTCCGGGGCGCTGAACACCAAAAATTACCGCGAGAATTTTGAATCTTTGAAATACATCCCACCCATGGACACCAAAAGGCAGACACACCGCGCATCCTATACTCATGCAATAAAGACAAGCCATCGCACAGTCTGCAGCTCTCTACCCAATCTCAGTGGGAGGCCGCGCTGCTCAGCTCGGACCCGGAGGTTGAACTCCGAGTCGCAGAGTGGGCCGAAGAGGTCGCCGAACGACATCGTCGGTCGGCCACCTGGCGTCCGGCCTACAAGAGGAGCCCACCGCGGGGAGGGGAACATCACCCCAACCCGCCCTTAAAGGCTGGTTCAGATGCAAGCGACTGGCCGATTGAGCGGCGCGGCGCAGCGAAAATTTCCAACTTGTTGGAACCTCGCTGCTGATCGCTGCGACGACTCAAAACAGGTTTTTCCGCCACGGCGACAGAATTGGCTAGCATTTTCGCTTGCATGTGAAACAGGCTTAAGACCTCATCTTTAATAAAGTTTACCTCCTCCTCCCCCATCTCCTATAGGCGTCAGAAGCAGTCTGTACCAGAGCCGGAAGCATTTTATAGGTAGGAAGAGGAGGCCATTGGTATAAACATCTTCGCGCTTCATTTCACCACCGTTTTTCTCTCAATCATAGCTGAAATACTGCCGCTGAGTTGCACAGTGTTTGCTACTGACCAGTGCTAATGACAGCCGAGAGATGGCGCTAGTTTCGGATGCCAGGGGCATGAATGATTGCCGGGGGAAGCAGGACACCGCATAGCGAAAGTTGTCGACCGAGAAAAGCTACGTCTCGCTCTTCTTGTGCAGAGGTACATCGTCGAGCTCGACCCATCGTCCGGACTGGTGACCCGCGTGGCGTTGCCGGGGAGCGAGAGCGCCGCCTTCGGCCCGGTTTCTCTACGGCAGACGTTCGCCGCGTACGGCCAGAAGAGAGACGACTTCAGCGTTCCTCTCCCGGGCCACTACGTCTTCAGCGCGCACCACGACGCGGAGGACCTGGGAGAACTCGTCTCCTACCGCGTCATCAAGGTGCGTGATGCGCCAGCCTCTCTCTAGCCGTTTGTAAAATGGGCGAGGGCGATGCTCATTCATGTAAACTTCTCATCACCATTATCCCGCACGGGACTGCGTGTTGCCAAAACATGGCCTGTACACCACGTGGCCTTACGTGTTTTAACGCGAGTGTCCCGTGTCGTGCAGAGGTACATGCTCTAATTTACATTCATAGATCCCTGGAAGTCCTCAAACCCCTCCTGGCGCAGTGGTTAAGCGATTCGCCACTGCCTTGCGATTGCAGGTGCTCCCAGCCGTGGGCCTTGTGTGGTGTTGATGGTTGAAACATTTATTGCCAAGCAATGCAGAGGACGCAAACCCTGCCTTCCCTTACGTGGCACGAGGCAACCCTTATGGGGTTGTCCTTAAAGGGCAAAGGACAGTCCTTGGAGGGCTATCCGCTTCAAGGCGTCGGTAATTATCCGGCGCTGTTCAGCAGCAGCGGAGCTGGCCAGGAGAGTCTCCCAGTATGACTCCGCCGTGGTTGGGGATGGAGGGTGTGGGAAGGTGGGGCATGTGCGAAGGATATGAATAAAGTCTCCCGGTTTTCCGCAGAGCTTACAGGAGGAAAGGAACTGATCGGGGTAGCGGGCATGAAGAAGAATAGGTTAACGAGCAGTACGGGTCTGGAGTCGGCGCCAGTGGGAGGCCTCGGTTAGGGTTAGAGAGGGAGCCGGTGGTGCGTAAACGCGCCGGGTATCTCAGTAGTGGGTAAGGATATCTCTGAAGGTAAGCAGACACTCCTGGGGTGACGGAGGGGGTCCAACTCCAGCCCGGAAAGTGAGACCTCGGGCGAGAGAGTGGACCTCCTCGTTACCCGGGAGGCCTGCGTGTGCGGGGGTCCAGATAAGGGTTATAGGGCGGGTGGGGTGCCAGAAGCGTAGAAGCCGAGCCGCGGAGCGGGATATCAAGCCTTTAGCGAAAGTGGACAGGGAGGATTCTAAGTCGGAGAGAATTTTGGTGGCAGAGGTGGAGATGAGAGCGAGCGCAATGGCTGCTTCCTCTGCAATTTCTGATGAGTCTGTGGTGATGGAGCCTGATGCGAGTAATCGGGCCTGATTGTTAGCGACGGCGAGGACCATGCGAGAGCCCGACGGGTACGCTGCGACGTCCACATAGGCTACCTCGGAACTGTCGCCGTAAAGCTTGTGCAGGGCTTTGGCGCGGGCTGCCCTGCGTTCTCTGTCGTGCTCCGGGTGCATGTTCTTAGGGATGGGATGGATGATGAGATGGGAGCGTAGGTCTGGAGGTAGGGGGCCTCCTCGGTAGGATGGATGATCGGGGCGATGCCTAGCTGACACAGCAGAGTGCGGCCTGCCGCGGTACCCGACAGGCGAGTGAACTGTGCTGTTATAGTGGCTTCTGCCAGCTCCTCAAATGTGTTGTGGGTCGCGAGGTGTAGTAGAGGTGCTGGGGGGTAGGCGGAGGGCGACCTTCGTGCAGCTCCTGAGGAGCGCGTTGATGCGGTCTCTCTCCTTCTGCTTTAGGAGGAGGTAGGGGAATGAGTACGCCGTGAGGCTCGTGATGTAGGCTTGGGTGAGGCGTAGAGTGTTCCGCTCTCGCAGACCTGCGCGCCGATTCGCCACGCGTCTGATAAGACGGGTGACTTGCTGAGTTTGGGTCTTGAGAGCTTGGATGGTGTCGCTGTGCGCGCCGTGGGAGTGAAGGACAAGGCCCAGGATGCGAATCTTTGAGACGATGGGGAATGGGATGATTCCCTAGTTTAAGTGATATGGGAGAGTTGGCGGGGTCGTGCGGCCTGGGGCGGTAAAGGAAGAGTTCCGATTTGGAAGGGGAGCAGGCTAGGCCGCGCGCGTGAACGTACGAGTCGGTGATGTTGAGGGCCAATTGTAGGTTGTGTTCTATGTCGCCATCACTGCCTCGATTGGCCCAGACAGTGATGTTGTCAGCATAGAAGCTGAAATGTATGTCGGGAACTTGGGCGAGTTGGTGAGGGAGTTTGAGAAGGGCTATGTTGAAGAGAATAGGAGACAGCACAGCACCGTGAGGCGTTCTCCGTGCTCCCAGCGAGACACCGGGGAGCTGGTGATCGCCCAAGGTGAGTGTGGCTGTGCGTTTGGAGAGGAAGTCGCGGACGTAATTGCACATCCGCGGACCTACGCCTAGGGCGTGAAGGCCTTCTAGGACGGCTGCGTGGGTAACGCTGTCGAAAGCTTTTGTCAGGTCGACACCGAGGATAGCCTTGGTGTCGCCCGCGGGGGAGTCAAGGATGTGGTGTTGGAGTTGTAGAAAGACGTCCTGGGTGAATAAGCCTGGGCGGAAACCAAACATGCACGAAGGCATGAGGTTGTTGTTCTCCAGATATCGGCTGATCCGGGTGTGGAGAACATGCTCCATGAGCTTGTCCACGCACGAAGTAAGGGAGATGGGACGAAGGTTAACGGGGAGAGGGGGGTTGCCGGATTTGGGAATAAAGACTACTTTGGCGTCTTTCCACTGAGGTGGGAGGGCGCCGCGCATCCAGCATTCATTGAAGTATGCCCAGGCAGCTATTCCCGAGCAACCAATAATCAAACTGCCACCTGCGTTTGCTCACTGTCTGGTAGGTGGTGAGGCTGTGATGACGCCGCAAAGTTACATGACCTAGGTGGCTCACCTGCCAAAGCCATGCACGTGATTTTTCGCTCACAGCACCTACGCCGGATTTTCTGCATAACGGCGTGTTTAACGCTTTCACGCTGAAATGCACCGCGCTTCACCTAACCTCCCACGAAAACACTCACTTCAAAGCCGACATGGAGCAGGCATTCTGGACCACAGCGTCATACATGGTGCTCCAGGACGCCCATAGTATGATCCTCTTCAGTATAATCAGTTCAACTAGCAAGATAACTAAGATTTATCTATTATAACATGCAATGGCGGTGCCATTTACTGCGGGTCTACACCGGCGTAGTTCCAATGTTCAGATCTCATTGAGGAAAAAATGGACAGTTGAAGAGATGACAGTATACTGCCACAAATTATATCTAGAGGTCAGAAATATAGGCGGAATAAAGTTGTGAAGAAATGGCACAGGGTTTGGAATGAGTTAGACTGCTTGGACAAGCTACCTTTCATTGGGCGTTCGAGTGTACCCAGGAAGTGATTTTTTAAGTTTTATGCCGCAACCGAAAATTACATTACTTAGTCCAAGAAACCTTGTTTTGGCACACTTACGCTCCATCGTTCTGGATATACCCCAGCATTTTATTTTTCGTAATTTTTCAAACAGCGCTACAAAACCAAAACATAGAACGAGGGCCAGTTTTTCCTTACGCAGCTCATGTATTGGAAGGTTTCTGTCACAATAAGGCCCCATGCAGAACGACAGGAGCACATTTGTTTATTCCCGTAATACAGTGGAGAAATGACCAAGCCACCACATTTTTTTGTCATGCAGGGCCCCTTGGTTCAAGAGGTTCATCAGATTTTCAATAACTTCGTCACCCAAGTGATCACTCTCCACAGAGACTCTGACTTCATCGAGTTTACCTGGACGGTTGGGCCCTTACCCCCATCGTAAGCCATTTATTTGCTATTCTGGCAGCAGCACTGGTAAAATGCAAAATCCTTTTCATTCTCTCGTTTGTTTTAAATACTATAATTTCACAGGTGTGGATAAGAGCACTATGTGGCCTTCCAAGGCCATTTACACGTTGCGTAGTAAATAATGCGAGCTATGTAATGTGCTAGCATGTACTAATTGCTCGCACGATTGCAACAAGCGCGAATGTACTAAATCAGAACGGCGTGCCGCGTTTATTTACGTCAGCCCTTGCTCTGTCAGAGTGTTTACTGGGAGACATTACGCTCTACAAGAGCAAAATGCACTTGGCAGCTCGAGAACATATCACTTATCAAGGCTTAAACGAAGAAAGGTGCTTCTACTATCTGTAATATGAGCACAAAATTAATGAGGCAGTTTTATACGGTAGCATAGAAGCCTCACCGGAGCAAAAATCCGGCGTCGTCCAGAAAAGCTCTGATTGGCTGGCGGTCAGTGACTTCATCAGTGACGTCAGCAGACTGCAGAATGCCCATTGGTTGGAGGGAAGTGATGTAATCATATTGCGGAAAGCCCGTTGGCTCGAAGGAAGCGACGTCATTAGAGTGCAGAATGCCCATTGGCTCGAAGGAAGTGACGCAATTATAATGCAGAATGCCCCTTGGCTTGAAGCAAGTGACGTCGTTAGAGTACAGAATGTCCATTGGCTGAAGGGAAGTAACGTCATTAGACTGCAGAATGCCCATTGGCTGGAGGAAAGGGACGTCATTAGACTGCAGAATGCCCATTGGCTGGAGGAAAGTGGCGTCATTAGACCGGAGAATGCCCATTGGCTGAAGGGAAGTGGTGTTAGGTACATCTGTGGACAGCTTCCACCTGCCATCTGTGGCAGGTGGACGCTCAGGAGGGTAGTGTTCTGGAAGAGCTCAGGAAGGGCAACCTGGGGCAAGGATGATACAAGACTTTTTTGCCATGCCAACTATGCCAGCTTTTTTCCGCATTGTTTGCCAACATTACGCACGGCCCTGGCTGTGTAGCGTTGCACCCTAGTGAAAAGGAAGTGATTCGAACTGAGTTCAATGTGCACCAGTGGTATAACGTTAGCAACAGACCGCGCGAGCGTGCACTGTGATCTGCACCGTGCAGCACCAGTGACCTCGCGGGACAGGACGTGGTCACCCGCTACGAGAGCGACCTGAACAGCGACGGCTTCTACACGGACGGCAACGGCTGGAAGAACATGCATAGGGTGTGAGTCCCTCACTGGCCTCTCTGGTGGTGCACCACTTCGGCGGTGAGGCGCCAACGCGACTGAGTGCTAATTTTATCTCTAACTTGGTGAATGCATATTCGTAGTCACTCCAAGGTACGTAAAGTCTGCCCTATGTTTCCTGCGCTACTTTTATTGCTTATCGTCACTTCTTTCATTCTGCAACGCGCGCTCAGTGTTGTGAGAATGAGAAAGGGGTAGTGGAGGGGCTGATATGCTGTCAGGCATGATTTCTCAGCTTCCTATTCAGGCCGTTTGCCTATTACTTTTAATGCGTAAGCATTATACTTGGCTCATGTATGGCGTCCAGGGAAAGTGTGTACAGAAAGTGTTGAGAGAACGTGTTAACAGAAAGTGTAGACATTTATACAAGCTTAGCCGAGTTACTCGTTGGAAGCTTGGGCATGCTTGGCTAAGTTCGGAGGAGTGCCGCACAAGCTGCAGACAATGGGAGGAGGTTCGGGTAAGGTCGTGTAAGTTCAGAGGAGCGCCGCGCAAGCTGCATACAATGGCAGGAGACTCGGGTAAGCTCTGATAAGTTCGGAGCAGCGCTGCGCAAGCTGCAGCCAATAGACGGAAGCTCGAGTAAGTTCGGAGGAGTGTCACGCCAGCAGCGTGAGAAGGTGCTCGGGAAGAGCTGCATGGGTCGCGCAATTCCTACGGCTGGCTGTAGTAGGAACAGCCACCTGCAGTGCAGTGACGCGTCACTTAACCGCTGCACCGCGGCACTAATAGTTGTATGAGCATTTGCCACCATCTATGAATGTTAATTAGAGAATGACCAATTCTGCATATATGGGCATTAACCCTCGGAGCTCAGAATGGTGCGCGGTTTGGTGACAAATGCAAACTAAGTTACACAAACGCACAAACCACATGCACACTAACGGAAACAGCAGTAGTACACAATGCTTTCACATTCATAGCATGTAAGCAGACTTAAGTGCCCCCGATAGTTCTTTTTTTATTTCTCTTGCCTGATTAAGCAGCTAATCATAGCATCGTTCAAAGTTAAATGTCATTGACAATGACCGATTAATTTATTGACTGATCGGCCTGTCGTTATGGAAGCAAAGCTGGTAAACCCGGCAAAGAGGTTCAGACTGCACTTCTTTTCCCACAGGGCTACTGTCCAGGACAAGAAGTTGCCCATTCCGGCCAACTACTACCCCGTTGTCTCGTGGATCTACGTTCAGGCACGTCGAGTCCTCTCTCATCTGCACGCATTCTCTCACTTAGGAAGTTCTGGGCCGGTGCGATGAGTGCATGGCTCGCTGCCTGAGAAACGTGTTGTTTGGACATTTCTTTCCTTTAATACATCACTAATTTTCGTCTCAGTCATACCATTGAAGAAGAAACACGTTCCATGCTCCGCATGAGTACCAGTTATTAAATGTAAGCAAAGCCAACCTCATTCATAAAGCCGTAACTAGAGAAGAAAGTAAAGTAAGCTCATGAAAGCATAAAAGCTCCGTTGCATGTGGTTAAAAGAGCAGATGTGCCGGCAGTATAGTTTAATTCGCATGCCCTGCCGGAATGAGAGCGGAATGGAGTACTCTAGAAACATGTACAGAGGGCAAAACGCATGTCTAGAACAAGCAAACTGTCACTTCCGCACCTCCCAAGGCTGCTGCGACCAGGAAGTCAAAAAATGATAACGAAATCCTATAAGTTTAACTGCACATGCTTACATCCAGACCATTTTTATCGAAATGTTTTCTATAGATATCGCGCGGTCAGCCCAAAACACGCCCAGAATGTGTTCTAGACATGCGTTTTGCACTCTGCACTTCATATTAAAGCGTATCCCACAGTTATACACAAGCGAAAAGTGATTTGTGCGCCCACACTACGCAATAATTGCCGATTTTAAAAGCCGTTGGTCCTTGCGCAATACCACCCAGATTTTAATCAGTAAAAAAAAGAAACGAAATAAATTTGTACTAAGTGCACTGCAAATGTTTTAAGTACATGACAAGAAAAACGACAGTTTTTTATCATTTTTTTTCTCGGAGCACTTACATTCTGTTCGCTTTTGCACTCCTTTAAACCATTTAATGCGTCAGCATTAAAAGCCTCATCGGCGAAAGAAATGTGTCGTCAGTCTTAAAATTGCCCATTAGATGAAGGGAAGTCACATCGCCAGAATGGCCAATTACCATTGGCCGGAGGAAAGTGACGGCACCAGACCGGAAGTGACATCATTTCCAGTGAAAGCATCAACAACTTCTAACGCTATCGCATTGCCTACACGTAAGGTACAGTCTTTGTCAAAAGTAACCAGGCTGCACGTTTTTCTTCTCGCTATTATGCCAGCTCTTCAGCTCTAAATCTCTCTATGGTAAGGAGAACCCCTGTCCTCATCTTCAAAGACCCTCTTGATCTTTAGGGAAGCCATGAGGGCTCTATTATATAAATTAGAAGCAAACCATGGAGCCTGGTTACTTTTGACAAAGACTGTACTTAGGTGTCCCTCTGGATTTTTTGTTAACACTCTTCTATTATTACCTTACAGTGCTGGAAGCTTAATTCGTAGGCACTAAGAGCTTTGTGGGGCCTTGAGAACCTCTTATCGGGCATGAGAGTCCTTAATGTGCATAAAACGGGACAATCACTGGGAGCCAAGTGAGGATTGTAAAGAGAGTGAGCAGTACGTTGAACCTCTGTGGATTCTAGGAACAGCTGACGCAGTAAGATGTGCATCCTGAGGTGGTGATTACCAGGAAGGACGTAAAAGTGGCCAACTTTTCATGGATTCATTTACGGGGACCCTTCTCCATCCATCATGCCGGCGCCCTCGTCAACGCAGGACACCGGTCGTGACATCACCCTGGCAGTACTCCCGGACCGGCCGCAAGGAGGCAGCAGCCTCAGAAAAGGACACATCGAGCTCATGGTAAGCACCTTGCAGGCGACATAAAAGTGGTACTTGACGATGATCCGGTATCAGCGTGGCGCCCTGAAGATTACTGCACTGGCTAGTCCTCTATCCGAGTAGTCGTTATCGTCGTTAGCCAGATAACGTATGCTGCAGTACAAAGGCCCCCTCCCATTGACTTCTGATCTCCTCTCCTTCGCTGTCGTAATTTCAGTTGAATCTGCAGGCCCCTGCTGTGCCTTCTTTTTTGTGGCTGTCCGTTCTGTCGCCTCAACAGATCACCGGCTATCTGTACTCTTGATTACGCGTTTGCGACCTCTTTTTCCTCCTCTTAGTTTCAGCTACAGGGTATTATTATGCATCGCGTTCGTTGTCTAATTGATATAGCTCCAGCACTTGGCCCGAGAACCCACTGAACTGTTCGTTATGCACGGGCTCATCAAATCAACAAGTTTTACAAGGAGTGTATAGTTTCCCTTTCCAGCCAACCAGCCGCAAAGCTTCGGAGCTCGCTTTAGTGAATACCCTTATTTATTAGATACATTTAGCATTCAGTCTACGGTGTTACCATTACCATAGTACCGGCAGCCCGCCCACCTCTAGTGCGCACGCGCTGATTGGTCCCGGTGCAGAACACATGGGCGCAGCTTCTAGGTACCTGGCGTCATCTGGCGCTCTCTAGGTGATTTGCGCATGCGCACTGACAGCGCGCGGGCTCCCGGTAGCAGTAACGGCAACTGTAACGGTTACATGGTGCATATTATGTTAAAGGTGTTTTTTTTTTTATTTCTATCCGTGGTTTGTGGTGAAGTCATCCCTTACATTGACCTCACCATTCCCTGAATGCGCAACCTGACAGTGAATCATGTGCAGCTCTGGAAACAGTGTCACAGCGTTTTTACAAGTCACGACATCTTTACAGCTTCCGCCTTTCCTCTTCTTGCTGTTCTCACAGCTGCCAAATATTCACCTTATTGCGTGACCCGAAACAAGTGCACAGGTGTAAAATGCGTTGTCCAATGCTGGCAGCTCGACCGATGGCACACGACAAATGACGACCTGGGCAACCACGAGAGCATCTGGGAACCGAGCGATCACCCGCACGGAACAGTGGCCAGCGGAACCCATCGTGTGTTCCTGGGTTCGGCTCACGAAGCTCGGATGATGCTCCGACCGCAAGCTCTGCAGCTTGTCTACCGACCGCTGCTCGCGTTCGCGCCTGCGCAGTGGAAACCCCAGCTGCATAAGGTACGAGAACAGCGTCACGCCGTACAATGAAACTCCAAATTTGAGAGGGAGCTGTGCCCGCTATCGCATTTTGTTGGTGTAGTGATCCGGAATTTGTGAAGTTCTTTCCAAATAGCAACGAATATGACTCACCCCTCTGAAACAACAGCCATTAAAAATTTGTTTTGTGCTAGTTTCATGATTTGTAAGCGACTAAAAGGCTATTATGCACTTCCCAGCAAACCATAAACCTCTCAGAGACGTCTAGCTATAGACGTCTCTGAGAGGCTTGTGGTTTGCTGGGTTATGCACACACAATAATAAAGTACTACATAAGCGTCAAGCTGGTAGAGTGGGCGTTCATACGTATCATACAACATAGACGTGCATGGAACATGGGTGTCCATGCCCCATGTGTGTCCGTGCATATAAGGATGTCCGCATCATAAGCTGCGGCAACTGGTGCGAAAATTTCGACTGTTGCAAAAAACTCATCAGACGACTGACGGGCTTGAGTAGCGCGTCCAAGTTGAATAATGAGACGAGAATTTTGGTGCTAAGTAGAGAATTACTGATGTCATGGTGTTAAAAGAAGATGACAAGAACGAAGGCGCCAAAAACAAAAAATACGATAAATTAAAAAGATTGGTGTGTGGTCAATGAGTGTAGTTTGTAACGGCGACCGCTCGCACATTTCCATTATGTCGCCCAAGCGAGCACCACTGAGATTTTTTAAAGTTATTTTAGTCGTGGTGGTGGTAGTGGTTTATTTAAAAAAAAAATAAATAAATAAAGAAAGTGAAGCAAAAGAGTGTTGCCGGCAGCGGCAATTGCTATCTAATATCTTAAGCACCCGAGCTGCAGCCGGCGGAAATGAAAGGGAAAGGGAGAGGATAGTGAGGAGAAGTATAGAGGGGAGCGACAGCAAGAAAGGACAGGGGAGAGCTTTGTACACTATTTACAAAATACAAAAGTAATCAAGTTCGCGCCGCTCGCGCGCTAATGTCCAAGCATTGTCCGAAAATAAGTGCGCGCGAGCGGCCACTGCGCACAATTACTTACACAAGAAGTAAACTGTATGTACATAGCCGCGCGCACGTAGCGTCCTGTCTCGGACTAATCGCGCGCGCGGCACACTGCACTAGCGGCCGGGGTGGGGCGCCCGACCGCGTATACCGTCCGAGGTAGCACCCACGGAATTATTTTAGTCGTCCCAACGTAGTATTTCTCCCATGCAGTTCACCGGGCTACGGTTACTGCTGCCGAGTACGGTGCACCTGCTGACATTGGAGGCACTATCGAGAACTGAGGTGCTTCTACGCCTCGAGCACTTGGCCATTGACCAGAACACTGTGCACGTCAACGTCACGGTAAGCCCCTTAGAGCTCCTGGCATCGGACATCCTCACTCAGTGCAAAAAATAAACCGCTTTTGAGGTCATCCCTTCAAGAAAGCAGAACCTCAAGCATGGCCATGAATGCCTGACAAACAATTGAAACAATATTGTCAAAATGTACGAAGACCATGATTTTCTTTTTGCTTATGATTTCAGCTCTTCAGAGTCCACTACACAGCAGCCTCAAAGTCAAGCTGGGAAGCGGATCACAAAATATATGAAGGTTCCACGTTATGAGGCTGACGTAACAGGCGCATATGAGCACAATATTTGTACAATTCCTAGGTAGCGTATATCCATTTCACCCTCATACACCCTGTACATACAACCTCCATGTGGTAGAAGTTCTAGGCAGAGTCTGAACAGAACGGAGTGCCGTAGGCATGGCGGTACAGCGTGTCGCTGGCAGCTGTCGTCATTCGGTAGCTCTCCACAGGACAACTTATACGCACTCTAAACAAGAATGAGGCCGTCACAAATGAGCCTGGTCAGCAGCTAATTCGATAAAGCTGTGTTCAGTTTCCCTTTACGTCCTGCTTTAAGACAGTCCTTGTGTCTTTTTTGAAGGTAATTGTCAACGGCCTTATATTTTATACGAAGGAAGGACGCCTTCACAACCATACCGCGGGAAAGAATACGAAAACGCAGGATGTGATCAGTGTGAGAGTGCCAAGCGGGCGTTGAACTTCTGCGTCGGGCTTATTCACTCATCTTGCTACAAGCACACAAGGGTGTGACATAAATTCTTATAGACAAGCGTAAGGTTTTGCAAAAAGCTGTTTAGGGACTTGATATAATCTTCATTGCTTTAAAAATTTGACCAGGGCACAGCGCAAAGTGCACCAAGATGCACTCTGACAAACGTTTGCCGACACCTTCAAGTATGTTGTCAAAATCATTGCCTGGTGATAGCGGACCTCGCAGCTAACTCGAATCGTCAACCTCGGAGCTTGCTGCTTGTCATTCACGCAGAGGCTGCTGAGGGGCATCCGACTGAAGAACGTAAGGCCCGTCAGCCTGGCCGCCAACCAGTTCCTTCCGGGAGCCAGGAGACAGCGCTGGCCCACTCACGAGCAACCAGGCCCCATGGAGAACAGCAAGCCACTAAGAACTCCGGTCATCACGAGGCACTGGGACACCGGGGACACACTCATAGCCCTGTCGCCAGGAGAAATCGCCAGTCTTGTGGCAGAAGTAGATGTGCGCGAGCCGCTGCATTAGCCGAAATTTGGTTTAGTGCACTAAAACCTTCAATACGATAGCTAGACGGGCGAGTTGGTGATACATTTTCAAAAATAACAGCGCTAAAAACGGGGACGAAGGACTACAACCTAGTCAGTTAATCTTAACTTTCGGTTTATCAGAACTGATGTATTGGTTCCACCATCAAGTGCATTAAAGTACAGTACAGACGTCAAACTCTGGTGGCATGTTTTGTTTGGAACGGCGAGCTAGACATTAGCATACACAGACCAACAACAGTTGCACTGCCGACTAAGCTAACGGGGATTGATAAGTAATCACACCGTTATATCTAGTTAACCTGGGAACTAATTTGAACGGATTCGGCTAACACCATGCGAACTTGATCATTTCGGCGTCGCCGAGTCATCTGCTAGCATTCTTGATTACTTTAGTTTACAAAGCGGCTGCCTTGCACAATGTGGTGGTCTCATATATATTATTTTTTCACTCATAATTGCAATGGGTGCAAATACAAAAGTGGTTTTAATTTTAAATTGCATTTCCCATGGTGCCGCTGAATCCATAGAGGCTGAATCAAAGATATGAGGAATGCGGCGCCACCTGCACATTCGAATCTCAACATTATTTTCTCAGGTCCGAAAATTGGAAAGAACAGATCTTTTTTCTATGTGGCTGACCAATATGGGAGGAAATACGAGTCATTAGCATGTGTTATAAAATTCACTAGATACACGTTCATGCCAGCAATTTGCGTGCTCGTTTCCTTGCACACAAAACAATGAAAAGGCTGCTTCGTCATTTTCATTCATTCCCACTCTTATGCAGCCAACCTCAGGGCGAGGGGTGGCATAATATAACGATTTTCAAACCACTTCATGCCATTTTTTGAGTTTCCTGCCCTTCCTGATTGAAGTGACGCCACGTGCCATATTCGCTCTTGGTTGAAGCCTAGGGCATGGCACCGCTTCAGCCACTGGCTAAAGGCGGGAAATTTAAAAATGGCACTGGTTCAGTAACGAACCCCAACATTATACTAACCCTGGAATTACGTTTTCACGGCCCATGTCATCACAGCACCACTGTTTGGCTTTCACAATCGAAGCATAAGTACAGTCTTTGTCAATTCTTTGGAGCCCAAGCAGTTTGCTCCTTAGTGATGCCGTGTGGCTCGTTATGCATTGCCAGCATATGAAACCTGTTGAAGCTCCACTACACGGCTTGGAAGCAACCTCTTTGGCTCCTTACTTCTGAAAAAGTCTGCACATTTAAAAACAGTTACTGGACGTAGGCGAATTCCATGTGGTGGCTTACTAATGTTTTGCAAATGATTACAAAGGACACAAAGTCCCCTAATAATCCAATGCAAACTACCGGTTTACGACTAAGCATTGAAAGATTTAAATGTCCAAGGACATAGAACCAGTGAAAAGTTACGAACTCTTGTCATTTATACCACTCAACATGCTTTCTCCCATAAAAATATGAAAAAAAGTTTCTTGGACCTGGTCAAATCCAACTGCACACATACATGGTCTGTTCTGAAAGTAGTAGGACTCATTTTTTTAAACAAAATTTATTCAAGAGAATAGTACAAACGATTACAATTTTTCAAGGTAGCACCCTTCCGCACCTACTCACTGCTGCTAATGAGTTTTACCATTTTCGTACGCCTCCAGGAACGCCTGGACCGGAATGCTGTTTAGCTCCCTCGTCACGGCCCGTTGAACCACCTCTACCGATCCGTGATGTTTCCCCTCGAGCATCGATTTTATACTCGGGAATAGAAAAAAGTCTGGCAGGGTAAAGTTGAGGCTGTAGGGGGGCTGGGACAGTGTTGCCGCCTTGTGCGGGACAAAAAATCGGGGTCCTCATTCAGATGACGAAGAAGATCCTACCGGTTGGCCTTTTCCTCCTCTGACAACACTCCCGGCACCAACTTCGCGCACGCTTTCCTCATGGGTAAGTTTTCTGTCACGATCCCAAAAACTTGGGTTTGAGGAATGCTCAAGTCATCAGCAATCATTCTGATAGATCACTGTTAAGTAAATGTTTCCCTCGCTACACATTTTCGTTGGTCTTGCTGGTCGAAGGGCGTCTGAAGCGGTCGTCTTCCTCCACTCTTCCCTTACCTTCTCGGAAAAACTTGTGCCTATCAAAAACACCTGATCTACCCATGGAAGCGTCACCGTAGGCCTCCTTAATCATGTTGTGAGTCTCTTTGCCCGTTTTAACAAGATTTACTCAAAATTTGATCGCGTATCGCTGATGCAGTAAACGCTCGACGATTCTGCGTGACGAGACGTTTCGACAGGGGTTCACAGTACAAGCGACCTCCTCTTTTTAACGGCCGAGAGCCGACTGCCGATTTTCCCCAGCATTCCCAATATCCCCCTTCAACGATCCTGCACGCGCAGACCACCTCTCGTCCGCCTGTCCGGCCAGGAAAAAACCAGTCCTACTACTTTCAGAAGAGACCATGTATATGTCCATTTGATACACATTTCTAATCTTTTGGCTAAAAAAGTGCTAAAAGAACAGCAATGCTACTATAGCAATGCTACCTCCTCCAAGCCAGCTTCACATCAATGCTCTACTAATGGCAGAGCAGCAAATTTCAGAGCATATTGTATATCACCATACTTTGCTTTATGAAGCAGAATGACACCATATGCATCACACATGTCAGACACTTCATCCTTGCTTTGCTGATGGCCACCGACTCTACATTTGGGGTAGATGAAGCCAACTTCATGAAATGTCATTGCTTTGCTAGTTCAATGTTGCCTTATTCTCCCTCTCTGGGCATGGCTAGTTAACATGCACCACCACGCACCCCCATACATGTAGTCATGCCCAATAAGGCATCCCTCAATGCCCGGCAGCACATACAAAGCCTGCCTCCTGGAACTCCGGGCCACACTACCAATACAGGCACATTGTTCCCCAGATAGGCTGTTGTGTCTGCAGTATGATCAGTCACAGCACTGTCACTCAAAAGGCATACCAAGTTCTCCAATAGCATTACAAAAAAGTTCTGCACACGAAAGAATCGGAAAACTCTTAGTACTGGTTTGGTTTGGTTTGTGGGGTTTAACGTCCCAAAGCGACTAAGGCTATGAGAGACGCCGTAGTGAAGGGCTCCGGAAATTTTGACCACCTGGGGTTCTTTAACGTGCACTGACATCGCACACTACACGGGCCTCTAGAATTTCTCCTCCAAAGAAATTCAACCGCCGCGGCCGGGATCGAACCCGCGTCTTTCGGGTCAGCAGTCGAGCGCCATAACCACTGAGCCACCGCGGTGGCACTCTTAGTACTCAAATGAGTCTGTAAGCCCTTCGAGGTACTTGACACATAGGGGTCTGCAGCACTCAAACCTTTCAATTTTTTTCAGGTCACTGACAGAACAAGACAAAACAGTGCGCACTGATGAACTGTATGTACTACATTGGCTCGGAAGGTTTGCTTGTTCCAAAAACAAGCTTGAAAGTCTGGCAATGTTATGTAGAACACAACCCATTCAGATTTAGATGCTCGAAAGTGAAAATTGTAGCGCCAAATAGGCATACAGGCTGCTTTTACAGAGCCACCAGTGTCCACCTGTGTCAGGCAAGCAGACAACTCAAATAAAACGATACAACATTGATGTTCACCAGTTTATTTCACAGCGTCCATCAGTAGTCCCTGCAAAGAAAAAAAAAAGCACAAAATACAGTAAAGCAATGGTTAATTCGAAGTCACTGGAAGAGCCAAAAATTTTTGAATTAACAGACTGCAGCAAAAAAAAAAGGGGGGGACCCAGAAAAAAAATTGTAGCAGAATTTCGCTACCTTTATGGTACGTTCAAAGTTTGTGATTACAAGTAATCAGAGATGCTGGTAATCTAACCCGCTAGCTGCAGTACACCGCATAAGAAACAGCACAGGTCAGCATAACGTCGTCAACCTTCCACGGGAAACGCACAGACGCTGCTAGGCTTAGGTGGCGTTTCCACTGGACACTGGCACGACAAAGCACCAACACCAAGAGCATGTGACACTGAAACTACACTACAGTGGAGCACATCTATTCCTCTGCAGGCATGTGTTTCAGCGGTCCGCGGGCCATAACAAGGACTGGTTTCTGAGCTGGGAATACTGCAGCTGAAGCGCTTCGCCTATCAGGTGTCAACACTGCTCTCTGCTACCGTCTCGCTGCTCCAACAGGCCCTCGTTTCACAGAGTTTGCAGCAAAATAAGGATGAAACATTTTCACATAGCAATGACCCAGGTCTCCGAATTAATTGGGCTAGTGCAGGACGCCAGTTCAAATTATCCGTTAAAATTTGAGTTATAAATTACGGGACCGCACAAATTTGAATTAACAGGGATTATAATTAACCGAGACCTAATAATAGAGGTTCTACTGTACACATCACTGTCCTTACTTTGGAATATAGCCATCTTTCTGGGCCAAGCGTGTGATGCAGTCATCAGATTCCCCCTGCAAACAGCAAAGAACCAGGAGCACATCAAGGTATTGTTTCAGGCATAACGGAGTAGTGCTAGACAGCTGGCTGACCAGACGAGTCTGCCCAGTGAAAATCCCAAGCAATGAGTTCAAGTGAGGAGAGAGAGAAAGGGGAGCTATAAAGGGTACACAGAAGACCCACTAGTACTTTTGGAAAAGCTTTGAAAGTGTACCAGTGTGCAAGAAGACAATCAGAAATGTCCAGATGCAGCATTATATATCACTACACTAACAAGCACAAGTGGTAGTTTGTGCTCGATAATGTAGCGGCAACACAACAGGAGCTAGCCAATTTCATGCATTGCATTGCATGACATCTGAAGCTTGATTAAATAAATGGCTTCAACTACTGTTACTGCTCACAAGTTTCCAATATTGCCCACACAACAGCACAAAAGAACAACTGATGAGTTGTAACAGGCACACAATGCTCACAAAATTCTACCTCTTCAAAAAAGTGTTCTTGGTGAAGGACAAAACCGCGAGGACTGGCTTCACATACTAAATAAGTGCACAAGGAATAGTTTTGCATCACATTAAATTACATATTTCGAATCAACATGCAAAAATGCATGTTCCCTGATGATTTCATAAATGTGACTTGATTAATAACGAATTATTTTCAAAGACCCTCTTCCCCCCCTTAGCAGAGATGCTAACAAATGCTTTTGATGCGCTCTCTTATAACCATAGCAAGCCTTCGTATTTTCTCTATTGAATGCGTAAAACAATTCCAGCCCTGAAGCATGCTCTGTATTGGTTTGGCTGCACCTGACATCAAAAACAATAGCTATAATGCAAAGTATCTGTGAATCACTTAGCTAGCAAGTTTCACCCCCTGTTCTGTAATGCCCACATGTGCTTTTCGGGTAACTGAATAAATGAACAGAAGAAAGGGAGGAGGGGGAGCAAGAACACTTCCTAGGGATTAAAAAAAGTACACCCAGGAAAAATTAAGCAGCCATTTGGTAAAGCACAACAACAAAGTGCATATAACAAGTGCAGTCCCACAAGCACCCTAAGAACATGTGCACGTCAGCTCAATTTCACTGCATAGTAATGTGTACATAAGCTACCTTCAAGAACCGGAATAAAAAAACTAATCCAAATCTCTCCTGGCTGCCAGCTCTGACTCAAAGGGCACTTATGCGGTACTGATCTAGAAGGGTTTCACTCGTCATCTAAGGGTGCTTACAGCTAGCATAGTGTCCATCATGTTCATGACCACTTTTTCAGATGCCTCAGCTGAGGTTGAAGCAGCTGACCCTAATATACGACCCCTGCTTCAGGAATGGTCATTCACATCTCATGGGGTAGATAGCCTGGGCTCATCCTGCTAACCCATGGAGTTCAATTTGTATGCCTATGACCTTCCTGGAGCAGACCAAAAATGAGTGGACACCTTGAAAAATGGCTGAGGCTTAACTTGGTTAAGCCTGGAGAATGCAAAGCATCATCGTGTCGCGTAATTTGGAGGCGCACAACCACAGCGACGGCGCGAGGTGGGCCCCCGTTTCTCCACTGTCGTGACGTCATCGTGTCACGTGATTTGGAGGCGCACAACCACAGCGACGGCGCGAGGTGGGCCCCCGTTTCTCTACTGTCGTGACGTCATCGTGCAACGTGGTGTGACGTCATGTATCACATGATTTGGAGGCGCATAACCACGGTGAAGGGCTGAAGTGGTAGCTAAAGTAGTATGCTTCGCATAAAAGGCCATTTTCTGAAATCTCATCCCCTATGGCTACGCAGGCCAACCATTTGTTGCGCGGCATGGGACTCCTACCGTGTGTACAATTCATGGAGATCAGACTACCTTGTGCATCGACAACCAAGATAAACCTTCTGAATGCTGTGCTTAAGAGCGCTGGTGGTGACGTAATCCCTGCCGCACCTGTTCACACTTGTCATTTCCCCTTCCTTGTGACAAGATACAAATGCATCTAGCAGAACTGCTGCACATAGCTTTCTGTTGAGTGAAGTGTTGATTTCACATCATGTGAATCAAAGCAACGCATGCAGCATCGCAATCATGAAACAGTCTCACCAATGCCACTCACGTTACGAACACACAACTGAATTTTCTTGATGGCCGTAAAGTACAAGTGACTAAAGTGCTTCAGTTTTGCACTGGAACTGCACTGGTAAACCTCGAGCCATTCACCTACTTCTGGCTGTCCCCTTTATTTCAATATCCCCTTTCACCTGCCACTCCCTGCATTGTCACCCTAGCAGGCTCATGAGAATCGGCCGACGCCATTGGCTGGAGGGGGGGTTCTTTGATGAGAAAAAGCTGCCCAGTTCTTCGGTTGTATCCGACTATAGCTGCGATGACACTTCTGCCAGCTCGGAGCATGGCCTCACTGAAACCGTCATGTAACGCACTAGGGCCAAGTTCTTCATGCAATAAAGTATGCGTTCCGGGAGTCACGACTGCAGTAACCCCTGTGAATTTTTTCAAAAGACATACCGAATTACTTTTCTACAAATAGTTAATGCCCCTTAAGTTTTTCAACTACAGCAAGAGATGCTACACTTCGACATTCTTTCAAGCAAGTACAGGAACTGTGCAAGCCTACTTTAAAACACTGTGAAGGAACTCACTATGCAGGTGACGCAGGTTCACCATGAAACCAATGGTGGGAAACGGAACAGTCCTTATGCTGTGGTAGTATACATGTCTCAACACCAGCATACCTGAGCTCTTCTACAGCTTCTGGGATGCAACACCTATTCTAGTTGAGACTATTGAATGCGCCCGTACAAATGCGCACATACCCCGATACCTTTGATTCAGCATGCGTACGAGAGAACGCACAACTTACCATACGACGGATGGCACCACAGATGGCGTACGCCGTAGTGTCGCCGGTCGCCCGACCAGACTGTTCATCCACCTGGATACACAAGTTGTGCAATGAAGCCACTTGGCATGTATGTTACCACTAAAGAGCCCAACTGGGCGTCAAGCACTGGCATGGAACAACTTCGGCACTATTCGGCTAACACCCATGGCCCACCGTAAGCACACGGGACTGACAGGGCTGCTAACATGAGCACCCAGTCAGCACTGGGTGCATGACATATGCGTCCAATCAGCATTGGGTGTAAGTATCCAAGTGGCCTCACTCAAAGCATTGTTTCCATAACTTCATCTGGACCAGCAAGAATCGAGGAAGTTACGGCAGCCTTCCCTACATTCATTTTCTCAATCCTCTTTAAACCGCAACATTACAAACCAATCCACAAATGCAAGACAACAGTGCTTTGTCGCGACGTAAATTGCGGGAATTAACAAATCCCCCGAAACAGCATGTCATGAAGTTCTTAACCGAGTTGGTACAAAAAATTGGTCGCGCGTAGCGGACTGAATTGCACACAATGCAAGTCAAGAAATGAAAGGAGATAAAATCATTCGAGAGAACCTACAATGGCCAAGTTGATCTGAATGGAGGCGTGATCCTTGGCGTGGATGATGCGGTTGCTCGTTGAGCTGCACAGAGAAGAATGATCAACAAATCAAATTTTCTGCAGAAAGATTCCGGCTACAAGGTTCCGGTGCCACTTTCCATGCGCAAATATCGCGTGCAACGCGGACCAGCGAAGGCCGGCGCGCCAAACACGTGCACTTACCACTTGCGGGGAATGTACAGATCCACGTATTCTCCGGCCTCGTTCTGCATGGTTGGTTGAATCGGAGTTGTTCCCGAACACTGTTAGAGATAGAAGCAAAATATTAAACCACTTCTTCGCAGCAAACAATCCACGATTTCAGAGAGCGAAATTCTCCCTACCAAGGAAAATGGCGTCACCACGGAAAAGGACTGTCACGCGTGTTCTTCAGCTTTCCCCACCACCAATGACCTAATGGCGCTAGCAGTCATATAAGACCTACTGTTTTAAAATTATATTTTACAAACTAAGTATTGTAAAAATTGATGCAAGAATATTTTAATATTATAATAAACAAAAGGTTTTTTGTTGACTGGTCAGGACTATAATTCAATGAGTAATATTGTTGGTTATAGAAGGGTAAAAGCGGTAGAAGCATTGATGGGGTACATCCAGGTGCTCATACACGAAACTGCCACACGTGTTGTGGTCCGGCTTGTCGGTGTGGTGGTGCGGTTGGCAGAAACTTCATCGCTAACGCCGGCTTAAACCAGTGTAGTCTTCTGTAACTGTAAAATATTAGACGCAACAGTCCACGCATACACAAGTACGAATTCATCCTAGCGGCTTCCACTCCTTTTCCGAACCTGTCGCCGACTGCGAGTCAACATGGCTAAAGCGAAGAGGATCGGCGCGAAGAAGACAAGCTCCTTCAATAAAGGAACGCACAGTCTAAACCCAGGTAACCAATGAAATATTGCTTACTCTCCAAATGTTTGCCGAGCTTGGTCAGCTCTGTGTGGTTCGCTTTTGCCCGTGAGCTTCACGCGTGCCATCAGTCAAGATGACAGTAGCGTTCTTCTCACGTTCTTGACTGTTCTTCCTTCGTTCTTGCAGACAGACCCAAGAAGAGCAATGACACGACGATGCGAGATAAGTCGACAATCAAGCGTCTGCTTATGTACAAGAATTCTAGACCGTACAGGTAAGCCCGTTCCCGCACTTATGGTTTCTCGGCATTTTGCCTTTGCGACTCGCGCTTGTTCGTCGTAACCCGATTGTGATGCGCAGTGGTCAATACCAGGTGTACTGCTCCATCATGAGTTACCTGCGCTGAAATTCGAAACAGTGCGTAACTTTATGAAATCAATGATGAGTTAGCTCATGCGTATGTTGTCAGCCCTCGACATGTATCCATCATTCTTGTTACTTTGGATAGTGTGTTGAGCAGTCATTACGGTGTAGGAAGTGTGGGTGCTAATATGTGCTTGACTAGCTAATCTTTATACGATGACAGTAAACAGCTTATGCATCCGCACTTGTCTTGCATTCTGAATCGTTCGTTGAGAAGAAACTCTCATGTGCTGGATGTCAGCACTGTGCAGTGCAGTATATGCTTGTTTTTGTGTTGTGAAAAATACCGGTTTGATCATATTGCATTCAGCGTGGCTTTTTGCTGAGCTGCTATTATATTGGACCTTTTACGGCAGGTAAAGGCAGAGCAGTGCACACATACTGTACTCTTCCGTCATGGTTGTTTACAGTGCTTTGGAGTGCCACTTAGATTCCATCTGCAGTAAAGGGGAAAAAGCAGTTACCCTTCTGGTTCTATATGCATAGTATCTGACAAACTTTTCATATACAGCACAGTCCTGTTTCTTATATTGACCGCTGTAGAGCTGGTACTGCGACACAACTGTGCATTGGCAACAGCGTGAAAAAAAAAAGCCAGAATCCATAAACTTCTTCAATGGACTTTGTGTTGCCATATTGAAAAACAATGCGAAAGACGATAAATGAGAAGAGGCAAGACAAGCACACCGCTGTGTTTGTCTCGCCTCTTCTCGTTTATCGTCTTTCACGCTGTTTTTCAATATGGCAATTCATAACCAGCTCACAAGCTTTCCATACTCCAGGACTTTGTGTGCAGTTTTGTTTCATCCATCCAGCACTCGCCTGTGGTGCTGACTTGGAGGCTGACGAAAAAGCTTAAATATAACTTGCAAACTGCACAATGTGCCATGAAAAAGAAAGTAATAGTGGCTTGAGTGGCGCCACAAACTGTAGAGCACACTAGTGTACTCCATCTCACAAGTTGTTTGTAGTGCTATGAATGCCTTGTTTTGAATTCCCCGCATATGGTGGGAGGAGTCGACCAACACATGGAGTGCCCTTCAAGCAGTTGTGTGGCGGCTTTGCTTTCATTTTTATTTTGTTTTTTTTTATGTTTCTATGAATAAATAGAGCTAGTCACAGTCTGCATAGCTGCATATTAGTCCCACGGAAATAAAAATGTGCGTAAACTTTTTGCTTTCGCCGATCACTACGTATCACTCCGCCGATGGCAGAGTGGCAAGCCGCCACGAGACTGGATGAAAGTTTGAATTTAAAAAGAGAGGTGGGAACGGAGTGTTTAATCTGATTTAAATTAAGAAAATCGGCCGCACAGGACAATGATTTGAAGTTTCTAAGACGCTCGGAACGCGTAGATCGAGTTCCGGCGGTAAAAATGCGAGTTCAGATTCCTCTTCAGTGCACATTTAAGCACATGCTACCTCCATAAAAGAACAGTTCAAGCTTTGAATGGTGCAGACAGGTCAGGAAACCTCTTTAACTAGTTGGGCATTTATACTTTCACTTTTAGCTTTCTGCCGTGTGGTCAGGTTTGTGTCAGTCAGTGTTTGCATGCATAGCATGTGACCTGAGGAGTGTCACCACGATGTCATTGTGCAGAGACCGTAAGGGAAAGATAGTCAAGGCGGCACCGTACCAGTCGTGGGTGACGTCCGGCACGGTGGCCCGTGTGGCCCCCAACCCCAAGTGGTTTGGCAACACCCGCACCGTCAGCCAGGGGGCGCTGCAGCAGTTCCAGGAGGAGCTGGGCAAGGCCATGCGCGACCCCTACCAGGTGGTGATGCGCCAGAGCAAGCTGCCCGTCAGCCTCCTCAACGAGAAGGCCAAGGTATTTTGGGGGGCCCAAAAGGTTCGGCCTAGGTTCCATTGAGCCGTACTCACTTTCCCACTAATTTCGCTACTGCTGGCAGTGAAGTGGTGGGCATTCTGATGTTAAACTTTTTTCTTGCTCCAATGAGTACAAGTTTGCGTTAAGTGAGGAAGGTTTTCAGCCATTCGGATTAGTAGTGCTTTCCATGTGATGAATTACACTAATTGCACTGCTCACTGTTGGAGAGATCCGCGGAGTAATTTTTCCTCTGCAGCAGCAGGTCCAATTCTACTCGGAGTGAAGCAAATTCCCGTTGAAATTTCAGCTGTTCTGTTGACCATTTCTTTTACCCAGAAATCATGCTGAGGTGGCCATTTTTGTTGCTGCTCTGAAGTTACCTATGATATTTTAGTTTAGGTAGGACAAATATAAGTACCATTTTTTTTAATTCCAGTGAACATCATTTATTTATTTATTGACAGTACCAATAGGCACTTTAGTAGGGGGGAGAAGGTTGTAGAAAAACAAGGCAGATTATTTTGCCAGCATCACCTACATAATAACTATACTTCATGTCGGCTGTCTGTGTCTCTTCAGCTAAGGCTATTCAGGAAAGGGAAGTTGGCAGGCCATTGTCCCTGTGCGATGGAGAGATTTACCTCAGCCCTAGCGGCCCCACAATCTCTCCACCCCTCTGCACCCCTAGCCCAAACAACAAACAGCCCACTCCCCACGGCACAAGGACAAAGGCCTGTCTCCTTCCCTCTCCAGATGAGACTTGTCTGCAGAGCCACAAGAAGTTGGCCAGAGGTATCGTCTAGATCAGGACAAGAATCAGCAATGGAACCATTGAGTTGCACACAGTTAGGTAGACTTCTTATGGTCTCCAGCCTTATGTCTCCCACTGTAGTCGGATACAACTTAAGAGCGTAGCGGCTTTTCCCCGTCGAAGGATCCCTTTCCAGCAAATGGCGTCGGCCGATTCTCATGACCATGCTCGTTTCACAAAGCAGGGAGTGGCAGATGAAAGGGGTTCGTCCCCTCCCTCCATGGTCGGGGATAGACCCCTCTCTCCATTGTGGCACCGCTCCCTGCATTGTCACCCCAGCAGGGTCATGAGAATCGGCCCACGCCATTGGCTGGGAGGGGGGGAAAAGCCGCTGCCTTCTTAAGTTGTATCCGACTATAGAGTGTTAGCATGTCTGGAGTCACTAAGGACCTAGTTGCCGCATATGTCACTAAGTTTACCTCTGTGCTTGACACTGAGTTGGGGTTCATTTCTATTGAAAAAACTAAAACCGCTTAACTTGGCACTTCATTATGATGTGGATCTTTTGACAACACCATTTCTGTCAGTTCAATTGGTTCCTAATGTTGTGTGTCTTCTAACTCAGCTGTGCACTGTGCTAGCTTTCAGTAAACACACTGCTATTTAATCAGTTTTCTTTTCATGTAATGGGTGTGCAGTAGGGGTGTGCGAATATTCGAAATTTTCGAATATATTTCGAATATTATATTTTTAGTATTCGATTCGAAATCCAAGTATTCGTATCGTTTCGAATATTTGACCTGACGCAAATATTCGTATCTAGCCGAATATTCATTGTGAGCACCGGCGTTCATTTCGGTCCGCAAGCCCTTTCGACAGATACATAACATGGCGGCGCCCAGAGCAATGCGCATGGAAGAAGGAAAATTCTTCCTTCCTTCAAGTGCCGTAGCGGACTGCGCTGGTGAGCTTTTTTGTAGCTATACCTGCGAAGCTGGTATAGTCAGAGCTGTGCACTAAGTACCTCGCAATACGTGCCAGGTCAGTGCGAAGTGAGAGGGCATTTTCTGTGGCTGGAGGAGTCGTTTCAGGTAGAAGGGAACTACTTCTGCCTGACCATGTGGAGCAGCTGGTTTTCCTTCACGACAACCTTTTATGTTTATCCCAGCAACGCGCTTTTGTGCTCATGGCAAGCTAGCCTTAATCAATGCTGTGTACTAGCCATCTTCTCTGATATTTCCACTGTTCTAAGAACAAAGTTCGAGACTTTGATACTTTTTGTGCAGCCACACACACCTTTTGTGCTCATTTCATCACTGATAGTTGAACTGTGATGTTCTTCGGTGCTCAAATAAATGTTTTGTAGTGGTTAAATGCGTCTGTCCTTGATTATTCGATATTCGATTCGATATTCGGAACCAAGTATTCGTATTCGATTCGTATTCGAAAAATTTGATATTCGCACACCCCTAGTGTGCAGATCTTGGCAGGCAAGCAGAGCATGTTTGTTTCAGGCTGTTCACAAGCACTGAGAAATAAAAGGCTGGGAAGACATTACCATGCATTCCAGTGGAGTGATTGACATAAAGTGGCCCATAATTAAGGGCCCTAGTTTTCTGCCATTCCATAAAAAATTGAGGATTTGAGCAGTTTCAGCAGAATTGTTTGTTAACAGCAAGATTTTCCTTTTTTGGATGCTATTACTGCTGTGGGCATGAGCAGCGATGACAAAATGATGGGAGAACAACTGATTTACCTTATTTGCACGTATATAACCGAGAGTTTAAGACCTCGGGAGAATTTGAAGAGAAATATTATTAACGATTACAATGCAGTCTCAAACTCTTTAGGCCAAGCATAGCCGAGGGCTCCTCGCACCCCCAAAGAAACGCAGGCGTCACGCTAAAATATCAGAGGCAATGGATACATCCACAATGTTTAAGAGGTAATGCTTCGGATGTGCGCTCCACAATCAAACAAACCAAAGCTTCCTTTATATTAATTGACGCAGCAGCAGCCGCCATCACTCCCGTGCCCTCGCTCCTTTCCCGTGTGTGCTGTGGCCTTTGCCCCAAGGTCGTTGAAATGCTGGCTTCTACTAGTGGCTTGCAAGCCTGGTGGCACAGCTCACTTAAGCTACATGAGAAGCTCAAGGAAAAGAATTCACACTCTTCATACCTTATGAAGGATTATGGAAGAGATGGTATCATTGTACAGTTTGCAGCACATTTGTTTATGATTTAGGAGGCATGGACAAAACTTCCCTTGTTACGTGTGTATTCAAATAAAAAGACTTTTTATATTTCCTTACACATTGCAGAACAATAGGGTGCACATCCTGGACACAGCAAGCTACGAAACAACATTTGGGCCCAAGGCACAACGCAAGAGGCCACGTCTGTCAGCCGGCGACCTGAGTGTAAGTAGCGCTTTGTGACTTTTTCATTTTCCTTTTTTGCACGGTTGTGTACATTACTCAGCTGGTGTCGCTAGATTATTTCGAGTCGGAAAAAAGGTGGCATGTTTTCATGTCAGAGTGGTGCTGCTGCCGTCACATTGCAGATCTGGGCTTTGATTGTTGAAGGGATGCTCTTAGACTGAAGTTTGAGTTTTATTGTTTTGCCTTCCGGTACTGGAAGGGGTGAATGGTGGCTCTTATTTATTTATGTATTATTTATTTTCAGTCCTCTCAAGGCCCGGAGGCATTACAGAGAGGAGGGGCATACAAAATCAGAAGTAATTTTCTTGAAATGTTCGACATTGGTGATGGCAGCGATGAAGGCAGGGAGGTGGTTCCAGTCATTCGCAGTTTGAGGAATATGTATATGAATTCAAGCAAAGGGTGGTTCTGCAGTGCGGGATTCTTACCTTAAAGCTATGATCAGTGCGCGAGGATATATAAAGTGGAAGAAGCAGTAACTGATTTTTTTGAGAATAGAGTTAGTATAATCAATCTTCTGGAAAAGACATGAGCGAAAATATTTATGACACAAAGAAAGAGCTGGAAGACCTAGGGCTCTTTAGTGATGTCAGCCTTACTTGAAGGGCACTAAAGTACCCACATGAGTGCTCTAGCTGACCAATTTTTGCTAACTTGATAGAGATAGTTACTATGTAACAGTGAAAATTCATGGTTAACCGAGAACGCTGTCCTTGAGGAGGCATTCCACACCTGCACTTCAGTGCTGTAATGGGACATCTGCATTGCTTGCTTTGGAATTCTATGCATCTTGAAGGTGCCTTTTCTTTTTGCAAGTTAAAAGCTGGGCCCTCAGTGAATATGTTGACTGGAAGATAAGCCCTGGATTTTATTAATAAGCACATTCTGAAGCATATTCTGAGGTTGTGGCTGTCATCCAGTGCCTTTAGGTCTGACATCAAGCTGCAAAACATCTAAACGTTAATGTACCGAACCTCCTTGTAAGATTCCTTGATATTACGGAGTTTCTCAATGCCTTGGTGCTGCCCGCATTAAAACGTGTTTTTGGGAACTCCAAAGGTATTGCAGCGGTTGACTTTGATGTAACAAACTCGCTACAGTGGCTATCTGTTTGCTAGTGCTGTGCGTTACTTGAAATTTGGCTAAACCGCGCAAAAACTTCTTTTTGATAGAACTTGAGCCATCACGAGAGGGACATCTACAATTTTCCTTCAGTGTCTCTTGGCCATGGAGTTAGGTTACCATCCAACACTCCATTCAGACTGCAGCAGTAAATGTGAGTGGGGTGGTCTTTTCTCTCCAGGAACTGGTCGAGGCGGCAGACAGCTCGCAGACGCAGCACTCGGAGACCCACCAGGAGGTGGCGGAGGATGAGCCCAAGGCTGCAGTCCGCCAGGAGGTGATGGCCAAGGGCCAGTCCAAGCGCATCTGGAACGAACTCTACAAGGTGGAGAGGAGGCCAGCTACGACGCTTTCTCGTTTTTTGCCAGCTGTCCCGTGGTGCTCTTTCGAAATGTTGTGAATGGGGTTACTAGTGTTGCATTGTTCTCTCTGGGTAGTATCGGCATAGCATGTATGGGCAGTGAAGGGCCAGAAATCTACCATAAAAAAAAGAAAAGTCTTCTTTAATTAAAAAAAAATATGTGCCTGATGGCATTGTTGAGGGCGTGCTGTTTGGGGAGGTTTCCATATTGTGTCCTTGTGAGTTGGCTGTATGCTCAAAAAAGGCCCCACTGGTAGCTCATCACACAAGCTCAGCGGACGGTCAGCAAGCCGAGGGCTGCATTGTGTGGCTATTGGAGGTATTCTCATGATGTTACAGACATCATTTTTTTGCTCACTGCATAGCTTCAGCAGTGCAGGTCAAAGCAGATGGCGATAGGCTGATCAGACACGTCCGTAGCGTTTCACCATGCCCCACGTACTACAAAATGGCAGCCACTTTTACATTGGTGAATGCACCTTGTATTTAAATGCAGCGTGAGAATGAACGGGTCTCACACCGGTCAATACGAGCAAGCTTCTGAAGGGTGGCCCTGTCCAGTCATGGCCAGCACAGCAGCTGATCACCCAAATAGCCCTACTCAAACCTAAATTCCATTCTGCAGAGTTGCTCGTGTACCTCTGTACGCACAACAGTAGATGTGGCGATGAATGAACGGCTCCATCGCCAGGAGCAGTCCGACCGTTTAGTTTTTGTTTCTGTTTTCTGAGCTTCTCCCCAGGCCACAGAGACAGCAACTCAACCAGTCAGTGTCAGCCAGCCACAGCCGGACTGAAACCAGCATTGCATGCACTTTTATTAGAGTGCATCACTCCTCTCGAGCCTGGCTCGGAGCCAGCCAACTGCGCTCATCTGCACGCCCTTTCATATGCTGATTGGCTTGTCACTGGTCTATATAAGTATAATTTAGGCGTGGTAAGGAGTTTACATGGCAGGACACTGAAAGCAGTGTTTCACGTGTGTTTTTAGGATATGAATCGTGTTTTTAAAATGCAAACGTCTAACTCACAAAACGGCGGACCTACAAAATAACTAGTAGTTCCTAGCGTTCCGGAAATTTCATGACACCCTGATATTAAGAACATTTGATGGCTTTTCAACGAGAAGCTTACACGTTTTCGTATATGCATATCCAAGTACTTTCGGCCTGCTGCAGTGGCTCAGTGGTAATGGCGCTCGGCTACTGGCCCGGAAAACGTGGGTTCGATCCCAGCCGCTGTGGCTGAATTTCAATGAAGGCAAAATTCTAGTTCCCTGTGTACTGCGCGATGTCAGTGCACGATAAAGAACCCCAGGTGGTCGAAATTTCCGGAGCCCTTCACTTCGGTGTCCCTGATAGCCTGAGTCGCTTTGGAACGTTGAACCTCATGAAACCAAACCAACCAAATGGTGGCTACAGATTACCAAAAATACCACACTTAAAAGATTAGCTTTTTTAGCTTGTTCTGTTTTTTGTTTCAGGATGCTTTTTGATTTCTGAGACCAGTGTCTTCTCCCCCCCTTTAACAACCAGCGCTCTTTTTTTCGTGTCTGTGTCTGCAGGTGATCGACTCGTCGGACGTGGTGATCCAGGTGCTGGATGTGCGGGACCCAATGGGCACGCGCAGCTCCTTCATCGAGCGCTTCATGCGCAAGGAGAAGCCCCACAAGCACCTCGTATTCGTGCTCAACAAGTGCGACCTGGTGCCCACCTGGGTGACCCAGCGCTGGGTGGCCCTGCTGTCGGCCGAGTACCCCACCATGGCCTTCCACGCCAGCCTCAACAACCCCTTCGGCAAGGGACCCCTCATCAACCTCCTCCGCCAGTTCTCCAAGGTGGCCATCTCTCTGGAAACTTGCGCAATACTTGGTTAACGTTCTGCCGCCGTTGTGACAGCCTGACTAGTAACGACTTTCTGCACTAGGTGGCAGTGTTCATTATTTCTGATTAAGAGCGCCTGAGGAAATTGGACGATAACAGGTGGGCAGCTAAGGTATTTAAATATTTATACAGAAAGAGCGTTGACTCACAGTGGCGGAAAAGAACTAGGAAACTAACCAGTAAGTATGCGGTCCTGAGGACGGAGAAAGAAAGAGCATTAAACGACAGGTTAAAAACGCGGAAGTTAAAAATTGGATGAATTCAATGGAAAAGAAACATAGTGTAGAACTATATCGATACTGGAAAAGGCAGATCAGGAAAGAATTTTTCTATGATAACTCAAGAGGCAGTGCCCTACTTTTTGAAGCTAGATCAGGGTGTCTTAGAACGCGCAGCTACAAAAAGAAATTTAACGAAGAAGATGACACACGTGCAGTGTGTGGTAGATCTGTGCAAACAATTGAACACCTCATACTCAAATGTGATGGTATCCATCCGGATGTCGATGCAGGCACAGTCACTCTTCCTGAGGCCCTAGGGTTTAAAGAGAACACAGGTCATGTAAATAAATCTGCAGTGGAAGTTAGCAATAAGCGATTGGAGGATTGGTGGCTGAAAAGCAGAGGTGTGGCATAAGGTTAGAAGTGGAGGAAATCGTAGGTAAAGGAGATGACGAATCTTAATGAGAATTGACAACACACTTGAACAAAAATAAAGAAAGAAAAGCTGAGCATGGTGGCAATTGCCACCACCCCATTTCAAAGGGGGTGCTCCTATCCATCCATCCATCCATCGATCCACGAAAGCCTTTAATGCCTCATCGTTGTCGACAGAAGGTTCTCAGCAGAGGTGTCACGCTTTTTCTAGTCAGACCAGAAAAAAAAATCGTTGTGCACGATGGGATTCGAACCACCATCCTTCCCTTCCGCAGCCGAGCGTGCTAATGGCTACGCTACTTCCTGCCAACGCGCATGTATACTTCTTGTCTGGGACGCTGGAGAGTGTTTGCAGAAAGGCATCCAATCAGACGGATGCCTCCCAAATGCCCTCCAGGGTCTCCAGCACTTAAGATTCACAAACAATTGTGTACTTAATTAACATCTTAACCACACATGAGTGACACAAGCAGCAACACCGCGCCTCACCGCACTTTAGGTCAACAAAGTGCCCCCCTGAATTTTTCTTTTATTACTGTTTAGTGTAGCATGGGAATGACACTGCACTTGAACTATGAGGGGGACGCTCTAGTAGCGCTAGAGTTAGTATTTGTTAGTATTTACGTCATTTTCGATCTGTAACATGCAGTGTAAATGGCCACTTATTCAGCTGTGAGAAAATGTTTTTTTTTTTTATTTTTGTTTGCTTTAGCTGTCACAGCCATTTTCTCTGAATGGCATAACCTATACTTGAGAGGTTGCACAGAAATAGTTCTGAACCTTTTTCTGCTGAACCTTTTCCTGTTCGTCAGCATTTTCAGTGCCAGTTCTGCCTGTGTAGGTTAGCGACAGCATACTTTAGTGCGAGCACTGTTTATGCAAAGCAATCACTGTATATGTGAAATGAGAGCATCATTTATGTAAAGCAGCCACTCTCGAAGTCACTTATGACCTCAATATTCCATTCCAGTGCGAGCACATTGTAGGCTCACATTCAGCCTCATGTCACATGTTCCTAACCTTTGTTGTCGCTGTTTATAGTTGGTGGCTGTCACTTCCTAACACTGCATCATACGGACTAACCATGGTGTGGTGTAGTGTGAATGGGACACTGGATTTGAATAGGAAGGAGCACACACAGCAAGTTCCACTCCTGCATTGCCTTGGCTTTGTCATATGCTATGTTGTGCACGAGGCAGTGTATTGTAATATTATTTTTTGCACCAACTAGACCAGTTTTTGTATAGTGTATAGCTGGCTGTGTGTTGTCATGGTTAACGCCTTTACCAGCTGGCCTGGGGGCCTAGCTTTTGGTTCTGATATTTCTTTTTATTCTCTTTTCTGGTAGAGTTAGGCAAGAACTTTTGATAGGGTGTTGGCACAGTTATCTCTGATGTCACCTGTACACGAGATAGTCAATAACTGATCAGCAGCTGGCTTTTAGCACGAGGATGAGGTCTAGCGGGAAGATTCAGTGAACACGCTGAAATTGTGCTGTTACTGCAGCCTTTATCTTGGAGTAAGCTTGCGTTGCATAGTGCACAATTTCCCCCTTTTAATTTTCCTAGTTTATTTGTAGTTTGATGAAAGTATGATTGCCTCAAGGTTCAGCTGTCTAGTTAGTTGCCGAGTGAAATTCCAAGCACCATAATGTGTAACTATGATCTAGGCTGCACTCTTCTTCATTGTACTGCTTACAAGGAACCAGTGTTCGTGTGTGTCGTGCATTCACAGTGTCGCAGGCAGTGCAGGTTTTCATTTAACTCTGGTCACTTTGCCACCCTCGTGCCCAGCTGCACACAGACAAGCGGCAGATCAGCGTGGGCTTCATTGGCTACCCGAACGTGGGCAAGTCGTCGGTGATCAACGCCCTGCGGTCCAAGAAAGTCTGCAATGTGGCTCCTATTGCCGGCGAAACCAAGGTTTGTGAGTGCGAAGCAGTTTACCTCTCCCATCCTCCCGGAGTGTTCGGCTTCACTTGCCGGATGGCCAGCAGGCCTTAGTGGAGCAAGCGCTTTCTTTTTTTTTTTTTCGCTAGGCTTTGCTACTGGCCTGGAGCAAAGTTTTTGCCTCCTTTCTCATATAAGTAAGGGTAACAACTAAATAGATAACAATAAATAGAAGTAACAATAACAATAAATAGAAGTAAATAACCATAAATAGAAGTAACAAGAAGGTAATAAATAGAAGGTAACAATAAATAGAAGTAAATAGATGCTCGTAACTGATTGTCAGAGTTGTTCCTGATTCCACTCAGTAGCCATAATGCATTTGCTTATTTTTACTCCCTTTATGAGAATAAAGAAAAGGAAATTTCTCTGCGGAAAGCTGTTCTGTAGTGGCCAACTAAGTCACCAGCAGCTGCAAAAGTCTTATTGCTGACATTGTTGTACTTCAGTGGTCAACATGGCTAGTTAACTTAATAACGACTGGATAACAAGACACGACCATGTGCTCACGGCGTAATGATAAAACTGTGTTGAGCCCCAGACAGCACGTCTTTTTGTGTTGTCAGACAATCAGACAGTGAGTCTGTTTACCAGCCAACCAGCCAATCGCCCAGGCTACAGCAGCTGTTTTTTTCTCCTGCGCAGGTGTGGCAGTACATCACGTTGATGCGCAAGATCTACCTGATTGACTGCCCTGGCGTTGTGTACCCGACAGGTGACACAGACACAGACATTGTCCTGAAAGGCGTCGTAAGTACCCGGTCACGTTCTCTCTGAAGCACTTCACTTTGCTTTGCCCTTACTGTTGAGATAACATTTTCTTAGCAGTAGGTATATGACAGACTTTTTTTAGTCCTAATGGCGTTGCAGCCTTTCTATTGGTGATTTTCACGACCTAGACGGGGCGCTTCTAGCAATCAAATAGGGCGCTGTTGCAGAGGGATCCTCCTTACGCAACGGAGATAACAGCATGGTTCCTCACATGCTGATCCTTCGTAGGCTAGTTTGCAGCGGCACCGCAGCCAGGCGTGATTTCATGAACATCACCAATAGTACGCCACTGGCAAAATAGCGCTGGTCGGCCCTCCACCTTGGTGAGCCTTAGCCATGAGGCTGCATACGCTAAGAGGTGGCTGTTGTTGGCAGTATGCCATTTGTGGCAACGTGATCTACATGAACTTGCTCTGGTGACTCATTGATTCGTAAAACAACTGCACAGAGGACGAGAATGAATGAAAAAGCAGACAACACGAGCGCTAACCTTTAACTAAAATTTATTGCAACCTTGTGCACATTTATACCATTCCTGCCTAATTGATCACTACTGACCATGACTTACATTTCTGAAAATGCACCCTCCAAAAGTTCAAATTCATGGCTGTCAAGTGATAATGGCAGTTTTCTGACATGAGGAACCACCCTTACATATATGGTGAGCCTCAACTACTTCCATTACCGTTTAATCGCTATGTGTGAAAATGACTGATATTTGATGAAACAAAATGTTACACGTGTGATTTCAGAGCAGACAATGAATGGGCAGATTCGAACTCGTACCGCTGTCCAGTGATTTATTGGAAGAGACTCGGGAGAGGCCTTTGCCCTACAGTGAAAAGATGTTAAGATGCCGAAAAATGGTCAATATTTGCCCAGCAGCATTGCAAAGGCAACGGGGAAAGGAAGGAGAAAGGGAAATACTTGCTTTGTAAGGCAGGGTGACAGGACGGTAGATTGTGCGAAATTTGTCGTCTGCGGGATCCCCCTTTCTTGCTGTAGCTACTACATTGGACAGGCAGGTTGTTGTCCAAACATCTGCCTCATGGAACACAACAAATCATTGGACAGCAGTATGAGTTTGAATGTGCCTATTCATTGTCGGCAATGAAATCACACTTGTAATTCTTCATTTCACCAAACACCAGTCATTTTTCCACATCGTGAACAAACTGTAAGGGAAGTAGTTGAGGCTTACCGTATTGGTAAGGGTGGTTAATCATGCGTAAGGAAACCGTCATTATCGCTTGACAGCATTGAACTTGAATTTTTGGAGGGTGCCTTTTCAAAAATGCAGGTCACGATCAGTATTGACAAGTTAGGCAGGAGTGGTATAAATGTATGCAACATTGTAATAAATACTAGCTTAAAGTCAGTGCTTGTGTTGTCTGGTTTTTCGTTCATCCTCGTCTTCCATGTTGTATTATGGATCGTAACCAACTTGCCCAGCTTTCTGTTATTCTACTCAATGATTGCAGCATTCATGGTTTAGTTTTAATCCAAGTTGGGTTGGCCGCATTATTTTGATAAAGGCGATATACAAAAGTGCTTATGAGCACTTGGCCACAACAGTTTTTGGAATGTGGCAGTCATGAGAAAGCCTATGTGTTTGCCAATCCAAGCAGGCAGCCACTAAAAGAAACATGTGCTGTGCACTTCTTTGTGTGGCCTGAGCAAAGGACATCTCAATGTCAGGCCGTGCCTCCAGCCAACTAAGAAATCTGCTTTTTTTTGTGACTTTTGTGGGCACTTCGAGTGGTTAAGAGTCTGCTTAATCGACCTCTGATTAACCTAATTCAAACTCTGCCATTAACAGTACTGCATAATTTTGGTTTGGCTGAAAGAGGACGATGGGTAATATCAGCTACAGTGAACAGTTGTCGCTTATTAAGTGGATGCCACGATTTAACTGACAGATTGACAACTCATCTGCAAAGGCGCAGTCCCACAATCTTTACAAGTGCATATCAGTGTTGAAAATTTTTTTGCGCAATGCCCGCTTCTCAGTGTGATTGCAGACTACCATTTCAAGACAATTGAAACATCATGTTATTTGATATGATTTTGCACGTACTGACTAGGTTGAATTGATGCAGACTCGGTTCGGAAAAAAGATCTTGCCTTTGTACTGAAGTGCTGAGACCTGTTGTGCAAACGCATTTGCCAACAGGTTACAAGAGGTGTCCTGGGCCTGTAATAAACTTCACTTTAGGCTGTCACAGTAAAACAGCTATGAAAACTGATGGAGGCAGCTCAGTAGAGCAACATGATTGCAGTCAGCCTGGCATAACTGTCAAATCCATGGTCATGAATCTAGGACGGGTCACTTTCTGCTCTTCATAGTAGTTTCAAAGGGTCTTCTTATCTCTTACCATGATGCTTCAGTACATAACCATCAGTCCACCAAGTCATTTCTGATCTGTCAGCATTAATTTTTTACCACGGTCCCCATCAACTTGTGAGCATTATGCACACGTTAGAGATGGCTTAATCTGTGCATTTCAAAGAAATATGTATAATGTTCTGAATAATTTAATGTGTGTCTTCGGTCTGCAACAGAGCATTGGTATTAACACAAGGTCTCGCCGGTTGTTTGTGACCATGCAGAGATGAGGGTGAACTAGAACCTCTTGCAGATGAATTCATTATCCTCCTGAATTTTTGTTCTTTTTGCTTGTTTTAATTATTTTTTATCCCTTCATATTTGGATGCCAGGTTCGTGTGGAGAATGTGGAGGACCCCGAGGACCACATCACAGCCGTGCTGGATCGCGTGAGGCCCGAGTACATCGTCAAGACGTACAAGATCGAGTCGTGGGACAGTCCCCTGGACTTCCTGGAAAAGCTGGGCAGGCGTTCTGGCAAGCTGCTCAAGGTGGGGGGGGGGGGGGGGGGGGGGGGATGCGGAAAGGCTTCGTAGTTGTTTTCGATTCACGAGGCTATTATTTTGAAGTTTGCTGCAGGGAACAAGGTATATCGAAATGGAAGCTGAGAAAAGTGCTTTCGTTATTGCACAAAGAGATTTTTGCACTTTATAATATTTTCATATGCTACGAGCATGGTACCGCACTGACATCTCTTCTGAGTGTGTGCTATAGCTGGCAGTGATTTCTTGGTTTCAGACGAATTTAGATCTCTCCAAATCACAAGTGAACTGCCGTTGTTTGTTATTTTATGAACACAGTTGAAAACATTCCTGACAGCACTGAGACTGCCAGCATGTCCTTTTGTCGTAGTGATCTGGACAGATTTTGTCTCCTATGGTAATACAGTTTTATTCTGGGTTTCTTACAATGTGCATGGTAAAAAACAGCACAAAAGCAAACAATCATAATTGTGCAATCCTTTGAGCATTCATATAACCGTAATTCTGGAGTTTTCGTGCTACATTTTACAATCACCGTGGCGCTTCATACGAAATTGTGTATAGCATACTTGCCTCTCAGAGAAGGTTACCAATAACTGTTTCTCATCACATCTTTCTGGCTCCCTTGAGGCCTGCATGAACTGTTTGGGTGGAAATCGTTTTCTCCATTAGTGGTGCTCTGATTGAATCAAAGTTTGCTCATTTATATGATGAAACTCTCTCTTTTCATCCCCTAATTTTTCGTTTTAATGCAGTCAGCATTGGATGTTGTGCATGCCGTTTGCAATTTATTCCACACATATGCGCTTGCTCGCAAGTGAGAGTCTAGCATAATTACATTTCTTGCAGAGTTTAAATGGACAGCCCATACAATCCACATTCTGTGCCTCGTTGAGTTGAAGCTGCAGGATATTAATGACATATTGGGCGGACGCTTTGATTGGTCACGAAGTAAGGACTTTCTTCTCACCGCTGGTGTAAACAAGCATAGCTTCATTTCTTAGCTTCTTTTGTTTGTTTACCTCTTGGTGTATGGCGCCAACTAATTACAAGGCTGTTCTAAAACAGTGGAACGTCCCCACCCGGCTTCCGAGATGTCGACTCAAAGTTGCAAAGTGGAGTTTGGCAGAATAGTAAACCGGGTTTGTTGGCATGGTTTCATAGTCAGATTTATCAGATGCATTGTTTGCTTCTTCGGTGTATCCACATCGTTTGCACTTAATAATAATTAGGCCCCGAATTTCCTGCGATGGGAAGTAAAATTCCTGGAGTTTATAGCAAAACATGCACTCCACAGTACTCCGTGGGAAACATGACACGGACGAAACAAATAACTTTTTTTTTTTAAACATGCCTCGCATACTCCAAATGTGCCTTCATTGAAATCAAAGGTGGCTTTAAAATTTAGTGTTGGCAGTGATCGGTATTTTCGATTGCTGCTTGTTTGGCACAGTGCCTTCGATGTGACTCAGTGATGTTTCTGATTGAGCTCTGGAATGCATAATCCCACACCCACTGGGGTGGTCGTGCCCACATTCGGGAAGCAGTCCCACAAAAAGTTTGGCACCAGCCTGCTGCTCACTTTTGATCTTGTGTGTTTTCTTCTTCTAAAGGTGTGTTATATACCGTATTTACTCGCACAATAGGCGCACTCGCATAATAGGTGCACCCCTAGTTTGGTCGCGAAAAATCAGATTTTTTTATTTCCGCGCGTAATAGGCGCACCCCGAACTTGGCACTGTGACCAGTACTGTATTTACACGATTGCAAGCCAACGCCTCGCCGCCCTCCCGCCCCCCAGTCTTTATTTTAACAGTTTTTGCTGAACTGACTACTAGTCCTCACTAGTGCTGCTGCGGACCCACAGCACGTACAGCGACATCGCGTAGAACAGCCGCACATAGTTTTCAGGGATGCTTACTTTAAACATCTGTTTGGAAAGCTTTATCTCCAGCCGGAAAGGTTCCCTACTTAGGCCCGCAAAAACCTCGGTGCCTGGAGTCGCATACGAAAATTTAGGCACGCCACAGTCGCAACTGCCGCACTTCTCGGCCACGTCGAATTTCTGACCTGCCGCATGCTTGCCGTGTTCGAGAGCAAACTCCCAGCCGTGTAGCTATTAAGGTGTTTGCCCGTTGAGCTAAAACAGCAACGCTCGGCGGCAAAGCCACAAACCACGATGAACTAACGCGCTACCGCAGATCCCGGCACTTGACAACACCTTCCTTCGTGCTTGACAACAACAAAAAAAAGTGGAGCTGGTGATGCTGATGGCGATATAGATAGCGAAAGCTCGCGGCGGAGGATAACGATGATGATGATAAGCTTGGCCTCGGGCGCCCTCCGTGGGCGGCGTCTGGAAGCTCCTGTGCGCGTGTGTGGCCTCCGCAATCAAACGCCCGTTGCACGCAGCCAGAGCTGATGGCATAGGCCTTGGCGCTTGCATTTCAAAGGCTATTCCCGCGTGGGTCGTGGAAAGTTTCGGTGCGGCCCCTACACGGATTTTTTTAAAATAATTTCTTCGGGAAAACGGGGTGCGGCCCGTACACTAGTGCGTTTATGCGGTATGTTCAATTTTGTGAGTCGAAAAATTCCCGGAAATTTTACTCCACGTAATAGGCACACCCCGAACTTTGAGGCGGATTTTCTGGAAAAAAAGTGCGCCTATTATGCGAGTAAATACGGTATTAGTGTAAATGGGTCACCCCGTGGTATTGCCTTACAGCTGCTAAAAAATTATGATGAATTTTTTTTTTTGATGCTCTTTCAGTTTTGTTTCAACTGCCGAATGATGGCTGTGACTTGTAAGGAGTGTTTAGGTCACACAAGACATGATAAAAGCTGTAAAATAACCTCTCATACATAGTTTTAATTCACCAAAACACTTAAGCCAGCCTGCTTCAAAAGCTGAAGTGATGACAAACGATGTGTCGCCGGTTATATTGCATTTTTTTCATGCTTCACTTCATTAAACACTTCTTACATGTCACAACCATTGATGGGTTGTTGAAACTGAAACAGCTTCAAGAAGAAATTCAGTTATAAATTATTTGGCACTCAAAGGGGAATACCACAGAATGATTCATGTGTACTATTATCTAACACATCATTACAGAAAAGAAAACACGAAACTCCTTGAACTATGGTTTCATGAACAGTCCCAGTGATGGCTGAGTGGCCTTGAGGCTCATCTACTGGGCATTAGTTCATAGGTTCGATCCTGGTTGCAATTCGATGGTGGTGAAATGCAAAAATTCCTTTGTTGAGATTTTGGCGCACGTTAGCTAGGAACCCTATGTTACAGCACATCTCGCAAACTGCTTTATTGTTGCTTTGGCATGTGGAAACTAAGTAGTCAGTTGGTCAGCGATGAAGTTGATGAAGGTGCTTGTTGCTGGCCCAGGGTGGGGAGCCTGACATCTCGACAGTGGCCAAGATGGTGCTCAATGACTGGCAACGGGGGAAGCTTCCCTACTTTGTGAAGCCACCTGGAGGAGAGGTGAGGTGGTTGAATGCTCTGCATTGATCCTGAGCACACCCAGCACTTATTCTGCACCTTCAAGCTGTTATAAGGGGTTTATAAATATAGTGGTTAAGCCAAGGAACTTTTGTTCAAGGTGCTCAAACTAATCTTCTGTCTCCTAGATAATATTCTGCTTTAGTGTCATCATGTGTTCAAGGCTACGAAAAAGAGACTGGAAAAACATTTTGGCTGCTTAGTTGAGTGGTGGTTGGGAATAATGTAAAGCATGGTGGTAAATGGCAGTTATGTGTAGAGCTGGATGGCAGTACCAGAATGTCAAAAGTTGTGCCTCAGTGCAGTGAAGTAAAAGGTTCGAATGCTCCTGCCCTCTTTCTTGAAAAAAAAAAAAGCTGCGTGCTCTACTGCAGTTTTGCACTTTCACTTCAAATCATGCTATACCCAACAGGCCAGACCAAGAAAGAATGTGAAATGCATTTGGCTGTTTGAATAGTTAACCTTAAAGGGACACTGAGGAGAGCTCTATTAATATTTTTTTTATAGCAAAATCCGATAGTTCGGCATTTCATGGCTTTGTTGCCACTTGGCCGGCAGCGAAAGATGCATTTATTTCTACGAAATTTGGATTCGAAGTTGAAAAAGTTTTTCCCGCCGCTCTGATTCAAACTTGGGATTCTGCTATGACGACACATGACTAAGTGACGTGAAACATGACGTGCGCAAGACGTAACGCAGACTCCGTGATTTCTGGTTGCCAGCAGTGCGGCCCACCAGCAGCAGCCGAAAAGAAAGCTTCCGCCGGCCGCACGTTGAAGGCATCTATCGGCTATTGCGGCCGTCGCTTCGTTTACGTTTGCACCGGCGTTTTGCCAGCGTTATAATGGATACCGTTCTCGAAGTCGTCAACGAAGTTCTCGCAAATAGACACTTTTAGCATACCGTGTACCTTGTTACCGTTAGCGGAATACCGGGAGCCCGCATACCGCTCTGAGCGGGCGCTGATTGGTCCCGGCGCTGCAGGAGCGCGCTTAGCTATTGGGTACGTGGCGCCATCTGGCGACGTCAATGAGATTTGCGCATGCATTTGCTGCGCCTCAGTGATTTGTGGCTTCTCGTGCCCTAGTGTTGCTAGTACTATTGGTTCTAGCAACACTGTTTTGTCCTGTGACGACATGAAGCTTGTACTTGCGAGTTTGGCCTGTGGCGGCGATACCTGTATTTTGGTTCTTGCTCTTTTCTACGTTACAAGAGCTTTGTTGTCAGTATAAATGGCGTTTTTGTAATCAGGAGCTGGTATTCTGTCGATGCAAGTCAACTTCAATTTCTCCTCAGTGTCCCTTTAATGGGGTTATTCAGTGTGGATGTCATAGTGTCATATCTCTTTACTCTTCGCATTTAGTGACATAGCCCTCACCACTGCTGACATAGCCCTCACCACTGCCCTCTTTCGGCTTCTTCCTTTTTCCAGCCAGTACATATTATTTGTTTTTAGGCCCCAAGACTTGAAGCTTAGTAAGTTTGGTAGGAGGCTTAGTAACTCCAACCGAGTAACTGGAGTGTTGCATACTTGCACATTTACACATTTACATATTTATATACAGTCTTTGTCAAAAGTAACCAGGCTGCATGGTTTGCTTCTAGCTTCTATAGTGGAGCCCTTGTGGCTTTCCTAACGATTGAAAAGTGTGGGAAGGTAAGAAGATCCCCAGTCCTTACCTTTAACGACCATTTCAGCTTCAGGGAAGCTGTAAGGGTTCCACTGCACGAGCTAGAAGTAAACCATGCAGCCTGGTTACTTTTGACAAAGACTGTACATACTCATTTACATACTCACACATTTACTGAAGCTTTTAAACAGTAGTATGAGTGAAATGGGTTCTGCAATAGCTGTATAGTAAAACACATGCACTTGCAGGAGTCTGCTGGAACCCAAGAGAACGCAGAGCCCTCGGGAGACATCGCCATTGCCGCCAAGGTGCGCCAGGACCTCGACGAAATTCGGGTGGGGCCAAAGTTTGTGCAAGAAGACCTTCAGGCCCCAGGGGTGGAGCAGGCAAATTCGGGGGCATCCACCAGCACTGAACCGAATCAGAAGGAGAAAGCTGGTGAAGCTGAAAAATCTGCAACAGAGTCCCAAGACCAGAATGCGAAACCAGAGCAGGAGGCACCCCTCCCTGGTGGACCTTTTGTGCATCCAGAAGTGCCTGCAGGGAGTTGCCAAGAGAAGGAGAGGGCCAGTACTACTGAAGATCAGCCCAATGTTCAGCAGCAGCAGCAGTCGGAGAAAGTCGCCAGTGATGCTGCCAGTGAACCAGAAAGCACGAATGTTGAAAAGGTTACCAGCAGCACCGCTGATGACGCTGGTAAAAAGGAGGAGCAAGCAGCCAGCGAAAAGGAAGCCAAGGTGTCGCCCAGCAATGCCGTTGATGTTCCAGGCAGCAGACCGCCTGCCAAGAAGCGGAAAAAGTCGGGCGCGGATTCGCAGCACGTGGAGCTCTCCGACCTCGTCGGCAGGAAGGTGTCCCAGAGTCCTTGGGCCCAGTTTCTGCCACAGAAGAAAGCGGAAGGCAAGAGTGATTCTACAAGTAGTAACACGAGCAATCCAGCAGCCCCAGTGTCTGTAGAATTTGAAGTGGCAGACTTTTCCGAAGACGACGATGAGGAGGAGACCGACACTTCCATGGTGGGTGCATGTACAAAGACAGGATGCATTCAAATGAAATAGCTATGAATGAGGTGGTTTGTTAACATGTTTTGCTGTGTTGCATATAGCAGTGTATATTTTACCTCAAATGGTTAAATTAAGCCAGACGTGTTACCTTAAACCTCTGATTTTCTTTTATGCTATTAGTTGTGCTGCTGAAAAGTTAATTTTTTGCCATATTTAATGATGCATCTCTGTCTCCAGTTTGCTGCAGGAGATCGGAAAATGTCTGGCTAAATTAATTTTATTACTGTAGGCTTAAGCAGTACCTGTTTCTTTTGGAAAGAAATGAAAGCTTGCTATAATAGCATACACGTTGGCAAGCTGCGATTTTTTTCTTGTTTTGGAAGCTGCCAGAGATGCTGAAACTGAGCTGGGATGAATTAGTTGATTTCAATCAGCGATTGAGTAAAGTTTGTCTATGCCTGATAAATGTTTGCTTTTGTGATTCTTGCAAAACTCTCGGCTCTTGCAGCTTATCAACTAATAATTTGCCTGATTGATGTTCATAATTCCTTTGAAAGTGCTCGAACATTGGTGCTAGCTGCGTGAATTGCATGACCTGCTATCTAGTTGGCTTTACTTGGGTAACAGAAGGGTGCAAAATGGTTGGGAGGAGAGAATTCAGTTAACTTCGGCTGCTTTTGAAATGGTAGTGGTAGCTTTGCACCAGGCCTGAGAGGTCTGGATTAGGGCTTGAATGTTGGGAGTTCATGTTTTTCAGGTGGTAGACAGGGCAGGCAGGCTTCTTACCAATCATAAGATTCCAAAATAACCAGTAAACAAAAAGGTGTCCCATTAAGAAGGGGCTAAATGTAAGGATGTGTTGCTTGTCCTCTGTTCGCCTCACCTGTGCAGGTTACAAGCAGTGGCACATTTGTAGTGACACCTATGGCGAAGCGGAGAAAGACGGTGTGCCAAGATGAGGACAGGGCCCCCGTGAAACGACTCACAGGCAAAGAGGTAAGTGCATGTTAGACTAGTTACAAACTGCAGTTTGTGTACTGTTTCAGCAATCATGTCGTGGTCCTCTTAAGATCTGTCAAGTTAGGGGTTCTCAGTCCATTTCACATCAGGGAACCTCAATTGTTTTCCTGAGGTGCTGAGGAGCTCCGTGTCTCTTGGCTTCCATCCCTTCCTGCCTATTACACATGCAAATGCACAGGCTCACAAAAAATACCTGATTTTAATTTACGATGACTGGCTTTGTAGTGGGAAAAAAGACTACCAATGCAATTCATGCAGCACTGCATGCATTATCATTAGGAACTCCTCTGTGCAACCGATTTAATTCACTCGTGGCTGTTGTGACCAGCCCTGCTGGAGACGCTGGATCATAGCTGTCAGGTGTTGACAACGATGCACCGAATGAGCAATGAATGGGGTGTCGTGGAGTGCACAACAGTGTTGTATTGAACGTGCATGAATCGCATGGCATGGAGTGCGTGGCAAGAGATCACACAATCCTCACGAGGTGATGCAATCAATTGCGAGTCAGCAGCTACCTTCAAGGTTGCTGCGTAACACACTCACCTGGAAGTGCAGTCACTCCTCTTCGTGCCTCCTCTCCACATTCTCCTCTCTACTTTCCTCCCCACCGCCTCACCCTGGCTGGGTTTAATCTCCAGGGTCCTCCTCTCCACTCTCCTCCCTTCTGATTGGACGCTGTGGTTTCCTCCTCTCTGCTATCCTCCCACTCCAGCTTTTATTGGCCACATCAATTTCCTCCTTGCCATGTTGCTCCTGCAACTACACCCCCCCCACATTTCTTCCTCATTCCTTTCCTCCTTTCCACTCTGATGTCAAGGGATCAGGTTCACACCACTGGTCAAATTTTGTATACATGGCAGCAGTAATACTAACACATGACTAGATTCTTGGTTGTTGTTCGTGAGCGTATGGCTGCTTACGCACTGATAGCAAAAGAACTTCATCGCGAGCTGCCATGCAGGACCACATATACCATATCAGTGGAGAGAGAGATTTCCTTCTCTCAAACTTAACCACCAGCCAGCCATAGCAGGTGGCAGGTCGCAGCTGGTGCTTCCATGCACCAACTGTGGCAGGTGACAGGGTTCTTCTCATGGCAGCCACCTTCCAGTCTCACCCTTCTCTCACCTAGCTAGGAGAGAAGAGGGGGATTTTCGTCTCTCTACTTTGTACACCTGCCAAACCATGGCAGGCTGCTGCTGGCTCTTCCATGTTCTTGGCAGATGACAAGAGCCACCTGCCAAGGTGCCACTTGCCACCTTGCATGTGACACATTGTGACATCGCTGCTGGCTGCGGGAACATGGGGCTGGTATGCTGTCACATAATATATAAGCCAAGTGACAGTGATGGCTTGCTTCTCAAACGCATTTTTTTTTTTTTGTTGCACGTTCTTCCGCATTCTTGGCCGATGGCAGGAGGCACATTGTGACATCGCTGGTGGCTGCGGGGGACATGGGGCTGTTATGCTATCACATAATATAATCTAAGTCACAGTGATGGCTTGCTTCTCAAACGCAGTTTTTTTTTTGCACGTTTTCCTCCTTTGCAGAAACGGCGAAGAATGGAGGCAAACAAAGTGCGGAAAGTGGGCCATCACTTCTACGACTACGCCAATGTCAAGAACAGAAACAGGGCCAAGGCACGCAAAAACCGTGAAAACCAGAAGCGTCTGGCTAGGGGCATAATAAAAGCTACGTGACAAGTTGCTGAAGGGGAAAAAAGAAAAAGAAAACCTGGCCTTTTTGCTGTTCTCTTCATTGCTTAAGTGACTTGTGTGCATTGCGTTTCTTCTGCATCCTTCATCTTTTTCATCCTCTATCCCATTCCCTGTGGCAGGGTAACTTGACCGGGATCCTTCTGTGATTAGCCTCCCAGTTCTCTTTCTACTGTGTCTGCCTCTCACCTTTCCCCTACCTAAGGGGCATCACCCCAGGCTTTGCTCATGTCACCATGGATACAACGCTGAAAACGGGTATGGTCAGTTAAAATATGATCTCGGTATCTTGGAGTGGTAGCATCTTTGAGATTTCAGTTCTGACATGTTACGGCAACAATAGTCAGTGTCATCGTAAACATGTAAACTAATGAATAGTTTCAGCTGGCGTGTTGAATGTTTGCTTGATTTTTTCATTAACACTTACTACTGAAGACCATCTCCGGCAATCATGCCCCGGTGTAGATTGCGTGCAGTTACGAGATCAGTCTTCATTGTCTCGAAAATGCTTGCAGTGCCAGCTGCCTCAGGGGGGGTTCGGTAGGCCAGCAATAAACTGAGATGAGTATTTTGTAGCGGCGCATTGCAACTGCAGGAGAGTGTGAGGGATACAGCACTTGCTGGCAGTATTCGCCTGGCAACGCAGGTTCAGGTTTTCAGCCAGGGTGACATTCAGTAGGCCTTTCTTCATGACCTTGGTTACGTTCAAATGCTAAGAACAAGGTCTCTATCCAGACCGCGGCAGTTTCTACAGACAGAGTCGACGAACTACGTACACTGCAGTACCGACTGTAGCAAAAATTCAAGATCGCTGTGGTAACCTGCATTGGAGTAATGCAAATGCAATGACGCCTCCTCATTTCAAGTTGTTTTTAAAGCGAAAGCTTTACTACTTGCACTTTCAGCCTTTGCCGTGGCGCGGCGGTGCCACCACCTGCGCTCTCCGCTAGGATCGCAACAGGTGCTTTGTGACGTCACGCCGAAGAGAAGGGCGACCGACTCGCGCCGTCGCAAGCCGCGGCGGTGCCACCACGGCGTGGCCTCCGCGATCGAAGCGCGCTTTTGAGCAACGGCGCGCGCCGCCGCCGGAGCAGATCGCGGCGGCCACGGGCGCCTAAAGGCCGGTTCACATGCAAGCGATTGAGCGGCGCGTCGCTGCGAAAATTTCCAACTTGTTGAAACCTCGCCGCTCGTCGCAGCGACGACTCAAAACAGGTTTTTCCGTCGCGGCGGCAGATTTCGCTAGCATATTCGCTTCCATGTGAAACAGGCTCCTGCGCTCTCCGCTAGGAGCGCGATTGTGGCGTTACGCTGAAGAGGTTAGGCTCGACTCGCGTCGCTAGAAAGCAGTAGCTGTGCCAACCACCAGCGCCTTAACATTGCTTCGCGGCGATGCCGCCTACCTCTAGGGAGGCTCCTCGTAATGCGCGTAAAAGAGAGCGGCGAGCTACAGAGACAGGAAGAGCGTGAAACATGACTCGCTAAGCGACGTGTCCAGTATGCGGCTCGGCGAGAACGTTCGAGCTACATAGATTAGCCAAGTGATCACCACAGCAGCACCAAGGTATACAACAAGTTTCACACAAGCACCACAACAGCACGACTATCATGTGAGCGAGGGCGTACACATCGGTATTGCTTTAACCAAGTTGAGCCACAGCCATTTTTTAAATTGGTTCTTTCATTACCCTCTTCATTCACAATTTATTTTAATTCCCCTAATTTTATATTCACCTTAATGTTCCATTAATTCATATTCAAATCACCTTAATTCATAATTAAGTTCTCTTTATTAATAATTAATGCGCCTTAATTCACTCTTGACACTTTCTATAAGCATTAATTATTGATTAGGTTTCGATTAACTGCACGTTTTCCATCGTTTCATCTCGGTATTCAATCCGGACTTTGAAATTACATTTTCCATCGTTTCATCTCTGTATTCAATCCGGACTTTGAAATTTGGCGCCACGCGTTGGCTCCGCCCACACTTCCGGTCACGTGGCCCCTCATTTCCGGCATTTTCAAATTTGGCGCCGCTTTTGCTCTGACCCCGCCCACTTTTTGACATTTTTGGCTATGATTAATTAACTGTTATCCGATTTCGAATTTTTTTGTTGCGCAGCATCCTCACATCATACTCTCGATTATAACCATTCCTTCGACGCTACCTCTTCTGAGTTGCCCACAACTGCTGCCGACATAGCCTTAAAGGGTCAGTCTACTCACCGAGATGAGTGTATAAATAATGGCATATTCTGGTAGTTGGCACCCTATAACATCAATAGCGAGGGGTCTGCGCCCGGTTTAGGCAGGAATTTATATTTTATTTCGGCGTTAAAAGTCGCGTAAAAAAGCATGGTGGCGACCCCAAACGTTCATTTTGTTCAAGAAAGTGGTAGTCTTTTTTTGTAGAAGCATAAGTGAATATACTACGTACCATTTGTATGCCCCAATGTCAGAGAAACGTACGTTTTGTTCTAGTAAACTGTAGAAGGCGTACCGCTCGCTTTTTCTGTAAATCACATGAATATTTATAGTTACACGTACGCAAAACGCAGGCACATTCCCACTTTTACTTCAGCGTATGCTAGCAGAGACGCAAAAATAAACTCAGCCTATAGTGGCGCCATCTGGTCGTCAGGACGGGAACCATTGCTGTAAACAAACCGACTCTCCACTTAAGCCTAGGAGCGGCAGAATCGTCACTCTAATTATTAAAATAAAGCAAATTCATCTTTTATATGTTTTCTTATAGGCGAGATGAGACGAAGCGAAAGACAGGCGCCCCATTTATGGCCAGTGAACGCACTGAAAAAGGCAGCAACAACGAGAATTCAGTCTTCGACGGGCGCCGCCATGTTTGTCGCCGCGCGGCAAAAATTCCAGATGGTTGCCAGATGAGACTACCATATCATACAGATGTGTTCCCACATTAATAAATTCTATTTTAAAATGTTCTACCGCACTCCTTGGCACCACAGCTGGCTAAACGGTAATTTGAGTATAGAGCTATCGGTTGCCGGAAAGAAAATATGGTCGATAAAATTCAGTAGACTGACCCTTTAATGCTTTCGCATTAAGAAAGCTTATGAAAAGAAGTTAGCATTTCAACACCACCCGCCGCGGGGGCTGAGTGCTCAAGGCGCTCGTCTACTGAGCCGGAGTACCCGGGTTCGAACCCGACCGCGGCGGCCGCTTTTAGATGTAGGCGAAACGCAAAAGGCGCCCGTGTGTTGTGCGATGACAGCGCACGTTAAAGATCTGTAGGTGGTCGAAAATACTCCGGAGTCCTTCACTACGGCACTTCCGTTTTAGAGCGCAGCTCTTTGGCGTCCGTTCCTGGGTTTCGCGTCGTCGTCGGCGTTGTCGTCGGCCTCGTAACCAGCTCCGCCCCCCTTTCATCCCCCCAGCGCTAGCAGCGACCGACTGATACCGCTGGACGCCGCTAGAGAGTCAAGATAACGTGACTGCATAGAACACCGTCGCCGCCATGCAGAAAGAGGAGGAAAGGGTCCCCCCCCCCCCCCCCCCTGTTCTTGTGTGGCGGATAGGGTGCTCTTCAGTTGCCGACGCGCCGGTTATTTCACGTAGGCCCCGGCACGTCGACGAATACGTGACCACCTTCCCACGGCTAGACCTGGTTCTTAGCGCTGCGGAAGCGAGGGTATCATATTGTTTGTGTCGGCATCGGCGGCGTTGTCCCTGAAACCAACTCCGCAGCTGGGGTTGACTCACTATCGAAAAGGTGAAACAGCTTATTTGCTGCGCTCAAATTTCGCATTAGGAAGTAACGTAATCGTCGGTAATTTTTTTCTTTCCTCCCTTCCTTATCTCTTGGCACGGTTCGGGTGTCCACCGAGATACGTGTTATACTGCGTCATTTCCTTTATAGGTACGTGGGGTGATGAGAGAGATGTGGGCTGCAGGCATTGACAAGATTGTGCCAGAAACGCGGCGCTGAAACCATAGGTCGTCGGCGTTCGTTGTGTTCATTGGCGTTGGCGTTTTTCCTCCATGGAGCACGGCGCAGTAGCTGTTGTTGTTGCGACTGAGAGAAGGATGAAAGGAAATTGCACGGGCCTGCCAACTGGCTCAAGCCGAGCCACCACCGCTGCCACGTGCAGATAGAGGAGAGTTAAAAGATAACAAACTCTCGCGATCAAACAATAACTGCCACCTGCCAGGGTGGTGGGTGGGCGCGCTGCCTATCAAGTGTCGGAAACGCACTCAGCGTTGCAGACTCCAAGCCGCGTATAGTTTGCCCGTTACGCCATAGCTTTCGACCTCTAACCAGGTTCAACAGTAGTAAAACCGCAGCTAATTTTGTATTTAGCCCTCCGCTGCGGGACCTCTAAGAGGAAAGAGTGAAAGAAAAGAAAAGACGCGCGTCGCAACAACCGCGTCCGCCGAAGCGGACGCTGGCTGAGAAAAACGGATAAGCGGCCGTAGCCGCGCCTCCTCATCACCACCTCCCTCCTTCTGTAGCTGTGTATCCCTCCACATTTATATGCGCGGCGCAATCTCCTCGCGCATGCGCAGTAGCCCGCAGCGGTGAGCGCGCGCGGCGAGGCACGCCAGCTGTGCGTGGTGACGTCACTTGCTCCTCGCGCATGCGCGGTATGGTCGAGCAAGAGAGCACGCGAAACGGCGAGTCTGTGGCTCACGCTACAATATCGTTGCGATTTTAGGGCGTGCCTTCAGAAAAACGAAGGGGTGTGTAGTTGAAATATCACTGGTATCAGTTCCTTTAGTGCGTGCGCTTTTTGTGCAGTTGCTTCCTGTGGTGCCGTGGGCCATAGTCATCTGGATGGGCGGAGGGAGGGAGGAAGGTTCCCGATTCCCGTCAGCTCGGAAAAAAAAACGCATGAGCAAGTTTTGGAGGAAAAGGAAACTGCGTAGTAACTTCTCGGTAGTCGCCTCAACTGGCAGTGGAGGGAGGGAGGACCGTGGGAGTGAAAGATGAGGTATGGGAGCGGAGGGCTCCGTCATAATTTCGACCACTTGTGGATTTTAACACGCACCGACATCGCACAGCACACAAGCGCCTTTTACTTTCCGCTTCCGTCGAAACGTGGCCCCCGCGGTCGTGTTTGAATAGGGGTGTTCCGGCTCAGTAGCCGAGCGCCTAACCACTCGGCCACCTCGGCGGGGGTCATCGCGTAGAAGAAGCATGTGTGCTGTGTGATGTGAGTACATGTGGAACCCCAAATATTAGAACATTTGGGGTTCCACGTGCACTCCGGAGACCACTACGGCACGCCTTTGCTTCTCATCCCTCATTCGCTTATTTACCTCATTGCACATTCGAGAACAAAGGAACAGTGGGCCTCTCTGTCCAGCTCCGACCTGCACGACCCTTGAACTTTTATTACTGGGCATAATAAATGTTTACCATAGACAGATACAATTAACTTAAGTCTGCAGTGAAACTCCGCCCACATTCAGCCTCCGCGCACAGAATTCCTCCACTACAAAAAAAAAAGTAGTCCACTGCTTAAACGCTTCTTGTTATGTATACAAGGAGCTTATCACAATAAAAAAATTGTGAGCTCTAGAATTTTGATACGTGGATTGTTTGATATAGTCAAACATTAAAAAGCTGATTTCGTTTACAGTTGCCATTGGCCAGCGGAGTAATGCAGGACGCCGTGGACCGCGGCCCAGTGTTAGAAACTGCTGTTTTTTTTTTTTTTTTAAGTTGCATCCTACTATACCGCTACTACTACACCGTGTCCAAGATTTTTACCGTGGTTTTCCCTTCTTGACAGGAGAAGGAACGAACTTTTATGTCCAACAGAAATGGCATTGCCCCACCACCCTTGGCACTAGGCCGGGGAAGCAGAAGGCACCACTTTAGATACTGGTCGTGAGGTCTTGTGTCCCGGCAGCCAGTCGGACGAGGCGGAGCTGGAGAGCTCAGTGTCTGAAATATGCAGTAGGGCCTCCCAGGAGTATTTAGAATCGATATTTAGCGCCCTCCCAGGAGAATTTGGGCATTCAGAGATTGTATTTAGGTTGTCTTCATCCAAAAATATCCGGTTTCTCCGCAGCAAGATTCTCTAACGGGTCGAGAGGATAGTGCCGTCATCAACGCCGCCAAATTTGAAACTCTCTCTGAGGGCTGGAGTGTTCGAGTACTACCTTCCATTTGATTATCACGTGGGAGTATACTAATCCGGCCTACTAATCCACTTTAATCCATCTACTTAAAAATGTTAGGGGTCCTTTGGAATTTTAGGGGGTGGGCCAACTTCCAAATGCCATCGCATTTTCTTTAGTAACGTGTTTAAGAAGGCCTAAGATCTTTTTTTTATGCTGCGCCTTTTTTAGCAGCTCCGCGTTTGGATGTTTAGCCTACCAGTGTCTCAACAAAAACGAAATACAACAAGCAGATGCCCTGCTACGCAAAGCGTATAAGACAGCGCTCCGACTACCACGCAACACGTCTACAGAAAAACTCATGGCCCTGGGATTACATAACACCTTTGAGGAGCTACGAGAGGCGGAGCTTGAGTCGCAAAAACTCAGGCTGTTGCAAACAACGACTGGAAGAGCGCTCCTGCAGAGGCTCGGATACCGCGAGCAGATGCGAGAAATGTCGAGGACGGGAACGATCCCCGACGAGCTTTGCAAGACCCTCAAGGTAGCGCCAATACCAAAAAACATGGATCCCAACCTCCATCAAGGCAGAAGAGAAGCGAGGGCCGAATTCATCGAGAAAACATACGCTCCTCAAGCCACGACCGTGTATGCAGACGCGTCTTGGAGAGGAGGAGATACCAAAATCGCTGTAGCGGCGGTGGTCGATTCGTCTTTACGCGAAATGACCAGCGCGTCTCTCCGAGGCTGCACAGCTGCAGAGTCCGAGGAAGTAGCCGTTGCTCTAGCGGTGGCGGAGGGCTTTAGAACCGGGGCACACGGGGGTGGCAGGGAACCAAGAGGCCGACAGGATAGCTCGAGGATACATTATTTTCCGAGCATCCGACGAGACCGCAGAACTCGCGCCAGCACCCAGGGAATACTCGGCCATACTACAAAACTATAGAGGCAGAAGAATGCGATATCCCCCACCGCACAAATCTCTCAGCAGAGAGGAAGCTGTCACTCGGAGACAATTACAAACAGGCTCTTTCCGAAACCTACATATACTAAACAAAATGCACCCTACGATATGCACGGACAAATGTCCCTGGTGCGACGAAAAACCTGCTCTATATCACATCACATGGGCCTGCCAAAACATAGACGTGGTCCCCAAAATACAAAACCCGAGTGCGGAGCAGTGGGAGACTCTGGTGTCCAGCGACCGCTGCGAAGACCAAGAAGGTCTGGTACAGCGAGCTCAACGGGCGGCAGTGGCCAGCGGAGCCCTGGACTGAGGGCAACCGACCACTGATTAGAGGCGGACGACTTCGACAGAGAAGGCTCCTTAGGGTAGAACCAAGACCTCTCTGAATATGCCCCCAAACCACAGGAAAACCCATTAGTGAAAATAAAGTTTTCCGTTCCTTCCTTCCTTTGATGTAAGCAAGAAAAAGCAGGGAATATTTTAGGAAACCACGGTGGCCCACCCAAATTCTGGGGGTGGGCCTAACCCATTCAAATTTTCGGGGGTGAGCCATTCCCTTTTGGGCGGATCAACTAAATTTTTAAATTTCAGGGGTGATCCGATCACATTTTTGGAGGTGGGCCAATTTCATTTTGAGACTAGGTCAAGCCTGTCTTCCACTCAAGCACACCCAGGTTCACTGGGAATAGTACGTGTGTACGTAAAGAAATTGGCAGCTCAGCGGGACTGATTTCCATGCAATAAAGAAAAAAAGAACTGCTGCGATATCGTATCTCGTGGAGTGGCCAGCGAGGCTCATCTGTTTGCGCTGGCGCCGGATCGAATCCCAGACGCGCCAGTATTTATTTTATTTCTCCAGGTTGTCCAAGGTAACCCTCAAGGTCACCCTCAAGGTGACCTTGGCTCTTGCCATTGGCTGCAGCTTGCGCGACGCTCCGCCGAATTAACCCGAGCTTACCCAAGTTACTCCGAGGCTTCACACAAGACTCTTGGTTGGGGCCGCGTTATGCAGCGCTTTCGCACTAAAAGCAGAAGAGCATCGAAGGGCTCTGGCAATAGAATCAAAGCAATCATCGTGGGTAAATTCAACTGCATTAGTAGGATTGTTGCATCAAGTGTCGGATAGTCCGTTAATTTTTGTTCTCCTGCCTGCCCGGTTGACGTCGGCGCTGAGAGACAAAATGCTAAGGGTTGCGCTTTCGAGGGATTGTGCCCACGTGGTCTCTGACACTATGCAAAATGTATACTTATCCATATTTAAATGTATATCTCGCTCCACTGCAGCAATCCAGCCATGCAGATTTCTTCGCTTGAGAAATCCTGTATTATATGATAGCAATCAAGTTCGGTCACCGGAGAAAAAAAACCGGCGGTGGCCGTCAGGCGTCCTTCAGAAAAAATCTGATTGGCTAGTGGGTAGGGATGTCACTAGAGTGGAGAAATTACATTGGCTGTTGGGTAGTGACGTCACCAGGCAAGGTTCGTCTGTGTGAAGCCTCGTTCGGGAAGAGCAACCTGGGTCCCACAAGTCCCACCAGCCACTTTCGGCAAATGCAGAAACAGATTAGAATGCAACACATAATGCCAACACATAACACATGCCAACGCATAATGGAATTAGGAGCCTATGTGTTGTTAGTGCAGCCCTCTAGAAAAGGACTTCGTTCTAAGGCAGCGGAGAAGAATACCACCATTGAGCTTTTCGAGCCGTTTCCTGCGATTTTTTGTCTCGTCCACTTTAAAGGAGGTCAGTTTTGTCTTGGTTCCTGGACATACAGGTATTAGTTCAAACGAGGTGGCTGATTACTAAGCAAAGTCGGCTCCTGGCGGGTCAGTGACACATCCCGTCCCGAATTTCAGTCTGCTGGCGATCTCCAGGTTTCAGCGGTTCCAACACATATCAGCCAGGTTACGTGATCCCTTACGAAATAACACTGATTATCAGCACTTAGCGTATAAATGGAACGTCCGTTCGTGTAAATCGAGGCTGTGGGAGGTATCAATGACGCGATTGCGGTGCAGGATTCCCAGTTTAAATTTATATGTACGTTGATGTGGGTGGTCACCGACAAACTTATGTGACTCCTTCGGAGACGTCGAATCTGTAGATCATTTTCTCCTCTACTGTCCAAAGTATGCGACTCATGCGGGGACGTTGAATTTGTAGATAATTTCTTTCTCTACTGTCCAAAGTTCGCACTTCAGAGAAAGATTTACCTGGAGGTCCCTCTCTCCAGGTTAGGGCTCTCGTTATCTCTGCCAGTGTTATTATCGTTCGGTGCGAGCGCCAAAGGATTTGCATTGGATTCAATTATTGGGATTCTCCATGATTACATAACTGCAACTGGTATACATTGATTTGCTAACTCTTTTAAAATTCTTCGAACTCTTCTTTTTTCACAAAAATGCTGTTTGTTATTTTACTTTAACTATTCTTCTGTCGTGTATCATCGATAATTTTCTCAAAATTCACGCTTGGCGCTAATATTTTGTCGTAATCGCCTATGGAAATTTCCTTGTTTATGCTACTTCACCTTGGCCAATCCGCCCCATGTGGGTATGTTGCATGTTTTAAGAGGAAGAAGAAGAAGTTGATACAGCCTCGGGAGACAGCGCTGGCTGCCTCAGTAGTGGACGTCCTCTGCCTTCTCCGAGAGTGCCCAGTCCAGCGGCTGAGAAGAGCGCCATGATTTCCATGTGAGTTGGCTTCTAGCGACAGTCATGCCGGACACGTGTAATTCTGCAGTTTCTGAGTGCACTGACGTGGTTATTGCTTTGTCGAGTATTCTTGTCAGGTATCATAACTGAGGATGAATGAAATTCACTCGACAGGTTGAAGAACAAGAAATGGATTTAGTAGTACCGCTACGGCTTCCTTGTTTACAATGGGTCAGCGGCCAGAATGTGTCCGTCGTCGGTAACCTTGATTCTTCGTTTGATCATTGAACCGGGAATTTTCTTTGTGTTGAATATTATGAGTGAATCTCATTTATGCAAAGTGCTATATATGGGCACATCAGTAGACGTGAAAAGACTGAAACTCGGATAATTAAAAACGAATCAAAGCACACGCATCTCCTCGTGTTTTTGTCTTCCTCCGCAGGCGCAACTGGCGTCATCCGCATTATCCTTCGAAGAGCCATGTTCAGTCTAGGAGAGGTAGCTGCTCACCGAATGCTGTCACGTAACGTGTTTGACATGCCCGCGTGTTGTTGTGTAGGCCACCTGTAGTCATGTATGTATATAGTTATTTATTAAAACAAAACAAAAAGGAAGGAAAAGATTTAAGCCAGCCGCGGCATCTGCTATCGGGTACTGATGCACTGAGGTGCGGCCAAAGGTAATAGACAGCGAGCAGGCAGGGAGATGAAATAAAAGATCGGAATGATAGGGAGAGAGGACAGGGTTGGAGACGCAGTAAATGGCACCTGTTTCAATAAAGAAGCTGTACATGAGGACGACACCCGCCCGCGACTATGGCGACACTGCACTGCTTGTCACTGCGGGCGGGCGTCTATATGTGTCACAGCGTCCGCGCGAACTGTCATAGGCGGCAAACCACGCCAGCGCGAAGAGTCTCTTCTTGGCCCTCTCCGACAGAGCAGATGCAGAGCTGCCAAACCAGTGAACACGCGACACACGCATGCACCAAGAGGTGGTCGGTGGCGGCGGGGACACAAAAGAAAAAAGAAACATTTGGAGAGTTTTAATTAATCTAAATCTAGTTACACAGAGCGAAAGCTCTGTTACTTTGCTTCGCAAGTCTAGCTTCTCGTTGCACCTCGTTTTCAGCGGCTCGTTTAGTTCGCGTCCTTTACACTACACCTTCTCGGCGAGCTATATCGACTGGATGATTGGACGCTGCTTGACGGCGACGCCGAAGAGTTGACGCACTCGGCCCGACGGGCGCCTCATCCACGGCGAAAGTGAAGGAGAAACTGCTGACGTAGCAACAGTTACACCCTCTCCTAGTCACGTGGTATCAATGGCGAAGCCGACTAGCGCGCGCAGCTGCACTTCTCACAGCCTGCCCTCTCCTAATCACGTGGTATCACAGCTGCACTGCACTGTATCATGTACTGATGTCATGCACTGGTATCATGCAGTAGAGGTAAACGAAGAAATACGCCAGCTTAGAGCCTAAAAAAAGAAAAAAAAATGGCAATGGTGTGCCTCTAGTTAAACCTGCAGTATTGCGAAAGCAACGAGGAGAGAGAGAGAGGCGATGGAGAGCGCGCGGCAGCGGCGGCGGCCCCGGCACGCTAGCTATGCGCCGCTACTGCGCATGCGCAACTGCTGAGCCCGGCGGCGGCACCTCTGAGTCACCCGCGCAGCGACGGCGGCGGCGCGTCAGCTGTGCGCCGTGTGACGTCATCGCTCGTCGCGTATGCGCAGTATGGCCTTTCCTCTGCTCCGCGAAATGGCTCGGCGACTCCCGTAGTGTTGCTTTCGCAACAAAATGGTTTGGTTTGGCGGGGGTTTAACGTCCCGAAGCGACTCAGGCTATGAGGGACGCCGTAGTGAAGGGCTCCGGAATTTTCGACCACCTGGGGGTTCTTTAACGTGCACTGACATCGCGCAGCGCAGCCTTTGCGTTTTGCCTCCATCGAAACGGGGCCGCCGCGGTAGGGTTCGAACCCGGGTACTCTGGCTCAGTCGACGAACGCCTCAACCACTGAGTCACAGCGGCGGGTAGCTTTCCCCTTCAAAATCTGTGTGTTCGCCCGCGCTGGTTGCGCAGCTGCGACCTCCTGAAGCTGGCCTTCCACTCCGTGGTGCTGGTGACGGTGGCGGCGCCACTGTTCCTGGCCTGGAGCACCTGGCGCCTCTTCACGGGCCTGGCCGCCCTGCCGCACCACGTGTACCAGGTGGGGGACGACATGGTCTTCCACTTCTGCCAGAGGCTGCTCATCATGCTGCTGGAGGGCGTCGCCGGATGCAGGGTATCATTATACACACGCACTTATCGGCCTCTTCCACCGTGTATCGTAGTAGGGGGAAGCTTAAAGGTCGACCGCACACCAAGCCCATTTTATTGCGAAAACAATACTACTCCCAAGAACGGCCTCTCGCGTAGCGGCGGCCACTTGGCACGTTTGACCTTTATAATGACCCCTGATGTCATACCATGCCTAGTGATGTCACAGCGTGGCGTCATACCAGGAGCGAGAGACGGGCTACCAACTCGGCTCGTCGAGTAACGGCGGCCGCTTGGCACGGCGCGCCGCGCTGTTCCCGCTAGAGGCGCTAGTGACGTTATGGCGTGACGTCATACCAGGAGCGAGAGACGGGCTACCAACTCGGCTAGTCGGGTAACAGCGGCCGCTTGGCACGGCGCGCCGCGCTGTTCCCGCTAGAGGCGCTAGTGACGTTATAGCGTGACGTCATACCAGGAGCGAGAGACGGGCTACCAACTCGGCTAGTCGGGTAACGGCGGCCGCTTGGCACGGTGCGACGCGCTCTTCCCACTAGAAGCGCTGCATATGCAGCATAAAACACCTGCTTTCGCAACCTACCAGGCTGAACCAAAGCTAAGCCCCCACCAATTTTTTTTTAAGCAGCACTAAAAGGAGAAGCTCCCGTACATTATCTAAGGTGTTTTTGAATGACCTACATTCATTGCGCTCTGTATTCTCTTTCGTTTACTTTTCGGTTGCTTTGGCAACCTCCAGCAAGCCCAAAAAGGAAAACAGCACAGCATATGTGTTAATGCAATAACACAAAATGCAATAAGACAATAAAATGATAATAAAAAAATGTAGACGAAACTATAAGCACTCGGAAGCGAAGCTAGACAACACCTTCAGCAGTAAGTGGTCGGAATTAAGTGAGGCTCCTGCAGTACTGCAATATAGATCTTTTCATCGGGCGAAATGTTAATCAAACACCTCCTCTGTGGACTGTCAGAAGCGGCGGTTCCGCTGCTGTTTCCACCCTACTAGCCACACGACAGTCCAGCGAACCATACGGTAGCGTCCAGGGAGCCCTAACTGCAAACGTCTATAGAAAACAGCGATCATAATAAAGTTCATCGTGTTTGTCACTCATATGCACGCAAAAAAGTAAGTCCATATTATTAACCTAGGAGTCACAATGGCGACGTCTGCGAAGCGAACACGCAGAGTAATCTTGCCGTTTTAGCGAAATACACAGGGATTAACACATTCATCGGATGATGTCAACACTTCTTTCGCGAGGGCATCGCACTCCCTCGTTCGCCACTAGACGTGATCTCTCATAATTTTCGTTGTCTTAAACCAGAAGCGGCAGTCAGTGGCTAAACTGGCTTATGAGTGCTAAATTTCAAAGGATTCGCTCAGTATATAATGCTCGCAGCCGACAACTATGTCATGCAGGTGTGAGTTGGTTTTTAAACGCGAAATAAAAACCGAAGCCTTGTGAGCAACCATCGATACTACTGCAAAAACTACAAATCGCGGCTCTTAGTAACTGCTTATTGGATTCGTGAAACTGCGTTCTTTTGCGAAGTCGTCCCTGAATGAATGTCGCCCTAGGATTCGGGTACAAACGCCCAAACAAATCACCTCATTAGTCTGAGCCAATTTTCGACGCAACCATTTAACGCAAAAGGTGCGGCATCATTATTCAGGTTGCATCCACTGTAGGACATAGGTCTCTCCGAATATTTTCTGCCTTAATCTTGAGCCAGCAGCGGTCATCGTGTACCAGCACATCTACTATCCACTTGACTGTCGCCGCCTTTGAGGGAGTGCGTTTTCCTTTCCTTGAATCCACTCTGTTGCCTTAAAGGGACGATCGCTGTCATTTCTCCGCACTGTACTCCTCGCTCTGTCTCTTAATTTCCGCAAAGAAAATCTTATGAATCCGTGGAATTGGTCGTTTTTATTGTCATGCGTTGTCTTCACATACAAAGTCTCTCGCCGATGTGGCAAGTTACGCGATAGCGTAAGTGACCGATAATTCGATAAGTTGAAGTCAAGAGGAAGAAATGGGCTTTGGCAGGGCATGTAATGCGAAGGCAAGATAACCGATGGTCCTTGAGGGTAACGGAGTGGATTCCAAGAGAAGGAAAGCGTAGCAGGGGGCGGCAGAAGGTTAGGTGGACGGATGAGATTAAGAAGCACGCGGGGATGAGGTGGCCGCAGCTGGCAAAGGACAGAGTTGATTGGAGAGACATGGGAGAGACCTCTGCCCTGCAGTGGGCGTAGTCAGACTGATGATGATGATGATGTAGGTAGCCCAGATAAGTGGCACGTGGCAAGTGAATCATAAGAACAACTCGGTCTCGAGGTTCCAAGAGTCCGACATTGTGGCTCAGTTTAGCACCTTAATGTTTTATTACTGGCAGCTCAGACTTCTAACTCAGGCGCGGTTGTCTTGACTGCGCAGTATGCATTTTCTTCTTATTTTGAGGCACACAGTATGTAAAACTATTACACTATGTGCACAGTCGTCCCGGTCGCCTCTAGACTTCGTTAGGAGAAAGCAAGGGCGAAGTTCCTTTGCGTCGAAGAGACAATAATGCGCTAAGGCCTCGTACCTGTTTGTCACACTAAGCACTAAGTTTTGTTATTTTCTTTTTTCTCCGCTCAAGTGCTGCTCATATGCAGCGATTTCCACTGCACCAGCTCAGCCAGCAAACAAGTTCTTTCGACCAACATTTCAAACTGACAGAAAGCGTGTGTAGGTAGTGCAACTCAGCGCTTTTCAGGGGCCAACAGTGCGGTGTATAGAAACTCGACAGCACACTCCGGCTTCCGAAGTTTACACGCCTGTCTCTGTGTTCGCAGGTTTTGTTTTACGGAGACATCGCCGACGTTGTGAACAAGAAAGAGCGGGCCTTCTACATCTTCAACCACCAGAGCTCGTGTGAGTGGAACTGTGAGCACCGACTTGCCTGCAGTTGTGTGCAGTGATGGGGAGGATGCAAATGCCAGGTTGCTTCTGAACTCTGCCGGTCTCCTCGCCTAACTTCTACGCAGATGTCGATAGGAGCTTCATTATAGCGAAAGGGGACTTATAACGTAACACACGCTGGTACAACGGGAGAGAGGACAGGGGTAGGAAATTTTCTATACTATATACCATTGTCCAGCCAATCCAGACACCAGCGCTAATTACTACTATAGCGGCCGGGGGAAAGCCAACTGGAGTACCGTACCGTTATTATATGACAAAGGTATCGAGCAGAAAAAAAAGCCGGCGAAAACAGCAGATTCCTTTCCCGGTGCCTCAGATAATTTGGCAAAGGCCGTGGCCTCCATTATTAACCGCCGCAGGAATTATTCATTTGTGAAACACCTATTCTCCTCCAGTCACCAGGAGTGCTGAAGTAGTTGCAACCAAAACTAACTGGAGTTTCCAACCCCTGGTGAAGACGCATCACTAGCAATTATTAGCAACTGCGAGCAACTTATAAGTCAGCGCTTGAGTACCTTATGCCTTGTCTGTCTCTGCCACGACCAGGATGCATGCTCTCAGGAATCATTTTCTCGGCGTGATGTCGCATCATTCACCCGGCATGCCTACGCTTCTGGGCTTCATAATTCAATCACTCTACTTCTGTAGGCTTCGCACGTTTCAAGGCTTTAAAAACCGGACAGCCTAAACGTTTCCATTGACAGCAAACTGCGCAAACATAAAAGACGCATACATGAGACGAAGCTGACTGGACGAGTGCGAGCTTTTTTACTAAATTTATTGCCTTTAGCTGACCGAAGCTTCTAGGTGACCGGAGGGGTTGAAAAAGCGCCGGAAAGAGGGATGACAAGTCAAGCAAAACGCTGCAGAATTTCTTTCTCCCGCTTATACAGTGAAGATGATGCCTTAGTGACGCAAGCATCGCCCGTTTTCTCAATCTCGCACGGCTTCCACAGCTCACGTGCTACTGTGTTTCAGCTTCTCTCGAGAATCTTGACATTCTCTAGTCACGGCTTGCAACCTTTGCATGCAATGCAATGAGCGGAGTGGAGGACCATTATCGATCGATAGCACGTGCTCCCTTGCGCAGTCTTTAATGCAGCGAATCAGACTCTCCTATGTAGACGCATAATTTGATAGACGACAGCCATGACATATTTCACGTATGCTTTGACGTGCTTCGTTCCGCATCCACGTGGTCGAGCTTCTTCGCCACTGAACCTCGAGCATAGCCATGTGAGCTTTCGCGGTGCCCACAGGGTTGCCATGCCTTTTTGCAGTGATGTCCTTTACAAAGTTTGGGAATTGTTGCTTTGGGGAACTTTTTCCCTGCAGTAGTTTGGAAAGTAACTGTACATTTGTCAGCTTTATATCGTAGTATTTTGTAATCGGACGTTGTTCTTGAGGGCGAATGAACACCAGAGCGCAGGAATTTGTCGATGCAGTTCTTGATATATATTTATATTAATATATGGCACGCATTCAAATAAAAAAGAATAAAGGCGCACGTTAGCACGTGAGATTTTAAAGGCTTGCCACATTAAGAAAACGAGCGATGCTTGCGTCAGTAACACATTAGCTTCATTGTAAAGTTAACTCAGAGAAAGCTATTCCGCAGCGTTTCTCTTGACTTGTGCGCGGGCCTGAATTGTCATCCGCCTATTGGGCGCGTTATTTACCTCGGCCAATATAAGCTGTCACTTAAAAGCATAAAAATTCAGGTGGACGTTTACGCTAGCGCTGTCAGCCTCGTCTCCTGTATGAGTCTTTTATAGTTTTGCAGTAGGTCTTTAATGGAAGCCATGAACCAACTAGGCCAGCAAAAGGTGCTACTGAGCAACCTAAGCGTCCGCCAATCTGCAGTTTTTGTACACCTCAGGGCACGGCATCCAACAGAGAAGCAGAGAGTATTGCGTCGGTATGAAACCGCCAGCGCGCGAACGAACACAATATGCGAAAAGACACTATAGCAGACACAGGCATCGTACAGTGCTATGACGGAGCTCTTATTTTAAGGCGAAAGCCTTTAATGCCTCATCGTTGTCGACAGAAGGTTGTCAGCAGAGGTGTCACGCTTTTCGGTTGGTCGAAATGGTTATGACGTCAGAGTGCGCGGATTCGCAGTAATGAGGTAGCCCACGAATGCCTGACGCCCCCTTTCGAAGCACACGACACCTAAAAAAATATTTGTCGTCCGCTCCGACAGGGGGCGTAAGGCGTCAATGCCAGACAGTGCGCCAGGAAAGGCTTTCGCCTTGCAGCACTTTAGAGAGCCAAAGTGCCCACTGAATTTTTTTTTTCTTGACCGTGTGCCGCAGTCGACTGGATCGCCGTGAACCTCCTGGCCGAAAGGACTGGCAGCGCCGGTAACCTGCGGTACATCGTCAAGCAGAGTATCCAGTCGGTGCCTCTTCTGGGATTCTACTTCCACCAGGCGAGTCCAAGGGACGATACAGGTCCTCAGAGATACTTGGTAAAGAGTCCGCTGCACACTAGTGCAGAGAGCAATAATTTAGTGTTCGCCGGCTTCAGTGGAGGGAGCCACTGGACATGAAGCTGAGGGAGCCTCTGGTCGAAGTATCGAGCGTCGAAAATACGCTTTTGTAAGCTCGCTTGGTTGGCTTTCCCGCATTGCACATTTACAAAAATACATTTGGCCGCGTGGTATCGTCGTTGAAATGACGCCGAAAAGAGTAATTGTGTCTGTTTTTGCTGAATTAGAAATGACAGCGACTCCATTTTATCAATTTGCAACGCAGGAAAGCCAACTTAACAAGCTTTCGAAAGCTCGTTTTTCACCTTTGATATTTTGAAACACAATTTAAACACTGGACTCAGCGTCGACTTTGTCGGCCATCAGTTTCGCAATATAACCTTGCGCCCGAAAACGAAAAATAAAAAAGTTGACGAGATAGTTTAGTTAATTAGTCGTCCTTTAGCTAAGCTCTCGAACGTGCGTAATGTCCGCCTTACTGTACAATCCAAATGCTCAGACCGCACCGATGTATCTCTCACTCTTTCTAAAGTAAAAATCTGTACAGCTTTAAAAAAATACAACCGTCCAAAGTTGCACACTGAACAGTGTTGCCGTTACTCGCGACACCTTGACAAGCCTTTGACGCGTATCCGCCTGTCGACGTACGATTCCCGGTGCCTACTACAGCATGAAATTAAACACAAACAGGACACCGTGACGCAAACTGAAGAGCGCGAAAAAAATATTAGCTTATGTACAAGAAATATGGGTGAGGTCCATTCACGCTTCCAAGAAGCAGTTTTAGTGTCATTTGAAATGGAAAACAAAGTCGGTAGTATTCTTTCTTCCCAACTAAAAACTTGTCATTTTTCTCTTCGTGTTTCGACTGTGTTTGCCCACGTTCTATTTGGTGATGAAAGTACGTAAACCCAAGAACAAAAAATAGGGGTCATCCTGCTCTCCCGCTCTTAACTTCAATGCTGTTTGTCTGGAGAATGTTTAGGCATTCATTTTTGTTCAGCGCTTAATTTAGTTTTTAACAGCCTGAACAACAGCTGTGAAAAACAGTTTTGTCTGTTCAGAGAGAAAGTGGGGCTTGAAACGAGAAAAGGAGTTCTTTAGATTTTCTAGGACATGGCTGAGCACAGTCTTTCAATACACCGAGTCCTCTATATTCTGTTGCCTGTGAGATAAGGTTTCAGCTTCTACTGCTGAAGGTCAGCGAACCCTCAGAAGTAGAGCGTGGAATGAGTTCCCCAGGCACTGGGATGGACACGGTTTCGAAGACTGTACGTATTTCTCAGCATAGTGCATGTTCTTTTGGAAGGTGCCGTATCGTCTCCCTGTTACGCTTCCCGCCGTACAATAACATTTTTGCCCTGCTTCCCCGTTGTTGCACCCGAACAGCATGGCTGTATCTACATCAACCGACAGCACCTGAACCACTTCAAAATGAAGCAAGGCCTCTACTACCTGCAGAACAAGAATATACAGGTAACCAGACAATTACGCATGAAGCAGGGACGGCAACGACCTCATCAGCTGATCACGCAACGTTCGATCGAATATGCAATCAGAATGGCGGCTGCTAACGCACCACGATTCGATTCTTCTTGATAACTGAGACCTAAATAGAGTCGACCAGAGTGCCTTATAACCATCAACGTATTCAGATTATCTTCAGTGATATGCCTTCACGTGGTCAACGAAGATGTATTTTTTAAATCTTCTGGTCTTTGTAGTTGATGTGTCTCTTACTTCGTTTATCTCTTGTTTGCGGCATGCTCATCTTTGACAAGTCCAACGTTTGCTGGGATGCCAGCCGGATCACTGTAATAGAGTGTAGCGCGGAGCCTGTCGATACAGTCAGCAGCTGACTAGCACTGCATGACGTGTAGTCTGACAGGTTCGACAGTAATAGATGTGAGCTTAAAATATAACTAAAAATTACTCCGGATTATCGTCTATAAATAAAGAAATAGATGCATTTTGGTTGCTGCTCCTTAAGAGCCTCTATTCTACACTGTCAGTTCTGTCGAACAAAATACACACCATCTCGAAACGAAAGAAATAAATATTGAGCCGCAACCCATGTTGCTCATATCCCGTAATTTAGACTGCAGCTGCCCAGTCTGCAGCCATTGCTACAAAGAGCAACACATGCTGACTTTCCCTTTCTCACGCATGCTGTTGCGCAGTCGAGCTTCGTGCTGTTTCCAGAGGGAAACCGGTTCATTCCTGGAAAAGAAGAGGTCATCAAAAAGAGCACCGAGTTCGCCATCAGCCAAGGTTGGCCTCCTCTACTTTCGCCTGTCGTTAAGAGAAGGCTTATCTCACCTGAGGTTAACAGACACACTGAGAATTGCTACGCACTTCTCTTCGCGGGCTTCACTCCGGCTTTACCAAAATAAAAACTAGCGCATCGGCTTGAAGAACGAAGCATCAGATGTTACGAAGCGTGTTTCTTCCCATACGAAGATGGTCTATGGTTTATGGGGGTTTAACGTCCCAAAGCGACTCAGGCTATGAGGGACGCCACATTGAAGGGCTCCGGAAATTTCGACCACCGGGGGTTCTTTAACGTGCACTGGCATCGCACAGTACACGTGCCTCTAGCAAATCGCCACCATCGTAACTCGACTGCCGCGGTTGGGATCGAACCCGCGCTATTCGGGTCAGCAGCCGAACGCCATAACCACTGATCCACCGCGGCGGCCTTCCCACACGAAGAGTCCAAAGTGCAACAGTAGAGCCAATGCAGGAGGCCGGGAATTTGGCCTGCAAACCGGTTTCTTCCAGGTTCGTAGTCATGTACAGAGCTACGGCCGACACTTCTACGCATGCGCGTCGATTGCAAGACAGCACCGCCTACTGGACTACTGAATTTGCAGTGTCATTGTGACGCAGAGGCTGACTAGGGTCGTTGCTGTTATCAGTCGGGCACTGGACCCTAGTTAGTCCCTTCGTGCGTGTCCTGTGCATGCCATTTGCACGTTCCAAGCGAAAGTTATTCTCAAATCATTAACGTGGAGCATTGGAGCATGCTTTTGTAGCCTTGTTTCTTGTGCCAGAGCTTGTCGAGATGTACAGGATGCGTTTATTCTGTGCGTTCGTTGCCAGGGCTGCCTGTTCCCCGCCACCACCTGATGCCCCGTACACAGGGCTTCGTGATATCGGTGCAAGAGATGCGGAACCACCTGGACGCCGTCTACTGTGTCACCATCGTCTACTGTGGCACTAAGATGCCCCACGGCGGCCGCAGGGCAGCGCCGGGAATCTGCGGTGAGCCAGGAGGGAGTGGAAGGGTGTAACTGAAGAAGTGTTGAAGGGCTTGTTGAGGACATGTTGATGATCTCGCTATGTTTTGGCGGTCAATGTCAGTTTAGGCTGCCGGACTTCGCCCAAGCCTGCGAACTTATTACCAAAGCAAGGAAGCACCCAACCCCACAAATTGCATCACGCAGATTTTAGCGGAATGAATGGGGACGGAGTACGCGATTGCTTTTATTGTCCTTTATTCTTGGAGTTTCGGCTAACTGCTAGCAAGTACACTGCAGGGATGTTAAGGTCTTGCCGCTGCTACTCTATGTATGAATTGGGTGTTACTAAACGGACGTGGAGATGCACGATATTGAATATGCCTTCGTCTTCTAATTAATTAATGGGTTACATTAGAAAGGCCTGTGCAAGCGCAAATGGCGACCGCCGTCGTTAAGTAGCCAGTGGAAGGTGACAACCTGCCCACTGGGCTACAAACTTAGTATACTACCTAGGATACAACGAACGTCAGTGTGCCACCTCGGATATAACAACATCTCGTGTGTTAGCCTCGGATATAACCAACCTTTGTATGTCAGCTCGGATATAACGAGCTTTAGTTTGTTGACCTCGGATATACTGAACCTAAGTATGGCACCGCGGATATAATGACCTTTCGTGTGCTAATCTCGGATATAACGAACTTCCGTGTGTTATTTCAGATATAACGAATCTATGTATTTGCCAATTCGGATATAACGAACTTCCTTGTCTAGACCTCGGATGTAACACATTTAGTCTCGACCTCGGATATAACGAGCCTAAGTGTGTACACCTCGGTTATAACGAACCTTAGTGTGTCAACCTCGGATATAGCGAACATTTGGCTACTAATTCATTCGAGCGATTCACCGAGGATCTTCTAAGAGCTTTTATTTTATTTTTTTTTTTCGCCATACATGGTTTTCACAAATCCGCTCATATCTTTGGTTGGACATTGCGTATGTAGGCCTAGCAATACGCTTCGGCCGTCCACGGGCAAACACAACGGCGCAAGAGCGCTCATTACTATAGCACCACCCTCTCTCTGCGTCACGCAGACATGTTCACGGGACGGTGTGGCCTGTTGCACATGCACATCAAGCGGACGCCCATCGACAAGCTGCCCGAGGACGACAACGGCCTCAAGAAGTTCATTTTTAACGCCTTCTACGAGAAAGACGCGTGAGTGGATCTAGAGACTAGGGACTAAGGACCTAGGGACTACCTATGTGACGGAGGACGCCCTCAATTTCATCTTTATCGCATTATAGCAACGACAAAAACTCATGAATTTAACATCTAATGCTAAGATATTTAAGTTACCATTTTTCTTACCTGTGTCTGGACACTGGCCACCGTAGTTCAATTTTCGGCGGTTTAGCAAGGCACCTTCAACTGCTCGCCCGAAACCTGACTGTAACGTCGTGGTCTGCCCCTGGAGGTTGGTCACCCCGCTCGCATCACTTCAACCTCTTGCTCCAACATCACATACCATTCGGCCTCCCCCGCGGTGATACTACGCTGTTGTGCCGCCTGTGGCTGGGAGTGGCGTTCACAAACGCCTATTCCCATCTGATCACAATGGCTGACTCTCCTGCGTGTGACCAGTGCGGTTGTGACGAAACGATCAGCCACCTCCTCTGTGACTGCCCTCGTTTTGAGCGAGAGCGCGGTGTCCTAAGTGTTTCTCTGCTCCGCTTGGACTCGCGTCCTTTAACAGAGTCTAACGTTTTAGGGCCTTGGACTCAACCTTCCAGACAACGGAAAGCGGTGAAAGCGCTCCTGACTTTCTTAAAAGACTCGGGGTTGCATTCCCGCCTATAATCTTTTAGTTTTCAGTGCGCGCCCTCTGTCCCTGTGACATGGTGGTCGCTGGACACTTAGAAAACTCATTTCCTTGCCGCGCTTTTTCCTTTTTTCCCCTTTGTTCCCCTCCCCAAGTGTAGGGTAGCCAACTGGGCATCGCCTGGTTAACCTCCCTGCCTTTCCGTCCTTTTCTCTCTCTCTCTCTCTCTCTCTCTAGAAACATTCTGCGCGCCACGTGCCGAGCCACAACAATCCTTAATTTGCTCTGTGCACTCACGAGAATGAAGTTTGCTCTGCTCGCTGCTGGTTGAACACCTTAGCTCGCATTACTTGTAGAGCTTCCTATTGAACGGGTTTCGCTAAGCGGCGAACCCCTCGGCGAAATTATGGAAGAGTGCGGATTATCCCCTTATTACGTAGTACAGACTAACAGCTCAGAAGCCTTCGTTGTCACCGCCTGCTGAAGTGAGTTTTAGTCTTACCGGTCTGTACTTTTCTGAGCGGGGAAGGCATACATTTTCTCATTTCCCAAAACCGATCGCGTGCAATGGACGGATTTTCATTCTTTATTGGAAAACGGGAGTATAGACGTGCACGCGACAGGAATCGCTCTGACCTCACGCGAGGCATGGGTGGCGGAAGATCGGTATTAAAAGTGGTATGGTATGGTATGGTATGGTATGGTATGGTATGGTATGGTATGGTATGGTATGGTATGATATATGATGTGGTAAGATATGATATAATATGATACGATATGATATGATATGATATGATATGATATGATATGATATGATATGATATGATATGATATGATATGATATGATATGGTGTGGTGTGGTATGGTATAGTATGGTATATGGCCTTCAACGTCCGGAAGCTTGCACATAAGAGGCGCCGCACCATAGTGGAGGTACCGGATTAACTGCCACCACTTGGGACCTTTAGACATACACTGACATAGCACAGCTAGCATACGTCCATTTATGCATTTCGCCTGCATCCATGTGTGGCCACCGCGGTCAGCATACCATTCACTACCTTGGGGTCATCTGCTGAACGCCATAGCCACTGAGCCACCGCAGAGGTAAGAGATAAACACTGGAGCGGTAGAGAGGGAAGATCTGTTGACGGAAAACTCAAATCCTTGATAATTACAGTGCGGTATGCATCGTACGTGTATGTACACTGGTGTCCCAGAAATAGACGTTTCTCTTTATCACAAATGCATGGGACGTAATGTAGGCATGGCATATGTGAGTATTGTCAATGTTAGGTCTCGTACGCCACCTGTTCATCCCACAGGAGTGTGTGACAGGCCAGCATGTGCGAAGCCTAATAAGAGTCCAGACGTGGTGAAACCGTAGAGCCTGGAGGCGAAGCCGCGCTGTGCTGTCCCGTAAAAATATTATGAATCCTAAAACATAAATAACTCTGCGGCTGCTATGGCCGTCGTGATAACGCAGGCTGCTCACCTCCTACTACGATTCGGACGAGACGCCGGCCGAGTTTCAGAGCCCGGTGTCCGTGCCCTGCGAGCACCTGCACGGCCAGTTCGTACTGCTCGTCACCGTGTTTGTGGTGAGCCTGTTCCTGCTGACGGCCGGAGGTCGGGCCTGCCTCTGGATGACCTGGCTGTACGGGTCCATCTTCGGATACTCCTGGCTGGGCATGAACTCCGTCGCCTGAGAACCACCACTCGGCCTTCGCGCACGGTTCAGCCTCCCTTGAGCCTATGGCTTCCACTTGGACCGCACTGTCGCGCCCAAAAATGCAACCTGTCCCCGACCTTTTAACCCATTGGTGTTCGTCGAGCGGGCCTGTGCGAGCTCGATGACGTCTTTAGTGTGAACTAATTTCCGCGTTTGCTCACAATGTGCGAACTTAATTCGATAATCTGATATGGCGTAGGTGGAATGAGCTAGAGAGATAAGCTGGCGCGATGTTACACCACCCAGAATAATCGCATTGTGGTTTTTCTGGCATACACTGGAAAGCTGCGCAAGCAGCGAACTATGGAAGTATAATTTAGCCGTGGTACGGAGTTTACATGGCAGGACACTGAAAGCAGTGTTTCACGTGTTTTTAGGATATAAATAGTGTTTTTAGAATGCAAACGTTTGTCTAAAAAAAAGAACGACGCACTTCGGAGCATATGCGTTATAACTAATAATTCCTTGCGTTCCGGAAATTTCATGGCACCCTAATATCAAGAACATATCATGGCTTTTCAACGAGAAGTTCACGCGTTTCCGTATATGCATATCCAAGTACTTTAATGAAACTGTGATAAACCTCCTAGAGCGTCGTCATAGTGAAGATAAGTTGTGCACCGCGCGAAGCTCCACTGCGATCGCTTCGTTGACATTTCCGTTGCACAGGACAAGGCTGCTTTATTTCAAGCCTGTGTAGCCTGACCATCCATCCGTCTAACCTCCAGTAAGAGAGTCGTCTTCATGGGGATGCAGTCAGCAGCGGAGGCCGAAAGTGCGGTGGCCTCAAAATTGGCTACACTTTGAATGACAGAACACGCCGCAGAACACTTAACTTTGTTTAGTCTGACACCTTCAACCTTTGTCCACCTTGGGACGAGCAGTTCCGTTCAGTGTCATGTCACAGCAACAAGAAAGCATTTGTTAAAACCAAGATGGCTTCCAGGGCTGAATACCCATCTTGACTTCCCCAAAATAAAAAAGAAAGGCCAGGAGTTCAGCGATAGAATATATATTTATTTAATTCTTCAGTGCTCTTGCCGACCTCCCGTCTCGATGAAAACGCACGTATTGTCGTAATACTTTGTGTTTATATATATTATGCGCTTCTTTTTGCTTCTTTTATTCATTAGCCGCCATTTTTTGCCATAAAATAAATGTATCTGGGCACATGCATGCAACAATGCATAGAATCTCGTGTGTCGACTAGATGTTACATAAAGTACCGGTACATACGTCTACATTGAGTGTAATAGCATTGCCTCTATGTTTAATCTCACTGCTACCTGTACCAGCCAGCGAATTTTGCATATTTATAGCTAAGTCGTCTTGAACAGTAGTCGGGGTGTATTCGCCCGCTTTCACTCAGTGACCCAATGCTGCTTATAAAGCGAAAAACACGGCCCTCCAAGGCTGGCTTACGAAATCGGTCAGCACCGTGTAGGAACGGGGATGAGTCGTCGCTGTCCTTATATACTGGGACATTGTCACGGCAGATTGTCACATTGAGCTTTGCAAAACATCATCGTAACTATAAAGCACCGGTCGCTGTTACTGCAAATGAGGTCTCTGTAAATTGCGAAATGATAGCGGCACGGTTGCGAAGTGGAGTATACTTAAATTGCGCTTGACAATAAATAACATAGGACATATATTCTCGCGCCAGACACAGCTGCTTTTCTACTCCTTGCTTTGTTCTGTTCCTGGTTCCAGTGTAAGAGATTATTGACTCTCGATTTTGGCCTATATTCGGTGGTTCACTAGCAGCGCTAGTCGTTTGGGTCGATACAAAGAATGGCAGTGTGGGGCTGATGACATGCGCTCCTCATTCATGACTTGTCATGAGTCATGACTTGACCCGTGTGAAAAGTGGCCTTTTTCTGTGGTTTCGTCAAATCTTCCTACTTGTTCTCCAGCTCCCATTCTTGCCTTCTATGCTACTTTCGCTCTAAGATATCATCGCAAAGCTTCGTTTTTTATGCTACCTTCGAAGAGAGCTTATAAAGACTAAGACCTATATGACTCGTCCGTCACTTGCTCGTTCTTTGGACCTAGTCATTAACGGCGTGGTCGTCATGTTTTGATATCATGGACAGAGAGCCCTCACGAACTCCCGAGGGACTTGACTGTCAAGGCGGGGCGAACGCGGACTTTTCTATTACGGTCGAACCGGGCATCCAAGATCGTGTCTCTTAGATGCCTTTCTCCCAAGACAGTGCCTCTACGAGCGTGCCGACTTCCTTGAAGTCATCAAACACTCCAGCAATCGCCTCTCTGGAAATACCGTGCACGCGATCGCCGCGAGTCGCCTTGAGGTGAAGTGACACTCGCACGCCCGAAAGCGAGTCCGCGCATGCGTGATGCTGCTGCGTGGGTGCCAGACTCTGCAGAGGTGTTGAGCTGCAGCATGGCGGTCCTGTCCCCGGATCAGCCGTGCTTCCAGGGCGGCGGCTCGCCGCTGGGTTGCGGAGGCACGAGCAGGGCAATGTCCGGCTGGTGGACCACGCTGGCCAGACGCCGTCTCCGCTTCCTGCGTTAGACAGCAGCCCCGTTGTTAGCTTAGAACGCAGCTAGGTTACGTAACCCCGGAAATATATGCGAGAAAACGTAAACCGTACTTTATTATTTTTTTTTACTGAAGCCGGGCGTTTCCGGCGCAGCAGTGCAGCGCTGTACGAACAGTTCGTCGTTAGCAGCGTTTTTAGAAATGCGCCATGAAAGCACTAAACAATGAAAGAAAATGTGAAAACCCCGACTATCAGGTCCACGCATTTTCTTTTCTTATTAATATTTAAACTGTTTTTATGTGCCGCATTTCCAGAGCCTCTAGGAAAAGTACAATTGAGGAGAAAGGCATCCAGGACGTGTGAGGGGGAACCGAACCAATATCTGTGTTAGACAGTTGGTCAAGACTGAACTTAAGACTCACGAGCCCTAAAATATGGCAATACCAAAATGAGCTGACCGCTGAATAACATGGCGCCTGTGCGTCCATAGATTGCTAATAAGTAATTACTCAATGGCATCCACCCAAGCGCAGACATATGGGTATACGACGGAAAGCTATGCAGCTTTCACAGAAGCTTCGTAGTTGAAGAAAAATTCGTCCTGGTTCGAAGTTCGAATCCGGGACCATCGCCTAAATGGAGTAGTAGCGCTACCAACTGAGCTAACCGGGACGGCTATAGGTTATGGTAGGGCGAGAGCGAATTGACCAACAACGTACAAGTGTGAACGGTGTTGGTCCAATATCTAGTGGAATCCCCCAAGGTAGAATAGCTTTGTCTACTCCTCAAATGTTTTGCACCTTGGGGGATTCCCCCAAACATTTGATCTATTGGTTGCCATTCGCACGTGCTACAGACTCGCTCTCGATGGTACCATAGCTCCCTGAAATGGCTATTTTAACGTGATCTAACAAGGCGCCGAATTCACGAAGCGGCCAGCGCATGTAAGGACGGCGAGCAAGCTGATCGGCATCTCGGCTGCAGAATGGACATCGTGATTGTCCAGCGTGCAGACGACGGCCAATCACGGGTGACCCTGCATGCGAAGAGCTCATGCGCTAGTAAATCGCTGGCGCAAAAGCATGCAGGTTGTTATGAAGCGGCATGATTCCACGCGACTTTTGTCTGGCGTTGTCGCTGATCACTGCAAAATCTTAGCAACAACAAAAGGAAAGCGCACAGAAGGGAAGAAAGTCGTTTCTGCTATTCTCCCCACAGTTAGGGATCGGTCAAGAGTGGGAGACTGAAGACCACCCGAACGTTCGTTTCGATGTAAGATCTAACTCCATAACTTGGGCGGCAAACAATACAGAACATTTTTAGTGTTTTCTTCTTTGTATGACTTGGTTTGAAAGCCTCGCGTGCAGGCAGCTTTGAAAGCTGTTACACTTTGGAAGACCATAGAGAGAAACAACAGCTAAGCGGTGGCACACTGTAGACGAGGCTTACTTTTTGAGCTTGAAGATGACCACGACGACGATGGCGTTCCCGAGCAAGAGGAATGCCATTGCCAGGCACGGCACCAGGACATCTGCGCAGTGCACAAAGTATTGGTTAATAGTTCAGTATAGTAAAAGCATCCGCTCACACAGATGCAGCGAGAAAGTGGGGAGAAGGAGAAGCTAGACCACCGTTCAAAATCTGGACAGTGCTCCTTGCCCCACCCACACCACGCTACCGGCAATAGCTGGCCGATTTTCTAGGTGCAATGCGTGAAGGAACAACGCTGACTTCAATCGGAAGGTGTGCGTTGTGTGTTGCAGACCAAAACACGGCATTCGATGGCTTTGAAATCCTCGAGGCGCAATCGCATTTTGAAGTTTCTTGTAACGAACCGGTCGCGGACATCGCTGAACTTTTTAGCGCAAGTCAGTGTGAATTCAAGTCTCCGTAAGATCGCAGAATGTTTAAGAAAAAGGAAGAGGCCAGCGACAACAACAAACATCGAAAACTGCACTTACTGGCATTCTACATAAGTCTATGTATGCACTAGCAAAATTTAGCGGTAACAGCATAGAAATAACGGAAGGGGATCATGTTCCCCGCTGCATCCACGGGAGAGGCCCGAGATTTTTTGCGCGGTCAACGGTCGTGCAAGTCTAGTATGAACGGATCGGTCACTGGCTATTTTGCGGTCAAGAAGCGGAGAAGCGGAACAAGCTCGGAGTTATGCCGAAAAACTCAGCATCAGTTGGCACGAACAAAAATACAGATACATGTGGAAGAGGAACTGAAAAAAAAATTGCTGCCAGGATCTTTATGAACACAAATTTGCTGCCCTCAGCTTCATGCTCTCGTTAATGAATAGGTCATTTTTGTCGCATGAAAATATTTGGGTATCAAAACGATGATAAACAAGGACGTGGGCAAAATATCAAGCTCCGTGTTCATGTAAACAAGGACATGGGTAAAAGATCAAGTTTCGTGTTCATAACTACTGCTGAAGACGCGTCCTATTCTTCAGCATCCACGCATGTGCCCGATTTCATCATATTTTCTGGTGCCGTGGCTGTATAGCCCAGCTGAATGAACCAATTAAAAGATGACAGAATTATAATGCCTTTAAAACAAATGTGACGTGCGAATGCACTTGGTTTCGAATTAGCTTGACTATTGCCGAAACATTGCCTTAACTTTTCCCCCGAATTCGCTTGACTCTTGCCTTAGACGCTACCTTACATTGGTCTCCAATACAATTTCTTTTAAACTTTGTGCCACCTGACCTTCCCCTATAGCTACACCGTATCCAAGTCATTTCATCTCAAAAGTCAAGGGTCAAAGGTCAAAGGCCGATGCAGCAGAGACACATTGGCTTTTTCAGTATGGCTAGTGAAGTAGTGTTTTCGGACTAAAAAAAATGCAGTATTGCACGGAACTAATCTAAGACTGAACTGGTTAAACCGCGTTCTGAACACAGCGCGAAGCATTCCCTGTTTATTTTACGGGCTTTTCTACTGACAGCTCTCCATGGGCGCCCTTAGGCGCCTAGATGAAATCAGAGTACGCTTCGAAACGAACCTCGTCCTGCTTTATTTGTTCGAACTGCTGCCAGCTCGCCAACCCCCGACAAGTGATTCATCGACAGCGTTCAGCTCGCCGTTTCGAATACCATAGCAGAGACAACAGACCGGCGTCAGCGTCAGGCGACACGACAGCCGTGGGAAGCGGCATCGATGAGTAAGACAACAGCTAGCTCGCGCGTGGGAGCGTAAGCCGATATCGCTTTCCGCCGAGAGAGGGGGAGGGAGACGAGACAGGTTCAGTGCACTGGCAACTATGGGGCCTCCAGCCATCGCCGATGCCTTCAGGCTGTTGTTGTTGCCTCAAAAACGATGTCCAGTAGAATCACAGCTCGTGGCAGCCGCTTTCTCTTCTTTTCAAAATAATTTTTTAAGACGGAGGTTCCCAGCATTTGCGTATGCAGTAGTTCGGACTGTAAACATCATGCGTTCGGTGAACACCTCCACCGCGCTGTGAGGGCAAAACGTTTGAGTGAAGGAAAGACGCAGTAACCGATGGACAAGTAAGCGTGCCTGCACAATCGCGAGCGCCTTACCAGCAAGAAATTGTGTGGAGTTGCCACCTGCGTCATCGTCTTCGTTGAGTTGCCTGCTGCCCTGCAGCAGGGGTTCTTCCTCTTCGTATATGACGCTGTCGTTGTACGTCAAAGACAGGCGGGCTGTGGAGAGGAAATGACGGTATTATGTTGAGTGGCTTAGATTGTCCACAGTACAGTCGGCCAAATCTTTAGCTGACCTGCGTGACGGCCGCGTTTTCCGTGCTCCTGCAGTTAATGACGGAGCATTCTTGCGAAAATATCCCATCTAAGCACAGAATCGCCAAGCCTGAGCTTAATATTGAGCTTTCTGTAAGTTTGCTTCGCCGCAAAGCGAAGGAACGCAGAAAAAGCGGCCGTCGCGAATGCTGGATATATTTGGCCGGCTGTACTTCGGCTAAGGCAAGAGACCCGCTGTGACGGGACTCAAGTGTTCCCCAGAGGGCATGTTCAGTGGTGCATGTTAAGCAATATTTTGCATGCCTCGTCGCACAGGCGTGCTTATATAGGAATGTTCTCTAGTGCTAAGCGAAGCCAGTGACTACTCCGGTCTGTGATGGCACAAGAAAAATGATGAGAAATGTTGCGGATGCCTACCGGCACAGCCTAGAAATCCGGATGCAGGGTAAAGAAAACGCTCTATGGAGAAAACGAGAGCTAATGCACTGATTGTCAGGCCCCACCTTGACTTTTTGAAATCGCGTTAGCTGCCACCTATTATCAAAGCGCCAAACGGCCTTGTACTGTACTCGACATGTCGCTTTGCCGCTCTTTCTAGGGGCAGTCTTAAAGGAAATGAAGAAAATAATTTCAGCAGGAAAGCCAAATGGACCACGAAACCGACTAAAGTTTTATGGAGGATACCTTACCATTATAATCGCAAAATTAAGAGCGCGCCAAGCGCGGTCTGCCATGGTTAGCAAACCATGCGTTCCGAAGAACAAATCATTACTGATATGCCAGATTAAAAAAAAAAAAATATCCGTTGCTTTTTCTGGCTGCGGTCACACTAAAACATGACACAATACTTTCGTGAAGTTCAATCATCATCATCATCATCATCACAATCGCCATAAAACCAACTACTTCCACTGCAGGCAAAAGGCTTCTCAAAGTGACCTCTCATCCGCCCACTTGAAGCTACGCCGCTTTCCTTTCATTATCTATGGCCTTGTATTTCGATTTCTAGTCTTGCTGCATGCGCTGAGTTGAGTTGAGTCGTATCAAGCTACACGTGTAATTAGCCTTGCTTATTCTGCCGGCAATTGCTCCACCGTGGCGTCACTTATATGTTAAAAATGCCCTAAAACCAGTCAAATCTGCTCCGCTATGCACACAGTCGCTTATAATAGAACACAGGGCGCTTTATTCTTATACTCTTGGGACTCCCCTGTTTAAACATCACTATGAAAAACAACTGTTAATTGTGTGGTTAACATCATGAAGCGACACATGGAATATGAGGGGCGCCGTAAGGGCAGTCTTAAGATCAATTTGGACCATCTGGTGATTTTTAAAGTGCACTGACATCGCACAGCTCACGGGGATTTTCGTAATTAGCCTCCATAGATATACGGCCGCTGCGTCCAGTATAGAAACCGCGGCCTTGGGATTTGTGGGATAGCGGTAAGTGAAACTATGAAACGAGATTATTTCGATTGAAATAGACTACGAAGCCATCGCTGTTCCGTGAACAGCGGTGCAAGTCTTACGGGTGCAAGTCTCGGGGACGCTGTCGTTCCAGGTGTTTCCACGGAGGCAGACGAGCGTCCTGGTGTCTGCGAGGGTGTCATTGAACAGATGGTCCTTGCAGCACTTGTAGAGAGCCGTGTCCTCGGCACGGTGCACCAGGTAGCCCAGCCGTGGCGCCGCAGGTGTCGGACATCCCATGACTGCGCCATCCGACAGAGACCAGGTCATGAAAATTGCCAGCCTTGTCCATAAGTCATGAATTTGATCCTGTCCTCAAGTATAAATATTCGAAAACTCATAGCGCTAACACTTGAGGGGGTGGTTTAGCAGTTTGCACAGCGCCATCTGGGGGCACCTCGCACGGACAGCGGGACCAGGCAATGTGGCAGGGTTCAGAGATTGCGACAGTGTGCCATCTGCACAAGCCACAGAACGATGCGCGCAACCGTTCTCGCTATGAGTGATCGTCGCTGTACCTAAGCACTACATGATTTCATTTGTTCACCCAGAGCGCCTGATCCTCTTCCAAGTGTTTATGCGATGCACTTCCTATTACAGGTTATGCAATGCCAGTATTATGTGATCTAAGATCAGACAGCCCGTTTACAAATGTCATGTATAGCGCATACACTGCTGTAAAGGGGGCACACTCACACTTGTACTTGAGCAGGAATCCCCTGGCCGGCACAAAGTTCCTGGTGCGGAACCGGACCACCAGTCTGCGTCCCGTGGATCGCAATGTTCGCAGGCTCAGACGCGACTCTCCGCAGGCGACCAGCAGCGGCCGTCCGGCCTCGAGCACGCTCAGTGCGTCCTCGGCGCAGTCGGCCTCGGTCAGGGACTCGCCCAGCGGGCCCGGAGCCCCAGGCTGCAGTGAGAACCCCGCATCGTGCAGGCATCAGAATAAGCAACGCTTTCGGGGCGACCACCTAGAGTGAAATAGCAACTGTCTACGTTCGCAAGATGCGGATGTGCACCAACACATGACGACTAATATCCCAAACGTTACACCGTATACCTGACCTTCTACAAGACTCGCACGTTACCTTTTTTAGAAAAGATGGTTCCAAATATCTGGAAGATGAAAGAACCCTGTCGTTCTCATTTCTCCGAAAGCTAGGGTTTCCATGGATGCTACAGGAGCACCACTACACAGCTCGGAAGCAAACTTCTTGAGACCCTGGTACAAAGCAGTAGGCAAACAACACGCGAAAGTAGGCAGTGCAAGGCTGCTGAGTGCTTGAATGCACTGGGATATTTCTGTCACTATGACTTACACATTCCGACGTTAATGCGCACGCTGTAGGGTGAATTATCGCTAACTCACTACTTTACATCGACAGCTGTTATAAACCGTTTCCCTTGGTTTAGCGTTGTAGCAGAAGAAGTCGGCGTAACCGGAGGGTGGTAACCACGGAAAAAGAGGAGGAGAGTTGCCGTGGGAAGTGGAAGGTGTTACGAGAGCCTCCGGTTTGTGCATACTAAATTCAATGCCTCCCTACAATATTCAGTGTGTTCAGAGCGGTATATACCTAGCTATCACCTTTTTCACATCGTCGAAGCCTGCCCCTGCCTACAGGCTATCGGTCGTCGCATCAACCTAATCCTTGTCCCTTCCCCACCAAACTCTGCCACCTATAAAGGTCGGCTGACTGGTTCTGCGCACGGGACATTCAGCCTCTCATGCCCCTCTGGACTCAGCACGCCATCAACGTGCAGGTGGTGGTTGGAATCTCTCAGTAGTTCGTACCGGACTTGGCGTTCTACATAAAAAAAAATTGCTGGGGGTTTAGCATTGCTAACCACGAAATATTATGCGAAAGCAGGCTTTTCCAGGCGGACATCAACGTCACGTACCGGAAAGCGTGATTGAATGCGCGTTTTCTTTCCTTTCGTGACCTGCGCACTGATGGAAGTTGATGAAGATGACGACGTGCAATGCACAGCGCGGGACTTGCAGTTTAACACGAGGCATATTTGGCTGCAGCGACAGCGTATAGTGCTCTCGTGCAGTGGCCAGCGAAGCTGATCTGTTCTCGGCAATATTTATTTTATATCTCGAGGTTGGCCAAGGTCACCCTCATTCAATATCTCGTTTATCCCTCGCCATTTCCCGCATCACGCGTCTAACTTCACAGGCTTCACCACACACCCGCCTTTTCTAGGTTAGGAAGCTTCTAGGTTAGGGCTTTCGCACTAAACCGTGCTTTATCGTAGGAGTGCTCACCCTGGGCGGCCTGATGGACACGTCGAGTATCCTGAGCGTGATGGTCTGCCCCGGCGAGGCCTCCAGGAGCCAGGAGCAGTTGGACAGCGCAGGGTAGAAGTGCGGGAACCCCGGGGAGGAGAGGTAGCCCTCGCTGGGTGTCCGCACGTGAGAGCCGCACTTGTGCACCAGCCAGCGCTCTGCACAGGCATGCCGTGGGAAAGAGGCGAGATCAGAAATGTCCTTTACCAGGGGGGGGGGGGGGGGGGGGGGGCAGTGCTCGCGTCTTCACTTTCACACATGTTCCTAAAACTTGCCTCGCAACACGGCTGCTACGTAGAATGCCATACGGGGGAAACCATTAGCACGATATATGCTACGATTGCTTGGCTGGTGAAGCTCAAGGTTTCTGAATGGAATCCTGGCAGCAATGGCCGCATTTCGATGGAGACAAAATGCTAAAACATGCCTCTCTGTGTTGTGCGATGTCAGTGCATTTTCATGAACCTCGGATTGTGGAAATTAACCTGCGGAGCTCCCCGTTACAGAGTCTCTCAAAGCCCATGTGCAGCTTCGGGACGTTAAGCCTTACGTGCCACATGTCAGCACTCTTACCGGGATCTAAATGGTCATGCGCTAATAGACAAAGGGGGCAATCTCATTAGCAATATGTATAAGACATTTAAAGTAGCCGAAGAGTTCTGCACAAATCTATAGAGTTGCGAATGTAAACAGATGATGATTACATTCGCCATGGTCATAGACGTCCATGGCCACAGACGTCCATCGCGTGTAAGCGCCATGTCCATTAAGTACGCCGCAGAAGAATTGGGCAGCCGCTGAATTTTAATCAGAAGCCCCATGGAGCCAAAATGCGTCGTCGGTCATAAAATTCGCCCATTGGCTGGAGAGAACTGACGTCATTAAACGGAGCACTTACATTAGCTTCAGAGAAGTCACCAGGCCGGAAGTGACGTCGATTTCGGTAAAGACATCCGCAGCTAGCTATAATGCTATCGCAATGCCAACGCATAATCAAATTGGGATTCCCTGTTAAGTTTTTTTTTTCACAAAATCTTTCTTTTCTTTTAAGTGGGATCTAGTCGGACGTGATGCGGTTTTCTGCCACAGTAAGAAATAAAAACAGAAACCCGGTTTATTCATCATTAGGCAGTTCCTGGTGCGCTATCTGGCGGGACCTAGCGGCTAGAGATGTAAAATTTCAAGAAATTTTGAATGGCATGAAAAAAAACCGTTTTTTTCAAGGTTTTTTTCATGAAAAAATGGAAATTTTGCAAAACGTGACAAAAACAGATTTATTTGAAACAGCACAACGATCAGTAATAATGCTCCGAAGTTCAGTCGCATATGCAGTTATAGATGTAATATTGTGAAACGAGCTTCTTGTTCTATTGCACCGAGAAGATAAATAATGATTTGCACTTCAGGCGAATATGGAGATATAAATATCACATTTGTGGAACGAACTTCTTGTTCTATTGCACTGAGAAGGGGAACATGAAAACTGATCTATAAGTCACTCTATAAGTCACTCCACGTTTCTCCACGTAAGTCACTTCACATTTTGTTAGATGGCAGTGCGAGTCCATCACGCTTGATCTCGTTTAGTATTACCAGAGTTTCGGGTGTTATTGTGTAGCCGTCCTACCCAGTCTCTGTCGCCAAGAGGCTGGGCGTATTTGGCTAAAACCGCTTAGGTGCATAGCAGCCTATGTTATTTATGCCGTGTGTGTAGCGCTGTAGAATTTGCAGTCATTTTGTTCTACTTCAGCCATGAGTTCAAGTATTATTGTGTTTTTAAGTCATGTCTGGGTCTTATATGTGACCTGGCCTTCAACCCGCTTACTCGCAGCCCGAACATTTTAAAAGCACTACCTGGCACCGGCGATGACGACTGCTCTCCAGTCATTCAACGATGCATGCTATATTGGTTTTCAAAGCAAAAACAAAAACCCAAACTGAAAGCAAGCAATCCTAAAACCTTGAAATTTCATTGTGAAATTTTCGATGTTTTTTTTTCATTTTTTCTCGTCTGAAAAAAAACGAAAAAAACCCGGGTTTTTTCCAAAATTGCAGTGTTTTTTTCAGGCCTTCACATCTCTACTAGCGGCACATCTATGCAAATAAGCCAGTTCGCAAGATCCCTGTTCCTTGTGTGCAGACTCGACACACATGCACGAGTTCTTTGCACACGATTTGAATTCTATTCACTTGACTGTTCTACACAGTGAGCAAACTCGTGTCTTCGAAAGTATCTTGACCAAAATTAACTTAATGTGTGTTTTAATGAAATTTCTGGCATCAAATGGGCGCTAAGAGGCGAAGACTTTGAACAAGACTGCTGTCTTAACAGAACATGCGATATAATGAAAATAGCATCTCGTACAACGTGTTCAGGTTCTGGATGCACGAAGCTATCCATAGGAATGCTCTTTCTTTTTATTGGGGGGGGGGGGGGGGGGGGGAGTTATGTGCAGTTATCAAAACGTTTTTCAACTCTGACCTAACAACCTGCGGAGAAGCACACAGCTGCCTCGCAACTCAACTACAAAGATGTGAGCTGGCAGGAAGAACCGGCGCGAAAATCAGGGCGAAGGTGCACCGAAGGGCACGAGGAAGCTCAGTTCTGTCCTGTCCATCACCTTCTCACACAACGAAACTGCGTACAGACAGCCTCAAAGTTTCCTCAGTCCAAATGGGAACGCGCCGCTCAACCTCGTTATGGCTCTTCCTTGAAACTTTCGAACCCATTATAAAATTCACTTAGGGTGCTATGCTGGAAGGCCCGAGTTTGCTGAAACTCGGAATCTTCCCGAGCTCTGGCGGCGCCCTCAGATGAGTGAACTAATGGTAGCAGGACAAAATCCCACCCTCGTCACGCCTCAAACTTCATTGGGTTATCTGGATATATTCCGTGCTTTATCATCACATCGGCGCCACCTCATCGGCTTCTTGGGCGGTCTACAAAGAACGGGTCACGTGAGCCAACCGCCGGTGCACTTTTCATTTGTGTGTCGCTCCACCAAGTGCACTGCGTGTGGAATTAGACAAACGAGGTTTGTTGAATTTTATAATGCACTTAATACACCTTTATAAGCATTTTATAGTGTGCAAGATTTGGATTTAAAGCGCTTTGGAGTTATTTATGCATTATTAAATTTTGCTCTGTACCGCGAGGGAACGCTACCAACGCCCGTCATCAGCTTACCGCCAATGGCGACGAGGTACATGTGCAACGTTGTGAAGGCTACGGAAATAGTCCGCAAAAAAAAAATAAAGAGAGGTGTATCACTCCGCGCTGTTCTGTGGCCGTGTGGTCTAACGCGTCGCTCCGGAGAGTCGACAGGCAATGGGAGCGCGTGGGTTGAAATCCCGCATGGTGAAACTTTTTTTTTCGCACATTTTTTTTCATCGCAAGTTGAATTTCGCGTTAGTTGAATGAGAAAACTCGTTTTTTTTTCAGAATCGCTTGAATATTATGCCGTGTTCTGAAATGAACTGCATGCATCTGCTCATTACATGCATACCGCGTTAATGTGAGCTGTCCGAAATTCGTTGTCAGTGAGATCGCACCGGCTTTTGGTCAGCAGTGGCGGTTATCTTCCCGATTCTGCAGCATTGTGACTATACTTTTTAGATGCAAGTGAGAGGTTTGTGCGAAAGATGACATTCATTCGTCGGATTTAATTAATTAGCACAGTGGTGAGTGCTCTGCAGTGGCCCGATTAACAAGTGGACTATGGACAATCACTTCACAAGCAGCCTATGCGAGTACCTCGCCGAAACTGGTCTACACTCCTTCTTTTAACTTTCTGTAACCTACATTCCACTCCCCCTTTTCTCAACTTATGCCTCATGGCAGACTTCTCGAATAAAAAAAAAAAACAAAAAAAAACAAGTGGCCATCTGCAACTTTCGATTTCGCCGTTGCCGAGGAGCCCACTTTTATGCGTTGCATATTGCAATCACTCAGTTCAGCCCTTGGGCGCGGCCGGGCAGCCACCATTGACCTTGAGCGCAACCACGTGACGTGACGTCACGACAGCCGGGGGGAAAAGCTGGGCCCCAACTCGCGCGGTCGCGCGCGGCCGCAGCCACCACCTGACTCCCGCTCCTCCCGCTAGGGGCGCTTCGCCGGCGCGTGACGTCTTGCCGAGAAAATCGAGTGCCGCCAAGCAATACCTCGCCCTCAAAAAAAAAGACCGCGCAATATGCAACGCATTCTTGGCTTAACCAAGCTAAGCCTGGGCACCTTTTATTTTTTTTTTTGTGGGCCTCTCTTAAGGTACCTGGCATGTTATGAATTGTTCTGTGGAACCGGTGAGCGGCGGATCCAGTCTTCGCCAAAAGAGTCTGGGACCGACTTTGGCACTGTGCTGTAGAGTAGCCCAAAGGGCTTGGCGAGAACAATTATTTTTCACTGATTGCAATGCTCAATGCATAATGTGCCTTCCTCGTGAAATAGTTGGCCTTCACCATGTCAGGGCTGGACTTCGAAGGGGCCTTTACGCCAATGTAGGTCCCGTGGACGCATCCCACGACGTCTGTGATGCCGCCGCGCAGAAGGAAACGCTCCTCAACATATGCACGCTCGGCCGCAGTCGTGGGCAAAGCGAGCCACCGCTTCTGCACAGCCGCGTCGATAAGCGCGTCGGAGACGCCCCTCACACAGCGGCTCACAGTGCTTTATTGGCGTCCAATAAAACGGTCTGCACCGACGCTCCCCTGGAAGCTCCCGGTCGCGAAGAACCGGAGGGCGCAGAGGACTTCCTCTTCGACCGAAAGCGAATGAAGCCCAGTACGCACTCTCCGCAGGCGTGGGTCGTCGCCTAACTATTTACACAACCATCGTACCGATTTTTTGGAGAGGCGAAAATGTCACTGGTATTCCTCGTCGGCCAAGGCAGTAAACGGGTCCAGCCGGCCGTACTGACATTTGCCGTCAGAGGAAGCGATTACCCAGGCTGCTGCTGCTGCCGCCATGGCAGTCCCGAGATGAATTCGGGGCACTTCACCGTTCACGAGTTTAGCTCCGAGTTCACCTGTCAATCAAAACCATTGGTCACGCCCCCGGCGTGCCGTACATAAATTATAGGCGTACGCGCTATGGGTGGGCCACTCCCAACATCCCTGCCGGCTACAGGTATGCTGCGCGGCTGTGCTGATTACTGACAGACATCGACGATGTTGACCATCGAAATATAACAGTCAAAACGGACGTCATCGCTGATAAATCTAAGCACCTCTGCGAAGGACACGCAACGTGGCGAAAGCCGCCGATTTCTTCGCTCGCATACCAAGATTGCACAACACTATAGCCTGTTACAACTACGTAAGACACAGCACAACGCTGAAGGCGCGTCACACCTGCTTGCAAGGCGTCAAACACGGAGCACGACGACGAACCGGTGCTTGGAGCACGTCCTACTCCAACAACATCGCATCACAGGTGTTTGGCTTGGCCGTCCTTTCATCGGTGATAAAGCTCAGCATCAATGTGTCATACACATCTGGTATCGACAAACGATCGCTGCTCCAGACCCAGTGCAATAAAGTATTTGTAATTTCCAGCACACAAGCACTGCGTACTTCACAACCGTAACACCTTTCTCTGTTATAAGTCCGATTCCATTATTACAAACAGTATCCCTCACCCCTCCGAATGATATTAATGCGATGTCCCTGCGGTATACAACGGCGATCGACGTTAGTGACCAAACCAGTCCGCAAAACCTTGAAGTGCGCGACGTTAACAAATACTACGCAGATACGCGCGCCACCCCCTTCACAGCTTTTAGTCAGCGTCTGATGACATGGGATAAGTTGTGTCGCTGGGTAGCACGCTCTTCGCATCCGCAGTGCACTAAAGAGGCGTCACACACAACAGGCATACGTAATGAATCATTGAATAGAGCCAAACAGCAATTTTTTTTCTCACACCGCATCACAGTCGCTCGCACGCAGGGTAGCCAGGTCCTAAATTTTAAAAGTAGCCACAAAAAGCAGAAAAGTAGCCAAAAAAGTAGCCAACCAGCTGCCGAAGTGTCAAAAGTAGCCAAAAATAGCGCCAAGGTTGCAGAAAAGCGTCACCAGAAGCATAAAGGATGCAGGAAATATATTAATTTTTGTAGGACGCAGGGTAACTGTGAATGCGAATAATTGAAGTACAAAAGTATCGCGAATCAAATGAAAGGAAATACATGAACACCATGGGACAGAACCACGGAAATGCAAGAGGGTGTGGGAAAAGTAATCAGAACAGATTTCCTTCGTTTCAGAGGAGAAATAATTGGTGTTTCTAAGCCACAGCCATGACAATTTTAATTCCCATATATATGTATACTATGTATATATGGCATGTGTGGCATTGTATTTTGAATGAAATTTTTTCGCTGCTCTATAAACAAGGGCTTGATTTGATGCGCCTGTTTCTTTTTCCGTTTCTCTCATGGGACCTTTTTTCAGCTTTATATTGCAAAAACAGACTGATCGCCACATGCAGTTCACATGTTCTAACCGCATAGAAAGCACAGCCTTGGTCAAGTTTTTTTCAGGTCACATGGGTTGCTTTTCAGCCGTATACTGGGAAACTTATGGCTCTCGGGATATCGCTGTACGATACGAAGAGCCCTCGTCATCGCATTTCAAACCTTTTGCTCTTCCCCGTTCCCCACTAATCGACTAAAAGGAAACCGTATTTGTCCTGAAAAGTTTTAACTACGACTGCAATTCTCAGCATCATCCAAATGGATGTCGGGCTAGCATGTACGGCCGATCAACGCGATTTGAACCAGTATCCAACTGAGAAAACAAGGTATATCAGCTAAGCAGCAATTCGCATCCTTATTTAGCTGAAGCGCATTGAGTGAATGGAGATGAGACATTGCTTATTGCTGGTTCTAAGGAAACCTACATATCAGCATTGCATAGCGGAGGCGGAATCTCGCCTGGGAGAACAAAGGAGCCAGTGAACACAGGAGCGAGAGAGAGAGAGAGAAATGGACGGAAAGGCAAAGGGGAAAAAAGGAAAAAGAGCGGCAATGAAATAAGTTTTCTAAGTGTCCAGCGACCACCATGTCACGGGAACAGAGGGCGCGCACTCGCGCAGGAAGTCTAGGACATGATTACAGGTAAAATTTCTACAAAAGGGCTCGCACCGCAGAATAATGGTGTTCACCTGCGACATTCTGACGCACTCATGCAAAGATGCATGGACCACTGGCGGAAAAAGAGGTCCATTATACGGTCCTAACTTCGATTTCAAAAGTAGCCAAAAAGTAGCCAAGTAGCCAAGTTCAAATTTTTGTCGCCACGCTGTCCTAAAAGTAGCCAATTTGGCGCAAAGTAGCCAAACCTGGCAACCCTGCTCGCACGGCCAATTTCTACCGCTGAGATTCGCCAAGAGCGTACTAAAAGCAATGGTTGGCCATAGCGGGGTGCGGCAGCGGCCGTAGCAGCGGAGAGCTCCACCTGAGGTCACTGCAGAGAGCAGCAGTGACGCGGGGGTGCAGTGAAGTTCAGTTTTTTGCTTTTGTTTATAATGCAAGCCAGAAGATGCATGACTGTTATATTTTGATATACGACACAATAAAATATATTATCGCAATGGCCGAAAAATAAGACAGATTCAGCGTGTAGTAGTTGCCCAGTCTTTCCAGTCGAAGGCAGCGCTACCGGCGGCGTGTCAGCGCAGGAGCTCTCTCGTTTTCGACACGGTGGGCTGCCGCTCTAGTTCGTATGCAAGCCACGCTGCAAGCAATGACCTCACTATCGCCTCTAGCGGCAGAAAGTTTCAAATCTTTGTTAATTTCCTAAAGCTATGCTTTTCAACAACGCTTCATTGGATTCAGATTTTAAAATACATTTTGAAATGAACAAAATGTTCATAATATTATCTGTTGCCTTTTAACGTATTCAAGAGAAGAGAAAGGGTTGATACAAGAGTGCACCTAGTGCACACTGTTCGTCTTCGGAAATGGAGAGACAGATAGAGCCTGAAAGAGAAGACACGCCTTTGACACACCCGAAAAGGCGTGTCAAACAGCTGGCGGCGAGTGTGCAGATAGTTAGCAGAGAAGTCACGATTTCGCGATTGCTGATATGGCGCTGATAACTTCAGGTAGCGCTGCGGCCTGGTATTGCGCAGTGTATTGTGTTTGAAGTGTGAAACAGGCGCGCAGGGTGCGCTTGTATCGCCTTTACGTGGCTTTATCTCTACATTTTATTGTCCGCTGCCTGCGCACGTTCCGCGCTATCTTCGTTCACTGACTGCCGTCATCGCAAACTCAGATGAAACTCGGGCGAGCGCCAAACTCGGGCCTTCCGGCATAGCGCCCTTACTGTTTGTTTTCGCTCGAATAAGCTCAAACAGAGACTATAGAAAAAGGAAAAAAAGGGAAACAGGCAAAAGAACGCAAACAATGATTCATTACGCAGTCTGGTTTTGAGGAAACAGCGGGATCCACTCGTCCCAGGTGTCGTACACAGTATCAAAAACACGGAAAAAGCGAAGAACGAGGAAACCTGTACACCTTCGCGGACGCCAGCTCACGCGGCGCTCCTAACGCACACTGCTTCCCCCTTCTGTCGTTCGCGTTAAGTTAGCTCAGCGTGTAGAACGTGGAAGCGCGTTTTCTTCCGGCAAGCACAGCGGGCTTACAAGTGGCTCCCTCCCGCGGATGAAAATGCTACTCGGAAAAAGCGGCCACTCGAGGACTGCAGAACGTGCTTCCGCGAAACGGATTTCACAGTGGTTGGATTTCAACTTGCGACTTAACGGGAGCTAGTTTTTCTTTCTTCATATGTTTTTGAGCTTAACGTTCCGAAAATGCATATGGGTTATCAAAACAGGAAACGGTTGGAGCTGTCGTGCCGCTTCGTTCGCAGCTTTGCGAAGCGTCGGTCGTTTTTTGCCTGTATTGTTGGCGACCAGCTGCGACAGATGGCGCTCGTGATCGGGGAGGGTATACGTAAGGTATCCCCATATATATTTTGCATCGCATCAGATGTAAGGCCGTTGATTGATTTCACTCTTTTTTTTTCTCTGTCCCGGAAGATTTGCCTGGAGCTGCTGCTAAGCGTAAACGCGCTTTTTGCATGGGTTTTTCTTTCTTTCCTCGAAGTGAAAGTTGCGTGCAGAAGCCCCTCGGCACTCCAACCTACAAGGAACATAGTTTGAGAGGTTCCGCTTTGCGCACATTTAATACCCGCTTCATGCAACTTGCAGCGGGTCGAGCAAACGACCGGTTTTCGCGAGAATCGAAGCGCGATTCTACTTAGCGACCCCTGAAGCATAGAGTCTGTAAATATTGCCTAGAGGTAAAGATGGCGCCACCTTCTGTCACATCAGTACATCAGCTCCGCCATCTTTAGACAGGAATTTAGCCTTCATCGATGTCTTCGGGGAAGCAGTCATCTTGGACGGCTTCGTGAGAAATAGAACGCGTCCCAAGATGGCGGCTGTCCGGCTAGACCTCTGAGCAGCCGTCTACTAGGAGGTATTGGAACGCACCCCTAAACAGCACTTAATCCATCGCGGGGATGCCGGGAAGACGGGGCTTCGTGCTTGGCTTGGCAAGTGTTAGGCCGGAAGCGTGGATTGTACCTCGAAGTTTGGCATTTGCGCCGCGATGCTGGCTTCTGTGCGCGGAGTAAGTTATTTCGTTACTGCATTTTCCACTTCTTCAACAGATTTAACGTAAATGAAAGCTCAGTTCTAGGCCGCTATGGACACTTTCGCGGCATTTCTTCAAAGTTTGCCTCGAGAAGAGTCCTATTTTTATTGCTGAATCCACATTTCATGCCCAACAATAGACAAGTCAAGTAAGAAACATCGTTATCCCGGCATTCCTGCTCCTCTCCATGGTGGATGAAGTTTGGTGCCGTCAGTTTTCGCTCTAGTTATATTAAGCAACTCTATACCCTGAAGCAGGCCTCCATACCACCTCCATATTTCATCGATTTAGGCGCCGCCTATGCGTAAATGTCCAATAGCTGGCGTCGCGCGCCCGTTAATCGTTATTACCGATATAAAGGCACATATATAACGACTATTGTTAAGAGGGACATTCAGGGTTGCTCCCGCGTAGTCTCCTCGCGCAAGGACCATGGCGCGGCACAGACGTCGTTACGAAACAGTAGCGCGAACCTTACTGGGCGTGGTGGTGTAAAGATAAAATTCGATGACATGAGCAGGGCATAATGAGCACGTTTCTTTCTGGACATGCGTACAAGACCATGAACCAGCAGTGACATGGGCGCCTGTAAACACAGACCTCTAATCAGAAGGTTTACCGCGCAAAGTTGCAGACAGTTAAGGCATGGCATAACTTTAGGCTGATATCCTCTGAGCTCGGCGGAGTGGTTCCGCATTAGTGCATGTAAACAAGGCGCAGAGGCACAAGCTTTTGACAAACGAATCAACTAGCGGATTATGAACTGAATGATTTTTCTGGGGGCAGAAAATGTACGCAAATGGAAAGCGGGGAACGGACAACAGACAGTGCGACTTAATATGGATGTCCTCCTTCGATGCACCGTACAAACTTCATACGATGCAAATTTGCATAAGAAAAGTAAAATTAAAAAATGCACAGGCGCTCATACGATGTGATGCGACAAATGTGCATTAGCAGTATTGGTTGTTCACTTCGCTGCTACAATGATTGATTTCCCGTTGCGTCATTTAAGTGTATTTCGCCGTAGCTTTTTAGTCCCAGTGCTGTGTGGGCTTCTCGTGGGTAGAGGCGTCCGGAGAGTGGAAGTGAGCGAACGGATAGATGGTGGGCAGGGTTTTCTGTAGGTGGCAGGTGGGCGGTGATTTGCAGGTAAGACTTCTGGGGGTGAATGCGGATTGTCTGGTGGTTGGTGGAGAATTCTCTAGGGTGCAGATGGGTGAAGGGGAAATGTGGATAGCCGACGGAGGCTTCCTGGAGGGTAGCGGCGGCATCACGTAACAGAAGGGACAGATTTAGCCACAGTGAGGGTAGTAATGGTAACACGAATAAAATATCTTCATACTTCACACCGAGATGTCGCCACCCTCAACGGACACCCGTGCTCGCGTGCCCATTTAGATCACATGAGGAGCAGGAGGAGACCACGACGAAATGAATGGCGTGGTAAATAACTATCTCTCTCCGAGTAGGTACCAGAATGGTGGCATGAGGAAGGGTATGACCCGCCGCGGTGTCTCAGTGGATAGGGCGCGCTGCTACTGACCCCGAGGACGCGGGTTCAGTCCAGGCCGCGGAGGCCGCGTCTGGATGGAGGTGAAAGGGAATAGGCACCCGTATGCTGTACGATGTAAGTGCGCGTTAAAGGTCTCCAGGTGGCCCGAAATTAATCCGGAGACTGCACTACGCCATTCCTTTCTCCTCTCACTCCCACTTTGATCCTTTTCTTCACGGCGCGGTTCAGATGTCCGGTGAGAAGAAAGACGCCTGCTGCTCCCTTTCCTCTCCTGAGAACCATTTTTTTTTTCAAACGGAATCGAGAGGAGCGAAAGAAGGGCAGACCTCTCCTTGGGGCTGATGGGTAACAATAAGAGTAATAGCCTACACAGATAGGCAGTCCCAACGTATGCCATATATAGGTCTAATCCTTGAATTAACTAGAGGTACCACCTCGAATCAAGGGACCACAAAAAGAACACCGCCGAGCAGAGCCACACTGTGGTCCGTATGTTGACAACGCATCTCGCCCACTTATAGAATCGCCGAAGCGGTGGCTCAGTGGTTATGGTGCTCGGCTGCTGACAGGACACGAAAGACGCGGGTTCGATCCCGGCCGCGGCAGTCGCATTTCGATGGAGGAGAAATTCTAGAGGCCCGCGTACTCTGCGAAGTCAGTGCACGTTAATGAACCCCAGGTGGTCGAAATTTCCGGAGCCCTTCACTAAGGCGTCCCTCATAGCCCGAGTCCGTAAACAAAACCGAACCACCCAGATAATGTTCTCTTCTTCGACCAGCCGGTGTGCACGCAGTTGGCGCCAACTACAGCGGTGGTAGTACCACACACTTCGCAAAGAATTCAGCTTAGTCTGACGTGTGAGCAGATGCCCGCAATGTGGAGCTGATTCCAAACTAGAGAGTAATTACTAAGGGGAAATAACGAAGTAATGTAGTAATTAGTAAGTAGATAGATACAGAGAGACGGGAAAGGCATGAAAATTAGTAAGCAATTACTAAGAGAGCAATATATACTGTGCGAGGGGGAATCCAGTTTAGTTCAACCCGCACATATTTCCCTGCTGTCCGACGCAGCCGCGTGCACGACAGCATCTGCTCCTCGTTGCACGCAATTAGTCCGAAACGACCGATCAGGGCACGACTAACACTGCGTGGTCGATACCTGTGCGCACTACACGGCCGCGCGCGTCTTAATCCCCGAGGTCGTATACGCGCATAACGGCCCCCGTACGCGTGTGTCTGTGTGCCTACCGGATTTGGCCACCCGTTCGGCTGATTAACAGCGGGCCGCTGATCCGTGCCAGGCCGCGTTCGACGTCGAGGGGAGGGAGACCTTCCAGGCGCGCCCTCCCCTCTGCTGCCCCTAATGAACGGACCCGATCTGCGGCGAGTACGCGTAGGGGCGGCACCACTCTCTCGTGTTATCTAGGAGACAAACTCCACACACTCGGGAAAGTTACTTCCTTTCCGCCGTGCCGCGCTTCGTTTGTCTCCCTAAGTTTGCAGATACTCCTGTCAGTAAGATTACGCAAAAGGCGTTGTCGTCATCGATGCTTGGCTTACCTTCATATCAACGCGCAGCATCTTATCGTTCTAGAGATGTATGCGTATCACGTGGCCCGCCGCGACGTCTGAGCTCATTCGTCATTCCGCTGCCAAACCCAAGGTACTCGCGGTATCGAATCCCAGCCGCAGAAGCCAGGTTTGATGGAGGCGAAATGCCAGAACTACGCAACGTTTGCACTCAGCTTCGTAACACGCCAAGATCACCGAAAGCTGTCACTGTGCTGGTTGTCTTTCTTGCTTTGTAGATTTTTTGGCTGATTTGTAATTTGCTTAAAGGCTCCTTGTCCAGCTCGACATCATTTGAAAGCTTCTTAACATCGTAATCAACAGCCACGGGTGATTTCATTTGAGTGCATAAGGCTGTTCAATAATTGCACTCGGTTGTTCATCATTATCATCATCATTAGCCTAGCTACGGGTCCACTGCAGGACAAAGGCTTCTCCCATATCCCTACAATCAGCTCTGCTACACGCCCGTCAAGCTTATCCTGTCCCTGCAAGCTTTCTAATATAATATGCCAGACGTACTCTCTTCTGCCCATGATAAGTTAATTACTCAGCAACTATACCCGCTAGCTTGAAATTAAAATGCAGCTCTGAAATCAGCATAAAAAGGTTCACATATGTGATAGATTTGGTTACATTCCATGCATAAATAAGGAAGCAGTTCTAATTGCCGCGCCTCCATAAATGCTATAGACCTATCGTCTTCATTTTCACGGCCCGCTACATTATGCTAAACTTAATTTCAACCCTTTTCGTTGGCCTCCAAGTTTCTGCGCCATATATGCTTCCTTTTTCGCTGATATTAGTAAGCTGCTTTTCGTAATCTGAGACTATACCTTTCTTATGCACTCCCGCCAATTCTGTTGCCCTGACGATTTCTTACGCATTATCTGGATCTGCGGTCATTACCTGACACAGATAGGTCACTACATCAAGTCAACTGGGCTTCATTTACCAGACAGTTCAAGCGCTGCTTTAGGCTTCCCTAATACGTTTTTCGCAATTATTGTCCAGTTAACCACGCTCCAAGAACAAGCCTGGTTAGAAAAGATGGCCTCCAGAAACGGCGCTGACTGCCTCATCCTCCCGCAGAACTAAAAATGGGCAGTGGTTTAGCCCTGGTTAAACCTGGATAATTGCGAAAGCAACGAGGAGAGAGAGAGAGGCGATGGAGAGCACGCTAGCTATGTGCCGCTACTGCGCATGCGCAACAGGCGTGCGCGGCGGCGGCGCCACCTCTGAGTCACCCGCGCAGCGACGGCGCGCCAGCTGTGCGCCGTGTGACGTCACTGCTCCTCGCGCATGCGCAGTATGGCCTTGCCTCAGCTCCGCGAAATGGCTCGGCGACAAGCGTAGTGTTGCTTTCGCAACAAAAAAGCCTCTGCCACTTAATGGCGGAGAGGCAACTAAGGCCACAACGTGCCAAAGATGTTCGCGGAAGCTGAAGAGGTCGGAAGACCGAATAAACGTTATGCTCGCGCAACGCATAATGTTTATTTGAAACACACTGCACCAGCCTTTCAAGTATTTCAGCGGTTAGATCGCCTGCACAAAGTGCAGAAAATTTTTGCAAGTGCAAACCATTTCTGCGATACACTAGTTTGAGCTAGTTAGTGAACAGACATCGTGAAAGGAATACAATGGCGCAAGAAAACGAGGACCAGAACACGCAAAAGGCAAGACAAGCGTGTCCTGTCTTCGTCCTGTCTTGTCCTCGTTTCTTTGCGCCATTGTATACCTTTTACGAAACTCCTTGTCTAACTCATCGCTTCTTCTCGCCATTCGCTACTGGAATAAGCTCCCGGAGAACGTGGCGACTATTAACTGACCACGTGACATTTGTTAATAGCTAAAGTGCTTCTTAAGGCTGTGAATGTACGAGCAGTACAGGTCGTCTGCAATGACGCTTTTACTTTTCTTACTTTATGTGCAATTTTTTTTCCCTGGTGTAATATGTTTTAATAAACAGCACCGGGACAAGTTCACTTACCGTGCAGGCACCTGTAGCGCACCACTACCGAGCCCTCGCCCCTGCAACGCCGCTCGGCCTGGTCCCGGCTCAGACTGAACAGGCAGTGCACCTCGCCCGAACACCTGCACCGGCGGAGGAGGAAACGGGTGAGACACGGTTGACGGCGCTCTCATGAAAGCTGTGACTCTCCGGCCAACTGCTCTTTTATATTTTTTTATCGCGCAGCGGCAAAGACGAGGGCACAGCGTTATTGAATTAAACGAGGAAACAGATAAAAGCCGATCGAGTAGCCGACAGGGCGTGTCCAGGTTCTTATACAGGCAGCTTGGAACGACTGGGGAAAACAAGTACAAATGCGTCTGATGCCACGTGTGCTTGAGTGTGAGGATGCGCGTGGAAACAAAGATACGATGTTTTGCTACAGTAGTTGTCTGTACTCCAATAGACTTTCTTCCAGCTTAAATGCCATCGCAAGTTTGGGCGGAAGGCTGTCTCCATTGCTTGCTCCATTGTCTTGCTAATCAGGGGTGGCTGTCGAAAGCCTTCCGTAGTACGTCTGCTTGCATGCTTAATGCACAGATGAGCAGGACCAACAGAAATGTTGCTTTCACAAAAAAAAAAAATAAAGTATCACAGGCTTTTCTTGAAAGTTTTACAGCCACATATATATAAGGCGCTTTCACGAAAGTACACAGCTTGCGCCATGTCACAGAGCAAAAGAAAATCACAGGTACTGCCGTCACTTTTCTCTCCAAAAGAGGTGAGGGTGTGAGAGTTCTTTGTTTAACCAACACTAACAGTACTAGGTTCTGAAGAGGTCTGTTTCCGCTTAAAGCATTTTTTGTACTGTACCAAGTTATCCACACTCTGACCAAGTGCTTTACATTCATATGGTAGACCTCTAGTGTGAGTGGGTGCGAGTAGGAGGACATATTTTTATCAAAAAAAAAACATTAGAAGCCCGATGGGGCCAAAATACATCTTCGGTCATACAATGCGCCCACTGGATGGAGGAAAGTGGCGTCACCAGACCGGACGTGACGTCACTTCCGGCAGAAGCATCAACATCTGCTAATGCTATCGCACGGCCAACACATCATAGAATTATTCCCTGTGAATATTTTTGCGTCTCATTACATGTCTTTAGGAACTGCCACAGAAGAGGGTCGAATTTTCGTAACCTGAGCTAGATTGCCTCTGAGTTTGCTGTCATTTTATTGCATTGGTGTAAAAAGAAGCCCATTTATAAACCGCCTAAGCTCTACATGTTCAACCGCGTGGCAAGATTAATGAATTGTATTGCTTTGTTTCATTTTTCTTCTTTCTCCTAAGCCAAGAAAGTAAGGATCTTGCGCTGAGCTTATGACAAATGTTCACTTTCACGTTTTCTTGAAAGCTAACTAGAAGACCGCGTCTCCAGTTAAGGCGCACTCAATTCTTCGAGTGCCTGTTACCTGACCAGAGCAAGATTCAGCGTACTGGTCTGAGTATGCGAGCTTTCTTACTTTCGTTTCGAACTAAAACAGGCGCGCAAGGTCTTCGCCGGATCGATCGCGTGGTCTCTAAAAACATCCCGAGCTACGTCGCGTCGTCTCAAGGCCAGTTGATATCTAGGCAAGCTATAGACAGCCTCAGGGCTTCGCCCATGTTATCCTGCTTCTTTTCCCAGCACTAATACCATACTTTGGCGGTTGCGTTTTAAGTTTTAAATGCCAACCTGGAGTTTGAATGAATATATCAGGCGGTATTTCGGCTACTCATAGATCGAACAAGGAGTAAACGCAGATAATGCACTAGGAATGAGGAAAGTAAAATCCTTTCTGTTAATTCCTGCTTCTCACCGGTATCGAGTTTGCCCGCTCACTTTAGTGTAAAGTGCATTTCTATAGGGTCGGAGGTATACGTCAAAGTAAAGGTATCTACAGGTGAACTTCGTTATAACGAAGTTAAAAGGGTCCGGCGATTACTTCGCTATAGCCGTAGCTTCGTTATAGCCCGTCTTAACCGAGCTATCGAGGGGAATCATCATTCCTTCGGTACATCCATTATTTTGTTATAAACCGTTTCGTTATAACATGGTTCGACTGAAGTTTAACGATCACTGAGCAAAAATGAAGTTGGCCTGTATTGATGGGATACCGCGTTCTAGTAACGAAGAGACCGCTCTCACCGAAAATTTTGCCCTTATGAGCTAGAAAAGAAATAAAGAATACAGCGAAATACACGTGTCCCCATCGCTGGCTGATTATATATATTATATTTCGACATCATATTTCGGCTGGAGGTGAAAGACGGAGTTTTGTGCAGTTATCAGCTATAGGACGCCGACGTCGACACTGTTTACAGCATATTCTTCGTACAGATATCGCTGTGGTATTTGGAAAGAAGCTTCCTTTAAACATATACATCTGTAACTTTTAAGAAATAAGTCGTGTGCGCTAGTAGCCAATATCTCATGATTTCGCTATAGTGGTGCACACACGCGGCGAAAAATGATTTGGTAGAAGGCTACAACAAACGCTGATTTGGAAAAGTTCTTGCGTACTAGAAAATGAGGAGTATTACAACGCTTTTGAGATTCTCCTGTAGGGCAATGGCAGTTTTTAGCCTCGAACTTAGAAGATAAGCTGGTCAAACATTACCTCTTGAGATTTCTTTTCTCGTGCATTTCATTTATTAAAAGACAGCAGTTCCACATTCCTATTCGTCAGTGAAAGGTGTGCGCCTGAACATACCTTATTCCCCGGGTCCGCTCTCTCGGCTGTGGGTCGCTAATGTAGCATTTTCTCTAATATTTTATTTTTCCACCTACGGGTGGTCAAATTACAACTTGCCTACGGGCCTCCTCTTTTATTTTTCATTAATACGTTAAAAGTTCAAGTGGACGCAAGTTCAAGACTTACTTAGGCACTTTTTTTTTTTTCTGCGGAGAATGTTGCGGAAATGCTCGCCAGCCTAGACAGCGGCGCACGCTAAATCACCGAAACGAACCGTAGACCATTTTCATCGTACCTAGCCATTTCATTTCACCCGCGGTCTTTACAGGCTAGTGCACACTGCTCATGCAGTCTCAATAAATCTTTTCGCCTGCATAAGGAATTCTCGGCCAAGCACGCGCTCTTGTCATTAGCAGTTGGTTAACCCGCTATTATGCCCGACTGGGAAGTAGGAAAGAATTATAATAAATGGCCTATCTGCCAAGGGAAGCGCGTACACAGCCTGCGGGTGAAAAGGGGTGCGCGTAAAGAAGGAAAAAAACTAAAGGAATAGTCGGCACCGCGGGCAGTGTTAGGCTAGGCGTCTTTGCACAGTGAGCTTCAAATGACGCCACCGCCGAACGGCTTGTCTCAACGGGCGTAACCAGTTAGGAGAGGGTGTTTAGTGCGAGGAGGAGTAAAGGGAAAGGGAGAGAGAGAGAGGCACTGTTGAGCGGAGCTGCTTTGTGGCCGTTGCGTGTGCTCCGTCACAGGTGATCCATACACAACGGTGATTTAGGAGTTCGTTCCACCCGAGTCCGCCTTTTAAAACGCGTGAGCGCCACACCTCCGCCCGTATATATATGATACGTCGACGGCTTTGGCCGGTGGCGGCGAACGCTTCGATTACACGGCAGCTATGCCCGGAACGCCTCAACTGTTGGAAGCGTTTCCTCATCACGGCAGCGAATATATAGATGTTCTTTTTTTTAAATTTCTGCCTCCAGTAAAATACGCGCCAGCGAGAAGTGCCCAAGGCAGACGACAAGAAAGCTTGAGCAATGGACGTGTTTAGCAAATGTGCACTTGCAGGTAGCGATTGATGGTTTTCGATGATCGAGAATGCATTTGCGAGTATTGCAATACAGGCAGTTAGGTTGGCAAACCTAATCCCAGACGAAGACTAGTTCTCTTGCGGGAACGTTGACTACCAGACTGAGGCTCCCCCCCCCCCCCCCCCCCTCCCCGCAATCCTTCGTAATTTTGTTTTGTGTCGTAGACATGAACTAGAAGATTTATGTGCAGCATAAAAAGGATTCAAATGATGTGGAGATTTACTGCTTCTTGGAATGAGATGGCGGAAAGTTGGAACACAGAATTAGAAAGCAAATGGTTTGAACAAAACGAGGACCAAAGAAAAATGCAAAGAAACGTATATCAGGAGCCTGACTTGTTGGCGCACGGTTGATAAACAAACTGCAGCGCGGCAGACGACAAAAGACACAGGAAAAGAGAAGAACAGCCCGAATAGCTTCCAACAAAGTGTATTTTCTCAAGCAGCGTCTTTATACGCCAGAACACTGCATGTTCGCACATGTGAGAACTTGTTATGTTTAGGTGTATAAATGTACACTATTTTAGAAAAATAAAATTTGTTGGAAGTTCGCGTTTGCGCTATTCGCTTCCCTTTCTGTGCCTTCCGTCTTCTGCTGCGGTATAGTTTCTTTATATTGTGAGCGTATGCAGTATGCTTAATATTTTCGAAACAAGGCTTGTTTTTAATTACTAACTACCCTGTGGTGAATTCCGCGCTATAAATTGTTACTAGGGGTTGCGTAGGCTTCATTATTGAGGACGTGCACTCAAAGCATTGCCCGCTTTACTGTTTTCAACTTGCTAATCCAGCACCGAAGAGTTTTTCTCCTGAGGAAACAAAGCTGTTGCTAAAAGAACTCCCACACTCTGAGCATTGTCCTATTGCGCAGAAACACACTGTTTGGCCCGCATTTCCTTCCCCCACCACAGCCCTCACTCTTATCCCGCCTGGGTTCCATTGCTGGACTCCTCACTTTATGTGCTTCAGGATTGGGCTACATACTTATCACAGGACCCTACTCAATGCGCATTCTCGAAAGCTCTCACACTTTAGCCCACCTGGAAGGCACGCTGAATGTCGGGACCACACCATTGGTTGTGTATGCTTGATTTCACCTTTCACCCTTTCTCTTTAACACACATCTGGGTGTCATGCCAGGTGAACTACCAGGCACACCTCTCCTGTAATCACTAGAATCACTGTAATCACTCCTGTAATCACTCTCCCTCTCTCCTTCGCGTCGTATATGCGAGAGGTACGGGGCTCTATCTCCAGTGCCGCCTGGTGTTAACGGGTGTTCCTATTATGGGTACAAGCTCTCCCCTGATCAGGTGGTGTCTTCTGTGGTCCGTAATATCTGATAAGGGTCCTGTTTGGGCCCAGGATGTAAAAACACGGGGTGAAACACTAGGGAAGCGGGTATTTGACCCCACGTTGACAATAGCTAACCAAATGGCCCGAGCGTTCTTTGGCTAAGCTGTCCTCACTGTCGCCAATTCGCAATGGCCAGCAAGTCTAGGCTGGGGTTTTCGACTACAGGATTCAGTGGCAACAGCGGCGCCTTTTCATCATTGTCATCATCATCGGCTGAACCTCATCCAATGAGGACAAAGGCCCCTTCAATCATGCCTGTCACGCAACACTGCTCGCCTTGGAGAGGAGTCTCCCATAGAGATATCGCAGTTGCATGACGAGCTGGTGATGGAGTGGTGGAGACAATGTTTCCCTGATCCCATTTACCCTATCACCTTGGCTCTGCCAGCACCAATGCGTCTACACGTATCTACTGTTGGCCGAGCTCGCAGCAGCCCACCCTCTCTACTACGTCATCGCACTGGGCGTGCATATTCATCGTTAGATACGCCGCGAAGGCGTTCCGATCACCTGCTTTCGCCAGGGCTGCTCGGTCTCCGAGAATCGCGTTCATTCGCGCCAAGTTTTCTGGCAGGTCATGTTAAGGGATTAAACAACAGTCGCAAGTACACTGACGTCTCGAATCGCTTTCGAGCGCAGAGAGGGGATACCAAAGGCTCAGGAGAGGTTTGTGTAAATTTTCGGTTCACTGTCAAAATCCTACTTGCGGTGTATATGGGAATGCGATCTATCTTCTAGAGTGTTACGTGGACATTGTAGTGGGCCTGCCGGGAATGGGGACTGCTCCTTCAGCCAGGTATGCGTCCGCTCTACGACAAACTTCCATTTCAGCAATCTCCAGTTAGTCCTGTTTTCCACCGCTCGCTCGCCACTTATCTCGGTAACATTTACAACCTCACCTTTCAAGTGGAAATCTCTGCCATCCCTGGCAACGATACGGCTACGGAGAGAACCCCTACTGGCGACTACGCCAAATTGTGTCTAGGGGCTTTTTCAGATGAGTGACGTAATTTTAGAGGAGTAGAACTACAAACAGACAAGCGTGTGTACAGGAGAAGAATTCGACGGGGAATGATTTTGAAGTTTGATAAGAGATGGCGCCCCTATGACTCGAAGAGAAAGCCTCAGCGAAAGGGCTGTATGGGCTCCACCGTGCCCGGAACAGTCCGTACAATATACACCCCCATATAAGCGAGCGTAGCAAACAAAAGACTGGCGCAATCCGAATGTCACGGACGTGGAGCCCTGCGCACCTGGCGGCGAGGTCGCGACAGGCTCAGCAGTCGCCGGATCTGCATTTATACCCACGGTGCGGGCCCCGCCATAAAGCGTCGTGCAGAGGGCGTGGCTTCGCGAAGCCCGCCAAGAAAGAGGAATGGGACGACGCGACGCTTCAGCGGGAGAAGCGTCAACGGCGGAGGCAGCCTGCCATCAAAGATGGCCGCGAAGAGCTTTTGGCGCCCGGGGTGGAGATATGCGCCAGTTCAAAGTGCTGTCCCTGCTGTTTGTCGTCGTCGTGACGGCACCTCGTCTCGCACTGTAGCACCGGGGCGCAGCACCTCGCAGGTGGTCCTCCATCATTCACCCCCAGCAACGACCAACCCAGCCACCCACCTAACCCCTTCCCTTTCTTTGTCGCCCGGCGTGTAATAAATGTGTCGTGTCGTACGTTATACTCGCCGCGTATGCGTCCCCGCTACGCTAAGCGTGTCGCGTCACGTCTGTTGGACTCACGAAACGCGCCGTTTCGCCCGGCTTTCCGCGCGCGAGTTGTGGACAAAAAAAAATGGAAAGAAGGGCATCACGTGTCCCCGTAATAGCTCAAGGTATTCCGGGAAGGCGCGGAAGTGTGTAGTATACGGTCCCTCCGCTGCACGCTACCTCCTGTAACAAAGAAAAGAAGACATGGAGGCTCCTGGATAGTTTACGGTGCAGAAAATGACACGCACCCCTCCCCCCCCCCCCCCTCTTATCCCCACCGCCCCGCTGTGCGTAATCTTACACCGCGGAAATGCTGCCGAAAGAAAGGAAGAGGCCCTGAAGCCACCGTCACCGGAAGAAGCACGAGAAACCGGAAGTCGTCGTCAGGGCACTGCTTCGGTAGGAAGTGCGCGCCGCTTTTCTTCGCAGTCTGCACAGCGTAGTTAGAAAGTGAGGAACCATCTTTTTTTTTTTTTAAATATACTGAAAGTTTTGTCAACATTATGAACCGACAGAATGAATTACGTGTACTTCATTATTCGGAACCGTTTCCTGATGATTCCTAAGCTTTTTGCTCAATGGTATAGCGTACGAATGAATAAATTTCAGTTTTGCATATTTCCATACGTAGTTCCGATCCAGATGGTCAGTGTCAATTTAATTTATTCACAATGCGTCACTGAAACCAGGACTAGTTATTACGAACCATTTTACTGCAAAATGAATTAGCACAAACGGGTTTTCTTTCCTCAAAACCTATGAATTGGAATGAATCTCCGTTGGCTGGTAATCGCATGCCTCTTTATCCAAAAAGCAGTGGGCTTTGCGGTATCAGCCTTCCATTACGATTTATCTCTAGGAGACAGCCGTAAGTAAAATCGTTGCAATCACGAAACCTATATATATATATATATATATATATATATATATATATATATATATATATATATATATATATATATACACACACTTAATTACTTTGAAACATCTTTGCTTCAGACGTCAATAAAATTACCTGCGTATGGCTCGCATAACATATTTTTACTTTCTGTCCTCAGGATCAAGGTTGCGGGTTCAACCAAAGTGATCTCTACCGGAAGTTCTCGCTTTGGTATATCAGGTTCCGCGGCTTGCAGTATAAAACAACGGAAACCACAGTATTTCAATATATGTGGACATTGTGTCCAGCTGCAAACCCACTTTGTTCAAGTCTTCTGATATCCCATGCCCGTGGAGAGTTCATCAAGGAGCAACAGTCCCTGTTTATGACGGACAAGGAAGAAACATTTGTGGCGCTGTCCCTCGATTGGCTGGAGCAGAGCAGTGGCTGTCATATCTGTTATGAGAGCGCCTTGCTAAACAAAGCTGACATCCGCAGCTGTGGAAAAAGATGAACATTAACCGGGTAGGAAATGGTCTGGCGAGCTCTTAATAAAGATCTAGATGCTTTCATCAGCCTTAAACGTCTTAAAAGCCTTAAGGTAAACGAGACTCTAGGGACATCACTTCAGAGATCAGTACCACGAGAAAGCGACCCACGTTATTCTTGCAAGAAAAACTCGGCCTTCTGACAGTCAGGAAGAGAGGAGACTTTAATGAATAATGGAGAGGTCTGCCTGGTTATAGGCCTGGCATGCTTAACTCCAGGGTCAGAGCTGTGCGTGTTTGTATGCGTCGCCTCCCCCATCTCCCTTATGTTAGCGCTGCCTGCCTCAAGACCAGGCAGGGCTTACGCCAACGGAGTCCCGGACTAAGGACACCACCCTCTCTTTCCCACTCTCTACTTGTACTACAATAAATATTTTCTTCGTCATATCGGTGATGGGCCGCAACTCGCCTGCTGTTGAGTGCCAGGCGAAGGTCTTGCTGGCACGGAGTCACGGCAGTGGTTGTGGCCTCTCCGGCTTCCGTGGTGTCGGCCGTTCCGCAGCCGGGCCGGGCCGGCGGCGCGTCAGGGGGCGCTTCGCTGGAGTAGAGCGCGTCGTGGATGGCCACCAGGTGTCCCTCGTCGCATCGTAGCCGCATCTCGTAGCGGCTGCACACGTGCTTGGCCGCCAGTTCCGGTTCCGGCATCGGTACCGCTGCTTCTCTTCCCGCCACTACTGCCGCTGCTGCTGCTGCTGCTACTGCTCCTGCACAAAGAGGTATGCACAGGTGAGCAAAGACATTGGACTCGCCTTCATGCTCCCATCTGATTTTGCACCGTAACTATAACGACGATGTTGATGTCATTGTTGGTTGGAAGTATTGATTTAATGTATCATAAAGCGAAAACTGCAGTCTAATTTTCATACACACCCTCTCCACAGTCTAACCGGGATGGCAGCAATTATGGCAACGCCTCTTGATAAGTTACGGCTTTACGGCGGATCCAATATAAGGCGTACTAATCTGGCAGCGACTATCTTTTTAGGTCGCGTGACTTTAACTGGTACCATGATGGCCGCTACAGAACATCTCTACAAGGTTTCTTGAATCAGTGCGCTCAAAGGGCGCTAATGTTGTCCTTGAACAGATTTAAATGCTCGCTGGACAAATGAGCCTTTATTTTTGTGTCTTCGAATTCTTGTCAGAACCAAGATGGCGCCGCAAAAGGTTAGCAGAGCCTCCTCTCCGCCCTGCCTAGCTCCCTCTGATCCACAGTGCACTCTATTATGTAAACGGTGTCCCTCATAGCAGTCACAGCACATGGCCAGCTTCGGAAAGTTGAAGCCCACAAACCAACCAACTTTGTAGACAACACACAACATAAAAAAAGGCTTCGGGGACCACTTCTGCTTCGCCTTGAGGGTATGATAACGGCAATGGGCACCTTGAGCGGCTTGGGGATTGAGGGGCCTTGAACGGCACACAGGGAGTGGCAGATGAAAGGGGATAGACCTCTCCCTCCATGACTGGGGATAGTTCTCTCCCTATATTGTCACTCCTATCCCTGCATTGTCACGCTAGCAGATTCATGAGAATCGACCGACGCCATTGGCTGGTTGGGGGTCCTTTGACGGGGAAAAACCGCTTCGTTCTTGAGTTGTGTCCGACTATAGTAAGTGGCATGATTGATCAACTGTCCAGACGCCGTTCCGTCGAAGGTGAAACCACGCACGCTACGAGGCCTTGAGGCCATAGAAAAACCTGGAGTATACAGGACCCGTTGCACAGCTGAGCTGACATTCCTGCTCAGCATGCTTCCCATACGCACGCCTGGTAGGGGCTGATTACCGACACAGAGGGCCCGCTAACCGAGTTCTCTTGCTTCGAAAGGCGTACGAACGACTCGCCTTCGCACACGAACAAGATTGATGACTCGAGGCACGTCGCCGGCACGCGCCACGCGGAAGCCGTGCGGCCAGGGACTTCGTTACGAGCGACCGCGAGGTGCCAGCGACGACAGCGCCTTCGGAGGACAAACTGAAATCGCGTAGTCGTCACCACAACTCGCTTGAAGCAGGAAAGTGAATTTGTGGAGAGCTCTTTGCGACTTGCAAGCCATCCGTTACAGAGACGTTCGCAGACGGCGACGCCGGTAGCCCTGCCCTCGAATCGGTCGGTCGAAAGCATACATTCGTAACCAAATACGTCCACCAGAGCCCATGGTGGATGGGGTGCATGCGCTGGACCTGTTGCGTTTACTTATTGCTGTTTTTTTTTTAGGTTTGGTTTGTTTTGGTTTATTGGGGTTTAACGCCCCAAAGCAACTGAGGCTATGAGAGACGCCGGAGTGAAGGGCTCCGGAAATTTCAACCACCTGGGGTTCTTTAACGTGCACTGACATCGCACAGCACACGGGCCTCTAGAATTTCTCCTCCAAAGAAATTCAGCCGCCGCGGCCGGGATCGAATCCGCGTCTTTCGGGTCAGCAGCCGAGCACCATAACCACTGAGCCACCGCGGCGGGGCCTGTTTTTTTTTTAAGCTCTAATGAAACACGATGGGCTGTGGCTATGACGAATCCCGTAGTCAGGGCTCTGGAATAATTTGGCCACCCGGGCTTCTTGGTTGTTTTTTTTTTCTTTTCGCACCAAGTGCTCCGAAGTTTCATCATGTTGGTGTTTACTCCATCTGCGCTTCATCGACGGGCGGTTTCCCGGTACCGCGGGATCGGACTCGCGATTGCGCACGGTCCGACGACGCTCGCCAACTTTCGTATTGCGCTGACGGCGTCATGAATGCAGCTTGCAAGAGCCTGGACTGCGAAACTGATAAAGGATCCGTGTTAATGCGGTGCTCATCCCATAAAAAAAATTATATGCCTGCGCCCTACACGCAAACCGTGCCAGAGTGTGCCAGGAGGATGGCGACACGTGTCGAATGGACCAACAATTCGAAGTAGTACAAGGAAAACTGTTGGCGAAGAAATAAAGTACAGACGAAGTGTTCAACAAGAAGGAAGTTCCTTCAAATGCATCTCTTGCCTTCAATAGCCGCTTGATTCATTGAAGACAAATTTGCTTCCGATTTTGAATTCTTGCCAGCCCATTTCGTGCCTTTTTTGAACATTTTTTTCATGCCATTGGTTTCCCCTGTAATAATTACTCGGGTTGCATGTAGAGTATAGTGCGTCACACATCCACCTGGTCGAGGCTTCTCACCCCAACCTCAAGCATTACACTCCCTGGCGTGAGTTACGTCTCCACGTCAGCACTCCCCAGAGGCGGAATGAATCCACTCACACAACCCTCGGGATGTCAATCCTTTGCGTGGCATTCATTCGAGGAAGCAAACTGAGCCTGTCCCTCCGGCTTCGTGACCGTGGACTTAGAAACACTTCCGGGAGGTGTCGCCACTGTCATCACCGGCTGATCCGTGCGGAACGACAATGGCGACCCGTCTACTGAGGCGCCGCCTAGCAACTCAGGCAGTAAACGCAGGAGTGTCTTGCTCTCTTCCTCACACGCCTTTCGCTCAATTACGTCTGGGCCACCTCTGGCGCCTGCAGCAGCACGGATCGCGGCAGTAGACAGAAGGCTGGCACGGAACGTGAATAGGAAAACAGCGTGACACGTCGTCTATTACTATTCTTCTTCGCACTGTTCGCGTTATTCACACAAGGGGCGTTGCACGGGCGGAGTCCTACGCTCAACAATTGAGCGTACGGTCTTAAGAAAGCAGGATTACTCGCTCGCGAAGGCTTAGATAGCATGAAATAGCGGCGAAGAAATATCCTGGGCAAGTATAGAGCGGTGGAGTGCCTCCTACGCGTAGATTTCGACGCGCCCTCTAGGGATAACTTTTGCCGAGTATTTTCCCCAGAGTTTTATTCAATTCGTTCTCGAACGGCACCAACTGCGGAAGGTGAGGCGTCGTAGGAACTCAATTCGTCGCGGGCTACACTGAGGGCCATACTTTGGAGAGCCGTACTCCGCTCCTCCCACGCACACTCACAAACTTGGAGCAGAGGTCACGAAGAATGAAAGATACAATACAACCGCAGTGTTTGCGTTGTTGTGCTCGTCAAAGAGAGAAAGAGGGGGCGGGGGGGTTACAAAGTATAGAGGCGGTATACGTGTCTAAATCGCGTACAACAGCAACGGGGCCACGATTGGGGGGGGGGGGGGGATACAATCCTTTTCTCGAAGATAATCCTTCCGCTTTCTCCCCTCCAATCGCTTTCCTCTTTCACGCCAGTTTACGGCGGCTTTGGCCCGAATCGGCCCACCCCAGCGAAGCTCCTATAAGCGCCACTCTCGTAAAGGTCGACGCTGCCGCACTCTCCAGCGGTACTAAAGAAGGCGCTCAGGTCTTCCGAGGCCTTTCTCGGTGCCCCGTAATGGTGCGCTGTTTTTCCGCTCAGCGGAACCGATTGAGCGCGCGCCAAGACCACGTCCGAGGAAAGCGACGGCGTTCGCCGGTCGTGCCCTGATCGGTCGGTCGCTGTTGTTCGCCTCCTTCTTCGACGTCGTCTTGGTCGTCGCGCGTGGCTTCCCTCCAGGAATGGCGGCGTCCCTCTCCTCGAAGGCAGGCGTTCCTTCTCCGGACGCGCTCCATTGACTGTCGCCGCCGGCTTTGTCGCGCCTCTTCTGGGGCGGCACACTTCCCTTTGTTGCTGTTTGTTGCTCTTGCTCCTGCCATTGCTCGGGGCTTCGCCCGATGCACAAAGGTGGCCCTGAGCCATTGCGAGCCGTTGTCGAGATGTTTTCGCTTCTGCGTTTTTGCTATCGGGTCTGACAGGGCGTCGCGAACGGTCGCGGTTGGGGCGGGGCGCGAAGGAATGTGGCGCTACGGATTCCTAGGACGCGAGATTGACTTTCGGGTATCCCGCCGCCGTTTCCGTGTGGTGGAAACAAAGGAAGTCAGCCTATAAACGATTTCGGAGCACGCGGAAATAAAATAAGAAAGAAAATAATGTTAAAAGCGGAAAAATAATGAAACCGAATCAGCCGTTCACTCATCGGCAGAGTACGAGCGCTGTCAGGCTACGTTGCTTGGAATCCAATCATTTTACACCCTTTCAGCCAGCATCCAGGTTCATAAATTGTGCTGCCAACAGTTCCCAACTTGAGAGGAAATGGCAATAACCGTGACATGTACAGTCTTTGTCAAAAGTAACCAGGCTGCGTGGTTTGTTCTAGCTTGTAGAGTGGAGCCCTTGTGGCTTTCCTAAAGATCAAAAGGTGCTGGAAGACCCCAGTCCTTACCTTTAACGACCTTTTGAGCTTCAGGAAAGCTGTAAGGGCTCCACTGTACGAGCTAGAAGCAAACCATGCAGCCTGGTTACTTTTGACAAAGACTGTACATAAATAAGATTATCGCCTGGCCGGCAAGCTGTAGTTGCTTAGGCGTGGGAGCAGTCCGTCTGCTGAGGTTAAGGTAGCCTGTTCGGAAACACTCGTAGGCCACATGCGGCGATTTCTGAGCACGTCGCAAATAATCCACAATCTTATCGAAACGAATCGGTGGTGCCTTGAACCCTTACAGCTTCCCTTGCGTAGTACATACACCGTGTTCGCCAAGAGATGTTCGACGCTCATTTATATGGAAGATGCAAATGCGTTCCTGAACCTAAACCACTCTCTATTGTTGTGTTTTTGTTTGTTTTTTACTGTATTTGCTCAAAAACGCTCCATCTTCACAGTGACATCCTGTAAATGAGGTTCTCGAAAAATAATAATACAAGGACTTTGCCCGCAGTCATGATGACGAGTCTGGGTTCGCAGGCATATTCACTCACATTGATAGACCTGCATTGCTTCATAGCAGTGATTGCCAAGCGCACCTCAACTTTGACTTACAAAGGCTGACAACCTCCACAAGACTTCAAGTGGGATTGGTTTAAAATATTTTCCTGCTTTATTAGAGCTCCCTGTTCTACTCTATTATTAAGTAGGAGTGTTTATGAGAATATTTTGCGGAAAAGAATAGCGCTGAATTTTCTTTAAGTATGTCTGCCTGTGACTTCATCAAACTCAAAAGATGTTATTAATTATTCTATCTTAAGTACAAACTAACTTCGCACAAAACGCCAGCACCTGCCCCAATACGCCATCGCGACAAGCTGTACGCCTACCTCGTTGTACATTCAATGACCTCGTCTCCAAACATTCTTTCTGGAGCATCTCGTCACGGAACGAGTGCGCCTTCCCTAGCGCGTTCTTTCTTCTCCCAGTCGTGATTGTGCTGATTCAAAGGCAACGCACAAAGGACTGACAGGGACACTCAGACAAAAGCGCCTTCCATCTGCGCTTTTGTACTTATTGTGCAACATGTAATACGCTGCCACGGTTTACAGTCTAGTTCTTCGAAACACCCACGTCCCACCGATGCGGAAACACACAGGCGAGCACTGGAAGAAAGTAGGCCACCTATGAGCGGCTGAGTAAATCGGAGCTTTGTCCAACGGCCGATTTGCTAAAAGAGACGAAAGGGGAAAAAACGCCCGACAGATGGCGTCAGCTGTGTAGGCGGCTCTTTTTTTTCCGCCGGATTCGCTCCGTGTAGGTGGCCTCTGACCCTTCGCTTCAAGCGAGTGAACTTGATTAGTATGTGATCAGTCGAAAATTTTTCCTTTCCATTTTTTTTTGTGTCTGAGTGACTATTAAGGAGAGCGCTCGTAGTTTCCTTCAGACCTTAATCAACTCGCCCGGCAGAAATAATACACAGAAAGAAATGATACACATTGCTTTACAAACATCCACTCTAAACACGAATAAGCTTATAAGTTATCAAAAAAGCGAGTAAATCGTGTGCGCTAGAGGACAACTTACTCATTTTTTAATACCTTATAAGCATATTCGTGTTTAGACGGTAAGTTTGTAAAGCAATTCTCGCAGCCTTAACACTGACAGCAGCCACCTGTTTGTACGAAAAGCGCGAGAAGGTACGCACACATACGCTAATATCGATTAATTCTAGGAGTTGAGCATTGTTTGTCGCTGGCCTTAAGGTCGAGCAAATTGCAGCATACCTCGGAAGATAATTGCGATACACTATAACCATGACGCACTGCTCAAAACATGTCTGAAAACCAAATCGCGGTGTATATCAATCGTGGAGAGTTGTCACCGGGCCCTTGCCACTTCTGCAGCCGGTTGCGTTCTACAGCTTCCTGTGGTGGACTGCTTGCCACAGCACGACTGTTCTTCATTGAGCGATCAGAGCTGAGTAGCTATGCGCTGAATTTAGTTGCACTTTCGTAGATTTGACACCTAAGTCCGAATCGAGCAGGGGAATGTGGAACCAGATTTGCAGGGATTCAAACTCAGGCTGGAACACCTGCATGTCTGGGTCCCAATAACCCCCTCTCCCCCCCCCCCCCCCCCTCCGGCGTTTGTGCACACCACAGCAAGATATTGTATGCACAACCAGACCGACACGCTCGCCGCGGTCACGTCAAGTTGGTGTTTGCGAAAGATTTGGTAGGCATACTCTGGATACATCGCTGTACAATAGACCTCTAATGAGGATGCGATGTAGTTCTTTTCTAGATCCTTCGCCGCCATTTTTGCTCTTTTCAGAGAGGAACAAAGTAACCAGTTGTGAAGAACACCCGCTGCAGACGAAAATAAATTTGGGTACGACGACCAGCTCTTCATGACAGCCAGTTGGCGCCTGGTAACGAGTATCTGTATGCGTTGCTTTGCAAACATTGGTTATTGCGTGTTTAACAGGTTGCTGCTTTCCAGAACGAGGGCTTCGGGCGTGATGTACTGAGCGAATGAACCGTATTAATAAGGAATGATATTTAGCGACGATGCTGCGACATCGCAGATACGAAATGTTGCCATTGTTAATGTGCAAGTGGATGTTTAAGAAAGGTAACATATTTTGTAACCCCGATTTTATAACCGGCTGGACAAAACCAGGATAATGAAGAAGAAAGCGCGAAGGACGCAAGTTCTACACTCTAAACACAATGGAGTAAAAAGGGAATAAGCCGTCCTCTAGTAAGCAGTCCTCTAGCTCACTAGAGGACAGCTTACGTCTACACACGAAGCATTGCGTCTACACAAGAAGCCTTTCAGATTGCAACTTATATATTTGGTTCTAAAAGGCAGACAATGTTTGTGTAGGTTTCTTCGCAAGGAGGTCGACAGATATCGCCATGTTGCACACTGGAAAGTGGGAAGCACATCCTCGTCCGTCACGAGGCAGAAAGCTTCCGCATGTTCTCGCTACATTTCTAAAGCCACCTTCTAAGGGAATCGTTAAAACGCTCCATGGGCGCCAGCGACGAGTGCTCGCTTCTGGTCAGCCTTTTGAAGACGTCCGTTTGCGCGCTCCGAACGTTGCACATAAGTCAGGAATTTCTCCCGCACTCGTTAGCTCGCGTACGAACGAGAACGAGTATCTAAGGTAAACACATAAACTGAGGGAAGCTCACCGATGTCACGCCTAAGAAACACTCTCGCGTTTTCTCCTTTCGTAATTGTTTTTTTTTTTTTAACTATACGCAGCCATTTCGAGGCCGCACCACCGGCATATCGTTCAGCTCGAGCGCGTCGCCAGCGAGCATCGCCGTGGAACAAGCGACACGCCTCGCGCACCGCGCACGAGCGCGCCTTGTGATGATACGCCTGTATGATTTCTGCTCCGCTAATTGCAAACAGCACTGCTGAAGCTGTAGCCGCTTCTTATTCATTTACCAAAGTAAGGGCGCGTTAATGCTCTGTGCTGCGGTCTGTCCACCGCTTGTTGTATTTATTTACTTTCAGAGTGCGGACCTGCAGCTGTCCAACCAGGATGGGAAGAAGTATACAAACAAACAGCATTCATGCCGTAATGGAATGCAATTTTCAATAACACATAGTGGAAGGTAAGAAGAGAAAAGCATAACTTAAGCTTACTATAGCCGAGACATGAAAATAAAACAGTGAACAAACAAAACACAATATCATCAAGGGTAGGTAAAATGTTTAGGGGAATCCCCCAAGGTGAAGTTTGTATTAAATAAGGGAGTAATTAGTAACATCCACCCAAGCGAGGCCATACGGCTACAAAGGAAAGCTCTACAGCTTTCCTCTGTAGCCGTATGGCTGCTCTTGGGTGGTTGCCAATGGGTAATTACTCTCTTATTATTAGCAAGCGTAAAAAGGGAGTAATTACTCATTACAAATCTACTCCACCTTGGGATTCCCCTAAACGTTTGAACATTAGGAAGGGTAGATCAAAAATTTTACCCACCTCTCTTGCCTGACAGTTATCTCAAGGGCTGATAAAGACTCGTGTTACGCGACAAACGAAGAGTTTCGAACGACACAATCAGCAAAGAAACACAATAAAGGAAATGAAGAGGAGGGAATGGACAGCCGCCGTTTCACAGTAACTGCGCAGTGTCACGGATACGAGGACATCTGCAGCATAGATCTGGTGTCCTGATACACGCCATTAGACATAAATGCCGCTAGACAGATTTCAAGGGACTGCCGCACGCGTGATTTGAATGCTCATTTCACTTGAGCGTGCAGAATCAGAACTCGAGCGACGGCTCTGCAATGCGGTCACGTCGAACAGCGTTAATCGATTTCCACATGCTCGAAGGAACCGCTTGGCAGTCGCTATGGGCAGCAAGGTCTGTACAGACTTATCGGAAATAAATCCGCGCAGAAACTTGCGCTAATTAAAGCAGTGAGAGCATGTGCACTTTGAGGATTAGCGCTCCGATCATATCGATCAAGTATGCAACGAGGAACGCGGCAGAGAGAACACAGTGGTAAGAACGTTCAGTGGCAGTGAGCACAACGATAGTGTGGACATACGGTAGAGCGGAAGTGCGTATATATGGTAGTACAGATGTAGTACAGAGGGCAAAACACATGTCTAGAACGACCGAACTGTGTTTTCCGCACATCCCAAAGCCGCTGCGACCAGGAAGGCAAAAAATGACGAAATTCTATAAGTAAAACTGCACATGCTTGCATCCAGACCGTCATTAATCAAATGTTTTTGCTGGATATCCCGTGTTCAGCCCAAAACAAGCCCAAGAATGCGTTCTGAACAAGAGTTTTGCCCTGTGTACGAGCGCAGGATGCTGCAACGAACACACGGTTCTACGAAAGGCTCACGCCACTCACATATTCACTATAGGCACGTTGCGAGGACTCAGAATATTCAATACATATCCGTGTACAACGCAAGTCGACGTCGCAGTTGTAAGCTTGCCATTGACGAGGAGCTATACCTTCCCAGCAAACCAAAAACCTCTCAGAGACGTCTATAGCTAGACGTCTCTGAGAGGTTTTTGTTTTGCTGGATTGGCGCATACAGACGGCCGGAGCAGGCGCGCCTCGTCGCGGCTTCAGCGTCAGCGGAGGTGCACGCAATTAGAAAGAACCCTTGTATTTTCCCGAAACGCCAGCCACGATCTCATTTCTTCTTTTTTTCGCCTCATATACATGGCGACGACGCGTTTGCCAAGCCCGCACAGCTGTATCCGTCACGAGATTCTCCGCACTTGCGGCGGTGGTGCTCGTGGAGCGTCGGAGACGCGGCGACGGCAACGGCCGTTTTCTACGAACGTTGAGAATCGGAGCCCGTTGCGGAGCGTTACACCGCTGCGGTAAGCGCTGTAATGGCTCCCAATGGCCGACGCGCGGACCGTTAGCTCTGCACGTGCGAGGGCTGGTTGCGCCAACGTTCGCGGAAAGTGATTAGCTCTCTGGAGCCGGAACGGCGCAGGTCAGAGGTAAAAGCGCGCTTAGGAAGCGAACTGGGCGTTTTGGCTGCGCCACTTTAAACGGCGTTGGCCGCTGTTAGACAGCTGAGCAGCGGGGAAAAGCTTCGGGGCACGTAGAACCGCAAGTTCACGAGTTTTCTTTTTCTTTTTTTTAATCATCGGCTCGCCTGCATGGGTTCTTAGAGCAGGCCACGCGACGGCTGTTCGTAGAACAATGTGCCTCTCCCGTGTCCCCCTTTGCGGCGATTAGTTTTTAACGAGGACCGTACTTTCGGAGTTGCTACTTGCGTTGCCGGTCACGTAGCACGGCTTTGACATTTTGCGCCGCCACATTTTTCGTAACAAGTTCGCCGTACAACTAACTGGGCTTTGATGAGGCTGGTCTAGACAGAGGTTATGCTGTACAATGCGATGTAATTGGCGCAGAATACCAGAAGAATGCTTATGCTCGTCAACTGCAGAATAACAACACTGTGGGTCCCAGAGCGAGGAATTTCGGTGAAGGAAGATCCCTGCGGTGTCCCTCTATTTTGTGCTCGTCTTTTTTTTCTTGGTTTCTTCGTTCTTTGCCGCGCTGTTTTCAGCATAAAATCATCAAGCTTTGCGTTACTTCAAAAACAAAGTTTTTCACGGTTGGCCGCCTCTTCAGCTATCGCCTCCTCGGCTATCGTGATTGGCCACTGAAGGACAACCGTATGCCAATCGGGAACCGATGTCACGCATGCAACCAAGAGAAGTACTTTTAAACTATTCAGGATTGATAGTTGATGGTATGCGTTAGGGTTGGTAACCGGCAATCAACGCCGTTCGCTGGCTATATCATCAATGGCGGTGCCTGTCAAAGGCAAATAACTACAAAAAAAAGACCGAGAAAAAGAGTCGCAGGCCTTTCTAAATTTAGACCTATGTAGGCGCCATCTTTTGTTCCGCCTGAGCTGCGCCGACATCAGAAGTTACTGCGGCGGCCAAGAAACTCCGCGTCATCCAAACAGATGGCGCTCGCTGTCACAGACGGATTTAAGGGCGGCGGAGTGACCCCAACCTCCGCCCCGACTACGAAACTTTTTTTTTTTTTTTGCGGCAAAGTTGCGAAGGCCTCCCACGACGTTTAAACAACGGAACATATTGTATGGTTGGAACATGGACCCCCCCCCCCCCCTTCATCTTCTTCATAGCCCCCTCCACGACCACCACAGTGCATTTTATCGGAGAGAGTGCCGTAAATCTGCCAGAGATATGTGTACATTGAGAAAAGGCGGCGAACAAAGCGTGAACGGGACAGGCGTTCGACCGCGAAAGCTTCTATATTTATCTCAAAAACGAAAGCTAAACCGAGAAAGGTCAGTGTCAAGAAAAAGTCCTTCTTCACATATGATCAGAAGCGAGGAAGGGAGGGAAGAGAAAGCAAAATGGAACAAAAAGAGACAGAACATAACTACGCAGAGAGAGAGAGATAGAGAAAAAAAAGAATGCGAAGACGGTTAAACAGTCGGCAAGGCCTACAGATAGCATTCGCAACATGGCCACGCCCAGCTGCTATGCGGGGTAGCCAAGACGTGACAGCAATGTTAAACATCGTGAGAGACGAGGACGAGCTGAAAAAATAACAGCAACGAGAAAAAGTAAAAAAAAAAATTCAAATATGCGCAACCGTGCACGGTCATTGTTTGCGTGAAGACTCTTGAAGCAGCGAGCACGTCAGCGTATACATTTTTGCTCCATCGTCAAGAGCATCCTTTATGCATCAGAACGGAAGTCACGTACACGGCTTCCTTAGGCCTCGGCCAGCCTTATTTGCGCTGTTACAGCATGCGTGGCCTTGCGTTAGGCAAAGTGAGTCAAGGTGGCCGCCTCCGTGATCTGAGCTCATATCACGAAGCCGGCCGATGGTCTCTGAGCTAGAACAAGCGCCGTATTTGTCCGGCACCGCGGCGATGCTGTGTGGGTGCTGGGGCTGATGAATAAAGTCAGGGTCGCTTTTCCGCGCTGTTTTCTATTACTGTATGCGCAGTGACGGGACCTTAGTCGAGGTCGGCGGGAATGCGTGCGTGGGACTGTGCATAACGCGTGAAATAGTGCGCTATAGATTGGGAACATGTCTCGTTCGGAGCTAATCAACTCGTGCCCACGATGGATTAGAACACGTCGGTGGAAACGCGTGTAGATATAAACTTGGATTTCGTTTCGAGCACATTTTCTGCTCAGGCTTCGTCAACAGGGAAACGCGAAGAAACGTGTCCGACATTCTCTTGCTCTTGCCGCAGTATTCTTTGCCACAGCTCTTGCCGCAGCATTCTTTAGATTCATGATTTCAGTGTGTGCGCAAATAAAAGTGCCGTTAGGCACACCCAACCAGCATCCGAACTTTTACATGTCAGCCAAGCTTATCCAGGAATCCATATGCAACTTAGACCATTGCTTTACCACAGAGCTATAAGGCTACAGAATCTTTAGGAATAGATGCAAACAAGCGTCCAGGCACAACGCACCTGGAGAAGTTGGAGCAGTCAATGTAAGCAACTCGTGCCGACGGCGATTCAAGCGCAGAAGACGATAAAGGCGAGGCGGTGAGCGCGGCTTCAAACAACAACGACAACAACGCCCATGAACGGTTCATATATTCAGCCCACGATTATTAACAGGAACTTCCGGTTTATTGCAACTACGTTTTGTTCTGGTCGACGTCGATCGAGAATATTAAAAAGAATCCCCATGGTAAGAACTCTGCATAATTCGAACTGGTCCCTTTGGAGTTCAATTTATCGATAGCCTAATGCGTAATACTGCACTAAAAGAGGAGCGACAGACATTTCCTACTCGGTACAAACGCAATGCCCGGATGAAAAGCGCATAGTCGTGAAGGCAGCGGCAGCAGCTACAAAGTAGCGCATTCATAAGTCGCGCTGAGGCGTGGGGCCAACGGCCTCGTGTTCTTTTAACTGGAACCGGTCAAGACAAAGCCGACGGGCGTCCAGGTCTTAATTGGACGGCGGCTTTTACGAGGCGCAAAAGCTTTCGAGGCCTACGAGAAAGAATAAAAGAAGATGAGAAGATGCGAAGAGGCCCGACAAAAGGGTGGAACGTCCGCGCAAATAGAGCTTCGGCCGCGGTGCATTTGTAACGAAGTCTTGGGAACGCAGTGCATATTGCGTGCGCCTAATCGAAGCAATATTAGAGCAACCCATTATGGGCTTAAAGCATTGGGCGCACAGGCTGGTAGACACCGAAAAGGCTGCAAGCCGTGGGCGGCCTGTACACACTACCGCATTGACGCGATAAGAAGGACCCTGCTGTTCAGAGTACAAGCCATCGTCTTTCGACGGCCGTATTTCACATCGAAGAAAGGAATAGTCCCAGCCTCCACAGCAGAACGAAAAGTAAACTGAATGAAAGCGAAATCTTGTTTCTGATCTGATATGTCCAACAATTTCGGACAGAAATTTTGAAAATTAGAAAATTGTCAGATACTTTTACGGAAATGTAGAAGGTAATGGTCCATTCTTCTGATATGTAGCAAAATCTTTCTTTTACAGCGTTTGCATCGATCGCATCAAGCAGTTAAGACTGCCACAGAAATCCAATCCAATCCAATCCAATCCAATCCAAGAAATCCTTTTGACGATAGCAATAACGTGAATAAAAAAAATAATTCAAGACTGCCGTCGAGTCATCTGGAGATGTATCGATTATTATAGAGAAATTTTACATTATATGACAAAATTGAGTTCTTAAAAGGTTATCCTGCTCGAAAATCCTTTTGTCCAGAATTGTTGAGTATGACTAGTTTAATATGTGCTTCCGTGTTTTTCTAACCTACGTTTAGGTACCCGCAGTATTCTGTAGCCCGTCCGAACTTCTCTTAATTCGAACTCTGAATAATTAAAACTGTTAGCAGTGTCAGAGTTCAAATTAAAGAGCATCTACTGTATTTGAAATATAACTTTTCTTAATTCGAACTCTGAGTAATTAAAACTGCTATCAGTGTCCGAGTTCAAGTTAACGAGCATTGACAGTATTTAAAATAGCTAACGCCGCACGAACACATCGCAAAAAGCCATTGGAACAAAGTGGAACAGTCAGCAGTTTGTAGCTCTGCTCTCATGATGGATAACCAAATCGCCAGTATTTCTGCCTTTTGAAGGCAAAACAAGGGTGGCGTTTACGCAAAAAATCTCAAACCTTGAGGAGAAGGAGTAACAGGGATACCTGAACGGCGCCCCCGCCTCCCTTTTGGCTATCATCGTAAAAAAAAAAAACAGTGATAAGATATGAGCCCTGAGTCGATTCGCCGCACTTCGCTCAAGGGGCTGACAAACATCTCAAAGACAGGCGTCGTGCCGGAACGCAGAATGGCGACATATTTCGGCTGTAGTTGCATACGGCGGCACTAAAGACTCCCTGAAGAGGACAGACGCGCATGTGGTCCCAGAATGGTCTCCTCAAGAAGCCAGCTACTACAATGTGGAAAATTATTGAAGTGACTCCCATATTCGCTATATTTTATCATTTTCTTTTGTTTACCGGCGCAACTTCAAGCGTGTCAAGTATCTAAGCCCATCTCGACATTGAATATTCCCTCTTCCTTCTGTCCTGTGTCTTCGGAAATCCGTGACTATACGAGTATAAAGATGTACTTTTAGGCGTAGATGTCTTCGATGCTACAAAACCAAATATTTGCAATTTCTTCTTGGGAAGTTTGAAAACAACGTTTCGCGGTTATTTCACAAGTGTTCACCTAAGCCATTTTTCAGTAACAGTACATTTCGCCGTTCATTTATTTTCACCTTTCCCAGCCACACCTCCCGCCTTTGATCTGACGTCATAAGTTTTCAGCCAGTAATCAACGAGGCCGCCTGCTCTGATATCAAAGTCTGTGCTCACCAACTGCGAAGACGCAAAATAATGGAGCAGGATAAGATGATGATGATGATGATGATGAACTTCAATGGCGCAAGGACATCTGCGGCCAAAGAGCACCCTGACACAAGATTTTTTTCTTCTTAAGGTGGGGTCCAAGACCCATTTCCCAAGCATTTCACCCTAAATAAGCCGAGCACCAGGCAGGGGAAAGCTTGTAACCGTTGTACCTACAAAATAACGAACCATGCATGATGGGTATTCAATTCCTGAATAGACGACACTAAATCGTCGTTTTTTTTTTCGTACCGCTCAGCGACCGCGTAATACTGGCACGGGCTTCCTACCAAAGCACTAAGCACTTCCCATGAAACAAGCAATATAAATTTAGGGGTCACTTTAGCTCTCTGAAGCGCTGCAAGGCGAAAGCGTTTCTTGGCGCACAGTTTTTTTAATATTTATTATTTTATTTTTATTGTTGCGTTTCTTATTTTTTTATTTTCTTTCGTTTTATTTTTATTTTTATTGCTTTTATTTCACTTATGAAACCCATGCATTCACTAGACGCGCCTTTATTGATGCTCAAACCATGAGCCTCCGTGGCGGATTGGTAGCGTCTCTACTTCAAATGCCAAAGGCCCTGGTTCGATTCTCAGCCTCAACGCAGTTTCTTTTTAAGTAGTGACGCCGAAACGCGGACACGTTTGCTAACATTGCTTGGTCACGGCAGCATGAGGCATTAAAGGCTTTCGCCTTAAAAATCGAATAATCTATCACTTGACGAACAAAAGAACCACCTCAGCGGGGCAGGATCCGGCACGACAGGAGGTACAGTTGGCAGCAGAGTCGCGTAGACGCACCAGACATACCGGACAGCCCGACCGAAACCGCAGGGGCGGCGGTTACGTCCGAGCCAATACGGTACCCAGCGAGAGAACTCTGCCTGTTGCGCAAGCCGCTCTCTCTCGCGCGCCGCGTCGGCGTCGGGCCAGTTTGGGCGAGGCCTCGCAGCGCGGAACAAGTTTTCGCCGGCGCTATTTTTCCAGCGGGGGAGCTCCATTCAGAGTTCCGCGACGACCGTCATTACTGGTCAGACGAAGCTCGACGCCAGCGCGTGCTTCAGGCGGCCGAGAACGCTGGCGTGACCGCGGCTATACAAGCCACAGAGCACTGCTTCCTGTGTGTATACAATTAACCGCTAGGGGGTAATCTGGCGCTGCGATCGCTGTTCCTCCCCTTCGCGCCGACTGCGGTCAAGCGGTGATTTACGAGGGCCTCTCCCGTTTGCACGCCGCTTTTCCCCAAGGTGAAGGTTGGAACGTTCGCTACGCGCATTATAAAGCGCTGCGAGCATTTTTCATTGCCCCGGACGCAAGCAGACGGCATCGGCTTTGAAGACACCCTCTTCGAAGAGAGAGTTGCGGCACAAGCCTTTTCATGCCTGTCTCGCGAGTTATCTCAGAGGCGATTATCCGGTACAAATGCATGTTCACGAGCTTAGATATGCTATAGCATAAGGATGCTCTGATAGCACGGCTAAAGGAAGCAAGCAAAGCCGTCCTGCAAAACGCTGCAACACCCCTGCCCGTCCGCGATTTCATTTAACACAAACGCCTGAGCGCGTGGCCTGGACGGACATTGGACCCGTTCAGAGCTGGCCGCTGGGTCTGACGTCATGCTAAGTTGGCAGAGAACTCGCTATCACCACCCGCTCCAAACACGCCGTGCAGCATGTTCTCGGACCCACCAGCCAACGCTCTGCGGGGCTAATGTCAGTCCAAGCATACGCTGACGCATTAGTGTTGATTTTTGTGGGTGGCGGTATGTGAGACACAGTAAGTGGAAGCTTAGTTATCTGAGAAACACATGCGTTGCAAATGCCTGAGAAAGACGTAAAGCGAAGAGCCAGAAATTAAAGCTAGCACACTCATTTTCAGCATCTGACGCGCTCTTCGGGCCACTTTAAAGTCTTCGTTACCCCCTCCACCCTCTCTCGCTTTTTAATCTTATTTTTTTATTTTTATATACTTGAATACCACAGGAATACCTTAAATGAAGTGAACGAAATAATGACAACAAAAAAAAAACAACGACTGAGACAGAAACGGAATGTGTGAGTGGCATGTAGCGTCCAGCGTCAGAAAGAGCCCTCGCAAAATTATTGATGAAGGTGGATTGCTTAAAAAACGGTAACAACTTACGAAGCCATGAAGAAATCGTATTGCCAGGATCAGATCTATAAGTTAAACGGCTCCCGATAAATGTAAGTCAGATAAACGTGAGACACGCTTGACGCACCTTTACCTCAGAAATGCATTCCCCCCAATTGCACATTAGGCCGTAAAAAGCCCAAAAGTATGCCTTGTTGTCACAGTATCCGCTCCAAGCAGACAACCCTGCAATTCTACAGTACGTGCCACACTTAGAGGGAACACAAGAAATGGTTAAACTGGATTTTAGCGCCGAAATACATAGGTTTCGCCTCGAAGCAAATTAAAGTGAGCAGAGCCCGAGAGGAGGAGCCTGAAGCCGCATTCCTGCTTCGTAGTGAAACGTACTTTCTCCGCATTAAGTCCCGGTTTAACCATTTCTAGCGTTCCCTCGAAACATGACTTATACTGTACATAACAGCGGACATGATCAAGTTACCGCGACTTTCTTCTGCTCTTCTCACAAGAGTACCCATAGAAGCCCCGGCATTGAGGCTATGTCTTACTATAAAGATCCCCAGGTAGTCGATATTGTTCCGGAGGCGTACACTACGGCACTTCGCTTTCTTTCTTATTTCCCTCCCACTTTCCTCCCTTCCTTCACGGCGCGGTTCAGGTGTCCGCCGAGATATGTGAGACAGATACTGCGGCTTTCATATCTCCTGAAAAATAATTTTCATTTTCATTTTCCCTTCCTATATATGTACCATTTCTCCGTGTTCTTCCACGCTCATCCTAATAAAGTGGATAGACTACCTTCCTACCTACTGGACCACGCACGCGCTGTGGTCATGTATTCAGCTTAGGGTTTTAAAACATACGCTGCCCTTTTTTTATATTCAGCTGCTCCGGGTGCGCTTTATTATAGTGCTTTGTGGTGTGAGTGGATTCAGAATGTTGCCGCGAACATCTGGCGTTCAAGTCCTACACTGCATCTTTGCCTTATTGTGCCTTGTGTGTACATACCACGTATTCTTGTTACAACACGCATGAGCGCTATTTACTGTCATACAGGTTATAGTTCGAGCTTGGGCGTCGATTTTTAACCAGGCGAGCAGTGCGAACTCAAAGTACGGCCCGGGAAAGACCTGGCGTACAATCTCTGGAGCGCGCTTCTGTACTTTAAAAATCGCTTGTTTCTTGCCCCCTCCACCCCCCCCCCCCCCCCTCTTGAAGATGCCGAATGCAAGTAAACTGGCTCAGCTGCACGTCACAAGCTTTTTTTTCTTAAAGTCTACTTGATTAAAAAAAGTTATGAAAATTAATTCGTTTAATTCAATTATTATAATGATACGTCACAGCTTTAAACTGGCGCATTTCAGAGAAGTTAGTTTCGGGATGCTTAAAGCTCCTGCGCCGCCGCTGCTGACGTTTTACTGAAGTCACACGTGCACGTGCACGTGCACGCGATCTCAGCTCGTGATCTGCCGGCATCTTGGCTGCTGTCCCCTTAGCTTTCTTGTTTGGCTGACCACTTAACGAACTCGTTGACCATCAGTTTTCAGAGTCCAATACATAGACTGTACTGACTTCACTAAAAAACTTCATTAAGAAATTTTAGTTAATTAGTTGCCGGATGGTGACAATTATTACTTCACTTTGTGTCCCCCACGCCGCATTGCTTATGTGCAGAGGTGGACTCGACATACCTCTATGAGCGTCTTTTTTTTTAAAGAAATCTGTAAAGCTTGATTTTCGCCGCCTTGTATAGAAGCCACAGAATAGAAGAAACCCTAAGCAAATCGCACTAAGAAAAGCAAAGAAAAGGAAGGAAACCATTTTTGAACACAAGGTGTACCTTTAAAGGCCTCTTTGCAAAACCGCCCACTCATTCCTATGCGTAGGAATATTGAATTACCGATTCCCCAAGTCACTTCCACTGTAACGGAACCGGCCTACGCAGTCAAGCCCGTTGGCCCCCAGCAGCCTCCCAGCGAGCGGTCGCGTGGGAAGCCGATGTCGCAAAAGGGCGCAGACGCCGACCGCGGTGAGATATACGGCGCACGGTGCGTGCCCATGCCCTTCACGGCCAAGGCACATACCGGTTCCAGAGCGCTGCATGGCCGTAGTAGCTCCTCAGCAGTGAGATCGCATGCAATTTGTTATTACGGCGTCCCCGCTTCAGCTTCCTACTTTTTATTCTGTTTATTACTCGGCCCAACGGCAAGCTCCACGACGCTGAAGAAGCGACAACGACCTACAACCCAAGCATCCAGAAGAAAAAGAAAACAAAACGCCTTATCCAGGCCAGCCGACGAAACCTCTCGGCTTCCTCCTTCTATACCCGTCAGTCGAGACTGTGCCAGAGCTTGCGGGAGTGTCAGCTTGCGCGGCAACTGCGCTGGTCCCGTGTTGGATGTCTTTTCTGGCAAGCAAGAACAGCAAACTAATGTCACAAAGGTTCCAGGACGGCTCAAGGGGTGGAGCTACAGTTGCATCTTCAGGCCGACGCCGCAGACGGCCCCGCTGACCCTGAGGAGACATCTTCCGTCAGCCGGTGTGACATCGCCGCTAGGGGAGGCGGTGGAGAAGGAGTGGTCTGTGTCCCCGGTGGACCTTGTAAGCCCATGGCGGGTGCTTTTGGAATGCTGATGTTCGCGTCTGCAGTACAGAGAGAACTAGTTCTCAACTGCGTATCGCCCTGGATATGTCGGCGAAATATGCAAGGTCAGACGTCGACCAGCGGCGTCTGGAGCGAAACAGGAGCTGGGTTGAGGACATAAAAAACAGAAAGCTGCTCTATTGAGTCTGGCAGGTCTTCCTTGAGCGCCGCTGCAGAGGGTCCGTAATCGGTACTGGTTGAAGGGTTAGTCGAGTCCCAGAGATAGTAATAGAGGTTTGGCAGAGAGATAGGCCCATGAAGAATGTTGCTCCGGGGCACAGATTCTTAAACGAATGCAGCGCTATTTCGAGACAGCAAAGCCAGTTCAGAAATCACGCTGCATCCGAGTTAAAAGGACGGTAGTCAAGTCCCGGCTCACACCAGGGCAAAGTTCATAATAGCGAAGTGACGAATAAAACAAGCGTCTGTGTGCAGAAATGTGGTTTTTAAAACATCAAGGTTTATATTTTAAAATCCCATTAGCCACTGCCACAAGTCACGAAAGAGATGTGAACGACCTATAGCATAAATTTATACGAAGAAGCGTACCAGAGTTTCGCGAAAAAATTTGCTGAGAGAATCTGCATATTGTTTACTTTGTGTCAATACGGTCGTTTAAAGCATCACGAATCAGTTTCAAAAAACCATGAAGCTCCACAAAGTGCTTTCATTTCACGAAGCAGTTCTGGCTCCTTGAAAGCGAGCTTAATTTTGCGGTTAGGTAGTGTCATGGCTACCTTTTCTTTGGCTTTTTTGAATGGTTGTAGGTCCTAAGAAAACACAGAAACTGGTTTGAAAATCTGGTCCATTACTTTTCCCGTCTCTATTCAGATCAAGAGGTAAAACACGTTCGAATGAAAGGAATGCACGGTTCGCCTAGCTCTGGCACCTAGTTCGCGCATGCTCCAACGGCGTATGTGCAAAGCTGGAAAAATGCGTATGGCACGGTAGAGCTGCATAGGAGGCCAAACAATACAGAGCAGCAAAACCGGCGATGATCGACTGTGGGAATGCCCAGATCGTGCGTCTATTTTTCCTCTGAACTGCACGCGGCCGGCGCACACACGCTGAGCGGGCTGCAGTTGGGTCATTGACCTCCCCTGAGCTAATGGACCGCAGTGCAGAAGTCCTTTTTACACTGCGCCGGGCGGGCCTAGTCTACGTAGCCCACGACACGCTCTTCACTTTTTGTCGGCTCATTTTGAGTCAGATCCATTTGGTCGCGACCCATTTTCACGTTCTAAAGAGAAACGCCGTGTGGTGGGCGCGTAAGTCGGCATTGCAGACGATGTGGACCGATTGTACACCTTGACCCACATAAACGCAGAAATGGTCTTGGCCGTGGTTCTTTGGTCCTGAAGCCACGCGTGCGCTTCTGACACAGTTGGTGGTCCGACGGAGTGCGTTTACGGTGCACCGGCAAAGATTACTTGCTTTGCTGTTTATCTTCGCCCGCGAACACTGCGCGCAGTCGGTATAGAAAGGAGTGGTCAGATGCGTGGCTTAAGCTCATGAAAGACATGAAACGCTGCTCAGTGGCCCGAGTTGCATTGCCACCACATAACTGTTCCGCTCTGACGCCCATCTTCCGGTCTGTGATACGTACCACAAGTTGGAGGAAGTGCTACAGTACCCTCGAAGCAGGAAGACAGAAAACCACCTAAGATGCCACTCCTATCCGTGGCTACACAGCATATCGTAGCGTGCTTCACTTGAGCGCACGACTGGTCAAAAACTCCCACCAGCAGTGCACTTTGGAAGCCCACGATCGCATGCGAAAACGCACTCAAAAAAGTCGCCGTCCTTTGTCTTCCCAGTTCTTTCCACAAAGAAAAGTTAAAGAGCTGTTTGGTGCTACGAAACGTCGCTTCCTCGACAGTAATGGTTAGGGAAGGAGTGCCGCTGATGGACGCTTCCTTCTAGATAAATGTCGGAAAGAAATAAACAGAAGCAACAAATCGACCTTATGTCGTGCAGTGGGAGAACGCGACCGGCATGCGCGTACAATGCAGGTCGCCAGACGACCCAGGCAACGCTCAACGAGCGAGGAGTCTTGCTCTTCACGATACAGTGAAGAGCCCCAACGTTCAGCGCAGCCGTTCCACCTGATAGCGACGGCGTTCCCATATGGTTACCCCCAAACTTCCGCTTAAGATTCTTCTTCTTTTCTATCTTTTCCTTCTTGTATATATATTTTTTTATCAAGCCCACAGCTCCCTTCGAATCACCCATTCCTATCTCCAACATTACTGCTTCTCTGAGGCGCCCGAGAAGGCGCCCGCAGAGGGACTTGATGTGCAGCGCACGCATTCTTCAGCGCATCCAGCCATCCAGGCGCCTGGCTGGCTGGGCCAGCCGCGATACTTGAGAGAGAATGGCCCTCGAGAGGCGCTTCTTTCCTTCGCCGCGGAAAAGAATAAAGTAAAATGAAATAACTCTACGCTCCTCGACGGGTCCTGAGAAGGCGAGCACGGCCTTGGTAAGGGAGCCCCTCCGCCGCCGCCTCCTTCGTTCAGCTCGGCAAGACACTGAGGAGGAAGCACTTGACCGGACGCTACGGCGGACCGGCTCGCCGGTGTGTGGTGTTCGTCGGCGGCGTCGTCAGGGGCACAGAGGCTGCAGCAGCATCAACCAAGCGCGACTTCCTCGCGGCACTTGAGATGACAGACGGGCAGGCCCTGGTGGGAAACAAAAGCCCCCCCTCCTCCGGAACTGGTTTTCTTCTCTACGCGAACGTGGTACCTCTTTCTCGCCGCTATAGGTGCGGATGAATGCAGGAGCAGTATCTGGTATCTGGCTCATCATGCAGCGTTCTGAAAGGAGCGGGTGGTGTCAGGCGATTTAACGAAGAGCTTAGAACACACTGAAATGTGCTGTTCCGGGGCATGTCTCTGCAAGACGTGCCAACTGCTCATAAAAAGTGCAAGTAAAGATGTCGTTCAGAGGAGGCGCCGGTGGTCAAATGCACGGTAATACGAGGAAAGTGGTTGAGGTGCAGGTCGAGGGTCATGAGGTTGAGGTGCAGTCATGAGGATTGCTCGGACAGGATAGACGCCGTTGGCGCCAGACTGAGCATAGTCGGGGATCAAAAGGCCTCAGCCATGCTGCTGTGTTAACCAGACACGTGGCAGTGTTGGGGATGATGAGGATGATCAAGGCCGAAGATTGACTATTGGTTTTTTTTCACACACAAAAAAAAAAAATCAGACGAGGCATACGCATAAGTGACTGAACGCTTTTCAAGGAGTACTTGACACGCGTCTTTAGATCTGCTCAGAGTAAAACTGCACCGGTCAGTTTATCGACAGTAGGGGCGCAAAGGGGACGAAGGCAAGAAAGAGGCATTGGATATGACGAGGCCACAGAAAAGGTAGTGTCAAATAAAAGAGGGACTTCTTGCACCATCTCCCTGCCACAGCGTGTTCGACATTAAAGAGGCTTGACGCCAACGTTTTAAGCTTTTTTCACCTTTCGAAACCCTAGCACAAAACATGGAGGGCCGTTGCACTTGTAAAGAAAGTCCATCAGCTTACCGGCGGTCCTACAGGACTGGAACTCGGCGCACCTCCCGAACACGAGACGCGTGTTCTGCCAGCTTGCCGTCGCTGCAGCAGACACGCTAGACGAGAGTAGCCGAAGCTCTGCACTACTTCCTGCTGTGTGCTTACACCCATCCCGCAGTTCCAGCAGCGCTGCACAGTTTTTTCGACTCAGATTACGCAGGGGGCGGTGTCCGACGCTCTCACGCGGGAAAGACGGAGGAGATTGCTGCCGCCATGCCGCGCTCTCTAGTCGCCTGCGCTTCCGCGGACCGGACTGTTTTCTTTCTCCAGCTTTTCTTCGTTCACTCCGTGTGTCTCTGGCCGTGCGGAAGGGAAAAGGCTGTGCCCAGGCCAGCCTGTCATCGCGGCACTCATGCGTGAAAACGTGTGAGGCGACCGCGACTATAAAGAAGAGCCAACTCTGCGGGAGCAAACTGGGTCTCGCTGCTGCCTGGAATAGCGGCTGCAGCAGAGCCGCGATGCACTGTCGGCGGCGCGAGTGAAATGCAAAGCGCGATGCGGGCACTATTTGCCGTCCGCGCTCAGAGTCTGGTGGAAAGAGAGAACGTGCGGCAAAAGACAGGCTTGACTTGCACCAACTAGACGAGAGGGTGGAGCATGCATGCTCCACCCTCTGCATGCATGCATGCTGATAACAAATTTTTGTACCAGAGAAAGAACTCCGTAAATGTTTTTTTGTTTGCAAGCGCGAGATGAGCCATTGCTGTGAACACTTTATCCTAACCATGCTGGTGCCGACAACTAGAGCCGCGTTTACATGAATGCGACAGAAGTCGACTCCAGTCCCCTTCTTGAGGAAAAGAGCAGGTTTTGAGAATAAAGGCGTGACTCGTTTTCTAGTCTCCTTCTCGACGTTTTTACAATTTCCCTAAAAAAAGTGAACTGGATTCCTCTTCTGTCGCATTCATGTAACCGTCGCGCATGGGGAGGCTCACCTTAAGCGTGGAATACCATAGCATTAGATTTCACATTTGTCGCTGCTTGTATTGTGGTTGTGTGTGTGCGCGTGCGTGCGCGCGCGCGTGTGTGTGTGCGTGTGTGTGCGCGCGTGCGTGCGTGTGTGTGCGCGCGTGCGTGCGTGTGTGTGCGCGCGCGCGTGTGTGTGTGTATGTGTGTGCGTGTGTGTGCATGCGCGCGCGCGCGCGCGCGTGTGTGTGTGTGTGTGTGTGTGTGTGTGTGTGTTTGCAATTGTTTGTCCATCAACCGCCTAGTTCGGAGTAGTACAAGGTACACGCGATGCTGTGACGGAGCTGACATTTGCATATATCACAACTTTTTATCACTCCTTATTTCGAGTCTCTATCTAGGTTGTTCTCCAGAAACTAAGTTGCTTCCAGCCCGGCGGTGGGCAGGTTGTGATAACGCCACAAGGTCACGTGACTCCTCTCGACCAATCAGTGGGTTTCGTCTCGGACATCGGCGAAATTTTTGGCACGACGACAATTACAATGACATATCCCATTTTAAAAACAGAACAGTTTCTTCCAGTTTATTTCCTTTTTCGATCATTAGACTATCCAGGTTTGAGCGAGTAGACTAGCCAATTCCGCGGTGTTTTCAAACATGCCTGTTCTGTAAGCCGAATGCGTAAGTGCAATTCACTAGGAGTGCGTTTCGCCATTTTTATGTGTAACATGCAAGGCGGATTAAAGAAACAAACAAATATGAACCCAGGCTTCCACCTGCAACGCACACAGCAAGCAAAGCTTTTTCCAGATGTGGCGAGTTATGTATACGCCGTATCACAGGTGGCCCTACATAGTGTCTCTCTCTCCCCGCCTCCCTTCCGCGTGTTGCTCACTTTTTAATACTTCCGCTCCCAAATGAGAGGAGGTGGACAGGCTAACCTGACAACCACCTGTCGCCGTTCCGCTTCAGCTGGGAGCGACGTGAAATTGTTTCCCTTGTCGGACCCCAAGTGATTCACCCCGCTTATACGTTCAGTCGTCCTTGCTGCGAACACGACTCCACGCGCATTGCGCTGCGAACTCTGAACAATCACGCCGGCGCCGCAGCGAAGAAAAAATGCTCCCTGTCTAGCCATGTTACAGTGACATCATTATAAATGCTCAGCTTTCATAAGGGAATAGCGTACAAGAAAAATTGACAACTCTCCGCTGTATAGCTCAGTGCCCTTCGCGTTCGGCTAGTGATCCGAAAGTCGGGCAGAAGCACATCGATGAAGGCGAAAGGTTCGTGTTGTAAAGTAGGGGTGGGGATAGCCTTGCGATTAATCTTCCGGCGATCGCCCCACCTTAGTGACCCCTAGGTATAATTAAACTCACGATAGCCTTCAATTGCCACTAACACCATTCGATGGAAGTGAAATGCAAAAACGCCCCTGTGCTGTGAGACGTCAGAGCACGTTAAAGAATACCGCGTGGTATAAATTAATATGCACTATGCATGCATAGTGTGGGACCCGTATACTAAATTTAACGTAAAAAATATGGTAAGAGTACAGAGAAGAGCCGTCAGGTTTATTTTTAATAAATATGCAAGGACTGACTCCCCAACCACTTTAATGAAGATTAACAAAATGGAACTACTTGAACATCGGAGAAGAAAGCTTAGGTTAGAATTTATTTCTCTCTCATTACATAACAAACTTGGTTTGGATCCCTCATCATACTTAACGCCGGCACCAACCAGACAAACTCGTCAACACCATCCCACTTCTCTAACCCCTATATTCGCTAGAACAGACATTTACAAGTTTTCGTTCTTTCCACGCACAATAGCAGATTAGAATCCGCTAGTTAAACCATTGTCTCATGAGTTTTAACCAATTATTGCTGTATTGTGTTGTTCGTTTTTTTTTTTAACTGTTGCGTTTTTTACCGTTTGATTGACTTGTTCGCCCACCCTGCTTGGACTCGGTGTCCGCAGTATTTTGTAAATAAAATAAATAAAGTAAAATATGAAGCCCCCCACTACGCCGTCCCTTAAAGACTATATGTGTTGCTTCCGGACGTTCGGCCGCACATTCAACAAGTGCTGCGTGTATATTTAAGGGCCTATATCAATATTACAACTCCTATCGGAGCGAATGTATTCAATTGAGGTTACATTTTTTGACTCTCTACTTATTTTTACTCTTGTAATTCTTCTTCTTCCAACAACCTCACATAGGTAACATATTGTTCTATAGTGGCTACACCAAAGACCGAATCGGGTGTTTCGTTTCAACGTACAATTATGAACAGACATAACGCGCTTCGCACTTTGACATCCAAACCCCATTTACTCCTTGCCTACTGTAGACCGGAGGGTATGGCGTGTTCTCATTGGTATTGGCAAGATTTCTCGTGAACACAGAGTGTTACTAGAGGGAACAGCGCGAAAAGACGAGGATAAACACTGAAGCTGTCCAGTTAGCTTCTTTGTCCTCGCCTTTTCACGTTTCTCCGTCTAGTCATGTAAGACCAAGAAGGCCAAATCCCAACTCTAGTACAGAGTGTTGGTTGATATATGCAAATGAAGGCGAGATTTGAGAAATTCTCTGATAAATTAATTTCTTCAGTAAAAATCGATCCTTTCGCTCTTTCCCAGTATGTTTACGCTAGTTGGACGACAAAAAATTCATTTATCGCCGAGAAAGTTGGATTTAAGAATCTTCCCGCCAGTCGTTTCAAGCTCGGGACGTCCTTACTGAAAAGGAAGGGTTGCCACCATGATGGTGCAGCGCAGCCTCCGGGATCCGCGCCGAAATACCGGTGTCGACGTTTGCACTTTACTTTCGAAATCGGCCGGTGATGGCGACACTTGTATTTCGATTTTTTTTGTGCTTTTCGAGTTTATAGCTCCGTTTTCGGTCAGAGTGGTCTCTTTGTGATTAGAACTTGTACTCTATCGATTCAGGCCAACTTTTATCTGTGCTCAGATTCCCTTTAACCACAGGGGCTGCTGTTTTGTTTATTGTTTTTGTTCTGAATCATTATGTATTTCGTATTTCGGAACAACCGAAATGCTCGCGAGCACAAGGGCGTCAGAGGCGCGAACGGTATAATCTACTGCATATTTACGTCTAAACAATACATTAGCAACGATATGATATAGTAGAACGATGGTTTCTGAAAAAAAAAATGTCAAAAGCGCTTGGTATCAAGGATAACGTTACCCACAGCCACCGTTTACGTCGCGTCATCTTTCGTTTTGATATTTTTAGCTTCGTTTCCTTCCCTTTTATGGCGTTCTCCTCGCCAGCCACCCTCCATCGTAATCAGCGCGCTATTGATCGGCGGGGATAAGAGAGGGGTGGACGAGAAGCGGGGTGGCCCGGCAGTCAGAGGGGTAGTGCGTCCCTTTCCACAGTGTCCACAGCTACGGCTCGTAAACCGGACGCGCACAACGCTCGCCGCGTCGAGATCGCCGAAGCGGTTCGCGACGAATCGCCGGGCAGAGCGGACGGCCAACAGCAGACCAGTTGTTGTCGCGGGGACCCCTCAACATCGGTACGGCACAGCACGGCCACGCCCCCCCTTCCCCTCTTCCACTTTTCCTCCCCCCCCCCCACTTGGGCCTCTCCTCTCTCCCACACGTCTGCGTGCCTGGGCCACCGCTGGCCGGAAGACGAGCGCCTGTCAAGGGCGACCCACGGTGTATATCGGTGTCACTGGCCTCTCGGTGTAGAACGGCCCCGCCGGCTTCGACCGGTGCCTATCTCGGCGTACACGGTCGTCCCGCACACGACGCTCGGCGCGCCGAGGTGTCCTGGCAACGGACGCACATCGACCGGGGCCAGTACAGCTGGGAAGCAAGCCCACGCGGGTTTTCATGGTGGCGAAAAACCACACCGTGCATCATGACTGACTGTCTCCTACACGGTTGCCCTCTGTCGGGACGTCCCGCAGACGTCATTCCGGGCGCACGTATGCACACAGGGTGCTATAAGCTTTTGAGCAAGAGGTGAAATTAGGGCTTCGCAAAGTAGAATGAATAAGGCTAACTGGTCTAAGAGTCAGGCACGTATCAATAGAAAGAGGGTGGGGGGGGGGGGGGGTGTCAGTGCAATTGCGCCTTAATTTACCGACTGTACTGAAGAGGACAGGAGTCGAAGCCAAGCTCAGTAGTTACATCGCATGTTGTACGCATGCGCATCGCCTAACCGCTTAGGTCTCTATGTGAAGTCAAACGACGTAGACATACTCAAGCAACATCCCTTATGCAAAATTTTGCTCTAGTAGACATTAATTCAGGAAATATCTTACTTGTAAAGTTCTACTTTTGCAACACCTTTCAATAGGTTGCACCTTGTGCTCGAATGTAGGTACTCTGTTTTATTTCTCGTTATCGTCATAGTCCCTGTGGTAGTAATAGAGACGCTATAATGGCGATGATGTTTTTCCTAACCACACCCCATAATATTAACAGGGCATCCATCTCGAATAAAACTCGTTTTATCAATGAATGAATGAATGAATGAATGAATCAATCAATCAATAAATCAATCAATCAATCAAATTATTAAAGAAAACGCTTACACAGCCTGATAATTCCTACCTAACCTGCTGAGGCCTCGAAACGTGCGGACAATTATTGTGCCTTTTCTGAATAATAACAATAATAAAGGCATAAAATTCCTCGTTTACGTTTCAGCATTACCTCTAGACTGCACAAGGAAAATAAACCACGGTAGAAAGTACCCTTTAAAGGGTAGCTTTTTATGGGATACAAAGACTGGTATTATGCCTTTAAACACGCGCCGTATGGTACTCGTCATTCGTCAGGCATAAAACATTTCATCTGCACGTTAACTATTATCGTTAATGTTTCCCTTCTACCAAAAATTAACACGACGCGGGATCCAGCACGCCATTTAACTGTGTATCCGATGTTTTCATAGACAATCCATAAAGCGGCAAACACAGAGCGCAACAACCGCTGCCCCCGCGACCGTCGTTCGATGAGCGGTCTCCACTTTAGCCCAGGCCGCACGCTACCTCCATCCACGGACTCTGTACTGCAGGCGCACGGCGGCAGTGCTTAGTACGCAAGGCAGCAGCGCGGCCACTGCCCGGAAGGCGCCCGCTCGATACCCTCGACGATATATGGCGATCACTCACAAAACACGCACTGCGCTACCAGAAATAAGCCCCCTCTCAAAATGGAGCTCTATTTATGCACTCCCATAAGCTGTAGCTACATCTGCTATTTTGATGCCTGACCACTGAAGTCATTCACTGTTATGGCTATTCATTCTTTGTTTCTTCTTTGTTTTCTTTTTTTTTTTTTTGCATAGTTCGAAGTGGTACGTGACCGAGGAAGGCAGAGAGGGCAGCCAAAGTGTAGCTCCGACCGCTAATTTCGTTGAAGCAGTCGGCGTTTCTCCGAAGCATTTTGTAATTCGAAGTTTATACATTCTAGAAAGTTGTATACAATGAGAAATAAATATTAGTCGTTGATTTACGTTCTGAAAATATTCACAGCGTGCTGTAAGTCGACGTCATGTCGATCTACTGTTGGATACTGATGCAACTGCCACGAACACTCGCTTAACTAGGGGCGAAAATAACGTTTTCGTAGTAGTAAACAGCTCAGCCTCGTTATAACGGAGTTGAAAGGGTCCGGCGATTACTTTGTTACAACCGCAGCTTCGTTATAGTCCATGTTGACCAATTTCCAACCAAAACCGTCAATCCTTCGTTATTCCCGTTTGCTTCTGCTCTGTGATTACACCCATGGTCATGTAGTTTTTTTTTCATGTTGAAACTTTTTATTTCACCTATGCAGTGTTACAAAAACAGCTGCATATACTATGTTAATGTCGTTATAATTTGTGTGTATATTCTAGAATGTAGCATCATTTTCCACATTTTGTTATTCTTTGTATAATGCAACCGACTTTAGCATTAGCTCATGTACTATTACATTGTTTACGTCATAGCTTTGTTGTATTTTCGTTTTACCATTTGTTATTCTTTCATGATGACCAGTTGAATGTTCTCATTAATACTAGACAGCTTTCTTGGTGACTTAGCTATGCCCTCCTGTCACAATCCCAAATAGGATTAGCAGTATTTATAAATAAATAAATAAACACGCATTATTTAGTTTTAAACCGTTTCATTATAACGACGAGTTGGGACTGTATTTGGGTGCGCTTAACAACCGTTTCTCACCTAACGACAAAATAACACATACTTGAGATGCAGTGGTGTATTGTGAAGAGCACTCATGTCCGCTTATGCGGTTTGAAAAACCTTTGGTCTCAGTTCTTTCGTTAAGCTACTCGGCCCGCCATTTTCCTCCCAGCCTTCGTTTAAATCTTTCCTATGTATGTCGTGCAGCGGCACTGAGGAAATTATGCCCGATGTGCCATCTGCAACAAGCAGAAGTTCGGCTGTAATCTCTCTCCCTGGAAGACTTCCTTTGTGAGGTTGTAAAGATCGCAACCACGCCTTTCTTTCAACTTCACCGAATAAAGTCTAAGGTAAGCTTGAGGAATCACTGCGTATAAAACAAGTAAAAAAGCGTATTTCAGAGTAGCGAAACCTCACGGCATATTTGCCGTTAACTTCTGAAAGCAAGGACCATCATGTCCAACATTATTGGACAAAAATTTCGAATATTGGGATATGGCAAAGTAGTGCTTTGGAAATATTGAAGGTAATGATCCACTCACGCGATGCGAAGCAATGTCTTTCTTTGAAACTTTTTCCATCGCTTCTAACGAGAGGTTAAGACTGCCATAGAAAACCAATGGGAAACGCTTTTGACATAGCAAAAACGTTAATAGCAAAAAAAAAAAAAAATGCAAGCCTGTAGAATGGAGATCTGCTGATATATTGATTGCCACAGCGAAATCTCACAATAAATGAAAAAAATTGCTTTCATAAACTCTTTCCCGTTAGATAATGCCTTGGTCCAGAACTGTTGAGTATGAGTATATAATGGTGATGATGTCCTCAGGCTTAGTGGCACATACCCACGGTGGGGGATTGGTCAGGGTGCACAGCGGATACATACTTCGAACTGCGAATCTTCGTCTTCCTTTTGTATTGCTTCTTGTTCTACCTCTACATCTTCTACAATTCTGCATGTTATGAAATTATTACTACGATAATCTTCGGTAACAGCATGAAAATGCAACCCTGCTAATTTGAGACCTGCGAATATATTGATTTTTACAGTGAAATCTTGTAATATGTGTAAAAATTTCGATCGTAAAGTCTTTCCCGTCTAAAAAAGCTTTTCTCAAGAATTTCTGCGTATGTCTAGGCACTAATATGGCACTTTTGTTGATGTACTTCTTATTACCCGCTCACTGATTTAAGACTGCCGCATAATTAAATGAGTGTGAATACCGAAAAATAAAAGTGTTGTGCACTTTAAGACATGGTCCTCTGATTTCTCTCCTTAACGTCAGGTACAGCATGCACTCTCTCGTCTTTTGGCAAGATAAAATTCCGTCGCGAACTCTTTCGAAACGTCGCATAATGATCGTGTTAATTCTCAGTCCTTGAACAGAAATCGAGTATTCGTTCGGGACAGCTATCCCGAGTACGTAACAGACATTCCTCTCAGCGACCAACTCAGTAGGCGTGGACAGCATGCGCAATTCAGTACCCTTGTCGAGTTCTTCCAAGGAGAAAAAAAAAACTTAAAAGAAGGTAAAGAGGAGTTACGACAATAAAAATAAAAAGAGAATAAAGACAAAAGAAGGCGCGCCGAATGCTGCCGTAAAAAAGCAACCCTTTCGCCACCACCACGCAAGGTGTCTGGAAGCGTGCTCTGCGCATTCGTTACGCTTTCATGGCACCCGTCGCGTTGAACCGGCCGTGGAAATCGAAACGACGTCTTGCAGACGTCTTGCGCAGCCCGTTCGCGTGACGCCAGTGCACGGAGTCGCAGCGCACGCGTAGAGCTCATACGAGGAAAATAATTGGCGCGTCCGAAACCTGCCTTCGTTGGCCGGTCGCCCCTGTATACATATTCCGAACGACGGGCACGAAGACGCGCATTCCGACGCATGGAAATCAGCGCTTCTCGGGACGAGAGTGTGGAGCGCATTCGTGCGAGATAAGCCTTAGCCTGGATGACGGGCCGTCTGCATAACCACGGTGAGGAGGAGAAGGCCGATGATGATTATGATGAAGATGATGACGATGATGAAGCCGGGCGAAGGAACACGCATGCGGAAGGGTGACGGTGTGCGGAAGAGGCAGACGTGGGTGCGTTCGCGGGTAATGGTATAGACAAGAAGACACCGATTCTTCCTTGGTGTTTTTTTTTTTTTACCGCTGCCGCTGCGGTCGTATATTACAGTGTACAGAACGCAATAGTGGAGAGCTCAGCGGGGTAATGCCCTGTAATTACAGTTCACGACCGTCACCGGTGAAGCAGCGCTACTATGTAAAGGCGGGGACTTAGATCACTTTGACATACACTGCCGAGCGACCAAATGCCAGCCGAAGCACGACGGGTTGTCCCAAGGTAATTTGCGAAGTCAGTCGTGTCACGAGATGTATTTAGGAAAAAAAGAGACCAAAAGACGACGCCGGCCCATTCACTAACTACTTTGTAAGTCAAAAGATAGGAGCAATTAATATCTTCGAGGGGCCGCTGAATTCTCCAGCTACAGCACTGCCGGGGTGTGGTTCGTTTGAGATTGGCAACGCTTCGTTTTAGACGCAAACTCCCTACAGCCCCTTGCACAGCTACACCTCGCTTATGCTTATGACGCCCCGATGTCCGTCGGTCAGCTCCGTCCAGATCCACAGCATAAATTAATGGTAATAGCGTGTTACCCGCTTCCGCAGAATGTGCGATTCGTAAAGCTTCCAGCAAGGGCACTGTCTAAGCCATCCATAATCATAAGGCTGACTGTATCAGTACAAGGGCAAATAGTAGTAGTTTCTTCTTGGCAATATTACCGCCCAGAGGGTCCAACTGGTATAATCGGCTTTGATGGCTGCTTCGTCAGTTCTCGACATGTTAATTGACTAGGATTCATGTTCAGAGTTCCTAGCATGAAAAGACGAGAAAGAAAAACACCGAAGATATGTACATAAAGTGGCCAGCTGTCAATGTAATGACACCCTTTGCACCCCCCGAAAAAAAACAGTGCAAGAAAAGGATGTAATTTACGCTGACGTCATTGTTCTTTTCAAAGAGCTTGAGAAGGTTTGTCCGCTGACACCGAGTCAAGACTTGGTACGTTTCGCACCACGTGCCATTTGGCACTGCAACTTCCCTCAAGGGTTTCATTTCAGCAAGTATTATATTTCGTCCATCAATCAGCTCTACACTGCAGTGAAAAGAACAATAATTTTGGCTGCCGTAATTTCAATTTATACTAAAAAAACTATTTAATTCACCGCAAGTTCGCTCGTTGCTCACTCTCAAAAGCACTACTTCACATCTACGCGTTTGTCCACAACACTTTCAACAAAACTGCGGCTTCAGGCCATGACACACATGCGCACGCCTCTGTTTTTGTCTACCCCAGAAATCAGCATGGCGTTTTGTCGGGCTCTGACCGCTTCGACCTTATTTTGATTTTCCGAGTGTTCCTTTCCTGCTTTATATTTTGCAAGGCCAAGTAAAACAAAGCCGTCGCTCTCACCGAAATGCCTCGCAGACCCTCACATATTCATTTTCGTTAGGAAACATCCGAGTATGCACGTTGCTTGACGAATGTTCGTTGCGTGCATACGTGCAATCGCTTCTCATAATTCAGCTGCACATTTGGCCGTGCAGCCTCTTGCGAGTGCTCGATCGGCCTGCCGCACGCACAACAATGACAGCAACACGGGAAACCCACAATAACATGCATTCCGAGCCGAAGCCGACAAACGCATCGCCCTTTTGCAGGGGTCATTGTGCTGTCAGACAATGGACGACCGACCGTGGCTCGGACCATTCCCCTCGGATTCTCGGGTCGACTCCTTCGGCTGTGTGTGCTTACCGCGGCCGGTATTTTGAGGAAGTTCCTCAGGAGCAGGTACGGTGCTTTCTCTCGGAGTTATCCCGAAGAACTGGTTGCATATGACGTAGAAGTGAATATGTTGAGTCATACACGAAAGTATTCGAAGTCCCTTTGGTACACGTCTTTCTCCCGAGCGCGTATGATATTTTTTACTTATTTACTCCTCGCCATGATCTTAATGATCATGCGTGTGACATCACGGCTTAGGGAGCAGATAAAGTTTCTTAGCATATTAAACCAAGAAACCAAGCGAAGCCAGACAGGGCGATTGATTGAGGATAAACTGAGAGGTTTGCCAGACAAATGAATGCCTCGCCTGCCACTAAGCATTGGGGGATAATTGACGTAGTAAAGGTGAAGGAACAGTACGGCAGGATGGGTAAGAAGACGACGCAACAGAAGTACGCCAAGGGAAAAAGGGCATACGGACGTCCTCATCGTGTTGTGTCAAGACGCCTCATGAGTAGATCGACGTTACAGCCCTGATCATCTGTCCACTATATTCATGGAACCACGAATGATTACATGCGTGGCTATTTCAGTTTTTGACGGACTGCGCGCAGGAATATAGGCCTCAGTACATGCGTAGTTGAGGAATATATACAGAAGGTAAGCATCAAATGATGGTCCTATATATAAAACGCATTAGCGCCCACAGCGTGGTTGAATTCACTCAATCCATCAAAATGTACTCTCGAAAGCCGAAGATGCGGACCAGTTGAAACATTTGCACACTCTGCATCACGCATCCTTCTCCTATGCGCTCGGGCGGATGAAAAATAGACGGCACAAATGATGCACGCAAAACCAGCCTCCCACAGAAACTGTCGATCGTCACGAAAGACTGGAGTGAGGCGACAACACTCAATATAGCCCGTTCTCCGGACGGCAGAGAAACCATTAAAGTTTCGTTTTTCACTCATCTCGACACTTCCGTTTCGCTTTGTTCCGAGTCTCCTCCGTTGCTCACGGCAAACACACGCAGATGTTTCATCACAGGATGGAATGTTTAAAGAAAAAAAGAGATAGAAAAACACGTATGACGCCTCGACCTTGATGGGTCCCGATTTTTTGTTTCATTTTCATTTCCCTAGGCAAAGAACAGGGACAAAAACAGAAACGCCATTCAAAGAAACAAGCCGCTTAGATACATCAGCACCCGTGAGTCAGACCTCCGAACTCGCGCGGCGCAACGTGCTATATGCCCGACTAGCATAAGCGAATACACAGTGCAAGACTGGGTGATGACTCCGTACCATGACTGTCAACGGTGAAACCCCCCGCGCGCCTCTCACCCTCCGGGAGAAGCTCTTCTCCTTCAAACAACGCGCTACACAAACCGCAGAGCCCGCCACAATCACAATCGCTCAAGCCACGCGTGTCACACGCGTGCCGACGACAGGCACCCAGCGCACATTCAAAAATCGTCGGAGGGGAGCAGGGTCGAAGAGAAGACGGTGGGGGAGAAACAAGAGACGTCGTCACGGCCCCCGACTGCCTCGGATGCGGGCCCCAGAGGAGCGCCTCAAGGTTTCTTTCGTCATCGTTGGTCTCTCCTATAGTACCCCACGTTGGGCGCCAGCGACAACGACATCCGTCCTGTTCAACGCGCGCGCTTTCGGCGCGTCCTCCAACCTTGGGTGGACGGCGCGCAATACCGAAGCTCCGAACGCAAACAACGCTGCCCGCTAAGGGTGAGGAGGTGAAGTGATTCCACGAACTCGAAGCGCGGAGTTGCGCTGAGAGTCGGCGGTGAAACAGTGCTTGCGCAACCCACCAATACACTCACTCATTTTCTTTCGGGTGTTCACTAGTGAGGGAGTGGACGAGAGAAATGATTCCACGAAGACTAAGGAGAAGCCAGAAAGAAGGATCCGGTGATGAATAGTGCTTACGTAACACACACCAGCAGACAGCGCATTTCGCTTGTTTTCCACCAGGAAAATCCGCTCACCTGGATTTGAGGGTGCGCCGTTGGGTGACGTTAACCAGCAGGATACGAAGACGACGACGAGCAGAGCCTCGCAGGCTAGACGCATGCTCCTCCTCACATGGTGGAACGGCCGACGGGGGCGTCCCACCACCACCGAGACGCGCGCGCGACACTGACGCGTCACCGGAGCAACAGCGGCCGCCGCGCACGGTCAATGCGCGCTCGCGCGCCACGCACGCCACGGAACGTCGACGACGCGGGGAGGGGAGCTGCTGCTGCTCGCGCCGCTCTTCCCGTCCACAACGGCTCCCTCTCTCCGAATACGAACGGAGCGCGCGCGCTCGGGCGCACGGGACAAAAAGCTCCCCGAGCCGCCTTTGACGGCCACTACTATGCACGCGTAAGAACCCTCTCTCTTTCTTCCTCACTCTCTGCAACCCCCTTCTTTCTCTCTTTCACGTAGGACTGCCCGCGCGTTGTGTTCCAGGTGGCTTTTTAAAGGGACCCGGGAGTCGACGCCATCTGCCGGCGAGGGAGCCAGGCATATCGCGCGCGCTTCAGACGGGTGCGGGAGGGATGCGGGGGAAGGGACAGGGGATAGGCAGTTGAGGGCAAAAGAGGGGGTTGGGGGAGCTCCCTGCGACCGACCGCGATTTGACGTCGCCCATAGTGTACGCGCGAGAGCAAAAGCGGATTTCACATCGCTTGTGTGGCACGGGAGTGTTCGGCTGTTCGTTGTCGACGATAATGGCAGGTTCAACTTACACGCCTCCTGTGTGCAGGGTAATGATTATTCGGCCGACTTTTAGGGCTCCATTTCACACTTCTCTTGAGAACGACTAATGGACCTATTAATCAAAAGAGACGGGCAAATAAACGCAGTTGGCGCATCGCGCCCTTTAGGTGTTCGGGCTTGATTGATGGTTAACTTGACATGTGTGGCGTTGGTGGAAGTGAACTTTCATTGGATGGAGTCAGCCGAGCTCGCAGGTAGCGGCATTGGCTGCGTCCTTGGCAAAAGGGAAAGTCGAATTCGACCTCAGTCGGAACTGATAAATGTAACCCGACTAGACTCTTTCTTGAAGCTAGTTGAAATAAGTTGGAATAGGTGGGTCTGCGGAACTTAACTGTAATCGTTGGCGTTGTGTACAGGATGAATTCCGGATTTCCTGTCTCTCCCAACGCTTCCATGCATTTCTGCATTAGCTTTGTGAACACTTTTTAGTTTTCTCAAGTACTACATATTGTGGGTTTTCCTGAATTCAGCCTCACAAAATTCGGCCTCAATTGGAAGAAATTATAACTTGGGCTCCAAACTTGCTTGTTAGGCCCTACTCAGAACTACAGGGTTGGTGGACATGTCTGTGCTGATTATTTAGTTTTCTTTTCTTCATGACCACTTGACCTTCTGCTGCGAGTCGTGTGCTAGTACATACATGACCTACATCGATCCAACTATTTCTTTGCAGAAAAGGGCACTGAGCATAATAACATACAAGATCAGGTATCAGTCCATCGATCCTTTGTTGAACAGGCTACAGATTTTGCCATTGTCTTCGTTATACGGAATGAGAATCACAGTGGTAGCAAATAACCTAATACGGAATAATTACCCGCTTTCTATTAATGTTTTTGTATTTTCAAACAGGAGTACTGTCAACTCAAGAAATATTAATTTTACATACCCTGTAGCCCGAAACACCTACGGATGGCGCTTAATTCAGTATTACGGAGTGGAAGTGTGGAGTGCGGTACCACTTGAAATATAAATGGCTAGCAACTTCCTGTTCTCTATTAAGCGTTTCTACTTTTTGAAAATTGATGATTATGTTTGTTGAGCTCTTGAGTGCTAATCGCCATTGCTTTATTGACTGATCATACACAGTCGTCTTTTATGTTTACTGTGTTTGTGATAACGAATGCGTACAATGGGCCTTTACTAGCTTCGCCTATTGGCCCAGCAGGTGCTTGTGTCTTTTGTATTCAATTTGAAAGAGAAACAAATGAAAAAAAAAGGCTTTGTTTTGGAGACGAGCTATTGAAGAGAGCAAGTCCAGCGCGCTAGGGTTTTATGCGCGAACGTTTTAATTCTGACGGAATTGACAAAGCCAGGCAGTGAGCTAAGTCACTAAAGCGAGCATATCGTACATACACGATACGGGATGCATTCCTTAGTTTCCGTCCTTTCTTCATGTCTGTAGAGAGAGAGAGAGAAGCATTTCATCTGACGATAAATTAAGTATGAGCGCGTTTATGCTGACAGAGTGTTAACATCGTAGAACATCCAATGTGCATGGTCTGCTATATAGGCCGGATGTTTTTACTGGCGTTGATGACGACAACACCGCGACAGCAGTTTCTGATTGAGAGTAAAAAGTACATCTCTCCAACGCACGTAGAAGATGTACTGTTGTCGCATTTCACACTCGAAGCTTTCTTGAAACGAGGCGTTTTTAGGTAGTGGTGTTAGAGAATAGCAAGGCAGCGAAATATTCGAGGGAAAAAAGTTACTTACTTGGAATTAATTTCCACTTACAGCAATTACATTCATCGTTGCCGCACTGCCAGTTTTATTGTCGTAAGAGATAAATGTATAAACATAACTCTGAGATGTAACAGCACGACAACCCAGATGCCGAGATATTAACAATAATATTTACTGCTTTTAAGTGGTGGTCTTAATTCTCTGGAATATCTTAAAAACAGCTATATTGAAAACCTAACGACTGAAATTTTCGAAATTCTAGAAACTGATATGTATATTACTTATATTGGCGTACACACTTCTCAATAAATAAAGAGACTAACAGTAATAGTTAAAAAGTTATCTACCGAATATTAGTTAACTAGCCTACTATAAAGTCTTAACTGTACTCTTATGCCTAACACCACTAACCATTCTATTCCGAAAAAGGCGCTCTTCCCACTCAAAAAGCATATTTTAAAAAATTGCAAAACTACTTAGTCGAAATACCAGGTAGTTCATCTATCTAACAACCTCAGCAAGGGCGGGTTGACTTTCATCGATCTATCTGTATCACACGTAAAAGGTTTTCGCACCCATATAAATTACGCACTTCCTCCCACACCCATCAACTTCCATTCCAGGAGCCGAACCCGTTCACATGGTAGAAGAAATTGCCGGCCACACACACCTCTGTATCCAATGCTCGTTTCACCGCAAAGACTTCCGCGGAGAACCTCACTGCCTTCCCTCCGTACACGTTTCGAGGCTGACGCCGCCGAATTAGCCTAATGAGCCTGCTTATCAGTGCGGCAAACGGAACCGACGCCCACACGTTCGCCGGGCACTGCGCGAATTCATAGCGAAAGGCGACGATGACCGGTGCGGTTTAATGGCTCAAGGGCCTACTCAAAGCCGGACAGGGATGCCAGATGCGCGATCTGCCCCAGATATCCATACGGACGTGGTCTGGGCGCGCAGTCTCGAACCGATATCTGCACTGACCTTCTGTGCGAGTGTGGGCTGATCTTTGAATACGCAGACGTGATACGTAAACGTTGTGAGAAAGTACAGCATTTGAGCTGCTTGGGTGGTCCGTGAACTGCGTGTTCATCAGAATGAATGTCTGCGGATCTCTCTGCACCTCGTGTTCACGCGAAATTCTAGAATTGAATACAACGGAACCGCTGGAACAGGGAGTGTATGAAACTCCCGTTATAAAAAAAAATTTTATACAGTCCACAGACTGTCCATAGACTTCTGTCTATAAAGACTACATACTCTCTATAGACAAATCCTAGAGAACAGTCTATATGCAATAGAAATGTTAGACAGTCTACAGATAGTCTATAGATTTATAGCCATACACTCTTAGTAGACTTTTGTCTATAGACAGTCTATAGACTATGAATAGACAAAAAGAAGTATCTATAGGAGGTCAATAGAGTCTATAAGAAGTCTATAAACTGTCTATAGACAGTCTATAGACAGTCTATAGACAGTCTATAGACCATTTTTATAAGGGTCAGCCACGGTGCAAAAAAGTAAACGGTTCTGGTGAACTAGAACACAAACCATTCATGTTTTTGCCTTCTACTTCATCAGGAACTTTTGGAATTCATGTTTTGGTATCAATAAACTGACGTTGATCAACGTCTCTCCGCTGACTGAAACAATTAATAGTACAGGTTATGTGTACGCGCTTACTCCATTAACATTTTCTTCCTACATAATGTATGTGAAAAGCTCTAACTATTCCCACTGTTAAAGGAAAATAAAGTGATCATGTGTTCACAGACTTCTGTCTATATAGACTCTCTACAGACAAATCCTAGAGAACAGCCTATATGCAATACAAATGTTATAGACAGTCTACAGATAGTCTATAGATATATAGTCATACACTCTTAATAGCCAGGACAGCAGCTTGGGCATGTTGGTTATTCATTTGTGATAATTGATTGATAATTGATAAATGAGCGCTTGTCTCTTGCCCCGGTGTTTTGCGCTGTTCCATCACAAACTCTTAACAGATTTTTGTCTGTAGACAGTCTACGGACTATGAATTAAGCTTGCATTAATATGGAACGAGCACATCCTCCTTGAGTTGCCGACTTCATTCAAGCGCTAACCGCAACCGTAACCTTTTAACCAGTCTAAAGATACTGTCGGTGTAAAAATGAAGTGCGAATACGACAGTTCAAGCGAGAACACAGAAACAGGACAAACTGCTCAACAGGAAAGAATATCATTCGTTATCAGTTAGAAAGTGTGGTCAGATCACTTTAGATTTTACGGTTAACTGCGCAAGTATTTACTCTCCCTGAACTAAGATGCTCCTATTCTGCTGTCCGCGTATGAATTGTGCCGTTCGGGTTTCATTGGTAATATGGCATTGTCCATACACTGGCAATGGCATTGTCCATACTCTTCTGTTATATTGCATTCTCAAGGCGTGCCACTTAGAACGGTGAGCTCTCTTGTGGTATACGACGGCATCGCCGATCATAATTAATCGATTGGTTTTGTCCATGCAATGATATAAGAAGCCTGCTCTGTGACAAGGACATCTTATGCATGCATACATGAGCGTCTCCGCAGCGTTCAAATATTAATCAGCAACGCCACTTTTCGGTCATCAAAAGCTCCATTCCAAATGCCACAGCGCTAAAGGTAACAAAGTCGCGTACGTATTCAGGCCTTGCCAGTGTCGATGCGAGGGGGGTCCCTCTGCGGGACATCCGGAGTTGACAAGGGCACGTCTCTCCTCATCACACGTTGACGGTATCTGTGTCATATTCGAGACAGCACTGCCACCTGGGGGCTCGCGTGTCGTCCTTGTGTGCGCAGCCAGGGAGACAGCACAATGGCCGATGGGAGTCGATACCGTTTAATCAGCTTAGACAAAAGGAGGGACCGAGTCCCGGTGTTGCGTGAAGGCCGCAGTGACAGTGGGCACGCTGGGACGCCGCTCGGTCGTGACGGCACGGAGTAGCTCTCTCCCCGGTGACCACCCGTCATGTGAAGGGCGTGACGACATCACACTGGACGAGGAGATTCACAGCCGTAGACTGAACGAGCTGCAAAAAAGAAAATAAATGTTACTAGGCACTGCATTTGTTTTTTGCTTGAAAGGGAAAATCTGGGCTCAGCTTTGTTTCTTTAATTCCTGCACTTAAAGGGACCATTTGAAGTTGGCTTGTGCCGATAAATTATCACATTCAAAGCAAAAAAAAAACTTATTTCATGCAGTTTTTATATGCTGGAACAGCCCCCCCCCCCCCAAAAAAAAAAAATAAATAAATATTAAATACAGGTGTCGCCATCACCGGTCAGTTTCGCAACCAAACTGTTGTGCATCGACAGTTTCTTTAGCACGGATCCAAAAGGCTATGCTGCACATTTATTCACTTCAAAAACAATGATCACCGAGTCCATTTCGGGGTGGACGTAATGAGATTGAATCGAACTATGAATAAAAATTGGATGGCATTTTACTCGGCGTTCCTTTTCACTCAACGCTAGTGAGTTCGTGCACCACTGTAAAAAAGTATGTACCCAAACTAAGTCCCAGACTCTGGTTTTAATGACATATAAAAGGTGGGGTCTACGTGTACGCCTTATTCCGAATGCCATGACAGAGACGCAAGTGCTGAACGCGCTACTGCTCTTAACTGTTGCCAACCTTTCACAGCGATACTTGTTTAGGGGGCTTCCTCCGGGATGAAACGATGTCACGCTAGTCTGTTGTAACCGATAATTCCTGTGTTCAGTTGATCGCAATTAATTCTTCATCCAGGCTGACCGAAGAGCTGGCGCTGTTGATGTCCCCTCTGTAGTCACGTGATGGACTCAAATGTGCTCATGTTGGTTCCCCTCTATCCCCAATAAGGGCACACTTCGGGAAGAACAATCCCACACGCTTCCCGCGATTCATAAAGCAGCACCTCGTTATATACAGGCACACCTCGCCATCCCAAGCACCTCCCGGTAAATACAACTTTACGGTGCATCACAGCAGAAAAAAAAAAAAACCCGCCTCTGCTTTAATATTCATCCACCGTCCATGAAGTTCGGAAGGCCGGCCCACCAGAAATTCTACAATCAGCACAACACACCTTCAGCATTCTCCCATCAGGCTACCTTACAGTCACGTGATATCCTTATATATATCTAACGAAACCTTGGAATGAGAATGAAAAGTTGGAGTTTATTGGGGAATGTCGATATGCGGAAGAGAAAAGGTCTCGTCATACAATTAGTGTGCGCGATTTGCGTGCTACTGAGTTTGTTTCTGCGAAGGGAACAGTTGTCCGATGGCCTGTCTGCTTAAGTTATAATTCTGTTAAGGATCATAAGCAAAGTACAGGCTTGCAGATTAAGCTTCATAAACACTATCTCCTCGATGTGTGGTGAGCATTGACTATACAAGGTGTCGTCACGCTGACACTGCATTCTTCCGTCCTTATAGGAATCAGGCACAGCGTACTCCTGCCCTTCATACATCACTGATCACAGTCCAAACAGTCAAAATTTCTACTTAAAATTGTATGCAACGTCGTTTAACAGTTTTGATTAATATATGAAGCAGATGTACTGCAGCGATGTGCTTTCTGGAAAATTTCCCAGTGGTGCCATTTTCGTGCGGAACATGGCATAAGCCTTGGGTAACTATATGATTCTAATGTGCCAAGATGGTCCTTTGCAAACTACGGTTATCAAATCATACACTCTGTTGCGAACCGCGCGAACACATTTTGTGCCCAGTAGGAAAAAAGATTAAAATCCTTGAGCAAGGTATGTTCCTTCAGAAATTACTGCGTGTCACAGCGTGCCTTAAAGGTGCACTGAAGAGGAATCTCGATCTACTCGTTCCGAGCATTCTTAGGAACTTCGACTTATTGCCCCGTGTGGCTGATTTCCCTAATTAAATCGAATTAACGTCCGGCTCCCGCCTTTATTTTTTGAATTCTCCCCGTACGGTGGGCGGAGCCGACCAAAGCGTGGAGTGCCTTTCAGCCAGCTCCGTGGAGGCTTTGCTTTCGCTTTATTTTGTTTTTTAGGTTTCCGTGAATAAATAGTTTCATTCGCAGATAATATAGCCGCAAAATAAGCCCGCAATAAAAATACGCACGGACTATTTGCTTCTACGGATTACTACGTATTACTCCGCCGATGGTAGAGCGGCATGCCGCCACGGGACTGGATGAAAGGCACTCCACGCGTTGGTCGACTCAGCCCACCGTACGGGGAGAATTAAAAAAAAGGCGGGAGCCGGACGTTAATTAATTTAATTAGGGAAATCGGCCACACAGGGCAATAAATCGAAGTTTCTAAGAATGCTCGGAACGTGTAGATTGAGTTCCCGGGGAAAAAAGACGAGTTCAGATTCCTCTTCACTGCACCTTTAAGAACCGTTGACGAGGCACCTATTGTTGAATGAGAGCAGAGTTTTAGAAATCGGTTCAAATAGCTTTTACCGCAATAAGGCTCACGTGAGCTATTGCTGTCTTATATTTGGCGCCTGGCTCATGAGGAGCACTGTTAAGAAACAGCACAGGAGAGATCCAAATACTTCTCTTTTTTTTAAGGGTGTTTGAAAAGCTTCTAGTGACGCAGTAGCGTCAAAAACCACTAGTCGTAACTTGTACTGTTTCTTCGGAAAGAGTAAAAAAAATGCTTCTTTTTATCACTGTCGTGACCGGGTGGCCATGCGATGTGGACGGTTAGGTGCCACAGCCATTTCTTTGCTGGAGTGAACATGAACGAGAGCGGTATGTTGAAGCAGAAGACACCCAGCATTCTGCGGCAGGAGGACATTGCCTCTAGAGAACACATTTATATTGCTAACTTGGTTAGTTCACTACCTCTGAACTGCATGTATTGTTGCACTTGTTCATGCCGTCAGTTGAAGCAATAACTCCAATAAACGGGAAGACGACCTCGGAATGCGAGAATTGCAGCTACAGGAGACGCCCGGAAGTTGCCACCGGAATCTCGTGAGACCGCCCAGTATAGAGGCGCAAGGTCAGCACAGCGAGTGCTTTTGTTAGCAAACGTCGAGAGACAACATGGCGCGACAAATCGCACGCTTGCTGCGGAGTAGTCAGTCATTATGCAGTACAGTTCCCCACCGAACGCATACAGACGTAGGTCTGCTAGCCCTAAGTGCAAAACCTATAAACATAAACTTTTCCCGGAAGGGCTTGTATGCGAAACCCTGATGGCCAGAAGAAAATTATCTCTAGCGAAAGTCCTGAAAGACTGATCTCTACCCTAACTGGTCAACGTAGCAAAAATAATTTTGTTATTCAGGCTATAAATTTAAGCGGCCGCAAAGACTCAGATGAATGAATGGTCCGAGTTCATCATTCATCATCATTTATTGAACCCTTAAAGATCCCGTCTGGGACATTACATAAGGGGGGGGGGGGAAGACAGTGATGTGAAACAGTCATACAAAAGCATGTAAGCATAGAAAAGCATAACAAAAGAACAAAAAATAACAAGAATAACAAATTTGACGTGAAATTAGCGTCAGGTGATTCAAATAGAACAGAATATATATGGCAAAGCAGTAGTATATAAGTTACACATTAAAAAGTACGGAAATGAAATAAGTGGGAAAACACTTGGGGGGGTGTCGCAATAACACAAGCAGTTCAAATTGCACTCAGAGCATCGCGAGGGAAGTAGCTATAGTTGGATCAAGTGGTCTGTTATTAGCTGCCTAAATCTGGTGGGATTAGTTTCGATGACAACGGTTTCAGGAAGATTGTTCCATTCCTCTATGGCGATGGGAAGGAAAGATTTGTTGAAAGCGTTGGATGAACCATGCAACCGCTGAATGCTGAGGGAGTTGAATAATCGGCGAGATGAGCGTAAGGGAGCAGATAACAAAGTTTGGCGTAGTGCAGGGAATTTAAAGTATAGTTTGTGGAAAAGACAAAGAATTGATACTTTTCTGCGGAATGCTAACGGTTCAAGGCCGAGAGACGATTTTAGGTTGGTAACGCTGTGTCGAGACGAATACTGCGACGTTATGAAGCGCGCTGCCCGATTCTGGATAGCTTCGAGCAGTTGTATTAAGTAGGCCTGGTGAGGGTTCCATATTGCTGAGGCATATTCCATTTTAGCGCGAATGAATGTTCGTATGTGTCAGTATGTGTACGCCTGCTTGATAAAGCTTTCTTAAGTCCACCACAGATAACAAAATCTTTCCAGCAGGCAATGATTTTGACAAAAAATCTCCAAGACAGGGGAGGTGATGGCTTAACAACTTCAGAGAAACTAGATAAACTCTTCGATTCGCGGTATCAAAATAGCGCTATAAATGATTCACCGACCGAGATGAAGCGTTATAACGTAATTTACTTTGCCACTGACTTAAATCTAACTTAGCGATAATAGACAGGCTGCGTGGCTCAGTGGTTATGGCACTCAGCTGCTGACCCGAAAGACGCGGGTTCGACCCCGGCCGCGGCGGTTGAATTTCTTTGGAGGAGAAATTCCAGAGGCTCGTGTACTGTGCGATGTCAGTGCACGTTAAAGAACCCCAGGTGGTCGAAATTTCCGGAGCCCTTCACCACGGCCTCCCTCAATCCTGATTCGTCTTGGAGCGTTAACCCCCCCCCCCCCCCTCCAACAATTAAACAGACAGGCTGCGAATGAGGTTCAAACCCGAAGTTCGAAACAGAGACGCTACAAGGATTTTCTCGAGCTCCACAAACCTGGCGAAATCCGGGTTCTTGAGCATGCAGTGCTGGAACTCCATGAGCGACATGTGCCCGCTGCGGTCGAGGTCCGCCTCGGCGAGCACCTGCTCGATGAGCCTCTGCACGTCTGGGGTCTCCAGGCGGCAGCCGGAGTCCCAGGACGTGAGCCGCCGGATGACCTCCTCCAGGTCGTCTTCGCCCAGCACGCCGTCGTCATCCATGTCTGCATGCATGCACAGCGTTTAAGATGAGGACTACGGCGCAGCTGCCGGACACACGAGTGCAGGTATACGGGTAAGCTGTGCATCGGTAACCAGCTAATACCAACATTTATTACAACGCTAGCTGGGCTTAGTCCTGAGTGCTCGGCCTGGAGCTTGGAGTGCTCCGGGCCAGTAAGCCCGTAACCTCCGGGCCAGTAAGGTTGTGCGGAAGGCGTTGAAGGCGCCGTCCGCCCAACCTTACGGGCCCGGAGCATTCCCGTACTGCGGAAGGTGCCCCCTGCGCCGTCCGCACAGCCATGCGGGCCAGGAGCACTTTCGGGTGGACGCATCTCTGGCCACGCTCCGGTAAGAATACACATCCGAAATATCAGCCCAGCACCTCCCACCCAGTACATCTTATTATAATGATCAGCTTATTCAAAGAATCAAGCATGGAGATGGCCACAGAAGTGCCACTAAAGATAGACTGTGTTTCAGGTCTCTCAGCTTTCTCTTCAAAGCGCCACTGTGCAGTACCCTCTTTATTCGCCTCTCCGCAGAAGGTACTGGACTGAATGACCAACTTTTAAAACCTTTAGTATACCCATTTATTATATGTTCACCCTGCGCTGAACGTTTTGTCTGTCCATCTCGAGGACTTTAGACTTGACATTGGACTTCTTCACTGACTTTAAAACCGCCTTACATTCCATATCGATGTGCAATTACCCCAATCCAATGTCTGCGTTTTATTATTTTACTTTCTTTCTCCAATCTTCTCTTACTGCCTTTCTCTCCCAAACCGATGACATAGTAGAATTTCAGAGGTTTTCACAAGCCGGCTAATTTCTCTGCTGTTAATCAAACAGCCTCAATTTACTCGTATTTCTCAGTTAACACCTCTCACTACTTCCCGCATGCGAGACGGGTGCTTTAACCACAGCTGCACAAACATGAAATTGTAACGGCACATTTTCATAAACAATCTTATCTTTCACGCGAAAAATTGCCACGCGACATAATTTGCCTTCTTCAAATAAATTCAAATTTAAAAATAGCCGAAACCGCACTTACGTGAACGAATGTTACCATAGGCTCCATGACGAATTAATATGACC